>NC_092345.1:3243804-3935819 GCF_963676685.1 Mytilus edulis
GTTTGAATTGGTTCTCTCACTAATTGTTGAAAATGTAAACAACAAAATATTTCTATATTGATAAGAATTAGATAAAAATAAACAGCAGCCATAACTCTTTCCTTTTGTGACTGTCAATACACTTGCATTTCCGTACGACAACTATATATTAACTACAATATCAAATACAATTTGGAAACTTTAATATCTTCCTATTAGAACTACTAGAGTGAAAAATATGAGAGCCCCTTGTCCCTTTGAAAGCACAATAACTCAATCCAAATTAAAAACGAAGTCATGATAAAAGCATGTGACCAATATAAGGACATGAATTGTGTACAACAAGTTCCTTTTTTTTAAATATATAATTTGGCAAATAAATACCAAATCGCTAGCCGTAGATACTATGTTGCTGTAAAAAAAAGTACTAGTATGACTTTATTCGGTTTAAAAAAAGATCCTAAATAATAATTCTTTTAATGAAAACAATCATTTCATTTTTTAGGGTATTTGAAAACAATGTTGACGGTCATCATAAAAAAAAATCCTACCTTTGGTTTTTTTTAATACAAAACCGACAGAAACAAAACGCACACCAGTATATCGACAAAAATATTAAATATATTAAGAAATAAAATAAACTGTTTCCGCGTTTTTCTACTTTACATCACTATGGTTATGATATCATTTTATATATTAATTATGTATGTGCTTTTCATGTTCATCATTACTTTGTCATTTATATTTAACGTCAGTATATTGTATGTGTCATAAATATAAACATCAACCCTTGCATTAATGAAAATAATATTTACATCGGTGATGCAATCATTTGTTGCAAATTTTACAATCATTCGGAACAGTACCTTTTTCTACTCCAATGTTTTGATAAGTTAAGTTTGACAAATATATTTTTTTATTGGTTTTAATGCCCTTTAACTTTACAGAGTATGCAACTTGCAGATTGCAGTCGTGTGAATTTATCATACACCTGGTATTTTGGCAGCGAAAGATTAAGTAAACAGTAAGACTGGGTCGAGTTATGAAGATATATATGTTTTAAGTCTTGCATTGTTCTGGTGATTTTTACAAAATTCCCCTGAATTCCTCCATTAATTCGTTGCCTTTAAACTTAAACTGAGTTTAATATATCATTTTCTGCATAAATGCCTGTACAAAGTCAGAAATAAGACAGTTGTTTTTCATTCGTATTTTTGTTATTCTACTTTTTTATTACTTTAATGTATTTAGTGTTTTCTGGTATCAATCAAGTGAAAAGAGAAAATATTTTTTTTCAACTTCATAGATTATAAATCATATAGTTTTATATGATCTATTTTGTGGGTCAAAACTGACCTGATATTTCTTACCCATTTTGTTTCAATATGTTGTTGTCCTTAGTACAATAGTACAATATGCTTTATTTCAAAAACACTCCGTCACATTGACATGTGAAAGAAGAGGTAAATACATACAAAATACAAGCACATACATCAAAGAAATAAATAAAACAACTTAAAAATGAAATTCAGGCTTCTTTAATTTAAAAAAATCAGAAATTAGTATTTTACGTTCATATTAATGACCATTAATGTTTGTAAATGATTATTATTCAGAAAAAAAATAACATCAGTAACGACTGAACTTCTGGGTGAGATAACAAAAATTTTTAACAAACTATATGAAGATTTGCTTCGTTAAAGATGATTTAATTAGCTTCAATAGAATAAATAAGACTTCTATAAAACCATTACCCTTTAAATTGTGAAATTAAATAATGAATAGAAAGAGAAAAGAGAGTGTCGCTCGTCTTATAAGGTATGTTATGGTTGAAGTTTAAAGCTTTAAATGTGCATTGACTGAACGTTAACACTCAATTACCCATGTCATCACTGGCATATCATTTCAAACGATTCATTTTGTCAACTTGTAGAAAAACTCGGTGAAGCATATCTTTAGATGATGTGAGGGGTGGGCACAGATTGATGTCACTTTTGTTCTGTTTTGTCAATATCTTGTATTGAATAGTCACCATGTTTTCATTGGATAAAATTACAATCAGTATTTACAAAACGTATTTGCGTAAAAATTAAATATCACTCAACGACACGAGGTTCTAGTTTGAGCCTCTAGAATAAGTAAGTAGTCATGTTACTTTTTGCAATATCGTTGAATTGGTGTTTGTTTATTGTATTTGAGGTGTTATTTTTAGAAACGATAACTTCAATCTTAGCGTATAATATAAGTTAAATGAACTCCTTTTCGAAATAAAATCATTTTTTAATAATAATATTAAGATATTATCAAATTTACAGCAATGGAAGTTTAATGATGTTCAAGCCTCGTTTATTCATTTGGAATATACAAATCATGATTTAAAAAAAAACCACATAAAGATATAAAGTTGAATAAGTGTTGAAACGTTTGAGACAAAAGTATTATTTTCATTGTACTAACATTTAAAACAACTTGTTGTGCCTTACATCATGTATTGGTAGTTTGTATTATTCATTTTCTGTTTGTATAATCTTCTTTTAAATTTAATGTAAAGCAATGACAACTTGTGTATCACGTTTATATCATATTTGCAAATATCACTTAATAGTGTGTGTGTCTATATGTATAATGAATTCAAATACATATAATGGACATCTTTTGATTTTTGTTCATGCACATTAGATAGTTTCGGTCGCTAGAGATTGGGTGTTGAAATTGGTCTTATACTATAACCACGTTATCTTGAAATAAAAATCAGTTATTTGCGTTATTTCATTATCTTCTAAATATGAAATGTAAACTCAGTTTACAAAACTTTCCGAAATAAGAAGGATATTCCACCTCCTAAATAGCTAACCTCATCAGAGTTTGACAAAACCTATCCGAATTTTATTTGACCTTTTATTCTTTTTATATTCGAGCGTCACCAATGCGTCTTGTGTAGAAGAAACGCGTATTTGGCATACAAAATGTAAAGCTTGCATGGTATCTAGGATAAGTTTAATTAAAGTGACAACCCTTCTCATATAGACGAAACACTGACTGATATGCACATAAGTATAGCGGAATACAATATAAAATGTACATTTAATTATTACTATCAAAATACATTTAGTGTATATGTTTCAGTTATTGTTCATTTTTAGATATATTATATAATGTTCAATAGCCGTCTATTAAAGATACTTATCTTGAAAAACTTACAATTTCAAAAAGTTATGGAACTTACGATTCATTATAGCTCTACGCTATATAATAACAATACTGTTTATTGAATTTTTTGGTACTTGTAATTTCGATACCTTTTATAACGTTATTATAGTGATGAGTGTAATTCTTTATTTATTTTCATTGTATTTTTTTTTGTGTCAATATTTTGTTATTTAGATAATTTAAGGATTGCGATATTAAAATCTAATACGGTTAGACCTACATATCTATGTAGGCCTATTTGTCATAATCAAAAAATTTGTCAGCTGCTGTCTTATTTTATATTTTAATGTTGTTTGTTTCTGGATACATTTTAGAAATTAGTAGAATTCAATTTTTCTATACCTAAGACAATTAAGTGTTTGACCAATGGTATAGACACCTTTATATTGTTAAAGTATGCGTGTTGCCCATTTAAATGTCGTTTACTTGTTAATTTCATTTAGTAACTGTCTCCTTGAGGTAAACCCCACATATCATTTGATATCACATGATATAAAATCATAACAATTGTATATTTTTATATATGGACAAAATTATTTTATTCAACTTAACATATTCATCAGCTTAACTTTTAAAAATAACAGTAATTCTACGTCTATAAATAGTTCGAAACAAACAAATTATAGTAATCTTCCACAATCTGGGACAATAATGGATGAAGAAAATAAATAGGACCAGTTACCACCACTTGGCATTTTTACATTCATATAAGACTTTAAATTTATTTTCAAGCGAAAATCGGTCAAATAATATCAGTTAATAAAAGCAGTGATTTTTTTTCTAACGGTCACTTTATAATCTAAAACTTCTATAACACAAACAAAGACTACATAAAAACAGTTATTTGAGAAAAATGAAAATGCAGAATTTTGTTTCGACCCATCGTCTAGCGTACCACATTGCAACTCTTTTAGACGCTAAAATTTGCATCAGTTAAAACTCCCTTGATAGCTCGGGTGACTATGGGAGATCGTATGTCTATATCACACGTTTCAAAAAATTCGTTTAACAAATTAGCACCTTTCAAAGTCAATAAAAAGACAAGAATTGACCAATTTCCCACATTGTATTTAAATGTTTTCTTTTCAACAGCAGCCGATAATATGCCGGAATATTTGACGAATTATCCCATGACGTCATTGACACTGGATGCTATAGCGTGCAAAGAAGAAGACGCAGTCGTAGTCGACTATATTCTCAAAGGTACTAGTTACAATTTTACTTTTATACTTCAGTCGTTACAAAATATACGATTGTCAACCACATGTGTAGCAAACTTTATTTATAAAATATTTGACAATTTGAGTTTTAGCGATAATAGTCTGAAATCTTACCCTTGAATTAATTATCATCGGGTTTATACGTTTCCGAAGCTACTTATTTTTCAACCCATAACTTGTATTTAAAACTTGTGTCATTTGTTTGTTTTTGGGATAATTTGGATCATAAAGCAGTAGTTACACATCCTTGACAGTCATTGTTTTGGGATATGAGCGTCCTGGAAAACCATACGTCGGTAACCCATGTGTTCTTAAAGGGTAGACAGATCCTACTCCAGATTTAACAGTTTTTATCGATTTCTCCTCTTTTTTTAGAGTAAGTTTTTTGTAATAATTTTTAAATGTTATATGTAAGACATCAGAACTTTAAAAGGCATAACAAGATAAACCAAATTTTCAAAATTCAACTTTGCCTGAAATATCACAAGTAAATCGTTGTTTTCAACTTTAAAAGGAAAGGTATTGAAATCAACTGATTGTTTCAATTTAGCACTCTTTGTTAAAACAATCGGTTCAATTGCAGGTCATTTTCTTTGTATTTTGTACGACGCTATATTTAAAAGAGACATTTATTATGGTGTTGCTTGCCATAAAACTAAAAAACTTTTTAAAAGCAAAACCTATAAGTGTTTGTATTCTTTGAAATCGAAAAACAGTTTTTGTTTTAATTCTTTTCCTCAATTGAAATAAAAATGTCATCTGTCTGGTAAGTCTTATACGTGTGCTTTGAACAAAAAACTGTCCTATTATAATTTTAAAAAGGGGGGTAATGCATTATCAAATATTGCTAACATTTTTGTTAAGACCTAACGTAAAAAATTGCAACCATTTAATTATAAACATTTCAACTAAACGTTGGCCGCCATAATTTATCTTGATTTAAATCTTGTAGTGTCTTTATAGACCAATAAATGACATAAGAAATAAATGGCTCTATAAATATATGCGTATATGTACTCTTTTGGAATATTTCAAATTGTCAATAAATTTAGATACTGAGTAACAACGTCTTAAAATAAACTCATCATAGATACTAAGATTTGAAAACGTTTCTCAAAACCAGGTTCAACCCACCATTTTTATCTTAAAATGTCCTGTACCAAGTTAAGAAAATGGCCATTGTTACATTATAGTTCGTTTCTGTGTGTGTTACATTTTAGTATTGTCTTTCTGTTGTGTCGTAGTTCTCCTCTTATATTTGATGTGTTTCCCTCAGTTTTAGTTTGAAACCCGGATCGGTTCTCAATCGATTTATGAATTTCGAACAGCGGTATACTACTGTTGCCTTTATTTGTCAAACATTCAGAGTACTAAAAAACAACTTCAAAAACATATTAATTACAGATAATTACTTTTCAATTATTTTTACCTTTCCCTTTCTGTCTCTTTATCAAAAGTGCATGATAATTTCCAATGTGATAACTAACAGTTAATAACTTCCGCTTGTGTTTAATAAAGGGATTATAATAATAAAAAATGATAGAGTAAATATGTATAAGTTAACCTTGCGTTGGTCAAGTTTAGAGGTGAAAACAATAATACGACAAGTAATTTTCAGAATTGATAAAAATTTAAATATATTCAACTGAGTTATTAAGCATACAATTTTGCGTGCATAAAAAACACTTCCTTTCATACTATCATAAGATTAAACTTTGTCGGGAATAATTAGTGCTACAAGTAGCGATAGTCATGGAAAATGGATAGGTAGCGATCCAATTACAATCGCTTAACATATCAACAAAATCCTTTCAATGACAGTTTTGCCTAAATAATTTGGAATCTATGTTTCGCAAATATTTCTCTAAGATTGTTTTTTTTAGAGAGAATGTTAGAATGTTTATGATAATTTATAGTTAGGACAGCGCATTCACAGCCAGTGCACACATGCAGCGAATTTGCCTTTAGTGAATTATCGTATTCGTATCAATTACATTCTTGATCAATATCAGGAAAACTTAGAACTAATGGTGTTTTTTAAACCTAAGAAAAATTAAGGAATAAAAAAAAAATATAACATTAATTATTTGATACTTCTTTTTGGAAGCTTTTACTCCTTTGAACTAATATGTTTATCGTTTCCAGTAAAAACAATATTCAACACATTGAAACCCAAAATTAATTCCTATGAATATTAAAGTATTTGGAGAGCAAGATACATTACATTTGTGTTATGGCTTGTTGTATATGCCATTTAAATATTTGGTTAATTATACCAACGCTATATACATCATAGTCAGAAAACAAATTTTTATCTGTGTTCAAGGCATGAGAATAAAATAGTGAAGAATAAGTGTTAAAATGAAATGCTAAATATACAGGAGTTCACTTTAAAATATATATATATTATATTTTTGTTCTGACTTATATTACTTAAAAGCACTGCAATGTCAATTCTAATTCTATGTTCAAGCGTCATATTGTTATGTAATGATATGTCAATAGCAGTCGTTTATTTACTGCTGTATTACATCATTAATTATAAAAATTATGTTACCATATTTATCCATAAAATATAATTGTTTGCAAAAAAGCGTATTTATCTGTTTGTTCGAATTATCTGATAATAATTCTGCCTGTTGGTGTTCTAATATTTAATGGCCGTTCAACAAATTGTAGGATGATAATTGCTTGATTTATATGTTCGAACTTCTAAAATTCTGCAAAACCATGAAACAAAAATCAATATCATTTCAATAACTAAAAACTGAGATGTTTTGTTAAATATGATTGCCTTTTAGTTGACGTTTTATTCCAATGATCAAAGTTCTTTAGTAACTGGTCTCTGTCATATTATGTAACGCCAGTGACAGATTTATTTCATTACTTTATACTAAAATTGTCATTTAAATCCGCACTTCAAACATAGATGGGCTGTATTCACCATAAAGATATCGCCTGGATAGAATACATTCAATGATTGATGGCACTATAAGGTTTTGCCGTTCTAAAAAAAAATAGCTTTTTAATTTCAATAAACTATTAAGTGAAATTTTATCACAATTTTAACAAGCACTTAATTTAATTTCTCTGATTATCAAATTTTTGTTTTTATACATAAAATTTTCAACTCAAATCAACGAAGAAACGCTACAATTAGAAAACGTTAACAGTTCCATTTCATTTAATGTGTTTAATGTAAAAAGTTTTTATTTTAAATTGCGAGTTATAATAAGGATCCTACTACCTAATGATACGTCTTCGAATATCTAAATCGCTAAGTTCTTTTATTTGACTTATCCGGTTCTCTAGGCCAGGTCAGCTTTTCAATCATGTTTGTTTACGTCCTCATTTTACCATATGATCTTTATTAACAGCAGTGATGTGATAAGCTTTGACACAAATAATACTCCAACAGTTTTGAGGTAGAACGACTGAAATTGACATTGTAAATTACCTTTTTGATTTTTAATTGACATTAAGATTTCCAGACCATATTTTTTTCTTTTAATATTTTGCCTTAAGTGATTGATAATTGGTATTAAGGCACACCATTGGAAGAATCTTTTAGAAATCAGTATACTTGGAGGAAGCACCACAAAATATCTCTGCCTGAATGAGTTTGCAATCTATAGTTAAAGTCATTTAGCCTTATATTTTACTACGCCAAACGTTCGTTTCGTTTTTATAAGATTCATCAGTAGAAAAAAAACATACAAAAGTGTATGACATTAGAGTTTTGAAAAAAGATCAAAACAAAACGTGCGAAATCGGATTGAGGCAACCTCCATGCTTGGTAAGAAGGGAAATGTGTGCTTATATCGTTTTCAATTAAAAACTATATTTTTAATAATTATTGGGGATTCAACTCTAAAAAACAACTTCCATAAATTGTTCTTGTTTAACATTTGAATATGCTAATGTATCTTGCGCCTTCCATTGTCCAATTACGAAGTTAATTTGAAAAAAAATAAACGTTTATATTGTTTGAAATTTGACTTCTGACAGGATAGATTGCTCTTAATAATGACAATACCACATCGTTAATCATATCATAGTTGATGGAACTGATTTCATACATCATAATTAATTCCATACAATTTACAAAAAATCATAAAATTATGAAAGTGCGGAACGATATTAAATTCTCATTACTAATATCATCACAAATGACAAAGCTCTACGTCACTATGATTGAACATGCAATAAATATTCACAAATTTGCATATATTATCTAGGGTTTAACTGACAGCGGATAGACATACCCGACGTTCATTTACAATCTAATAAAGAATCATTTGCCTATCTTATCCGAGTGTCAATTTTCAGGTTATCAACTTCTAAATCGTAATAGAAATAGCGTCAAAAGTCTTTCATTAATTCAATTTATACCTAGTTTGTCTTATTGCAATTTAAAAGAATGTTAAAGGAGTTCCTAATGTCTATTTTCACTTAAAAAATAAAAGTACAACTACAACATAAGATATGTACGAAAACACGTATTTATTTATCTGAAACATATTGTATATTACAATTATGAGAAATCACCGATAAATGGTTTCAAAGTTTGTTATAATTGAACAAAGTTTACTTTTAGTATCAAAGGTTCCGGTTAAATGGATCAGAATTACGACCATTATTTACTCAATTTTCAGTAGACTTACTTGTTTTACAATTTATACCGAAGTTTTTAGACATTCGATCACAGGAAAATTGCATTATTATCTATTGTGTGTATTCCACTGGTACCATTGTAAATTTAACAGACATTAACTACTCGCTAAATAGCAATGTTTTATGCTAAAAAGCATGTTGCTGCGAAATGACACCTTAACTTACAATTTTTAATCCAATTAAAATGTGGACATTATTCTTCTTTTAATCAATATCAATAAAGAACAGAAAGTACCATAATAACACATGCTAACAACACAATGATATATACTCGCTGTTTTGCTATATGATACATGTATACAAAAATAATGAAAGCATATTTCAACATGGAAATGTCATTATTGAAGTTCGATTGAATAGTCTAGTCGTGTCTTGAATGAAAGGCGTTCTGTGAGCTTAAGATATCAAATAACTGTTCGTTTACTCACTTGTATCGAATGACATAGTGAAACGCTTTTCATCAACTTTTAAACGCAGAATTGATTACTCAAAAGACACCATGATCAGATTGATATATGAAAACCAGTGAACTAGAATGAAAATATTTGTTAAATGTTTTGGCCATGTATTGATAGAACATAAAACTGTTAAACCTTAAATTAACATTGTGCATATGACTTAGTAACGCTTTATTCATTAAATTAAAATTGAGAACAATATACGAAATAATCTTTCGTCATCACCTTCAACAGTACGAACAATTTGTCATTTGTTTACTGTGAGCGAACGTCCAAGCTTTAATAGGTATTTAATTACTGTTAATTCATGATACGATTCGAAGAAAACTCTCAACCAATCTTTGACTTTTGTCTTTCAAAACAGTCCGTTCAGAATTCATATCATATTTAACTTTAGATAAAACTAATAAGATATAATTATGTACGCCAGACTCGCATTTCGTCTTCGTCTACAAAAGACTCGAATCGAAAAGGTAAATGATTTATCATTATGTTCAAAAATCATTTTGATGAATCGAAGACCAAAAATAATATGTTCCCAACCATATGTGTGTTGACCGACTTACATTGTCCATATGCAGCCTTGTGTTTATTGATCCGCTAACAGTAGGCTACTATCTAAATAGTAAATATTATTTTATTGGGTAAATAATGCAACAATGCAAATCATTTCTTAAATCAGAAGACAAGTTTAGATAAAAATTATAATTTAAACTGAAAAAAGTAGCATGCCAACAGCTTGACAATATGACACATAAGACGCTAACATTTTCTTTAAAAAATTATTGACCGACCCAATATCTTTTATATCTTCTACGTCAATGCTTATCAACTTTTTAAATAGCTGCCCCATCAATAACTCTTGTCTGATTTTAGCAGATTTCTTTTATATTTAAGTTCGACATACAAAAAATAAAAAATTGTTGATATATTCAATCATTACTATTGCCGGAAGCCTTTAAAGTGAACTATACCGTGTGCATTGTGTGCAGTGTTGAAAGCCGTACACAGCCTTTTAGTTGATAGTTCATGTGTTCGCTGTTGTCTTATTGGCAACTTTATTATGAATATAATTTTTAGATCAATTTTTTCTAACAAATGAAAATGATATTTCAAACGGCAGTTGATATCTTGTATTTCGCTTCTGTGTGTTGCATTGTTGTTGTTGGTTGTTGTTTTTTTTTGTTCACTTCGGGGTTTCTGTTGTTTCGTTGGTTTCCTCTTATTGTTGATGTGTTGTCCTCAGTTTTAGTTTGTAATCCGAATTTGTTTTCTCTCTATCGAGTTATGACTTTCGAACAGCGGTATACTACTGTTGTCTTTTCCCCCCGTCAGTGTAACTCTCTTTTCAATGTTTGATATCCAATATACTTTCATGCAATTTTGTGTTCAAATTTTGTCATCAGACTTTGAAAGTTCAAAGAAAGTCCTTTGCAAATCTTGGGGTAAGTTTGTTATTCTTTAGCAACAGCATATGGAATTATAATCCTCAAAGATAAAAACGAGAGTGAATATATATTTCCCCCGGATTGCCCATTTTTTTTCAATCTCATATTCGCAAACCAACATATTTAACGATATTTGATATGAAAATTATACCATTTTTTATGTATGAAGACTTTATCTTGTACAGTTAACAATTAGACATCTGATAACTCGAAACCATCTGCTACAGATCTTCCTCCTCCTAATACGACAAGTCAAATGCTGGTTTTCCAAACACAAAGTCAGAGCAAAGCTTAATTATACATAAGAAAGAACTGGGTTGTAATCTGCGGTTTTCAAAAATGATTGTAAAATGAAGTAATAGAAATTCTTTGTATCCCAATTCATGGAGTCACGACGTTATATATCTATATATGAAACGGTTAAATTATTATGATACGCCAAACCCCGTATTTTCAATTAAGATTTATGCAATTACAAAAAATATATAAAAATGATGAACAAAGGAGAGGTTAGACCTTTGTTTACACTCAATCTTTAAGAAGGAAATATATACTGTTTGATATCAATACCTTATATTTCTCTCCCTTTCCCTATTCCATGTATATAAATAACTATTATTTTAGGGTTGATTTTATCATTATAATAACTGGGTTTTTTATTCTGATCTTCTTCCCTATATTAAAATTACAAATATATTGAACCCTATCAGATTTTAGATTTTAAACATACAAATTTTAAAACTATAAATAGAAACCTTTCTTAAAGTAGACTTTAGAAAGATAAAAACTACAGTTAAAAATTAGTTTTTATCTTTAAAATTACATTCTATTGACATGATGTCTTGATAACAATCTGCTGATTAATTATGTTGATTAATAGACCATCAAGTGCGTCTGCTTTGTGTCAGTTATAACATACACTACAGGCGACGAAAACTAGTAACCCAATATACGAAAGGGAAACAAAAGTTGGAAGAGATCTTCATTCTGATACTGTTGACATCTTAGATGTTATTGTTTTTCAAATAATGATAAAAACAAGAGATTTAAGAAAATGAAAGTCTTGAAAGTCATGAAAACAATGAGTATCCGGGCAAAATGTATACAACCTCCTACAAAGCTTTTAAAAAGTAAAGTCACAATAATCTGAACTCCGAAAGAAAATTCAAAACGGAAAGTCCCTAATCAAAAGACAAAATCAAAAGTTAAAACACATGTAAAATTTAAAGTCAATTCAACACATATGTAGTCTTTAATTGATACCAGTTTCAAGTTTTCCGCCTTTATGTTAGTGTAAAAATCTTTTTTAATGTACATACTTTTACTGTTGAACATCAGTAAATACTACTTTAACAAAATAAATACATTTACTGACATGTATAGGTATACTTGATGGCATGGTGTCCATGTTTAAGTATTCAGCTTATTGGTTTATTACCTTAAAAAATTAGTCAATACACTTTTTCAATATGTGATTTTCTGTGTACAGAAAGACTTGTGTTTTTAAAATACTTTTTACGAAGTAAAGTAACGGGTGTAATGGATTAAATCAATATTTGCTTTTTCATCTATATTTATTATTTTGTAAGATATAACCAGTATTCAAGATTCAAAATAACAAGCCATACTTCCTTTTAAGTTTTAATTACTTATAATAATGTTGTCATCGAAATTGTAGGGTCTGTGACCCATATTTGTAAAAATAGTTTTAAAGAGAATAAAGAAAGTGTTTTGTATTGATATATCAATTATCAGTGTGTAATACAGGGTATCCCTTTTGCTCTTTACAAAATACAATTTCAATTGCTCTTCTTTTCTACTCTTTGGCACACATAAAAGTGAAGTAGGCGTGGTTTAAGTGTTATCAATTTTTTTACCAAAAGGTTTGTAAAAACATCAGAGAGAGACCACCAGCAACAGTTCAAAAGGGTGACTATATCGTGTGTTCAAGTGTTACCACTTGTACTTAAAATCCTCTATTCCAAATACACTTTAACTCACTACAAAGTCAGGAAATTCTGAACAAAAAATTCTTAAGTCCAAAACATCAAATATAATTCAATTTTATGTATTCTTTAAATTAAATTATATAGTCTCGAGCTTTTTATGGTTGAAAACAAATGTAGAGTTAAAAACAAATTAAAAATCTTAATAAGACTTTACTCCCTCAAAATACCATCAAATACATAAATGTGTATCCTTCTTTCGTTATAGAGAATATAAAGGTTTAAAAGACATTGGAATACTACTTATTATTTTCAAATCATACTTACTCATACACAGTTGTGTATTTGTCTAGAAACAATCAAATTTACATTTTGATTTCTACACAATTCCCAGTCTCATTTTGATTATTATCATTAAACTTTACAATGGTCATTGTATATATTTATACAAAAACAATAAAAGTGAAAACTTATACCCTTTCAACAACAAAAATGATATTAGAATTTTTGACTTATGTAATTCAAAAGTAAGATAACAAAACACAAAAATACCGAGCTCCAAGGAAAATTCAAACCGGACAGTACATTAACAATCGGCAAAATCAAAAACTCAAACACGTCAGACCAATGTAAAAAAAAAAAACTCGATGGCGGGTCAAAAGAGATCCGGGGTTTCAACCACACCTTTTTGTCAATCAATGCTTTTGAAAGGGGACACTGGTTGGAACCCAATTTTAAAAAGGATTGATCCGCACCTGCAGCTGTGATATTTCTGACGTGGTACAGGCGATTCCCCATATTGAAAATGATCGTTAAAATTTGGTTATTATATAGGGTTTTTTAAATTTTATTTTGTATCAGTTTCACAAGAAGGAAAACATTTATGTTGGTAGATGATGTACACGAATATTAGAAAAAATAATTGGACAGCATGTATGTTTAATATTTTACAGCCTCAGTGTTGCTTATTAATTGAAAGATTGAATGCTAGTGTCCCAGTGATCACAACATAACACCGTTTCATTCCTTTCAATTTACAAAAAGAGTATGGCTTTTGTGTAATTTCAAGTGGATATCAAATATTAAAGTAAACTGTATTCAAAAGAATACATGGGGCTTGTTTTATCTTTTCACATAGAAAATGTTAAAATGATATCAAAGTAATATGGAATTTAGAAAAAAAAGTATTGCACCCAAAGCAGACCACACAGTTTGTTTAAGATAATTTTAATGTCAAAAATAGAATTTTTTAAAATGACAATCGTATTTGTCATTTTGTTTCTTGATTTTTCGAAATGATAAATTTAAATAAATACGGAACAATACGAAACCTGACCCCATAATAATTATTGCAAACCCTTTTCTTTAATTTATATCTGATAAAAAATATTATTAGAAGTCTGTCGGTGCGCATTACGTTTAACTAGGAAAAAATGAAAGCGTTATTTTTATCAAAAGGTTTAATCAAAACCAACAGAGTGGGAGTACAATATGTATATGTACATGTCATGTATCAGTCAGCTGTATTTCAAATTTATAAAGATATGTCCAATAAGGCAACAGTAGTATACCGCTGTTAGAAAGTCATAAATTCATTAAGAGAAAACAAATCCGGGCTACAAATTAAAACTGAGGGAAAAAGGTCAATTATAAGAGGTAAACAATGTAACAACACAAACACTGGAGTGCAACAAAAAACAAACGACAATGCAACGCACACATAAACAAACTATTAGATAACAACTGCCATTTTCCTGAACATTATTATTTTTTAAAATATATAAGTGACGTGATGTTAACTGTATTGACGTTGCCATTTTTGTTTTTATGTACTACTGATTTTGCAGCAAAGAAAATTATATTGATATCGTTGCATATGATACATGTTCTAAGTCAGGAATATGTTGCTTCCCATTCGTTTGATGTGTTTGAGCTGTTGATTTTGCCTTTAGGCAAGAGGCTTTGCGTTTTTAATTTTCCTGTGAATTATGTATTTTTGTTATTTTACTTTTATATCTTTATATATATGTAAAGTCTGTTTGGATATAACTTTATTTTACAACCTTATGCTGCGGACTTTTTTCATCTTCCGTATTCGCCTTCCGACATTATAAAGATTTATAGAAAAGGGTCGCTGTTTGCCACTTCCATTGATCGAGTTGTTGTTCATATACTATGTTATTATTGAGTGTTTCATATGCTAATAAGACATATCAAATGTATCAAACATCCTAATCATTCCAATATCATAACTTGTATATCAGACTTTACGAAGTTCAAGGACGGAATCTGTACCTAATTTTATTTTAAATGTAACAAATATTTTTGTTCGATTTATAAATATCTGCGGGATACGACATTTTCAATTTAAGCCTCTTTTTATAAATATAAAATAGATTTAATAAGTAGATATACCAGCTGCATATGTGTCAAGGATATAAATTAAGTAATATAGCTTTGAAAAGAAATGTAAACAAATCTCATCTGAAAAAAATACGAATCATATTTTTTTTTCTTAATTGTACACGTTCGGTTTAAATGGATCTTGTGTTTGTATTTTCATATGTTCTATGACACAGATGGATAAATTTAATTTTGAGTCTTTGACAAACGTGATGATTTCAACTTTTTATTTCTCAGCAGTAACATGCCATCTCGTACAGCTCCTTCAGAGTTCTGAGGGAAAACGACTCAAATCGCCAATGATTTTAGTTACTATCATCGCGACTCGTTTGACCAATAATATTTGTCTCACTCATTAGCGACACTATTTCGCAGTCTTAGATTTTTAAATGATCTGTAAATTTACCGATTATTTTCGAAGTTTTTTACTCAGTGTTGATTCACATGACAAGCGGTGTATGCATTTATATAGTAGGATACGCGTATCCTGTCGATGAAACCCGTCTCGCTTCTTAATGTGTGCTAAAGATTCCCGTTTGTTTTTGTTTTAACCATAATTAATATGCATCTTTTAAGTGATATTTGAATAGCGGTAAACTACAGTTGCCTCTAAAACTCGTTTGTGTTTATACAATTCTTTAATTCAGAGTAAAATGTTCGCCTGAGACAGGTTTTAATTAAGGAAAATTCTATACAGACTCATATTAAATAATAATACAGTATGGTTATCTTTTTATCAAATGACGTAACCATTGAAATGAAAGGAAGACCACAAACCATTATCCTAATTCTTTTCATTGGTCACGTTCATGTTTAAATTGATAAATGATGATCTGATGATATTATCTTTTGGTTATATTTTCAAAATCTGAATATCCTGATTTGTGTTGTTTAACAATGATGCATAATTTAATTTTACAACGGTGCATTCTTTTTATGTTTGAAAAAAATAATGATTTAATTTTAACAGCTGATGCAGCTTCTCCAGAAAAACGATAACAAGGGTTAAGAAGTTCGAAATAGGAATAATATCAGATAATAAATCTTATTGTTTAATTGATTGCATGTAATTAAATCAAACCACGTGTGCACAGAAAAAAAATTAATAGAAAGAAGACTTGTTTGCTTGGTTTTTTTTACATCTTTTATAAGACAAAATTAGATTTTATGAAATAAAAAAATTTAGATTTAAAATTTTTTTTTTTTTTATTAGATTAAATGAATGAATAAAATTCCTTTTATTTCACAACATAGATGCAGACTCTGTGGAAAGTTCGTCTTATAGATGCCAGCTACGTACACTCGTATTCCCTTCTTTAACACATGAATATTTTCCGTTTGTTCTGTTAAAACAGCTTTTACAATCTTACAAATATAAAGATATTATTAACATTCGGTTGTGAGTGAACAAAGGGGAATAACTAGTGGTGAGAATTGTTATAAAAATCTTAATTTTCATATAATATGGATTAAACATGTTGATCATTAAAAGAGTGCAAATTTGAAATGATCTGACTGTCATGTTAAAAAACGACCAAAAGACGAACAATCGTCTTCAAAACAGAACACTGAAAACTCAAGACTGAGCAACACGAACCAAACAAAAATCGGGGATATATAACAAGTGCTTTGAAAGGGTGACCAGATCCAGCTCTAAATGTGGCACCCGCCGTGTTGTTCATAATTAGAAGCGCAAATTAGGAGATAAGTCTAAGTAATGCAAAAGTTTTAGTTATATTCGTGACATTTTTTTTTAACAATACTTTAAAGGGACTTGTGTTATTTAGGAAATGGGGTATGGACAAACAATTACGGCTGATATAAGATTAGGTTAAACACGTATTTTAAGGCCTAATATATAAAATGAACGATACCAAATGAGTCATAACTACAGGAAAATCTGTCTGTTCGCGTGAGAAGACATAGTGATCATTATCACATTTTTGTCACCCTTATTAAATATAATTTTGTTTTTTAACCTATGTTTAGGATCAATGGTTCAGAAAAGAATAGATTTGATCAAATTGTTGGCTTTTCTACACCATTTTCACGGCTTTATATTGAGAAGTGAGAGGAAAATAGATAGCATTACAAGGGGTGGGATTTAGTTATAATTTACCTTCTTTAGAAACACAAATTTAAAAGAAGACGGTCTTTAAAATATTTTCTTGTCACTTCTCATCTTTGTTGGGGATCTCTTTCGACCAACAAATAACAATGAATTATAAATAATTAACCTAATTAACATTCAAAGAGGATGCAATCATTCCCCCATGGTGAATCATCGCTCGATTATTTCCCGATTTCAAATCTGTGATAATATTATGATGTCACAATTCCCGACAAGGCTCATGTATAATATATACTATAAAAAATACTAAATAGCAAAAATACCGAACTCCAAGTAAAATTCAAAAAGGTTCCTTAGTTATTAAATAGCAAAATCACAAGTTCAAACACATCAAACTTATGGAAAACAACTGTCATATTCCAAAAAAAAAATCAGAATAACAACGTATAAAAGAAAATACTTTACTTGGTTGTAGAACAAGAAAGACCGTATACATATATATATATGTCGACATCCGGAACGCTAACAAAAAAATTTCTTTGAAAACATGCGATATCAAACGAATCAAGTTTAATAAAAAAAAATGTTAAAAAAATTCAATTTTAGGTTTTTTTCATTTTTTGCATTACGTTTATTTCGTGATTATTTGTTTGTCTTTCCTTCCTTTTTTGCGTGGTTTGTTTGTTATAAATTCTTCCTCATCGATAATCAACGATGAAGTCACTTTTCCTATCCTACGTGTAACCGACCTTTAACTTGTAACACATGCAGACAGTGTTATCCTCCTTCGTCTTGTCAGTTTGTCATTTTCGCTGCATGGGGCGGTATAATCCGAATAATTCAGTCCCTCCCAGATCTTTCCTTTTTGGGAGTTAAAGTAATAATCGTAGATCGGCGGAATATAACGACTGAAATATTCTGGTTAAGGTCAACATAGAGTTTTTGTAAAAATTTCTTTATAAATATTATAATTTTCACTAAAGTCAAGTTATGTTTTTACCTACTATAGGCTAGTGACTTTTCTGTTGATATGGTTATAATTAAAAGAAACTGTTGAAAACTACGTCTACGTCATTGACACATTAACAACCAACATTTACAAAACAATGTATCTTTTATCTGCCCCGTGACATGGCAAAATTTTACTTTTTCGTTGAATATCTAAAAATTGAATAGGAAATAATTTTTATTTTCATCAAACTACAGATTTCATTGCATCAAATTTTGTACATTTATTGTTTTTATTTTTGGAAGTGTGAATGGTAATGTTTAGTTGACTCTTTAATAGTGAGGTGCATGATATTTGTACCGGCTTTTATAAATAAAGTCAATCATTTCAGATTTGTTGCATTGGAACCGTTTTCAACTCTTACTTATTCTGTATTTGGAATTATTTTTTTAATTCAAATATTTATTGTCATATATAAACTTTAAACGAAAAATTTGTGACAAATGTATGCGCAGTTCAAAAAATCGGTGAAGCTAAAGATGTGGATACTTATTTGTCGATTATTGCATGGATAAATGAGGATCTATATGGTGAATACAGAATAGTAAAAACATGACCCTGTTTTAAAAAGGACAGGAAAAATAGGCAAACAATAGGAATAACGGGGATGATAATATATATATAAAGAATAGAGCAAATGGTTTATATGTAAGAAATAAAGAAATAAAGTATCATGCATCCATCCACGTGCTCATAAATGTTCTCCGCGATAGCTCATTGCTGTTTAGTTATAGTTAAAACTAAAACCAATACATCTATAGTTGATAGTACGGGACATCAATGAAACATCATACATTTTTCCAGAGCTAGCTTTGTCCGTGAGAGTTAAAACCTTATTTATTATAGTTACCAAAAGTAACGAAGCTGTTCAATATTACCGGTTTAATTTTAAGTTTAGAAAGTTAGAAGGAAAAATGAAAATTATCCAGGATCAACAGTTGTTTGTAAACATTGTAACAATGCTAATACCAAAGCATAGATTTTTGTTATTGTTTTACGTGTCCTCTCAGTATTCAGTTTCTATTGACTTTCTTATGTTTTCTTACAGTTAAGCAAATGTTTGTAGTAGTAGGTGGTAGACTTTGATGAACTTCAGACACCTTCATTGCGATAAATAATGCAACTTTTATATAGTGTCAATTGTTCACTTCCAGGCCTTTAATTTAAGTATTTAATCCATGATGCAATGGTAAAGTGGAATGGCAAAAGTTTCAGCTCCATGTAAAGTGCAATTTAACGTTTGAATGATGATTGCGTAGTAACCGACATGACCCTTATACTTCAGTTTTTTTTTCAATAAAGCTTTGAATTACCTTCATTTTAAAAATTCTGATATTCCAGATCTTTCTGGAATATTATTTCTTGTTTTTGTTGACTTTTGCATAGTCGTTCCTTAAGAGCCACTTGTAATATTTCTTAACCATGAAGTAGGCACTTCACTGTGCAGACGCTGGGGACACTGATTGAAATGTTTTTGGGTTGGGTTTTTTTAAGCTTTTTGTTTTGTTTTGCTAGCAGCAGCAGCAGCCTTTTTTGCTTTGCATCTCCGATCATTTTCAAAAGTTAAATAAAAAAGTTTAGTTAATCTAATACCAAGATTTTCCCTTTAAATTAAAAGTATGTATAGAATTAGTTACCGAGTTTTTTTTTCTTCTTCGGTGATTAGATTATTATATTATAATTGTACCTGCAGATAAATTTGCAGTTATAGTTGTCAATAAAGATCAATATTGCAATCTATCGTAACGGTTAAGTACCTTCTCGTACCTTGTTACACCTTTTGATTGGATATCCATAAACCTAAGCACTTCAATAATTCACCTTCCATTGTTCATGTCAAAATTAAAACATCTTATCAAAATATACATATTTCTTGATATAAAATGCTTAAATGCGACAAAATTTATTATTTTCGGTTTACTGACTAAGTTGTTTACTCTCACTGTCCAAATGTGTCCTACTTTCTGGACTGAGCATGCGCGTTGGTGTCTAGATCTATTTGTTCAGTACTAAAACCTCAGGTCGGATTACAGTTTACAGATGGATTGGTTTTTCTTTCCCAATATTTGGATGTCTTAATAACTAATTAAAATTTAATGAACGTTACTAAAAATGATTCAACATACGGAAAGACTTGATTTAGATATTTCGGCTCAAAATTCCTTATCGAATGGAGAAAATGGTGTTGAATCTGGCTCTACTAACGGGCCTCTCGACGTTGAAGGTAAGCAGGAATACAAATAATTGCGGCATCCTTATATGTTTTAATTTTTAGTTCAAATACTGTTTATTTCTATTAACTAATAGTTTTGGTATAAACATTTTGCTGTTTCATGAGTTGTCATTCAATTTTATTGGTTTTAAAACGGTTTTATCAGCGTCCAAATGTTCGCCGGCATAGATAAGTTTGACATGCGGTTTTCCGCGAGGTCCGCTAAGGGTTGAATCAGCTGATTGAAATTTATTTCGGAATCAGCATGACACATATGCAGATTTCATTTTTTTTTATGATTTTTTTTTTATTGAAGTTATTTTTGAAAACATTTCATATAAGAAAATACAGTTAAAAAAACATAATAAATAAAATTTGAATAGATGACATGAACATTCAAAATATTCAAACACAGAAAATTTCTAAAAGAATAATAATATTGGTCATGTTGGTTGGGGATACATTTCTGGAATTCGTTGATATTTAGCTTTTAATGAATATTTATGTAGAATCTTTGATATTTTTACTCATGATTAGTGTTTATTAAAAGAATTGTATAATTTGTCGTTCATAGTTTATGACATCATTTGATCTGTTGAATTGACTAATCTTCTGTGTATTAGAACAAACTTTGACATTTTTAACAGTCTGAAATGAATCTCGTTTACAGTTTGTGGCATTGACGGTCTCTTGGTTATTTTATTTGTTTTGATTGTAGGTTAAATATAGCCCTTTAACTCTGAAATTGATCACTATTCCGATTAGATATATTTTCAAACCAACCTTTAAATAAATCTTATGCACCATTCTTTTTATTTAAAGTATTTCTTTTAAAAACAGGTCTATTGAAATGTTGGCATTATATTGGTATACAATTTTGAATTATTTCCCTTGAGTGCAACTCTTAAAAATTGAAGGTGCCCTAATTATGCACTAAAATGGATGCTGTCATTATTTTGATGAGATGAAAAACTCAATATTTCATCAAAATGGATGAAACAGAGGAGCCAGTTAATTTGAAAAGTTAGTAGAAACGATACAGAATTGCTTTTACAGTTGCGTTTATCATAGATAACCTCTCCGTGAAACCCCAATGTGCTGTTTACACAAAGTAGTTCAGAGGTCGTGCCCTATGTTGGTTGTTCGAGAGTACAATAACCCCGATAAAATAAATATTTAAACTTTCAACAAGTTTTTAATTATGTATTTTCTGTTGGTTTAATAAAATTCTTTTCATATCACACTGTAAGCCAGTACGGAAAATATTGTTCTTTCACTGTTTTTGCATCAAGCTGAATTTTAAACATGTTAAAAATAAAAGTACAGATAAATTCTACCACTAAATCTTTGTTCATTATGGGTTTCAGTAGTCCATTAAATGGACCACGTGAAATGGACATTTTGCACATCTCATGATCTGTTATTCCTGTTCTCCAATGGAGAACTTCAAATGTTTTCCTTATTACATGTATCAACATTTTAAGTGACTTATTTCCATACAAAGTCAAAGGTCTGAAATCACTTCAAATGGTAATTTGGAGGTTGTCTTATATATGCTGTCAGATGTTATGGGAGCTTTCACATGATAGGAAGCCTATACAGACTTATTATTTTAACTGGTAATGTTTAGTTGCTGTTTTGATTTATTTATTTACGTTCAGTTAACACATCCACTGTAGTAAGTGTATGCATATCCTCTAGATCTGACATCTGGATGACCAATTTCACTCCCCCATTGAATCTATGATTTCACACAAAATGTGAGTGTGATTGATAATTATAATGAGATAAACTTTTGTTATTTTTAGCTTCATCCTCTAGTAATGACATGCAGTACTCTGGTGACCTGAAGTTTGGATGGGATGAGCTCTGTCCAGTCTGTGGTGACAAGGTCTCTGGATACCACTACGGTCTACTCACATGTGAAAGCTGTAAAGGTAAATATATTACTGGCAGACTTACAACTCCCATTTCTCTTTGACTGAGTTAAGTGTTAGAATGAAATAGATATTTTGGTACATGAAATTGACATAAACTGTACAGGTAAAAATGTACATCAATATACACCTAATGACACATGTGACACAAGAATTAAATCTCTCAATTAGTTTTTAATTGAGCAGTCTTTGATATCCCTACTTTTTTTCTGTTATTGTACAAATTGTTCACATATTAAAATGAAGTCATGGAAGTAAGAAATGTTAAAATGGGAATTTTTCAAAACAAACAAAAATTGTAACCAAACTTGTCTATATGCGGTTCATTTATTTACATATAAACTTTTAACATTTTCAGGTTTCTTTAAACGAACAGTTCAAAATAAAAAGGTGTACTCCTGTGTGGATAATAGATCATGTCTAATCGACAAAGCACAGAGAAAGAGATGTCCTTTTTGTAGATTTCAAAAATGTTTGAATGTTGGTATGAAATTAGAAGGTAAGTTTTGAAACAATTACATCACTTCAATACAATGTGAAAAATAAATGCTTACGCACTTTTAATAAATAAGTCCTATATATATGTTGTGTATTCAAAGGTAAACAGACTTCAGACATGTTGAAAGAAAATTAGAAGACATTCCTCATTGTTCCTAAATGTACATGAAATGCTAAAGAAAAAACTATTTGATAGGTTTTTAATGTTTTAATATAATTATTAACTTCCTTGAGTGATTTTACGAATTTGTATATTAAATTGAAAATATTTTTCAGCTGTAAGGGCAGACAGGATGAGAGGTGGAAGGAACAAATTTGGCCCAATGTATAAACGAGACAGAGCACTCAAGCAACAAGCCGTTAGACAACAGCAACAGATGCTGGCACAATGCCAAATACGACTACAGAATGGGATGACAAGCCCAGATGAGGATATTAAACCAGACCCAGCAATGTTACAACATATTTCTCAAATGGTCTCAAACAGCATGGGATATAACAGCTCAAACATGTCCGGCATGCCATCACCTTCCATGCCTGATTCTCCTAACTCTGACATCAGCTGTGTGTCCTCCTCCCAGCCATCACCCATTACGTCACACCCACAATCACCATACACCATGACCCAGAACTTCCATCCACCTTCGATGATGCATGACCCCAGGAACCATTACTCCATGCCATCATATCAATATCATCACCAGATGGCACCACCTGTTATACCAATTGTGCCTCAGACTATTATAAATATGAAAGCAAATATGACTGATGAAATGGAAATCAAACATAAACTATTATCATTTCTTCATAATGCATTTGGTGCTGAAGATATTCTTAGTCAGCCAATCAAATTATTGCAGATGATTTGTAAACTGTCAGATCAGCTACTATTTCTAATGGTGGAGTGGGCCAGGACTTCTACTTATTTTAAAGAACTTAAGGTTAGTATACATTTAAATCAGGGCCATACAGGCATACATGTACATTTAAATCATGGCCATACAGGCATACATGTACATTTAAATCATGGCCATACAGG
The DNA here is from genome assembly GCF_963676685.1 of Mytilus edulis. NCBI lineage: Eukaryota > Metazoa > Mollusca > Bivalvia > Mytilida > Mytilidae > Mytilus > Mytilus edulis. The sequence continues at coordinate 3,267,909 of NC_092345.1, forward strand.
CATACATTTTGTACATGTACATGTGAAGGTGGATTCAATTTAGGTTTATACTTTAATATTCTTAAGCTAGATTACTTCAAACATTTGTATGTAGATGTACAACTGCAAGAGTGTCTATTAAATTGTAAACAAATATACAATGCACATGTATATTACTGTTGATAATCAGCTATAATTGGTGCATTTTGCATAAGGAATCAGATCTAGTCTCATACTGATTACTTCAACTTACTTCTTTGTAATGTGTGCATATATTTGAATAAAAAGAATTCAGGGGATACGATACAGTTACAGGGGAGGTAATGACGTTGCTAACGTAAAATGTTATTTTCGCGACGTCAAACTACGACATATCTGGAAAAGATGCATTTTTCGACTATTTTTTATCATTCAAACTGATTTAATTTGAAAACGAGTGCATGGACCCCTATTTTTTAAAACGATATTTTGTTTCATTTTGCAGGGAGATTATGTGGACCAAATTTTATAAAACTAAATAGAGGAACTTTTTAAATTTTGATAAATGTACAGCAAAAAAATTCGATTTTTCTTAATTCATGACCATTTGATAAATATGAGTTATTTCTGAATAAAAAATGGATATTTTTTTAGGATACTTATAAAAAACAAAAATTAAAAATTATCTAACAAAAAACAATTTGTGTTTATCTTTTAAAACAAAAAAGTTATGGCTTTCTTTCGACAGAGAAAATACGGCCACAAATACGAATTTTGAGCACATATATATACAAAATTTTGACCTCATTTAACTCAAAAAGTAGCAAATGAAGGTATATTTTTTATTACATATTTGATTTAAGCAGGCAAAAATTAGCTTATACAAATGTATGGAAATTTTCATCACACTGTAAATACAGGATCAAAACTGTATCGTATGCCCTTAAAGTGACATTGCAGTAAACATGATGAAATGTTGTGGAAGCAAACTTATCTGTTGATGTTAAAATGTAAGCGGACACTTCAGAATGTAATATGAACATATATTTACATAGAAGAAGAAGATAAACATGTATATAGAACATTTTATTTATTTGTTAATCCCATATCATGTGGATTTGATAGATGGCTAATATGGTATTAAAGAACTGTAGTAGTTAGCTCCTTAATTAAATACACACAAGTTTAAAACTGCTGATCAACTTTACCAAATGATAATGTACGATAATAATTAATAAAATATAAATATGCTGAAATAAAAAAAAATGTATGTCTGTTTGATTTTCACAATTAATTTTTTTTTTGGGGGGGGGGGTGGGGGGGGGGGAGGGAGGTCATTCATATACATCATTTTTATCAGATTTATTTGCAATAAAATTGACAAAAAGGAAGTAAATGATAACCATAACATTAGATTTTGAAAAAAGATTTGATGTGTAAATTATAGGATGTCTAATGTAAATTCAGATTATTCTCAATAAAAAAGTGTGATTTTTCTTGATAGAAAATTAAAGTTCCTTCCAGTGGAAGGCAGTGAAAACTTTATTTTCTATCAAGAAAAGAAAAATCACACTTTTTTCCACCCCCAATTTTTATTGCAATAAACAGGAAACAGACATATATATATGTTTTAGTACCCAATATGAAAAGAATGTTTGTCACAACACTTGCATCTTGCATGTCGTGTAAGAAAATTCCATCATTCACATGATGTACAGGGACTACTTACTGTGTAAAGAATACATTGTCATAAATTACAATTACATACATGTAATATTCATAAGTAGAAAAAAAACATTAAGTTATACAAGTAACTAAATAATTACATACTTTTTTGTAAACACAATGATGTGCTACATCAAAGTGCATGCAGACTCTAGGTGATAGATAAGATGTACAAGTAAATATAGCTATTAAGTACAACTGTACACAATGTACATGGGTAAAAGTACTAATAATATGTCTTCTTTTTTTTTTAAAGAACTTTAAATGCTCTATGGACTTTTTAATGGAAATGGTTGTTTTTAGTATAAATTAGAAATACACTTGTCACTGTCATGATTGAAGACAAATACAATGTACCATAAAAAAAAATATAGTTTTTGGGGAGTTCAGTGTATTTAAAATTCAAAAAAATCTGGACCTTTAGATTTGCATATCAATATGAATACACAAAATATTTGTCAAGCGTTTTTTTTCATACACATTTTGTACATGTACAAATGATGTATTGGTATGATTGCACACACTTTCTATTCACTCTATTCTACATACATGTAGCTGTAAGTAAAACTAGTTACATGTATATAGCTGTTCCTTGATTTAAATCTTGCATTGTCTCTAAAGCAAAACAAAAAGATTTCTAGAAACAGAATAACCATGAAGATTAGAAATAGAACGAATGACAACCTACATGTAGCATATCTCATGGAAGCAAACAAAATGAACGAACTAGTTGATGTCCTCATTTCATGTTTTATGCTGAACAGAAATTTCATTCAGAAATGGAAATTTGATGTGTTTAAAACATTTGTGTGTTGTTGACAGTTTGTGTGTTTATAATGTTTATGTACAAAAAAATGTAAATTTGTGTGATGTTGGCAGTTTGTCTACTTTGAAATCACAGTTAGAAACAGAAACTGTAAATTTTGTGATCCCTAAGCAGTATATAAGCAATATATAAACAAAACTGTAGTAGCCAGTTTGAATTTTCAGATCTGAACTCAACGTTTATTGTTCTTTCTGTATAATATCATAGTTTATTGAATGTGTTTATATTTTTAGGTTGAAGACCAAATGAAACTATTACAACACAGTTGGAGTGAGATTTTAATATTAGACTTTGTACATAGACTTGCTCATGATACATGGAGTGGGGAGGTATTAATGGTAAGTTCATTCTCAAAGCATGTTTTCAAAAAAAATTATTTAGTTTTTCCATATGGATTTTAATGTTGACGTGAACTGATTTACACCATTATAGAAGACTTTCTGAAATAGATAATCTGGATGAGACAATTTTAGTTAATGTGAAGTTTACCATTAAAAATGTTAAAAAGAGTAACATATGTACTGTGGTAACAATCAAACAGTTACGCTTTCTGAAGCTCATATAATGTTAACACTATGTATAAAATGTGACTAAATGAAAGAGATGGAATTGGTATTGATTTCAAAACATTTATAAAATTATTTTAAAAAGGTAAGGAATTAAAGGCAACAGTAATTTACCTTTATTCAAATCTCATAAATTCATTGAGAAGATACAAATCAGAGTAGAAAAACAAACAGAAATTGTATAAACTTCAAAAGAAGCTGAACTGGGTTTGTCAACAGGTTATATTATTAATTGATGAACAAGGACCAATTAAACATTACATCAAATACATGATACTCAAACGTTTGGATAATCCACTACAAAATTTTCCATATTTGGGAAATGGTCTGTATGGGACTGATTGTAGATCTTTTATTTCTATTTTAGGGAAATGGTCAGCGACTAAATATAGATTGTTTAGATAAACTAGGATTATCAGACTGTAAAGATAGGATAAGAGACATGGTACGAAAAATGAGAGAATTGAAAATTGATGTCAACGAATATCTTTGTCTGAAATACCTGATACTTCTTAACCCAGGTTAGTCTACCAGCTGACATTCTTTATACTATGAAATCTAACTTAATTTATTATGTTTATGAACAAAAAGATACATTGAAAAAAACATGGGGAAATACACATAGGACAAAATGCAAACAGTGCCTCTTTGTATGAGGATATCTTCAAGGACAATTCACCAACAGATCAATTTTTTTTAACTGCTAACTTGTTTTATCAAAACATGCAACATAATTTATCAAAACCAGGTATAACATTATCTCAATTGGAAGATTGCAACTAGAGAACACCAATTACCCCTTATAGTTATAAACTGGTATTCAACTGGTTTCCCATACATTTTTTTCATGAAATAGCCCTTAAGGAGGCTCACGGGTACAAAAATTTTGGCAAAAAATTAAACATTTGTTTTTTCATCATAAATTTAATTTATTACACTATTAGTTATAACTTTATGACAGGGTGCAAAATTCAACCAGAAAAATCGATTCGGTTTGGCCCCAGATGAATTTTTAAATGTTTATGTCAAAGCTCCAAATTATCTCCCTTTGGTGAAAAAATGCCATTTTTTTGGCTTTAAAATTGAAATATCTTTTTTAACTAATCGGTGACCTATACTTTTTATCCTTGTTTTCAAATAAGCTGTACATAAACTAAATATTAGTAAAATTTAAGCGATTTCTGTAATTTAGTTCTTTTTTTATTTCGATATTACCTTTATTTTCCATATTAGTTCAACAGAAAAAAAGGACATGTATGCTTCTTTCGGAGGCAGATTGTGAGCTTAAATGAACGGTGACCCCATTTTTGTATTTCATTTTTCTATTAAGGATATGATAAAGTTCATATATAAAAAAATATAGCGAAATATTATATTAGGGGGGGGAAATTATTTAGACCCGTGAGCCCCCTTAACACATTTATTTATGTACTTTTTGCCTTATAAGTATATTTCTATAAGAATATTTATATATGATGTTAAAGTTGTTTCCTTGAATGAAGTAAACATTAACAGAAATGAGAAGTAAATATTTTTATGATTATTTTATTTAAGATGTCCCTGGACTTGAAAACAGACAACATGTGGAGCAGTGCCAAGAAAATATCAATGCAGCATTAATGGAATACTGTATTAACTTTTATCCAAGTTTAAAAGACAAATTTGGCCAAGTGCTTCTACGGCTACCAGAAGTTAGGGTTATAAGTATTCGAGCAGAAGAATTTCTTTACTACAAGCATTTAAACAATGAAATTCCGGACCAGACTCTTTTGATAGAAATGCTCCATTCAAAGAAAAAATAGTGATAAATAAATATATATATATAAACTAGATTAACTTGTGCCATAGACAGGTGACTCTTTATAAAATCAGAATATTGGTTACCATGGTTATGGTAAGAAGCTCCGGCAGCAATATGTTCAGAGAATGAAACGTGTACTATGTACAACTGGTTTGTGCAGATGATGACCTCAGAATGAAATCTTTGCAATATTCATCTCAATTCATCTGTATTTTTCTGAAGTTAGAGCCTATTTGATATTCATGGCCAGTAGTCTGAGAAACGTAAAGGAGCTTTTCAATAATAAACAGGGATAAGGGATAGATTTTAGTTCAAATAGATTAAGCATTATTGTGAACTATTTACATATTTTCCAAAAGGTTATAGTTGTCCTGAATATGTCTGAAAACTTTGTGTTCAGTCTGAATTGTAAATTTCTTTTCTTTTTATATTGGTGTATAGCATTCTTTCTGTATAGTTTGTCACATGAAGTTTTTATACTGTTTCATGGTTTCCTCATACAGATCAGCTCAGGTTTTGACTTTTGATTTGACCTTGGTCAGAAAATGTTATATTTTTGTGAGAATGCTGAATTAGACAGGTCAAAAGACATATAACGTTTCCATTATTCATACATATATTGTTTATGATATATATGTATATTTTGTTATTGACGTGCATTTATGCATAAGATATTTCTTGCAAATGCATACAAATGGAATGAATATTCAGGGATGTAAATTTCCGTTTGTTGGTTATAAGCTTTCAAAATGTGTATATTCCCCCTCCTGAAAAGTTATTCAAATCAAATATTATACTTATAAAATCACATTTGTCTGTACATTTCAGATAATGCATTTTGTTGTGGTCTACCTCTTGTAATACAGCTCATAAAAATGTTTTTTTCTAAAAAAAAATAATTTAATGCAGTCTGAATTCTTATATAATTAAGAATAGGTGATTTTTTTTTATCAATATCAATTTGGGTTTTATTTTGGCAAGTATAAACAAAACACTCATTAAAGGTTCATGTACATGATGTATGACTATTAACATTTTCAGCTGAATATCAATAAAGTGAAAGAGGGATTGTCGTTTTGGTCAGTTCTTCACACATTTTGTCCTTTTCGGGGACTTATATTAAAAGTCCTTTTTAAAGAGATTTTTATTTATAACTTTAGTTTCCTGTTTTTCTTGAGTTTCCAGATGTTTGTTGTTCAATACTTGTTAATTTATATATATATGTTAAAGTCTTTTTTTAGAACGGACATGTGATTAATTCGGATATTTGTAAATATCAAAGTCAACATTGACATTATCTTTAGTGCTAATTTTACACGTGTCGCTCAAATGTGAGAAGAAGTCATGAAGTAAACAAAGTTATGATTCTAAAAATAGAAATATTTTACTTCTTTTACGGTGGATTCATTTTGTTTGAATATTAATAATGTGCCACCTTTCGGTTGCCTTTTTTAAAGAAATAACGTGATAACTTTGGATATTTCTAAATATCAGTCAACTTTGACATCATCTTTGAGAATATTTCACACGTGTCACATAAATGTGTGAAGAAGTAATGAAGTAAACAAAGTAATTATCCTAAAAATAGAAACATTTTACATCACATCCTGTAGATTGAAGAAGAAAAAAATCTATTCCTGATACTTGATTTCTAGGATTTGGCCAAGTTTACTTTCAACCCCTATAATGAAATCCTTGAAAATTAAAACCCTGTGTATAACACTGAGTCCACAGTAGTACAGAATTACACCAATCTATCCTGTTGATTGCTTTAAGATGAATTTGATCTAAGTCTTAGCCTACTCTTGAAATTTTTTTTGCAGATTTTGTTTGGAAAAATAATTACAAAAGGCAATACAGTTACTTTATAATGTTTTAAATCAATAATCATTGAAATTAAGTTCAGCTTTTAAAAATCTTTTCATTTTTTTTTTCATACAAAATTTTGCTCAAATATATTTTTTTTATGTGCAACAACAGTTTATGGAAATAAAACATCTTTTATTGATTTTTATGGTATTATGCATATGTCAAATGTAAATGTCTTCTTGACTTACTGACGATGAACTACCAATATGTAAATGGCAATATATGTACAGTACATATGTTTCAATTTAAACAAAGTTTAAGTTTGGGCTAGAAATGTTGAAGGTTAGGTGTCTATGAATACAAAAAATAAAGGAATATATATCTCATTAAAAGCAGTATTATCTAAGAATACCAAGTATAAAAATAAAATAGTTGCGCTGGTATTATTTTTTTAACTTTTTAAGTCAATGAAGTTTCTATATAGATATTATATTTCATAGTCATTGAGATTTTTAAATTGAAAGCAAGCAATACTTACCCTTATCTTAGGACATAATCATTGAAGAAATATTTTAGATTTGTGATGGATTTCGATTTTATTTTTTTTCATTTGAATATTAAAGATAAATGTACTATATATGGTACTTTAAAACAATGCATAGGTTTACCATGATGGTATTTAAGTTCTTTCAGGTTTTTTTATTCTTATTAAGATACAATTAATTTAAATACTCTACTGCTATGATACTTTCTATGCTCTCTGTTTGTTGTTCTTAAGAGGTCCACATGAACCTTTTTTCCCCTATTTTATTATGGGAATATTTATATGGCATGTGGAGAGAAAGTGACTTAATATATGAAGGTAGCAAATATCTTATTTGTCCATAGAAATGAAAAATTTTAACAGTAAAGACTTAAAAAAATTAATGTAAAATAATAATAAAAGAAAAAAAAAATATAATAGGTCTCATCAGTATCAATTTTAAAGAGAAGACTTAATTTAACAGATTTATTTTTTTACATGATCTAGCCACGTTTAAGGTGATATGTAAATCTGAATCGATAGTATTTTATTTGATGATGAATATCATGGAATAATTTAATTGTAAAGAAGGTCGTATGTTAATTTATTGTTACTGATTGAGTAGTTTTTCAATCAGTGCTATTTATTTAAAGGCGGAGAAAGTAAGGAAAATGTTCTTTCTCTTTTTAAGAAGACCCCTCTTAGTTCCAAACATCTGTAGCTATTATTAAATTTTCTTATTACATACATAAGTGCTGTTTCATTCTCTGTTTTCATTTTGATAAATATACCCATGTTATGGAATAGGGCAGCAATTTGTATTGCAAAATTATATGGGATGTTTTTCAGACAATCTTGGTGATTTACTTTCTGATGAACATAGAAAAGTGCTACATATTTTGTTAGTGCATCACAAATGTTATATTTTTAAGAGATATTTTTAATTTGTTCTATTGTTAATTATTTCTAAGAAAAGTGCTTTTTATCTTAGATTTTTATTTTTAGATAGCGTTTTAGCTTCATTTAAACTAATACAGAATAAGTACTAAAATCATGTTTATGAATTTTCCTGTGTAATTGATATTTATGATATATATATTTTTTGTGAATTTATAGCATTTCCTTGCTAATAAGGAATAATTGCATATAGATTCATTTTCAACATTATATTAAAGTTAAAATTTTAGAATTTCTCTTCATGATAATATAATAATGGTTATAAAAAATCTTGAAAATTGTGATCATTTAAAATGAATTAACACACAGGTTTTAAATTATTGAGCAAATAAGCTGATTGCAGATGCATAGATGAGGATGAAAATCATTTATTTCTCTAGTGTGCTGCTGTCTATGTATAATTTATGTTATTTATAATCGGAAAGTGCTTATTGTTTATTTATTATTCACTTGTGATCTCATACCTTCATAAATTGTGAAAAAGTGAATTTTTATCGAACCTTTCCATCTGTTATGATCAATTGTATATTTATATGAATATTCATGAAAAATAATAGTTCTGTGGAAAAGTAGACATTTAAAAGGACAAGTGACAGCACATAAAAACTTTCACAAATATAATAAGAATCCCACTCATTTTGAAACTTCTCAAAATATTTTTATGACAGTGCACTACACAGCCTTAAAAGATATCATTGTAGGTTTTTGATGACTTATGATAGGCACATGTTAAAAGGATTGACAAATCACAGTTTTTCTTCAAATAATACGAAATTATAATAAAAAAGTTATCAAATTAAAGCAGGCTTTAACAGCTAAGCATTTTAAGGTGAAACTAATTAGATTACAAAACATAAAAAGCAGTCTCATTTTCAAAAAAAAATATTTTTGTGTTACTCGTAGAAAAATACAATTGATCATATCAGATGTGTACTCATTGACTTGTTGTGATGTAGATGATGTAAATATTACAGTAACTAGTGCCATGTTTTTATGGGGTCATTACATTTTATATATATGTGTGTGTATGTATTACATTTTCTTGTTATTTTATAAGTATGATTGTTAAGAAGGTTTATGATGTAATTTTAGAAATGATGACATTTTTATGACACATCAGGTGTATTTTAGGTGTATTTATTATGAAAGTATCATTTAAGAGTTCACAAACATTTCAAGATTATAATGATTTAAGAATTTTATTACATATTATTTTTTTTGCATTATTTTACGTCTATTTCAATGTATATTCACACAATTAATTTGATATTATATGTTTTTGCCATCAACATGATAAAATAGACTTTTTTGAAGAGCATTTTGTCAGATCTCGCTTGTTTAAGGATGAAAGAAGAGTTCATTTATGATGTGAAACTGGCAGTTTTTGCAAGGATTTCAACTCTAAAAAATCTAAATATTCAAAGATCTAAGAAAAAAAATTTGTAGTTCAAGATTTTAGCAATTAAACCTAATAATTGTTGGCACTCTTTCATAAAATCAGTTTTTTCTTTTTAAAAAAATTATAGGATATCAAAACCTAGAAAAAAAAAAATAATTGCAATCATCTTCTAGTCACAAAAATTCTATGATGCAGAAATACTAAATAGCCTTTTTACTTTCAATTTAATGTTATTAATGGGATCTTAAAATTGTAGTACATATATTTTCTTATGACTAGATCCTTTTGATAAATATTTTTGCTGTGAAAAAGCAACTCATTCCATTTTTAAGTTTGTCTGTTTAATTAAAGTTGAAAGTTTTAAGCCAACAGCTCATCTACAAATGTATACAAATGAACAATTGTGATTGGTTAAATCAGATAATGTTAAAAGTTATGTTGTAAACAAGGGAGACAATTTGGCTTCATTCATTGAGAATTGTATATTGATAATAATATATATATTGTTGATTGTACTTTGACTGAGTCTTTAACAAGTAGAGAAATATTACTAATGTTTTCAGATGTAGCATTTATAATGTGTACATTCTCTTGTTAGACTTGTTAATCCAGAGATTCTCTGGAGAAATCTAAACAATAAAAGATAAAAATAAAAATACTGTTGTTTTGTTTTCATTAAGAACAAATATTTTGCATCCATTTAAGAGGTGTGTCATGATGTTGTTATGAAAGAATTTTACCACACACAAAAATCTTTAGAAGTGCATAGAGGTATACATTGTCTTTAGAATTCTGTACAAACGTAAAACCACAAAATCAAATCTCCTTGAAAATTTCATATTTCCTCAATCCTGGAAATAGGTAAACAAAAATTTAAACAGATTCCCAGTATAGATGTTTAAAGCACCTTTAATGTAAACTGTTAAGTAGTCAGGACATGGTCTAGAACAGCCATTTAGTATTATCATAAAGTAGTCAGGACATGGTCTAGAACAGCCATTTAGTATTATCATTAAGTAGTCAGGACATGGTCTAGAACAGCCATTTAGTATTATCATAAAGTAGTCAGGACATGGTCTAGAACAGCCATTTAGTATTATCATACTGGGGATTCATTTTGGTTTGATGGATACAAATGTTTGTGTGTTTCGTGAGTTCAGATGAATTCAAATGTTCAAGAATGAAAAATGTATGTAGGTTTTGTATGCAGTGACGGGTAAAACCACGAAATTTAATATCCACATAAATGCAAGTTTTTTTCAATCCACGAAAATAAATGAATTCACAGTATATCTGCATTTGTCACCCAATGAAGCTCACTCATTTGTCAGTCTGTGTTAGCCATTTAATAAATGACCTTGGCAGTTAGGAATCGGCAACAGTTGTGCAAGTAAGCTGTCTAAAACAACTTTATTCCTTTACAAAAATGTTAATTATAAGTAATGATGTCACATTCTGTGTTAATGTGACAGGATTCGTCATTGTCGTTTTTCTAATTGGAATTTAAGAACTTGGATGCCTTGTCATTGCTTATTGTCAGTTTTTCTAAAAATCATGGGTATATCCTTGTTTTGGCTGGGTAAATGAATCAAAACTTTTTAGCGAAAAATATTTGATTTGTGAAATGATATGCAATAAGACAGCATTTCCTAAAACTGAGAGTTTAAAATTAAAGATAAAAAAAACGAAAACCATACTTATACTATCGCTATCTGAAAAAACTACCCACAACTAACAATATTTAAGATACAATTTCTGCAAGGCCTCAAACAATGACAAAAACCCATACATTATAGTACTAAAAGCTATAAAAATTCCCAACATACAAACTTGCCTTATTGATTACTTAAAACTAAAAAAACAATGGAAACAATGGATCAATGGTTTGTGTAACCTCCAATGAGGGTAAAAGGAGATCAATGGTTTATGTAACCTCCATGAGGGTAAAAGGGGATCAATGGTTTGGGTAACCTCCAATGAGGGTATAAGGGGATCAATGGTTTGGGTAACCTCCAATGAGAGTAAAAGGGGATCAATGGTTTATGTAACCTCCATGAGGGTAAAAGGGGATCAATGGTTTGTGTAACCTCCAATGAGGGTAAAAGGGGATCAATGGTTTGTGTAACCTCCAATGAGGGTAAAAGGGGATCAATGGTTTGTGTAACCTCCAATGAGGGTAAAAGGGGATCAATGGTTTGGGTAAACTCCAATGCGGGTAAAAGGGGATCAATGGTTTGTGTAACCTCCAACGAGTGTAAAAGGGGATCAATGGTTTGTGTAACCTCCAATGAGGGTAAAAGGGGATCAATGGTTTGTGTAACCTCCAATGAGGGTAAAAGGGGATCAATGGTTTGTGTAACCTCCAATGAGGCTAAAAAGGGATCAATGGAATGAGGCTAAAAAGGGATCAATGGTTTGCGAACCCTCCAATGATGGTAAATGATTTTTGCGCCCTCCAGGCAGCTTGTATAAATATCTGCATATGTCGCTCAAAGAAGCTTACTCATTTGCTAGTCTGTTAGTCATTTAATTAATTACCTTGGCAGTAAGGAATCTGCAGCAATTGTTCAAGTAAACTGTTTAAAACAACTTAATTCCTTTACAAAAAAGTGAATTATAAGAAATGATGTCAAATTCTGTGTGTAAAACTTGTATGGCTTTTCATTGCCTATTATTGGTTTTTCTGAAAAAGGGAATATCCTTGTTCTGGCTGGATCAATGAAAAAAAAACTGTATAGCTGTTAGAAAGAAAAAAAAAAAATATTTGATTTGTGGAATGATATGCAATAAGGCATCATTTACTAAAACTGAGAGTTTAAAATTAAAGATAACCAAAACCGAAAACCATACTTATACTTTCGCTTTGTATGAATAAGAATATTCAGAGCAATCAAATCAATTATATGTTTTAACTTATAAATAAACTCATCATAGATACCAGGACTAAATTTTGTATATACGCCAGACGCGCGTTTCGTCTACAAAAGACTCATCAGTGACGCTCGATTCCAAAAAAGTTAAAAAGGCCAAATAAAGTACGAAGTTGAAGAGCATTGAGTTTATAAATCAGTAATTTTTTTTAAAACCTTTAATAATTAGCTGTCTACAAAAAAATCATTAAAAAATGAAATAACAGACAAGACAAAATAATGTATTTACAAATTAAGCATACACAACATGCTACAAAAGGATAAAAAGTATGCATTATGAAATACATTTACACAAAGTAAATCAAGGTATGAATAAAAAAAATTACCCACAAATAACGATATTTAAATACAATAGTTCACTGCAAGGTTTAAACAATGACAATAACCTATACATTATAGTACGGTCAGTACCAAAAGCTTTAAAAGTTCCCAACATACAAAATAGGCTTATTGATTAATTTAAATTCAAAAATCAATGCATCCATTTATTTTTTGCGAATCCGAGACAACTGGCAAAAATGTGAAATCATTTGTATGCCATTGAAAAAATTTGATGAAAGTAAATCACTACTGAAACATTGATTGCATCATTGAATATCAGTTTTACTATTTTTGAACCTGATACTGTCACATTTTTAAACATTAATAAAAACATAAGAATAAAGTAAAAACCAATTCTTCAGAGAACAGTTTAAGGTCTTTCAACCTCGATAATAAGAAAGAAATTAAAAAAAAAACCATGTTAGAAAATGTCAATCCATGTTGATGTAATGTGGTAAATCAAACTGATATAAAAAAAATAAGATTAATAGGTTTATGCAGAAGACTTGATTGTTTTATAATGAACCAGAAAGAATTTTTAGCAAAGGTCAAAATCTAGAACGTCAAATTGACCTTTGACCTTGGCCTCAATTTTGAGGTCATAGGTCAGTGATCTCAATTCAAAAGACCCCAGGTCAATCACATGTATGGTTGTGGAGAAATACTGATTTCAAATACATAAGGGGAGAAAACTTCTATAAGGGTTAACCAAAACTCTTCGACTTAAATAGGTTGAAGTTGCGCCTAATTGTAAACAGTTATTTGGCAAACACATTATATCATTTGCTGTAACAGTTTCTTTTGAATAACGATAACAAGCAAAATTTAAAATTAAGAACATGACCTTGACCTTTGACCTTGACCTCAATTTCCTTCAAATGACCAAGGACTTCATATCAAAAGACTGTAGACCTCTCCGACTTATAACGTATGAATTGATTCAACATATCGCCTATCTTAAATTTTCAAAGGGAAATAAATTCCATAAGATATCTTCCGATCACTCCAGTCAAAGTTAACCAAATCATTCTTAAGAGTAGACGAACAATTTGGTGAAAACAGTTTGTTAAAATCTTTTACGGTTTAAGAGATATAGCGATAACAATAATAATCAGAAGAAAAACAAAAGGTCTTTCCACGAAAAGTGGAAAGACCTAATTAGAATTTACAGTACGGTATATAACAATAAATACAAAATAACTAACACCAACCAAGAATAATCACTAACATACATAATCCCGAGTTTGAACAGGCATATTCCAAAAGAGCGAGATAAGACGTTTTTGGGAGCCTTACTACAGATACCTGTGGAACATTACTGTTTTCTTTAGAAAAATGTCCCTCAAGCCAAATTCTAATTTGTATAAAATTCTGCTATGCTCAAAGAAAATAAATCCAAACTCATCGATAGATAAAACTCCCATGTAACACTTTAGTTTTTTATGTTGTGTCTTTTGTACTATTATTTGTCTGTTTGTATTTTTATATTTATTTGTATGCCCCATTTATGGGCATTATGTTTTCTGGTCTGTGTGTCCGTTCGTCCCGCTTCAGGTCAAAGTTTTTGGTCGAGGTAGTTTTTGATGAAGTCTAAGTCCAATCAACTTGAAACTTAGTACACATGTTCCCTATGGTATGATCTTTCTTACTTTAATGCCAAATTAGAGATTCCCCAAAAATTTTCACGGTCCGCTGAACATAGAAATTGATAGTGCGGATGGGGCATCCGTGTACTGGGGACACATTCTTGTTGATCTATGAGTTTGACTGTCCCTCTGGTATCTTTCGCACCTCTTTTTAAGTAATGTCGTTACTATGAAGTATGCGACAATTCTTTATTTATCAATTAACTCAATGTCCGTCCAGAGGACAGTGATTTTGTCTTCAGTTGATTGTGCTTGACAGTTTTCAAGATTTGATTTCTAAATGTCATATACTAGTATTGGTCTCCAAAATTGGACAGTAAAAAGCTACATAAAAATACCACCAAACTCTAAGGAAAATTCAAAACGGCATGTCCTTTATCAAATGGCGAAACCAAAATCTCAAACATACTTAACGAATGGAAAACAACTGAAACATTCCTGACTTGGTACAGACATTTCCTTATGTAGAAACTGGTGGATTAAACCCGGTTTTATAGCTAGCTATACCTCTCAGTGAGCCTCACTTGTATGACAGTAGCATCAAATTATATTGGACATAATAGGTAAAATGTCAAAAAAAGGAGTACAGCAGTCAATATTGTGTTATAATCTTATTGAATATAAAAACAAACAAATATGTAACAAAAAAGCACAAACAATGGTTTCTGTGCCCACTACTGGAAATCAACGGTTCTGGTGCCTTCAAATAGTGATCAATGGTTTGTGTGCCTTTCAATTGTGTGGGTGCTTTCCACTGGTCAGCAATGGTTAGATTGACCCCAACAGGTGAGCAATTGGGTGTTTGTATAACCTTCGAAGGGAGTCAATGGAGATTAATTGTTTGTGAACCCGTGATCAATGGGATGTGAGCCCTCCAACAATGATCAATGGTTTGCGTGCCTTCCAACTATGAACAATTAGTGTGTGCCCTGCAATGGCGATAAATGGTTTCTGAATTGTCCAAGTGTGATTAAAAGGTTTTGTGCTTCTAATAGAGATCAATAGTTTGGGTGCTTTCGAATAGTGATCAATGGTGTGTGTACCCTACACTAGTAACCAATAGGGTGTAAGTCCTCTATCGGTGACTTTTTACTCCCCTCCAAATGATGATCAATTGTTTGTATAATTTTAAATAATGAAAAATGGTTTGTGTACCCCAAAATGGTGATCTTTGGTTTGTTAACCCCCCCCCCCCCCCCATGCTGATCAATGGTTTGTGTACCCTCCAATGGGGATCAATGGTTTGTTTACCCCCGCCCCCCCCACAATGGTGATCAATGGTTTGTGTACCCCAATGGTGATCAATGGTTTGTGTTCCCCCAATGGTGATCAATAGTTTGTGTACCCCCAATGGTGATCAATAGTTTGTTTATCCTCCAATGGTGATCAAAGGTTTGTAAACCCTCCAATGGTGATCAATAGTTTGTAAACCCTCCAATGGTTATCAATGGTTTGTGTACCCTCCAATGGTGACCAATGGTTTGTGTAACCCAAATGGTGATCAATAGTTTGTATACCCCAATGGTGATCAATGGTTTGTGTAGCCTCCAAGGGTGATCAATGGTTTGTATACCCCCCAATGGTGATCAATGATTTTTATACCCACCAATGGTGATCAATAGTTTGTGTACTCCCCAATGGTTACCAATGGTTTGTGTACCCCCCAATGGTGATCAATGGTTTGTATACACCAATCAGGACGAATGGTCTTTATATTCCAATGTTGAACAATGGTTTGTATAATTTCCAATGGAATCAATGGTTTTAAACCCTCCAATAGTAATCAATATGGTGTAAGCCCGCCAATGATGATCGATGTTTCTTTATCTTCCTCCAAAGTTGATTTACCTTCTCATGGTGCCCTCTTATATTTATCAATGGTGTGTGTGTGTGTCATCTAATGATGATCAATGGTTTGTGTGCTCTACAGTGGGGACTTACGGTTCATGTGTCCTCAAGTGATGAATATTGTTTCTGAAGCCCTCCAATAGTAATTAATGGTTAATGTGGTCACCTGTAGTGATAAATGGTTCGCATACCCTCAAATGGCGATCAATTATTTATGTATCCACCAGATGTGATCAAGAATGTATCAGTTTGTCTCCCATTGTGTTATATGATTTGCGTGCTCTCTATTGGTGACCAACGGTTCTGTTGGCTTGTAATGGTGATCAACCGTGTGTGTGCTCTCCTGTAGTAATCAGTGATTGATAGTGGAATTTGATGCGACTGTCATACAAGTGAGAGGTTTAGCTAGGTTTAAAACCAGGTTTACCCCACCATTTTTTTTTCTTAAAATGTCCTGTACCAAGTCGAGAAAATGACAGTTTCTGTGTGTGTTACATTGTCGGTTTTTTTTGTCGCACTTTAGTGTTTCTGTTGTTTTCTCCTTATAGGTGAAGTGTTTCCCTCGATTTTGTTTTAGTTTGTAACCCGAATTTGTTTTCTGTCAGTCGATTTTTGACTTTCGAACAGCGGTATACTACTGTTGCAATTATTTGTGTACACTTCAATGTTGATCAATATAGTTTGTTTCCTTTCCAGTGGTGTTTATGTATTTGGGTGCCCTTATCTAAAATTATCTTAATTGAGGTCTCATTGAAAGAAAATCATAGCCGCCAGAGGCAATCTTAGATACTGATTAGTCAAATTACTTAATTTATGTTATTTCAAATAACGTAATTTTTGGATTACCGTCTCCATATATTCTGTTTATGAACGAAGGACTGGTTGTCTTTTTTTGTTTGTTTTTGTTTCGCAATAATAGTTATCAAAGGTACCAGGATTATAATTTAGTATGCCAGACGCGCGTTTCGTCTACATAAGACTCATCAGTGACGCTCATATAAAAATATTTATAAAGCCAAACTAGTACAGAGTTGAAAAGCATTGAGGATCCAAAATTCCAAAAAGGTGTGCCAAATACAGCTAAGGTAGTCTATGCCTGGGATAAGAAAATCCTTAGTTTTTCGAAAAATAAATAAGACTATTTGTCTTTTAGTCGTTTTTCATATTTGCTTTCCTTTTATTTTGCGCGTGTAAGATAAAGTTCGTTTTAGACTTTTTTTGCGCGTGTAAGATAAAATTCGTTTTAGACTTTTTTTGCGCGTGTAAGATAAAGTTCGTTTTAGACTTTTTTTGCGCGTGTAAGATAAAGTTCGTTTTAGACTTAAGGGTCTGACTATCCCTTTATTATCTTCCGCCTTTCTTTCCTTTTCTTTGCGCGGGTAAGATAAAGTTCGTTTTAGACTTAAGGGTCCGACTATCACTTTATTATCTTCCGCCTCTCTTTTCCTTTTCTTTGCGCGGGTAAGATAAAGTTCGTTTTAGACTTACGGGTTCGACTATCACTTTATTATCTTCCGCCTCTCTTTCCTTTTGTTGTTTGTCACGCCTTGCTATGTTTTTAACAGTTTCCGTCCATGACATTATGATGTTGTATTTCATTAAATTGTTTTTCGATGACACTCCTTTTCGCTGCTTGGCATAATGTACAAAATGTAGACTATAACAGAATTTATTATTTGTATTCCTAATTAAAATATGTATTTTGGTAAATATATATTAAGAATTCATTAAGGGTTCTAATTATTATTATTATTTTCATAAGCATCTGCAGAAGTTATATTTCTCAGTATTTGAAATTAGTATGAATAATAGGGATAAATTTAGCCAAGGATGGCAAAAGACAGCATTGTTATACTTTATCATAGTTTTGAAAATACATGTATAAAGTAATTTTCCAGCTTGTATGCTAGTAGAGGGCAAGCACGTTTATTTTATTTGTTTCTATATTATAGTCAAAGCTGGAAAAAGGCAAATAATTAAACGAATTGCAGCAAGTGAGGTTTTAGAGTTGAAAATAATTAAACAGTGATAGTCATTTTCTATTTTATGTTTTACTTTTAATTTCTCTCTCTATCTGTTTTACAATTCACCAACCCCTGTGTATTTTGAAAGGTTATTTCAAATTTACATTTTGATCATGTGTAAAAAAGTTTCAAAGCAACTATCTATCAGCTCTTGGAATGTTAATGGATTATTTTAAAGAATAAGTGTTAATGGATTATTTAAAAGAATAAGTGGCAACAGAGTTTGTAAACTAGATGATGATAATATTTGTCAAATTATGACTGCAGACATTGTAGGTCTTTCAGAAACACATATCCCCGTCAAAGGGATTTTAAACTATGATGGTTATAAATCTTTTGTAAACTGTAGATCATGTGATTCAAATAAAGTTAGAGGTGGTTTAGCTACATTTGTTAAGAAGGAAATATTATCAGGTGTAAAGTTTATGGATAAATCAATGGATGATATAATGTGGTTTAAAAGAGGGACGAAAGATACCAAAGGGACAGTCAAACTCATAAATCTAAAACAAACTGACAACGCCATGGCTAAAAATGAAAAAGACAAACAAACAACAGCACACACGACACACCATAGAAAACTAAAGAATAAACAACACGAACCCCACCAAAAAACTAGGGGTGATCTCAGGTGCTCCGGAAGGGTATACAAATCCTGCTCCACATGCGGCACCCGTCGTGTTGCTTATGTGATAACAAATCCGGTAAATAGTCTAATTCGGTAGGTCACATTCAGGAACGGGAAGGGTATTGTAGTTACGACGTAAGGAACATATCCGATATCATTTGTGATACGGTTATTCCATAACGGTCAACCAACTCGTGATGGCGTCCGTAAAATTTACGAAGGGATAACTAGACAAGACATTTTTCATTTTTGATAGAAATGTATGTTTATGTTTTTTTATATATTCCTCCGTCAAACTCATCTTACACATAAAGAACAAATTTTGATAAACAAATTTTTGAGAAACTTAAAGCAGCTATTGCAAAATATAGTAAATCAGGGGATGTAATCCTTATGGGAGATCTAAATGCACATATAAACTGTAAAGAGTTAGATTTCATCACAAATGGCTATGGAAAATTAATACTTGACTTATGCACAGAATCTCAATTAAGAATCCTTAATGGAAGAACTCTCGGTGATTCAAAAGGTAAAATCACTTTCTATAATCATAATGGTGTCTATTGATGACTATTGTTTATGTTCATCTGAATTTTTGCCAAATATTGTCAATTTTAGTGTAGGACAATTTGAACCAACAATATCTGATCACTGTCCAATTTCAATAACTATACATTCTCAATTAGTAAAGAAGTCATTTGATAATTATGTTAATCCTACTCTTAGAAGAGTTAAATGGACTACTAAACGAGAAGAAATGTTTAAGTCCAATATGTTGAAAGTGAACTTTGGAACTATTAATTCTGATGTAGATAATTTAACCCCAAAAATAGATGAGAATAATACATTTAATTCCAATGTAACTCAGAGTGTTAATGACACCGTCTCCAGTATATCATCAATATTATACAATGCTGCTTTTTTAAGTAATACTAATATGACCCCTGTTAAAGACAAGAGAAGTAAACGGAGAAAAATAAAAAAAAGGCATATTATGATAACGAATGTGAATCTAAATATAGGTCCCTAAAGAGTCTGACTAGAAAATTATGTACTGAGCCCTGGAATGACTGTCTTAGACACAAAGTATTATATCATAAAAAAGAACTGAATAAACTCATAAGGAAAAAATATAGACAATTCAGATATAAAATGATAAAACAGATTATAGATTCAAATAATAGCTGTCCAAATATTTTTTTGAAAAACAATTAAAAAACTAAAAAAGGAGAACTTCAAGGATCCTAGCTCTAACATACAACCTAAAGAATGGTTTGAATATTTTAATAAACTAATGAATATTGATTATGATAAATATGTTTGTAATGATAAGAAAGAGTAAAGATTGTAACACATGTACTAAGATTTTAAACAGTTATTGCAGCAAAATCTTTCAAGAATAATAAAGCAAGTAATTCAGATTGTATTACAAATGAAATGTTACAAATATCTTGTCATATGAATATTGATGTTTATGTAAAATTGTTTAATCTTATTATTAAGTCTGGTATCTACCCAACTTTATGGAGACAAATTTTTATTAAGCCCATTTTTAAGGGTGGGTGTTTTAATGATCCATCTAATTATCGAGGTATAGCCCTTTCAAGTTGTTACGGAAATTTTTTTCTTAAAGTTTTATATAACAGATTAGAAAAGTATCTTGTCGGAAATAAACTTATTTGTCGCGAGCAAATTGGATTCAGAAAGGGAAGTCGAACAAGTGATCATGTTTTAACTCTAAAAACCATAATTGATAAAGCATCAAAAAAGATATATGCCTGTTTCATTGATATCAGGAAGGCATTTGAAACTATTAACAGAGATGCCCTCTTTTACAAATTGTCTTATTACAACATAGATGGTCCCTTTTTAAGTATAATAAAAGATATGTATAAAGAGGTTTGTAATCGGTAAAGGTCTCGGAAGGTATTACTGATTATTTTAATTCCTCAGTTGGGGTAAAACAAGGGTGTATTTTAAGCCCTACATTATTTTCTTTATATATTAATGATTTACCATATATTTTTGACTCCATATGTGAACCATCCAAGTTAAATGATAATGATATATCATGTCTGTTATACACTGATGATTTAGTCCTTATTTCTAAATCTGCTAATGTCTGCAAAAATGACTTGACAAGCTTAGTTAATATTGTACTAGTTGGGATTTAACAGTAAATCTTGACAAAACTAAAATTATGATTTTTAACAAATCAGGTAAAAAACTTACAAATGACAAGTTTGTTTTTAGTGATAATATTTTGGAACACTGTACAGAATATAAATATTTGGGTATACTGTTTAAACCATCTGGTAGTTTTACAGAAGCAGTGAGACTTCTTTGTAAAAAAGCCTCAAAAGCTATATTTTGTATTAGAAAACTGTTATTTTCTGAAGATATCAATGTACTACCTCACATAAAACTTTTTGATGCTTGTGTTAAACCTATTCTTCTATATTGTAGTGAATGTGGTCTCTTTATATGATAAAAGATATTACAAATCTAGAGTCAAAATATTGATCATTGGCTACCATCAAAGTTCAGATTAAATTTGCAAAAACTTTAATTGCAGTAAATAAAACAGCTGTCAATTTAGCAGTACTAGCTGAACTTGGTATGTATTCGGTTTTTATAGAAGCTTTAAAACTGTCAATTGGCTTCTGGTTGCATGTAATAAAATCTAATAACAATTGTTTACTTAAAGATGTATATTGTTCAAACCTGCAATTAACCAATGGATTTGCTAAAAAGATTGAACAGTTACTTGCTACATTAAATTTTTCACATGTTTGGAAAAATCATGATACTATTTCAAAAAAGGCGTTTATTATATGCAATTCATACCAAACCAAATGATAGATATCTTAATTATTGGATAGAAAATATATTTTGTGATAACAAATCAGTACACGGTAATAAGCTGAGAACATATAGACAGATTAAAGAAAATTATAAATTGGAAACCTATTTATTGTTAAATATAGACAGAAAAGTAATAGGGCATTTTGCTAAATTTCGCATTAGTAATACTGTTCTTAGAATTGAACAAGGGCGTCACACTAAACCCCCTGTAGAAGAAAGAATTTGTCCTTTGTGCCTCTAAGAAGTAGAAGATGAATTTCATTTCACTTTAAAATGTACAAAACTAAATGTAATTAGAGACCAATTCTTTTCCAAAATTAGTGAAATAGTTCCATCTTTTTTAAATATGACCAATGAAGCAAAGATTTAAACTTTTGTATACGTGTGGTGAGACTGATATAATTAGAATTATTGTTAAATTTATAAGCGACATGAACATTTCAAGAAATGCTTTATTAAGTACTAAATAACTTTGTGGTACCACCTCCTCATATATATATATACAATGTTAATGAATTTGGTATGATATATGTGTTTGTATGTTTTGTATTGTCTTGGTATCAATCCTGTAATTTTGGATTTCAAACCAATAAAAATTACTTACTTACTAACTTACTTATAGATAGTTATCAAAGATACCGGGATTATAATTTATTACGCCAGACGTGCGTTTCGCCTACATAAGACTCATCAGTGACGCTCAGATCAAAATAGTTATAAAGCCAAACAAGTACAAAGTTGAAGAGCATTGAGGACCCTATTTATCCATTTACTCTGTCAGTTGTTCCTAAGACAAGCATTTTTCTGGATGTTCTATGTCCGTCTAGCAGACAGTATATTATCACATGTATGACAAAATTCTGACTGTAGTTGATTGTATTTGACAGCTTTATCAAGCTTTGATTTATGAATGTAATATATTGGTCTTCAAAATTGGATAATAGTAAAAAACAAATAACAAAAAATCCAAGTTAATTGAAAACAGAAAGTCCTTTATCAAATGTCAAAAATCAAAAACATCGAACGAATGGAAAACAAAGATCATATTCCTGACTTGGTGCAGGCAGTTCGTTATGTAACAAATGGTGGATTAAACCTGGTTTTATTGTTAGCTTAATATCTCACTTGTATGACAGTTGCATATTATTCCATCATATTGAAAACGAATTATGCGTGAGCAAAACAAAAACAGATAAAATGTCAAAAATTGGGATGCAGCAGTCAACAATTCATTGTAATAATTAAAAATAAAAGAAAAATCTGCTTTGGATTTAGAAATAAAAGAAAGGACCATATGCTCCCGCATTATAACGAACTGTTCGGAAGATTATCCTGAGGACTATGATATGTCGTTTATGAGTTGAGATAAAGACCATCCGATCCGACATAAGAACCGGAAAACTTTTGTATAGTAGCACTTTTTGACACTCTTTCAAATATCTTATCTGAAGCGTGTTTTCGTCAGAGGACAAACTGATAATAATGAAATCAGTATAATGAAAAATGCCATGCACGCCACGCAACAAAAAGAAAATCACAAAAATACTGAACTCCAAGGAAAATTCAAAACGGAAAGTCAAATGACAAAATCAAAATCTCAAACACATCAAACAAATGGATAACAACTGTCATATTCCTGACTTGTTACAGGTATTTTCTTTTGTAGAAAAAAAAAGAGGTTTAAATCTGGTTTTAAAGCTAGCTAAATCTCTCACTTGTATGACAACCGTCTTTCAAAGGGGAAATTGGAAGTTAATCGTAGTGGATCATTAAAATTGACACGTCACACCATAGCAAGAGTGCCTTGCCCTGTCGATGCACCGGGTCTCCGTCTTTTTGGAGCCCATGCAATTTCTTCATTTCTGTTTCTTACTTAGATTTGTCTGTTTGTAAGATTTGAACATCTGTAAACTACTGTCGCCTTAATTCGTTCGACATCTTTGTTTAAATTTTATTATCTGTGTCAATTCCCATAAAATTATCTCGATGTGTTGCAGACCATCTTGTTTCCATAAAACCCTATATATGAAGTGCATAGAAATATGCGAGATCAAATATTGAAAAATTCGCTCAAATGTTGGTCTATGAGTAACAGGACATCATCACCTGAAC
The DNA here is from genome assembly GCF_963676685.1 of Mytilus edulis. Lineage (NCBI taxonomy): Eukaryota > Metazoa > Mollusca > Bivalvia > Mytilida > Mytilidae > Mytilus > Mytilus edulis. The sequence continues at coordinate 3,291,847 of NC_092345.1, forward strand.
GTACACCAAAGAATTTTGTGAGATCAATTTTCTGTTCGTCTAGCTTTTAAAATGTTTGATAAGGTGATGTACGAGCTCTACTTCATAGAAAAAAAACAAGTCATACAGAAGGGAATAAATACAAATTTTACCATTTGAAAATCGACTTCTTTCAAATATCAATCTATCAAACAAATTTGATGAATACGTTGTGGATTAAAATGTACAGCATGTCGATGATATAATCTTTGGTGTTTCTATTGAGTGTGAAATCTCTTTTTCAAAACAATACTTTGCTATTTCCACTTTTTCTTAACAAGGATCTGATCAAAGTAAATTATACCTGGAACTTAAAAAGATCCCACAAGAAATGGAGGGTTGTCCAGAAGAAATCTGATTATGATTTCCGGGTGCCCGGTAGATGTTTATGGTCAGATCAATATTTTTTTCTTGTCAACGTCAGATTGGTACATCGAAAAATGAAGAAGTGTATGGTTTGAGTAGTTGTCCTTGTCTGTCAATCGTTAAAATTGTTCGTCACATAATCTTCGAAATTTTACAAACTTACCAAAGGGTTATAGATGATTGTATGTTTTATTGACAGCGTATGTGTTGTGTCTGTTGTAAGGCGTGTTTGTCTAAATAAAGGCAACAGTAGTATACTGCTGTTCAAAACTCATAAATCCATGGATAGAAAACAAAATCGGGGTAACAAACTAAAACCGAGGGAAACGCATTAAATATAAGAGGAGAACAACGACACAACACTAAAATGTAACACACAGAAACGGACCAAGCATCAGACAAAATTCCACGAGAATAACAAATATAACATCAAAACCAAATTCATGAATTTGGGATAGACAAGTACCGTGACACGTCTTATCGCAATGTGAAATTACACTCAAAAATAAGAGAAAACAAACGACGCAACGTTAAAATGTAACACACGCAGAAACGAACAATAATATAATAATGGCCATATTCCTGACTTGGTACAGGACATTTTTAAAGGAAACAATGGTGGGTTGAACCTGGTTTTGTGGCATGCCAAACCTCGCACTTTAATGGCAATGTTAAACATAACATTGAGATGACAACATAATATTACAGGACTACAATACAAATAAATAGGAGAACGTATTAGACAAAGAAACACATAATTAATGGATAACAAAAAGCATCAGGTTTAAAAAACGCGCCTCGTCCACACAAGACTCACCAGTGACGCCCAGATATAAAAGATCGAAAGTGAAAAAAAGTACAAAGTTGTACAGCACTGAAGATCAAAAGTTGAAAAAGGTTGTGTCAAATACGGCTGTGTTTTTATGCTTGGGATAAGAACATCCTTATTATTTAGAACAATTAATGCTATTGCAAACAGTAAATTTTATCAAATGAATATAACAGATATACATATATATAGAAAACAAACACGAATACATAATGCAAAGACCAACACAGAATAGACACACCCGACTCAGTCCAGGCCTCAACGCATTAATCATAAAAATGACGTCACATACAATGATGAAAAGGCACAAAAATGACGTCACATTTGAATTTATGAAATTTTGAAACAGCAGAAAAATGACGTCACATATGAAAAACTATATCTCAAAGTAAGATAGAATTAGGATTGATTAAAGATTATAATAGAACTAAATACTGATATTGCATTTAAACACAATGCATATATTGCAATACTTATTAATAGCAATTAACTATAATATATATGATATATGTCCAGTTTGTTATGAATCCAACTTCAAACGTAAATTATCGTACAGATTACGTTGACCAAAATTAAATCTAATAAATGAAGGCGGTGATTATTTTTTCTTTCCATAACACATAAATATAATAGAAAAGACGTCAACACATTTGACAAAATCCGATTAGAATTACAAATATAGCATTAAACATTTAAATTAAATACATGAATTCGAGATAGACAAGTACCGTAACACGTCTTATAGTAATGCGAATTCACACTCAGCAAAACAGTCACAATCGGGAATAAGTCACGTTTGGTAATTAAAAGATTAGACGACATAATGACAAACCACAATCTACCATGTGGTAAAATATCCTTAGCTAGTTTGGTTAAAGACACGTCGTATGGATCCACCAATTCGTGATGGTGTCCATAAAATTTACGGAGTGTCAATTTTAATCTGTCCTCCTCATAACTTTGTTGGAGCAGTTTCTGCGTAAGGAGCACACTCCTGTATATGAAGTCCGTATAGTGTGAACAAGCACGTGAATAATGTATCAATTGTGATATGTAAACACCATACGAAGGGCCAGATGGTATGTTACTGCTGAGAAATGGGAAATTGATAATTGGGAAGTTGAAATCGTCCCGTTTGTCATAGATGTTCGTGTGAAGTCGTCCATCTACATCAATATTGAGGAAAAGATCAAGGTATGAAGCAGTCCTTCTAGTATCAGTAGTATCCTTAATTTCAAGTTCACTGGGATATATGTGATGTAAGTATTGGCTGAAGTATGGGTTATTCATGATAGAATATCAATATATCGGAAAGTAAAATTAAAGAATTTCGCAAGGTGCTTTTTCATTTTGTCTTTTAGAAGGTTCTGAATGAATTCTGCTTCATACGAGTACAAAAACAAATCAGCTAGAAGGGGTGCACAATTAGTACCCATTGGAATACCGATTGTCTGTTGAAATATAAATCCTCCAAACTCAACAAATATATTGTCGATCAAAAAGTCCAGCATTTTGATAATATCATCTTCAGTATATTTTCTAGATTCTTCACAAAATATGAATTATTGTAACCCAAAACAAGAAGTCAGTCGCAATTCCCAGGCGAAACCAATTATGCTCATCCACTTGTCAAAGCTAGCTCCATTTTTCATTTGAGTTATCTTTGAATTTTATGATCTGCTATAGGAAAATGTCTTTTTACTGAATAATGCAAAGTTTGTTTATCATGTCTATTTTTGTGACCTGTTATTACAAATACAATACTGTCTGCTTTATGCCGGCATTTACACATATTGTAGATATATCGATAGTGTTGGGATACCAACTTTCATGAATTTCGTGGGTAAAACTGAACAGATTTAAATGTTTGATGAAGTACAAATCATAGAGTTTCTTATGAAGACTTTGGCTAAACCATGAAGTTTAATATCGACAGCGAAGGGCAGTAAATTTAGTCTTTTGATAACTGCAAAGATCGCGTTAACAGATAACCACTGACTAAATAACTTGAATGTTCTTCTCGTAAAGTTTAATTCATCTCTTTGAAAGTTTCTTGAAAGTTTTTTAACGCAACCGAAAAATTGTTGTCACATATGACCACGTGTAAGTTTCATTTGTAGCTAAAACACTCTCCTTCTTTCCTCGTTTATGCATAGGTTTGTACAAAAACTGCTGCAACATACTTATGGGGTAGAACTACTAAAATTGAGAGTACATTAATGTAACGGTCATTATCACAAATTGATTCACCGAAAATGTGTTTCAATTCACGAGTGACATGGTTTCGCGGCAGTTGATCTTAACTCACCAGCATAGTTGTCATATCTGTAATTATATCGATTGCGTCCTATTCCTAATTGTTATATTTTTACTGAATGTGAAATCACCCTTTTATTAACCGGGCTCGCTCATTAACGGAATGCATATGATTGTTTGAATATACAGGAAGCAAAAATAAGATTTTGAGTTCAAATGCTATTCTCGTTAGTCAGAGAAGTCATATATTTCTATTGTAATATTTGACCGTAATGAGGATACAAAACAAGTGGGAAAATATCAAACTTCACGAAGAAAAAATAACACAAATCATATAAAAATCGTAAACTTTTATGAGCAAAAAGAATCGAATCTTGTTGTAGTTAGTATTCTTTTCATACCATATCTTCATAATTGAAATTATTTTATGTTGTGTTTCAAGTTATCTTATAGGTTTGTGTAGAAATACAAGAAGCTGTTGTTTGAGGCATTGCAGTAATATTTACATTGAACGAGATACTCCTTTTGATTAAACGAAATGTACCTTTACATAAGACTTAAAATGATTGTACAAGAACTGAAGTATATTTAATGAAATCCCCGAAACTTGGACTTATGTCATAAAAGGTAAAATCACAAAAATACTGAACTCTAAGGAAAAACTCAAAAAGTAATGTTCTTAATCAAATGGCAAACTCAAAAGCTAATATATATCAAACAAATGGATAACAACTGTCACATTCCTAACTTGGTATAGGTATTTTCTTATGTAGAAAATGGTGGATTAAACCTGCATGGTAGTAAAGCTAGCTAAACCTCTCACTTGTATGACAGTCGCATAAAATAAAAACGGAACATAAACATATACGTGTATATGAATTATATACATGTTTATATGTAATGCATATGTATGTTTACGTTTCATTTATGACATTTTCATATATTATCTGAAAATGAAGACGATTCAATAACTAATCAAAATACTGTAAAAAGGGCAGTCATGTTAGGATACCATTTTTTTTTTAAATATGATCATACAACAAAGAAAAACAATATTTGATCTATAGGTTCAACTGTAAAAAACGAAAATTTCTGGGCATCCTTACATGACATACTGCAAATCTGAATGAGAGCTTAACAGATTTAGCCAAAAAAACTCAAGCAACTTTTCAATAAATTCACATACCACCTTATATCATGTAATCTCATAACCATAAGTAGATTCTAAAATACTTTGGATAATTTTAAATCTCGAGCTTTCTCTGAAATAATTTCTTTTGATTTTTTTTTTTATGTTAATCTAATCATTCGTTCCCAGTACTTCAAATTTTTCAATCCTTTATGGATGAATTTAACATGCATCAATAAAATACAAAAATAAGAAAGCAATAAATGAGCTTGTTGAATTTGAGATATGCTTTTTTGTGCTTCTTTGATAAAAATGTGTTTTCTTTTATTGTGATTAGGATTAATAAACTGCTGTACCCCTTTCAGTTTTTTGACATTTTTACCTATCATGTCTGTTTGTTTTGTTCACGCATTATTGTCAATATAATGGAATTTGATGCGCCTGCCATACAAGTGAGAGGTTTAGCTAGCTATAAAACCAGGTTCAATCCACCATTTTCTACATAATAGATGCCTTTATACCAAGTCAGGAATATGACAGTTGTTATCCATTCGTTTGATGTGTTTGAGCTTTTGATGTTTGCCCATTTGATTAAGGACTTTCCGTTTCAAATTTTCCTCGGTGTTCAGTATTCTTGTGATTTTACTCTTTTCAGTATGCTGTAGTTTCTTTTCAACAACATATTTGTTGAATTTGGATGAAGACTTTAAATTTAAAAGATTTGTGCACATCTCCTTGGTGATCTCTTCTTCTTTTCAAAAAAGTCGGAAATCCTTCAGACACTTGTCAAAAAAAGTGAGAACAAAGATGCAAGATATTTAAATTTTTCATTCATATTTATATATATTGATGATGGTCTTCTCATTTACAATCCAAACTTTTCTGATTAAGTTCCATTAATATATGCTCCAGAAAAATAAATGAAAAACGCAAGCAATCCCTTATATGGCTAGATTAAATACTGAAAACATTAATTTATTACTAAAAGAAAGTTATACGCGTGAACATTAAGTAACACTTTGATACACTGGGAGTATATAAATAGTCCACTTTCCATTCGTTTCGTGTGTTTAAGCTTTTGATTTTGTCATTTGGTAAGGGACTTTCTGTTATGGATTGTCCTTAAAGATTTTGTTATTTGACCTTTTTAATCAAAGATTGTACACAAGAAATGAAAATTGATATACCAAAATGTTTTCTTGTTAAAATATGTAAGACGTAGAAAAACTAAAGACTTGGATTAAGAATATTTCAATCAACTTTTTCAGAGTTACTTGAAAATTGAATGATAAAATGTTTAAACGAAAATAAAAAATGATTCCTTTATAAAAGTCTAAATGGACAAACAAGACCAAAACTTTGATCTTAGATACCCGATTGAAACTGGACATTTATTTTCGAAAATCAGAATCAGTGAACATAAACTCATCATACGTACTAGAATTAATATTTTATGTTTACGCCAGACGCGCGTTTTGTCTACAAAAGACTCATCAGTGAAGCTCGAATCAAAATATGTTAAATAGGCCTATTATACTTGTAGAAAATGGCATATTTCTGAACACGAAACCAAAGAACATGTCTAATTTTGAAAACCATAGAAGATGACAACCACTTTATCCTCTATTGTTTAAATAATAAAATATCATGTATTAAACTTGTTAATGACATTGTAATAGATAAACCTATATTAACAAATCTTTCTGGTACTGAAACAGTCTTTTGAGCTGAGGACAGGTGACTTTTAGAGATCTTGCTTGTTTTAATAAAAAAAAATATAATAAAGGTCGATAGTTTTATTTCATTATATCATACTATAATATACATAAAGTTCAAGAGAACCAATTTTCGCAGTTTGACAGGAATGTAAATGGAAAGTCTTTGTTTTTCAGGAGATATGCAAAGGTCCATAGTTTTAGTTCATATTATAATATGATAATACATGTATACTTAAACAAATTTTCGCAGTTTGACTAGACTGTAAAATTTTAGTCTTTGTTTTTCACGAGATATTCAAATGTTCATAATTTTATTTCATTATATAATATAATAATATGATAATTTGCATAAAGTTCATGAAAAAACCAGTTTAACAGTTTGACAGGACTTTAAATGTTAGTTTTTTTTTCTAATATTGCCAACGTTTATTAAACAAATTCATTCTTATGACAGTACTATGAAGTAAATATATTAATATACTTTGAACAAAATAATATGAACTCTGACTAACAATTTAACTTTTCTGATTGGGTTCCATGAATATATCCTCCAATTAAAGATACAACTGTCACGGTATTAAAGGGCGTGCAGCTGCTAATCAGACGTTATAAAACGTCACCAGTGTCTGAACAAGGTTGATGAACCAGGATTGTGTAAAAGAACGGCTCGTTCTTTTTTCTAAAACAAAGTTCATCGGAAGAAACAAAGGCCTTGTTGATGACATTTCGTATCAACTACACAAGTCTTGAAGTACAGATTATAAGTTCTGACGTCGTTTATCACCTTAATTACAAATAGTGTTCTTTTATTTTTCTTTGTATTTTTTGTCTTTTACTGTTTAGTCCTTTTTCATAATATCATTTTGGTTTGGTTCGGTAATTGTGTAGTTATGCTATGGTGATTTTTTGTATCCTTGTCTTTTGTTTTACTTGTGTGCTTTGTCTACATGCCTTTTTGTTTTTCTTTGTTGAAAGTTTGTTTTTATAGAAATTAAGATTCAACACAATGTTGACTACAGTACCTTTATTTTTGACATTTGTTACCAATTTTGTCTGAATGTTTTGTTCACACATCGTTGTCAATATAATGGAATGGTATGCGACTGCCACAAAAGTCAGAGGATAAGCTAGTTATAAAACTAGATTAAATTCACCATTTTTTACATAAGGAAATATCTGTAGCAATTAGAACTATTGCAGTTGTTTTCCATTCGTTTGATGTGTTTGAGCTTTTGATTTTTCCATTTTATAAGGAATTTCTGTTTTGACTTTTCCTTGATATTTTTATTTAACTTTTCATCTGCATCTTCAACACAGTAAAACTCAACATTAAAGGGGAATCACTCTATTAGGAGTTAAGTGATAATCTATGTTAAACAAATTCATTCTTATGACGGTACTATGTCATGTTTTGAACAGCGGTATACTACTGTTGTCTTTATTTATGTTTATATATTTATAGAAATTATCCTGATGATAGTTTTTTCCTAAATTAAAGTTTCTATGTCTCTATTAAAGCTTAAAGATCATAGACAAAAACAAATACTGTCATTAAAGGGCAATTAATCTAATAAGTAGCCAACAGAAGATTTCGGCTATGTTGGACTATTTATAGATCCTGTCTTGCTGATAATTTTTTTTTTGACAATATCTGCTTATAACACAATTGATGAGCAAATTGTTAAAAAAAAATGGTTAAATTTATCTTTTAAAGAGGCTCGGATGTCTTCCACCATCCTGGATGTTGAAATAGCAGATAACGCTGGTCTAGATCTTAAATGAAATGTGCAATTTTGAGAGTAGTATGTAATTTATGTGTAAGACTTTTGATGTAGATATGGAAAAATTGCGTGTTTTATCATAATTAATATTGCGGATGTAATTTCTCAAACACACCTTATTTTCGGTGACCCCATTTTTTTCCTTTTTTTTTTTTTTTTTTTATCTGAAAGCTTGTTATAAGAGCTCCAAAAAAAAAAGAGACAGAAAGAAAAATTTGGTCTTGCTTAATGATAAAATATCCAGAGGCTCATACATGAAAAATATCAATAAAGGTTTAAAGGGTTATAAAATAAACACCAGATTATAAAAAAAAAGTAACGATACCATAGACAAATATGTATAAACTATTTAAAACCACTTGATCGATGCCACTGCTGGTGGAGTTTTAATTCCCCGAGGGTATCACCAACCCAGAAGTCAGCACTTCTGTGCTGACATGAATTATCATTGATATGGTCATATATATAAATCCAGTTAGTGTTTACAAAACTTTTGAATTTTTGAAATGCTTAGACTTTTCTGCTTCAGGAACAGATTATCTTAGCTGCATTTGGCAAAACATTTAGGAATGTTGGTCCTCAATGCTCTTCAACTTCGTACTTTATTTGGCCTTTTTAACTTTTTTGGATTCGTGCTTCACTAATGAGTTTTTTGTAGACGAAACGCGCGTCTGGCGTAAATACAAAATTTAATCCTGCTATCTATGTTCAGTTTGTTTAGTAAGAGGCCAAAATCAAATGCAAACAATAATAAAAACAGACCAATTTCTGAACATCATAACGGATTAAGACAGGGGTTTTCCTTACATGAGTAACACGTTGAGTGCCATATGTGGAACAGAATCTACCTATACCTTTCATGAGCACCTGAGATAACCCCAGCTATTGTGGGATTCGTGTTGTTAAGTCTTTAGTGTTAACGTTGGGTTGGATATACTGGTGTTTTGTCAACGTTTATTTGTTCCTCCTAACAGAAGTTCCCCTGGAAACTTATCAAAATATGCCATAATATCTGTTCATGGTTGAACAGATATTCTATAACTTTTGTTTCGTAAGGAACAATTTATTCCAGTGGAAAAAACAAATACTGAATATTTTTCAACTCGGAACTTATACCATAATGGAACTTCTATTTCGTGACAGTTTGTCTTTTTTGTTCTTTTTTTTTTTGTCATAGCGTCAGTTTATTTTCGTCTTATGAGTTTGAAAGTAATTTTTTGTATCTTTCTCCTCTTTTTTATACATTATTTCCATCATAAACAATAAGGTAGATACAGAACCTAAATGTATTTTTGATTTTACTGCAACAAAGGAGAGTTGTAAGATCCTTCTAGAAATCTGCTTTGCTGATAAAGCTAGTTCGGTATCTTGGAGGATCCTGAGGGGTTTGTTGTTGATAGAATATGTTCGTTGTTGTTCTACAGTTTGTATATTGTTTCGACTACTATAATATTTGTTTGTGTATTTCTTTGCTTACTCTTCAGGAGCATCTCAGATCACCCCCATTTTATGGTGGGGTTCGTGTTGATAAGTATTTAGTTTTCTGTGTTGTGTCTTGGGTACCATTATTTGTCTTTTTAACTGTTTGACTCTCCCTCTGATATCTTTCGCCCCTCTTTTGTGAATGTTCTTGTGTGATTTTGTGTTTTATTTCTGTGATGTAATGTTTTAGCGATGTATTTTAACACTGTCATAAAGCCGGAGGTTTGGCGTGTAATTAAAACAGGTTCCACCAACTATTTTTCTTAAAATGTCCTGTACCAAGTCAGGAATGTGGCAGTTGTTATCAAATAGTTCGTTTCTATGTATGTTGGTGTTTGTTTTTGTTGTTGTTCGGTGTTCCTGTTGTTCCTTTGTTTTCCTCTTAAAAGGGGACGAAAGATACCAGAGGGACAGTCAAACTCATAAATCGAAAATAAACTGACAACGCCATGGCTAAACATGAAAAGGACAAACAGACAAACAATAGGACACATGACACTAAAAAACTAAAGAATAAACAACACAAACCTCACCAAAAACTAGGGGCGATCTAAGGTGCTCCGGAAGGGTAAGCAAATCCTGCTCCACATGTGGCTCCCGTCGTGTTGCTTATGAGATAACAAATCAGGTAAATAGTCTAATTCGGTAGGTCACATTCATGAAAGTGGAGGGGACTGTAGTTACGACGTAAGGAACATATCCGATATAATTTGTGAAACGGTTATTCCATAACGTCAACCAACTCGTGATGGCGTCCGTAAAATTTACGAAGTGATGATTTCAACTTCACCATTTGGAACTCTTGATAGCTACCTTTTGAGCAACAACCCTCTATCAAGAAAATCATGATAGGAAATGCAAGCACAGGAATATCGTATCAATTGGGAGATATATATACACCGTATGCAGGTGCTGCTGGAATGTTGCTTCTTAGAAATGGAAAGTTCACAACTGGAAAGCTGAAATCATCTCTTTTGTCGTAAAGTTTTGTTTCCATCGACCCTCATTATCAATTTCTAGATGTAAGTCAAGATATGTATCTGTTGTATCCTTAATATCTAGTTCAATAGGATAGATGCGTTCAACATAGTCACCAATTCTTGAATTATTTAGTGAAAGAACATCATCTATATAGCGGAAAGTAAAGTTAAAGGATATTGCTAACTTCTTATCTTTCTTCCTCAGAAGTTCCAGTATGAAGTCATCCCCATAATAATAAAGAAACAAGTCAGCAAGAAGAGGGGCACAATTCGTATCCATTGGGATGCCAATAGTCTGTTGAAAAACATGTCCTCCGAACGTAACAAATATGTTGTCAATCAAGAAATCAAGCATCTTGATAATGTGAGTTTCAGAGAATTTTTTGTTTGAATCAGAGTGATCCTTAACAAAGAAGGATGTATCCCTTCCTAAGACAAGATACTTGTATCTTTGTTAGCCCTTGAAGTTCCCTCAGTTTTGGTTTGTAACCCCGATTTGTTTTCTCTCAATCGATTTATGACTTTTTAAAACCGGTATACTACTAATGTCTTTATTTATAGAGTTAAAATGTCTACAAAATAACACAACTGATAAAAGCATTGTGCCTATTATAATAGAATGTCACGCTCTATACACATTGAAACTTTGTAACAATGCTCTGAATGGTCCGTATGTGGCCTGTCTGTCCCATTTTCCAGTTGCAGTCTAGACCTTCTTCACAGACTGCATCTAATACAGAACCTTCCAGTTGTGTTTACTGATTATTTATTATCGTCCTGATCATGCAAGAAATATTTGCAATTGAAAGTTAAGCAATCAAAACTCAAATAAATCCAAATGTTCAAACTGTAACTGCACAACCAAAATGGTTTGAATGTAACAACATAAACACTGAGAACTACCTTATTCGTGTGAAAATGAATATTAACCATTAGGTCATGATGAGGGCAAATTAACTATTTGGAATGCTGCTGGTGGCAATAAACATGACGGACAAGATAACTTTGTTTTCAACAATTTTAATAGTGAACATTGATAAATAGTCATCAATATTAACAAATAAATATAGATACAGCTGAATAAATATACATAGTAAAAAGTATATATCTCAAAAAACATAAACAATATTGTCTTTTATTATGAACACACAAAAAGAACATGGACGGTTTAAGATTTCTTTGTATAAGATTATATCAATTCAATAAATTTTCAAATAACCAGAAACAGCTGTGATATACTGTACATTCAGAAATTATTGTGATGTTTTATTTATTGCAAAAAATGTGACAGGATTATTATCGCAATAATTTAAACTCGAAATTTGAATTTTTTAAATGTTTTAAACATTATTTTTCTCAATATTGCAAAAATTCAAATTCCATTATAGTCATAAATGACAAAATCGCAATAATAAATAGATATAGGAAGTGCACACAATAATTTCTGTATTTACAGTACACATAAAAATACATTCAAGACCAAGATCTTATCCAAAAAAAAAATTAGGAACATTATACATTCAATGACCTTTATTAAGGAGGATACAAAAAAATCTTAACCCCTAAGTGCTAGAAATAATTACCCTGGGTAACCTTTTTCTTTTTATGGTTTATAAAACTAATATCCCTATATTTTTTCTTATATTGAATGGTTTCATGTAATGGAATTTATTTTCCAGAAAAACATACCAGAGGAATCATTTCAAAATAACATGTGTTATTTTTTGAGAGGTGTTATTTTAGAGAGAAACATCTGAAAGGAAGGTGATTATACATGTAGTAATTTATGACTGTCATATAAGATAAATGACCACACAAAAAGACATTTCAGTGGTACCTTAGTCATCATATTAAATATCATTCTGTATGTACCATGAATGAATTAGTAACTAACAGATACAAAGAATAACATTTCTTATGAATCAAAGCACTATATAAAAATGAAAGTGATTTGGAAGAGATCGATTTTGATTTCTTTAACATATCATACTGATAACCTTATCTTAATGATTCATTGATTGATGGTGTTACATGTTTTTGCTGTACCTAGTATGAAAAGCTGAAAAAACTTTTGAATAACTAAATATGTAACTTATGCTTAGATAATATTGTATTATAAAACTTTTAAAAAAAAATGCCCTTCAACAAAGGCTGACTTATTGTAAAAATATAGTGTATGCAAAAATGTATATATTCACTTTGTATAAACATAAATGTTTAAAGATTCAATTTAAACAATAAAACTTGTTTGATGTGAATTCAAATCCTTAGTGGGGTAAATTTTCGTAATTGCATTCTAAAAAAAACATCAATTAATAATGTATTTTTTTTTCATTTGGTCTTGTCAAAGCAACCTGTATGCTCATTGAATAATTAATTTGGGTTTACTGCCTGTTCTTGACAAAAGCTATGAACAATGTGTACATCAATAATACAATTCACATAATCTCTCTTTTACTATTGGTAAAGTCAGAACACGTTTTGGGTTTTACTAATGACATATTTTATGATATAACACATCCCCAGCCTGCAGCAGTATCAACCTCAGGTGCTATTTCTGGTGGTGGTTCTGAAAACTCACTTGGGAAGTAAATTCTACAAAGAAGAAGACAAAATGTTCAGTCAAACAAAGTTCATATAATGTATTCTCATAATATCTATTTCAAACACATGATTATGAGAAAAGTTTGTTAGAGATATATAAGTTCTTTAATATTTTGATTCCCTTACCCAATTTTCAGAGAAATATAAACTGGAAACACTGATTGTCATTCTTATATAGTTCAGCAAAGTTTGAAATAAACAAAACAAAGCAGTGCAACTATACAGAATTGATGAAAAACAATGAATGATACCGAAAATGGACTATCTTTCAAGAAAAATCAGTGATATAGAGCCAGTTTACTTACGTCAAACATTAACTTAACTTTTAACGCTGTTTTCATTTTGTTATTGTAATAAAAGTCACTACATCTTTTGTTTATGTTGTTCCATTATAATGTTGTACATTATTATATCTAGTTGAGATAACACAGTAAAACAAAACTTATTTGGTCATTTTTATAAATTTCCTGTTTCAAACTTTGAATTTTTGAAAAAAAATAAGGATTTTCTTATACCAGGAATAGATTAGTGTAGCCGTATTTCGCACAATTTTTTGGAAGTTTGGGTCCTAAATGCTCTTCAACTTTGTACTTGTTTGGCTTTATAATATTTTTTTCTGAGCGTCACTTATTTATCTTATGTAGATGAAACGCACATCTGGCATATTAAATTATAATCCTGGTACCTTTGATAACTATTTACTGTCTGTCCATTAATTAACTTCACCCCTCAGTTCCATCACAAAGAGTATAATACATCTTTCTTATAAAGTTATAATAGACTAACCTAAAAGTACTGAGCTGATATCTACCATTGGTACGTCTGACAGATTTATCTACCTTGTCCTCAAGGTTACCTACTGATTCTCCACCTAGGTACACTTGGTACTGTATTGTTTCTACGGAAAATGGTGGTACTCCTGGAAAATTAAAATTTTCATTAAAACATCAGAAGTTGTTGTATGCTATTGGTGATTGGTAAACTAGATAACAGAATGTTATTTTTAGTAATGTTTCATAAATACAATTAAATTTAATCAAATACAGATTTATTAAATTCCAACTGTAGATAATGCAATACTGTGATAATTTTGGTCTGTTAGAGAAATTAACAGAATTCAATGAAATGAATACCAGATTTGACTATACATCTGAAAATTTTCTGTCAAAACAATTGTGTGATTCTGGCATTGTTTTTTTTTTCTTTATTGTTACTCATTTTGTCATGCTGGGGTCTTTTAAAGCTTATTGAATGATAGAATTTGATCATTGTTGAAGGTTTTACAGTGGCATATAGTTGTTTATATCTCATTCCTTTGATTTTTGGTGGATAGTTGTCACATTGTCTCCATATCTTTATATTACTTACTAGTATAATCCAGCCATTTAATGGTCCTCTGCATGGTTTTTGATACACTTTCAAACAGCTTTCCCTCCCTCAAGACAGGTACAAAAAGTCTGGTGTGCAGATTCAATGAGGAGTATGGCACTTCATCAGATTTCTGTTGGACATAAAACGCTCTCAAGACCTTTGCATAACGAGATTCAATACCTGTCTTTTCAGTGGAGCAATTTTGTGTTGGATCTAAATGAGCTTTAACTACAAAATTTATAAAATGCATATTAAAATATGTATCTACAATTCAACATCTTACATGTAAAAAAAATATACACATCAAATGTACTATGCACTATGTATCATCAATTCAACATCTTTAGTATATTAAAAAAATATATATACACAAAAAAAGCACTGGGTATTTATGTAACTCATTGCATGAAAACCAAGAAAAAATTTACTACAGTTTTTAAATTTTGCCTTTTTTGCTAGTTACAAGTAGAAAAAAACACATTTTGTCAAATAATGCTTTAATAAAAAAACCAACTCAAGTGTACAAGTGGATGCAAGCTCAAAGATTTTTTTAATTCAATATCCTTTTATATAACCTTTTGCAAAACCTGTAATTTAATTTTCTACATAAATACAATGTGTTCTCTATCTATAAAAATTGGTAGAGTGGGGTGCTCATTTTCGCCATATCTTTCCATGTTTTCCACAGTTTATGTTCAGGCCTCAATGTTTTTGAAGTTTACTGATATTTCTATATGAAGATAACTTCAAATGCAAAATAATCTTAAGCTTGAAAACGTGTTTATTTGAAAATAATCATCTGAAAAGTTAGATTAAAGGGTGTTTGAAATTGCCTGATGTTTTGTCGATGGTGGACACATATTCGCCGTTTTTATACATCTATTTAAACCCAAATAACTGCAGCTTTAACAACATTTTTCAAATCAATTTCATTATAGATGGCAATAGCTGACATTTTGAAGGTGCACAGAACTGAAATTTAGGGCAATCTGTCAAAGATTTACTAAGAAATACTTCTTTGAAATCGTGTTATAAATTCAGAAAATTGGCCGAAAATCGTTATCCGTTTTTCTGTTCTTTGCGGTAAGTGCCGCAATTTTGTCGTAGTTTAAAATAAAATCATATTTGTTATATAAATCTTAGTTACCGGCATATTTCTTCCATTTCAGCCATATTTTGAAGTATTTACAACTCAAAATTATAAAACGGCGAAATTGTGTCCCCGGCGATTATGCGCACCCCACTCTACACATGAAAATAAATGAATCCACAGTATTAAATGTAAGTTTTTTTCTTGTTGTGTAGTGCTGTATTGTTGTAAAACATTATATTTAAAAGCTTTGTTATTTTTAATCAATGTTTTTTGAAAAGGCTACCCTTTGTTCAGAAGTTTTTTTTATTTCAACTTCTTGAATATTAGCAATTACTTGTGCTATGGAACACTGACAAGTCTTTAATTTCTCTTATGCACTTCATAAATTCCAGAAAAAAAGTCATCCGTGATACCAGGCTTATTATTTGGTTTTTGAGAGTTTCTGACATTTTTCCTCTCTTCTGATATAAGGATTTTACTCTAAAGTCAGATTTACACTTATTTTTTTTAAATTTCAAAAAGTTTCCTTTATATATTTCATTTGATGTTGTCCCATAAGCATCTACCTTAAATTCTCTATTTCCCTTATTAATTCATAGGAATAAAAGAGTTTATGTCTATTTATATATGCCACACATTTCTGGGTACATTCTTTGCTCAATATTTTTTCTTTAATACTATCATGTTTTATGTAGTAAAAAAAATAATCTTGAATTTGGTAATCTTTTAAGCATTCGTTAAAGGAGTAGGTCCGGTAAGGGCAAATTTTGGCCGCAAATTTCAGGTTCATCTAACGAACTATTTTGAACACTTTTTAAACACTTAAGTGTCTATTTCAATTGATTCAATTAGTTTATGTAAAAGATTTCAACTGATTAAGTCATTAAAAACGCTCTGATTCAGGCTTAAATATGAAAAATCTATCAAATATGCAAAAAATCGCATTTTTCAAATGGTTTTTGTCAAAAATGAAAGTGGCCGCATCCGTGTTCATCCTCAACCTTTATATATGTTATGTATTACCATCAAATACAACTTACATTTCAATATTATAAATGAACACGAATGCGTTCACTTTCATTTAAGACGAAAACCGTCTAAAATTTAACTAAAATGCTAAAATTGTGAAGATTTCAGTTAATGTAGCATGACTTAATAATGGTAGTACCCGATAAATGTGCATTGTATAGTCAAAAACAGCCCATATTTGTGTAGCAGAAGCATTTTACTTTCCAATAAATAGCTAAAAGATTACATTTTCACAATTTTGTAAAACTGCTATATTTTGGGCCAAAAAGGGGTCTTGCTGAACCTACTCCTTTTTATCTGAATAACAAACTACTTACCATCTCTGCTATAACTGACTACAACATTAATACTTTGTAAATTTACAACTCTTATTCCCTAAAACACAAAAGAAATTTTATAAATATGACTTTAAAATATGTCTTCAATACCCCGGTATATTTAAAAAAAAAAAAGAAGAAGAAAAAAAGGAGATTACTTATACATTTGTATATCTGAGCTAATAAGGAAAATTTCATGAAAGATAGTTAAAAAATAGGACTCAAAGTATTATTTTGCTTTATTTATAAATCTGTACAAGGGGGATAATTATTAAAAGAGAATGACTTTTATCAACATTTGTAAAACTTTTTGTACATGTATATCATTTGAAATGCATTCTATTACAGGAAAGAATCCATTACCAGGCCTGGTTTCTAAACATACTGGAAATAACCAAAAAGACATTAGTTGTTAATTTTTATGTCATTTGGTCTCTTGTGAAAAGTTGTCTCATTGGCAATCATACTGCATCTTCTTTTGTTTAAATTATATTAGCTGCTTTTGATCGGTCATTGATTAATGCTATCCAAAGGCCAATTATTAACTGAATACACTATAAGCATATGTTTTTAATTTTTTCTTAAGTTACAAAAGTATATATAAATTTTTTCCCCTTTTTTTATTATTTATCACTGTATGACTTTTCAGTCATATACTTGTAATTTAAGCAATATGCACTGATCTACTTTTTTCAAGCTTCTTATAAAATTGCAATAAAATTCATTTATAACAAATCATATAAGATATTTTATCCTATATATAAGATATATCAACTGTCACATACCTTTTGAGATTTTAACCAATATCCCATTTTAGTAACTACATCTCTGAATGGTCCAAACTTTACAACAGTAGAAAATGGTACATGTTGCATGCTGGGTTGTTCGTCATGATAACCTAAAAAACAAAATAAATAATAAACAGAAAGATTTGATTATTGATATTTTGAACTAACAGGATAAGGATAAAATCTAAAAGACTGAGGATCCTTAAACAATTGAAAATTATGGACCCAACAATAATATGACACTTCCAATCATTTGTAGTTTATGTTTACAGGCTGTTTATTTTCTCACTTGAATTGTTATACATTATGCTATGTCAAGGTCATCTATATTACTTTGCAGTATAAGCTCATTGTTGAAAGCTGTACTGGGATCAACTTATAGTTACTAACATTTACACCATTTGGTTTCTTGTTGGTAGTTGTTTCATTGGCAATCATACCACATTTCCTTATTCTATATAAAGAACAAATAGATGTGGCTAAGGGCATTAACTATTTCATCTTCACTAGTGAAACCACTGGGTCAACTAAAAGTCACAAGCCATTGTTCCTTGATAATTCAGGGCTAGAACAAGTTAAAAAGATATTGATTGAAAGGATATGATAAGTGGGTAGCCTTTTGTTTTTAACCATCAATGGAAAATTAATGTATGGTGTAACTGTCAGTGATTTAAAAATATAACCGCAGGCCATTTACTCCTCTTTCCAACGATTTCTTCCTTGTGTTCTACAGAGTGAGAATAAGGCTCTCTATTTTCCCTTCAAGTAACTTACCAATTTTGACGTATTCAGGTTTACCAATGATGAAGTACACTCGGACTGCAGAGATTTTCACCATGTTTTCTGTTCCCTTTTCTTCCCAGTATGTCTTGTTAGGATCTATCGACATGGAACCAGATGACTCATTCTCATGAAATTCAATCATTTCTACATTTAAAATTACACCTAAAAAATAAATTCAAATGTTATCTCAATATATATACAGTCCGCCAAAAGTTAAGCACCACCGAAATATAACTGGCAATATTTTTTTAACTATTGCAAAAAAAATATTAATGTTTGGTGTTATGAATTACCTTTAACATACACTAAAAAAATTCATTACGACCAAAAAGATTGCACTCCGATAAAGCAGTCAACCAACCTTTTATCAAAGGTCATATGTGCGTTTATAAATACACTGTTTCTCCAGGTGGTCGTGTAAGTGTTCGTACATTGGTCCGTCGACTTTAAAGAGGCAAACGAAGAGCACGTCGTGGTGTATAGAGACCTGTACCTTCAAGCAAGCATTCTACCGTCAGGTTTAAATGGGATAATGAACATCTATGCTTGAACATAAGAACCTGACAAAACACTCATTGGTCAGATGGGAGTCAGTTTCCTTTACTGCCAGAAGACGCCATAATACGAATTTCGCAGGAGAAAAAAACGGCCTATGACCAAAAACAACATTTGCACAAGGACTGCATGCATTGCTGGTTGTGTTCCAGTACGGGGTTGCTTCTTATACCCTTATAAGCTGGGTACATGCATATTCTGCAGGGTAACATAAACGGACAGACATACAGAGATTTGGTGCCTTAACATATTGTAGTCCGTCATTTTAGTAATCCCCCACTTGTGTCAACATTGTCAAGACACTTGTACCTGAATGACAACGCTATACCACGCAGGGCAAGAATTTTAACCGAGTCCAAAGAGCAACCAGCCATTTACACTAATTTTTGGCCTTCCTTGACTCCATGCATGAACCCTATCAAACATGTCTGAGATGCCATTGTCGGAAATCTCAATCGCAGAGATTCACCTTTACAAAAGTTTGTCGATTTAAAAGTGGCATTTGTTGTTTAATGCAACAGATTTCCTCAACTAAAGTTTTGAAGGCTTGTACCGAGAAAGATAGGTCGTGTTATGAAACTACCGGAAATGAGGTTGTTACACATGCTATTGACTCAAATATTGACATTAAATTTGCAAAACATACCAAAGATTATGTGTAGAAAATTTTAATGTTATTGGTTGATTAATTGTTGTAAAAAAATAAAATCACAGTGAAACTTAAATTCCATTTCTTAATTGTGTAGTTTACACTATTTCTATGAACGAAAAACCTATATGCATAGAACCTTCATAAGTGACCAAAATTATATTTGTGGTTTGTTTATGGTATACATTAGCAAAATTGCTATATGATTGTTTTCTATTTTTCGAGGAACAATTGATTTTTTAAATTTGAAAAAAAATTGATGCAATCAAAGTAGGTGGTGCTTAACTTTTGGCGGACTGTATATATATAAGTTTTGTGAAAATAGAAAATATCTCCTTTAATTCTGTAATCTTCATTATAACAGTCACAATATAAAAATATATACTGCTCCAGTCAATTATATTTTTCATTTTGCCACTGGATGTTAAACAAACAACAATCATCTGTTTTCAAAACTGAGTAACATGAATTCACTTTGTATTCAGCTGATATTCTGTTTGTTATAGCTAGGTTGCATTTCTGTAAAATATTGACAATGCAATTTCCCATAGGAACTCCTTTTACAGCTAAAACTGTACCACTTTTACTATGAAGTTTTGAAAAAAACTATATCCTAGATCTTACCTGGTAATGGTTTCTTAATGAACTGTTTATTGAGTTGTTCAATGATATCCTAGATCTTACCTGGTAAAGGTTTCTTAATGAACTGTTTATTGAGCTGTTCAATGGAATCTTGAATTGTACTATGAGATGATGCAATAACATAATTATATTCATCCAGTTTCCCTGGTAACGCTGTAGTAAAACCTATCTGTGCTACAGGTAAAGTGGAATTCATTTGTGGAACTAACCATAACCTGAAAAGCAATGAAAAACTCAGGAAATAATTCAAGTAAGGCAATGATGAGAAAACTTGATGGATTATCTCCCTTTCCATATAGAAGCATTGAATTCATTTAAATGAACAGTTTTTACTATTTCCTTTTTCCCTGAGAAAATTATGGCTATGACAAAGCTTGACAGTTAAATAAACTAACTTCTAAAAAAATATTTGTAGCAGTTTTCAATTAATTCATTCTTAAGTTTAAAGATATTTATAAATAAAATAGGTGAATTAAAAAAAAGTATGTAGACATTAAAATTCTTTTCAAATGAATATTTGTGGGCATTCAAGATAAAATTTTTTTTACTCAAACACGTCAACTGAACATGCAAAATAAGGTAAACTAAAAAAAATACAGACTAGTGTTAGATTACAATTGTCTGGGTATTGCTTAATTGTTTAATGGTACTTGTACCTCTCCTTAACAAAAAAATCACTGACAAAATACTGATATAAATATTTACCTTAACCCTGATAAATATCTGTTGAGACCAAATGCTGATTCCATATACACAGGGTCATCCTGGTCAGAAGTAAAATCATTCTTTATTTTAAATGTCACTGTTTCACATTTCCACAAACTGTATTCTGGGTTTAGTGTCAGCCAGGAATTGGCCTGTTCTATGATGGAGCTGTAGATAAAAAGCATATTGATGCCATTACTTACATGGTTATTATGTCTTAAATTAATAATTAACAGCAAGTACCATTGTGGATTCATTATCTGATTATCATTCATTGGATACCAATTTTCATTGTTATAGATGAAGAAGTCTAAATCATTATGACATCTTAAAAGGCTATTATACTTTTTGCTTTGACGCCTACCAAACGTCATAATTATTTGCACAAATGTAAATTTTCAGTCAATTACAAATTTTCTATCAGGTTGTACTCAAACTTTGGCAAAACCACAAAATCACATATTGTGGATTCATTAATATTCGTTGGATTCCAATTTTCTTGGATTTCATGGGAACAGGGGAACCACAAATTTAATTGATCAACTAATTACAAATTTTCTGAAGGAATGTATGAATACTTTGCCAAATCCATGAAATAAAATTTCAACAATAAGCACTTAGTTTTCCTCAAACCACAAAAAATTGGTACCCAAGAAAATAAAAGAATTCACAGTGGCTAACCCTCTTTGTTTGGTTTGATTTCATCATACAATTCTTATCAGTGTTCTAGAATTCAACATTATTTCAGATTTAAATAATTCTTTGGTTTATAGTGAACCCTATCAGATTTTTATAATTTTTAGACCAGTTTAATCAAAAGACTCACCTAAAATCTGAAAAAGTTGGATCAGTTGCAATTTCTGCATGAGTTTTCTGAGGGAGAAAATCCACATATGTTATAGGGGGAATTGTTTCTTCAATTGTTCCCTCCTCAGAAAAGACTGGATTATTGATGCCGTTTTTCTTCTGATCGTTGAGTGTTTGTTGTGTGTCTGTGGTCTGTTGATCCTCTGTCTGGTCAGGGTTTGATGTGTTACAGTTGATTTCCAGCACAGGGCTATCATTTGTCACACCACTATCAAGCTTCATTTCTCCTACCATGTTAGGTAATTCAACTTCTTCTTGTGTAGCCATTGTATTAATCTGTAATCAAAAATGGTATGAATGTAACCAAAATTAAATTAATTTCCAGTCCCCAATGGCTATTACAGCAAATTTTAGTTAAAACTATAACCTGGTTGGGAAGACGTCTGGGTTTTAAAAAAAAAAAAATTTTTTTTTACTGATGCATCCCACCTTTTTCCCTTTATTTTTTTTGCTGAGCTATTGCCACCATTTTCGAAAAATATATAGTAACTGGTTAAATTTTTGTATGTTGATAAATTTACATCATACATAGACAGTCATAAATTGAGAACAATGATTAATATACATGTATCATTGTTATGATATGCCCAGTCACATGTATATGAGGGTAAAGACTCATAAAAATACAAAACCTATAATATTTTTTGTTTTAAAAGAATTTTAGCCTTATATTTCCCTTATCAAAATATACGTTTTTTCCATGAAAATTTATATCTTCCCTTAGCTGTCAAATGTTGTATATATTCAGTTTAAAATTTAGATGTTTAATAGTCAATAATAAGATTTTTGACATTGCTTATTTTGTATATTAACTATTTATTATTAGATTATACATACATGTAACTATCAGCTGATCATACACGTATATTGAGAAATAGTAAAAAGAATTTTAAACTAGCATGACATTAGAATATCAATTGTACTCACCGTCGCTTCTCTCACTAAAATAACTTGGCTTGAATTACTGGGACTTTCGAACGTGTCGTTTCTTATCATGTGGAAGTATTGATTTTTTAATTAATCTTTCTCTTTAGATGTGTCGTAACTGGTCAATCGTCCACGCGTAACCAACAGTGACATGTAAACAATAACAATACCCCTGATTAATCAAGCAAAACACACGTTTATTTTTACCTGAGTTCACCTACAAATGCTCGTATATAGTTTTATTTAGTTGTTTTGATTTGATGCAATTAACTCTGGATATTTGAATTAATTAACAACGTTTTATTGTATGTTTACCTGTTAATTACCTGTGTTCACTGTCATGCAGTCTTTGCACGTTTTCTTCTTATTGTTTACATTGGTTGCATCGTGGAAAGTCTTCAGTTGTTAATAAACCACACGTTACAAAAAGCGCTTTGCTGACACAAACTAATTATATATCGGGTCACAAGTTTAAATGCCCTCGCTTTTACAAACCTACAAAAAGGTGAACATCGATTTATTAATAAGAATGACAGGAAATCAGAAGGGTTAAGCCTACATTGGTCAGAATCAGAGCCAACAACACTATAGACAATAGACAATATTTATTGGCACAAACACATTTACATTTAATGGTTATGGCATACAAAATAAAGACAATTAGCTGACAAATTATATGACATATGAATGCACAATTTTACTAATAGAATTACGATGACGCAACGTTAGATATTGCTACTACCACGAAAAATAGCGTTAAGTAAATATTTGACGGGGATTTTTAGAAATGGTGAAATAAATATTTCAAATTATACATGAAAATAAAGATTAATTCTTAAATTTTCACATTATGACAGAGAAAGAATAAAAATATAATGTTCATAGGCTTAGGAAGACAGATTATCCGAAAAACGTTTACTTAGCGTTGTCCCATGTAACAAACTCGAAACATAAAACTCGAACAATTCGCGAAATGGTTCACGCAACTCTTCGACATTTTGCATGAACATTCTATGACGTGATATATTTCAGTATTGGTTTACATGGCTGTCTCCATTTAAAATTTGCATACATATTTTCAAAAGAATATGATGTACAGAAGTATCCCATCGGAAATTTAATTTGGAAACTTGAAACATTTCAGTTCAAAAATAAAATGTTGACAGATAAGTCATTAAATTGTAAGCACGATCGTTTTGTACTAAGTGTATGCTTCCAGAATTCGAATTGAAAAATAAATTGAGCTACATATTCAATTCAAAACAATAGATTTGCAATGTCTTGCGGAAATGTCCGAGTTAAACTTTCATGCCTTCACAAAACTTTTACAGACCAAAAACAGAGATTTGATTGCGTGAAGATTAATTTTCGGCTTTGATAACTAAACCAATAAAAAGTACTTTTAAAATTGAATTTAGTACACCAAATAGCATTCAGATTACAGGATTATCTATAAAAAATACGGATTAATGAAAATGTCTTGCAAGTTTGTCCGTTATTATAATTTGACGTCGCCACAAGCGTAATATGCTAGGGACGGCATGAACTGCATTTGCGTGTTCCTCCCCCACTAAATATATATGTCCTGCTTTCAACAAAACGAAATGATGCACACATTAAAAATAATACACATCAAAAAGTAAGAAAACTTCAGTTTTTATCCAAAAAGAAAAGCAGGAAGAATTAGATAGTGCGCGTTTCAAATTTAACGTCATTTCTTTGTTACACTAAATGGTAGCAATATCTGACGTTGTGTCGATGCATTCATTCTCAAATTATTTCTCTGACGGACTGAAATTCAAAACGCTCTCACACATAACAGCCCCTTTCCCCCATAAGATCAGATTAGATAAGATGTATGTTATTTCCAATAGAGGACCCACTACAGGCATAATTAGTACATTGATTTTTTTATCACACAATTGCAATAGACAATAAACAAAAATAAAAATAGAAATACGTTTGACAAAAAACATGAAATATAAATTGAGTTAGTAATACATGTAGTCACATATCAAAACCTGTATATGTATGTTCAGTGATTATTGACCATACACCAGAAGCAGCATCTCATCCATTATAGAAAAAAAACTTCGAGTTAAGTCCTTCCTCGTCGCTGATGCATATGAGAAAATAGTATTGTTGTTCATATGCAGGCGTCAACAAGGGCAGGTGCTTAAAGGACAGTCACACTCAAGCCTATTCACAGAAATCTGAAACATTTAAACATTTTACAACACAAGCATAAACTAATACTTAAAAAAGAATAACTATATTATAGTCCTCCTTGTGGCTGAAGCACATAAATAAGAGTAATATGTAGTAATTCAAATGCAGGAGCCACCAAGAGCAGGTGCTTATTTAAAAGGACAAAGTAATATATTGTAAAAATTTCTGTGTTAAAATATTTGGATTTGGATGCAGCCTCTAGTACAACCTGTCCTGGTGCAATGCTATAAGAGAAAAAAGAGAATTCACAAAAAAACACAAACAATGGTATAAATTATGAGTATTTTTCATTTTGTTTTATAAAAGCACACATTTCTAGAGATACATTTCTTGTGTCAATTAAGCGCCTTACACATTTTGAAGATTATCATGAGGATTTAAAAATTATGACAAATTTTAGTAATATATTCAACTGAAATATTAGTTTCATATATTAGAAGAGTCAATAAATTTGAATTGTAACTTAGTATTCTGAAATTTCTGTTTGACCTCTGGAGTCTATGACTATGCATGTTGAAATAAGTTCCAACAGTTAAAGCCTAATGCCAAATCCCATTATGAAATTAAAAGTTCACATTCATTTTGAACAGTAAAAATGGACTGAGACCAACGAGTCGAGACAAGAATTCATTTACAGAATTTTCGGTATTATTAGAGACAACAACCCTACCATAGAAAAGACAACAGCAGAAGGTCACTAACAGGTCTTCAATGCAGCGAGAAATTCTCGCACCCAGAGGCGTCCTTCAGCTGGCCCCTACACAAATATATGCTAGTTCAGTGATAATGAATGCCATACTAAACTTCAAATTGTGCACAAGAAACTAAAATTAAAAATAATACAAGACTAACAAAGGATCAGAGGCTCCTGACTTGGAACAGGCGCAAAAATGCGGCGGGGTTAAACATGTTTATGAGTTCTCAACCCTCCACTTCTAACATGTTTCAGTGATATTCTGAAATATTAATACTTTACCCTGCGTTCAATTCATATTTCTGAGGATTCGACCAACTTGTATATAAAATTATCCTTTGGAGTTTAAGCTTGACAAATTGAATACTAAATGCGGCACATTTACAGAACCACACCAGTCAGTCATGGTATTCAGTTTCTTTTCAGACTGATCAGAATTATCTTTCATCATTAGTGTGTTGTGAGTTACTGAAATATCTGTTTTACTTTTAATGTCTGGCGGACAATGTAAACAGTCTCCACCAGACAACACGACATAGTTATAGATTTTAAAGCTGCACCCTCCTGCTTTCACCCACTCACGGTGTATATTTCGGAACGCTTGCTTTCCTATTCGATCAACAGTAACGATTGCTTTCATATACGCGTAACGCTTCCTTTCAGATGTTTGTTGGCAAGAAAGAAGGAGACAGGTGCTAAATATGGATATGCTTCAATCTGGTGGTATGTGGTGTTTTTTGTTGTTGTATCGAACGGAACATTAGAATTATTTTACTTGATAGAAATGTAACGCATGTCATCTTGAAAGCTAAATCAGGTCGTAAACTGTCCCACAATCGCAACACTGCCACTAACATTATAAAAGAGGGACGAAAGATACCAAAGGGACAGTCAAACTCATAAATCTAAAACAAACTGACAACGCCATGGCTAAAAATGAAAAAGACAAACAAACAACAGCACACATGACACAACATAGAAAACTAAAGAATAAACAACACGAACCCCACCAAAAAACTAGGGGTGATCTCAGGTGCTCCGGAAGGGTAAGCAGTTCCTGCTCCACATGTGGCACCCGTCGTATTGCTTATGTGATAACAAATCTGGTAAATAGTCTAATTCGGTAAGTCGCATTCATGAAGGGGAAGGGGATTGTAGTTACGACGTAAGGAACATAACCGATATCATTTGTGAAACGGATAACGGTCAACCAACTCGTGATGGCGTCCCTAAAATTTACGAAGGGATGATTTCAACGTCACCATTTGGAACTCTTGGTTTAATAGCTTCCTTGTGAGCAGCAACCCTCTATCAAGAAAATCAAGGTAGGAAATGCAAGCACGGGAATATCGTATCAATTGGGAGATATATACCCCGTATGCAGCTGCTGCTGGAATGTTGCTACTTAGAAATGGAAAGTTCACAATTGGAAAGCTGAAATCATCTCTTTTGTCGTAAAGTTTTGTTTTCAACCGACCCTCATTGTCAATTTCTAGATGTAAGTCAAGATATGAGGCCGACTTAACTGTATCTGTAGTATCCTTTATCTCTAGCTCGATGGGATAGATGCGTTCCACACAGTCACCAAATTTTGAATTATTTAGTGAAAGAACATCATCTATATAGCGGAAAGTAGAGTTAAAAGATATTGCTAACTTCTTATCTTTCTTCCTAAGAAGTTCCTACATGAAGTCAGCCTAATAATAATAAAGAAGCAAGTCGGCAAGTAGAGGGGCACAGTTTGTTCTCATTGGAATGCCGACAGTCTGTTGAAAAACACGTCCTCCGAACGTAACAAATATGTTGCCAATCAAGAAATCAAGCATCTTGATAATATCAGTTTCAGAGAATTTTTTGTTTGAATCAGAGTGATTCTTTACAAAGTAGGATTTATCCCTCCCTAAGACAAGATACTTGTATCTACGTTGGTCATTCTTTTTTATGAAGCAAAGCAATACCAACTCTTTCAATTTGTCTCTTAGTTTGGAATGTGGAATACTTGTGTAAAGAGTAGAAAAAGTCAAATGTTTTAATACTGTTACAAGATGAAAGAGAGTTAGATTGTATGTACTCTTAAAGATCTTTGGAATTTTTAAGTATCCACATCTGAATCACGCCCCCTTTAGAATAGGCAGTTTCACAATAACTTTGAAGCCCGTCTTTGATTGCTGATAAAATAGATGTTAATAATTTCGAAAGAGGTTTCGTGGAGCACTTGGAAGACCCAGCAATATACCGTTGTTTGTAAGGACACTTATGTAGTTTAGGTATCCAATACAGTATTGAAAGATCAAGTTCTTCATTTTTGGTTGAAATTCCAAAGGATATCTGCACATGTACGTTGGTGTAATCAAACCATCAAACAATGTAAGTCAGGGTTAACACATTTATTTGTGTAAAAAGTTTGATATATTAGTACTAAGGAGTATATGATATCTTTATACCATGACACTCGTCTGATTTGTAATGGATCGACGATAATAAAACCTTCTCAGTCAGTGTAACATTGACAGATTTTTTATTTCCGTGTTTAATGTTACTTGTCTTGCATGTTTCATAATCATAACGGAAACATGTTTGTATATTTTTTTTATTTACTTTTTGCATGTGGACATGTGGGATGTTATGACTCCATACAAAATGTTCACTTTGGTAACAAAAACATGAATTCAGATGTACGTTCCGAAGTACCGGGATCACATTGCTGGAAAACTCTTGTACAATCCGGTAGCGTGCAACGTTTTGAAAACCAGTTTTCCGTTTTTAAAAAGGACAATAAAAATAAAATGATTCAACATGAACAAAATCATCAGCAAAATCCAACTATGCAACAAATAGTTGCGGAGACTGTTCTCAAATCTATCGATATGAATGTGAACCCGTGTGATAATTTCTTTAAATTTGCTTGTGGTGGTTATATTAAAGAAACCAATCCATCAAGCGGAGATCAGTGGGCTTTTAGCAGACCAAGGAATAGAATTAGAGACGCTGTCAAGGCGGAACTTCAAAGTATCGTTGAACAAAGTGACAAAATTCCACTGAAAAAAGCAAAACACCTTTTCCAGTCATGCATGGATGAGCAAACCATAGAATCCCGAGGAGTAAAGCCTATCCTTAAATATTTGTCTGCCTTGGGTGGATTGCCTGTGCTAGGAGCATGGGATGATAAGAATTTTGATTATATAGACATGTTAGCGGCAACAAAACCACATTTGAAAGACTTTCAATTTCATTACCAGATGTCTGGTGTAATTATTGGTGTGACAGTGCAAAAGGATTTTGGTAAAAAAGGTCCATATGTGATATATTTAGACCAGCCTCGATTAGGACAGTTTGACTTTACTGGATTACCAAACCAGGAGGTTTATCGGCTTGGGAGAAATAACTTGTACAACAAGGCTTATGAAGAATATTTAGTAGATGTTGCAGTTTCCCTGGGGGCACATCCTGACATCGCCAAGAAGGACATGTGTGATGTTGTAGAATTTGAAACTGCATTAGCAAACATAATGTTATTTGAGGAAGAGAGAAGACTAGTAAATATACGATATAATAAGATAAGTATTCTAGAAATGTCAATTAGGTATCCGCAAATTGACTGGCTACAGTTTTTAAGGAAAATTCTATCCGTAGCGAATATTCATGTAACCTATCAAACTAAGGTTGTCCTTTGGGCTTCTCCCTACTTCGATCAGTTAAGCTCAATTCTTACTAAAACATCAACAAGAACTTTGGCTAATTACATTTTATTCCGAGCGATTCAGCCTTTATTACCAAGTATAAGTAAAACTCTACAATATATAAACCTTCGATACATTGCGACTGTCAACGGATTAAGTGAACCCACGTTACCACCAAGGTCTGACTTTTGTACTGATATAGTTATTGAACAGATGGACTGGGTAACCAGTCGAATATTCATAGAAAATCAAACAGATTCTGATCAAACTCTCGCATACGTAAACGAGATCAGAGGATACGTTCGGTTTGTTTTTACAGATATGATAAGTAAATCAAAATGGTTATCAGACGGAACAAAATCACAAGTCCTTAGAAAAATGCAATCAATTGAAGATAAGATAGGATTCCCAGAAGAAATTTTACAGGATAGTTTTCTCGATTTTTATTATCGACATTTTGATATGGGAAAATATTTTTTTGAAAACATGATGGAATCACTAACAGAAAATTACAAAATTGTTCTATTGAAACTTATAAACCCACCCAAGAATGAATGGCTCCTCCGTCCTGGGGTAGTAAATGCATGGCATAATTTGGCTACAACATCCATTGAAATACCATTGGGAGTAATAAGTGACCCGTTCTTCGAAAACTTTTATTCACCTGGAATGAATTTTGGCGGCATTGGGTTTTTAATTGGACATGAATACGCTCATGGATTTGATGTTATAGGGATGAAATTTGACTGGAACGGACTAATTCGAAGATATTGGTCCGATAGATCTGCTATTAAGTTTGCCGATAAAGCTGACTGTTACGTACGTCAATACTCGCAATATTATATACCGGAAGCAGATTTATATGTTACAAATGGGAATAAAACATTAAATGAAAACATGTGTGACAATATGGGCGTAAAAGCAGCATTTTATGCATATAAAAAATTTCAGCGAGATAGAAACATAAGTGAGAAAGTGCCAGGACTACCGTTTACTGAGGACCAACTGTTCTTTATAAATATGGCAAGAGTATGGTGTTCTAACTCATCACCTTTATTTATAAGAAAAGTGCCTTTAATTGACCACCACACTCTCCCTAGGTTAAGAGTGATCGGTCCACTACAAAATAGCCCAGAATTCGCATCAACGTTCCAGTGTCCAAGAGGTTCATTTATGAATCCCATAAACAAATGCGGGTTTTGGTAGACAGTTTATATCAGCAATAACATTCATAAACAAAATATGTATTCATATATGATTATAATTAATCAGTTACAATTAAAATAATACAATTATAACTTGATTTTTTTTCTAACAAATGTTTCCGCATCATTATTTGTTGCATCACATCACTCTTAAAGAAAAGTTTCAGCTCTAAAAAATAACTACGTAGTAACCAACAGATCAAAAGAAAGCAAAAAAACAAACTGTTTACAACCGAAATCCAACAGTATAAAGTCCGGGGCCATATTTCACGTTTTCTCGAGCCACCCAAAGGGTCTTATATCAAACTGGATAGCACATCCTTATTTTTACGGAGATAATGTTAACCGTACCCGGAAATTTAGAAGCGATCCTGTTACAATCATCGATCCTTTAAATAAACTTATTCAAGAAGGTTACCCATTCAACACTGTAATTCGATCTTTGAATATTGTTTTTTTTTAGTATTAACATTGATTTTGTTGTCAGTAAATTAAAAGCAAACTGAATAATTTTGTCATATACATATATGTACATTTGTGGTTGTACAATCAATCGTTACCTGTATCTTGACATTGCATAGGATTATGTTTTTCTCTGACTGTTTATGACGTCTTTTCACTAAATATTTTTTTATTAGTTGCTATTGGTTTTGAACTACCTATCAATAACTGCAAGTACCCTCAGATATGTGTGCTTATTTTTGTTGTTGAGATGTACCAGAACCCGATCACGTCCATTCTGTGTTTTTGTAAGATGTATTACTATTTGTATCCATCTGATGAGTGAAGTCTTTTTCAACTTTTTTATTGTTTGTTCTTAGTATGTACTTTAAAACCGGTGTCTCAGGTTAGGGGAGGGTTGGGCACCCGCGAACATGTTTAACCCTGCCACATCCTAAATATGCATGTCTCAAGTCTTGAGCATGTACTTGAGTGGTTGTTTATTATTTTGTACAGTTCTTGTGTTGGTCTATTGCACCACATTCTCAGGATCAGGTGCGGGGTGGGCGCCCACTTACACGTTTTAATCCCGTCAAATTATGTATGTGTCTGCCTGTTGTCCCAAGCCAATAGCCTGTAATTCAGTGGTTGTCGTTTGTTCCTATGTTCGTACATATATGAGTCCGTTAGTTTTCTCATTGTAATTGCTTTACATTTGTCACTTGGGGGCCTTTAATAAATGACTATGCGGTATAATGAAGACCATACGGGAACCCATAGTAGTTAATTTTTGTGTCATTTGGTCTCTTAAGAAGATTTGTCGCATTGGTAATCAAACCACATCTTCTTTTTTTTATATTGTACGGACTTCACAAGTTATAATCCCTACAAGGACGGAATAGTTCTGTAAATGCTAATAAATCATTTACTTTGGGCAGGGCATTGCAGTGGAACGATGAGTAATAAAGTTTGTTGTAAAGTTAATTTTGTTTCAAGCCAGATTATAATTTTTCTATAGATTAAAGTAAAGAGGTTTTTTTATCAACGCAAACCAAAACGCTTCTATATAAATCATCATGTTTACCAAAATTAAAATTTCGCTCGTTCCCTCTTCAAAAGACATATCAGGGACATTAAGACATAAAACCATATCTTCAGACAGTTTGTCATGTCGGACAATTAAGTTTAATGACATACTATACGGTATAGGAATAGCACATTGTTAAAGGCCATGCGTTTGTTCACATCTAAGACATTTAGTACTGATGAATAGTCACTATTGCAATTATACTACATCATCTTCTATTTTCATGTTATAATTTTTTTAATGTTTTTTTTACTGCTTCATAGGTTAAATGCAAAACAGCTGACCTTTCATTTTTTTTTTCAAATATAATGCTAGATAAAAAAAATCATGTACATACTTGCATCATGCACATAGTACTTATGTGCAATGTTATTTAAAGGGGGCAAATGGGTCATGCCACGAAGATTTAAAAGTTATGAAACTATTTTATCTAACTCAATGTTTATAGACATGTACTGGAAACAGGAGTTGTAATACAAGACTAGTACTTAATCGCAGCTCCTCGATCCCAATGAATCAAATATCTAGTACATTGCGACAATTTGTAATTAACTAAACTTGATGGTCACTTCGATACTTCTTGGAAGGAGTGTGCCATTTTTGTTATATTATATTTTGATATACAAATGTAAAAATTTATGCAAAGTCATTTGATCATGTTTGCTCTCAAAAGCTTGTGAAATAAATTGCTATAGGTCATACAATATAAAGACTAGCTATAAACGACCACATTAAACTTGTTTTATGACAAACGAACGCATTAAACGTCCTACATAATTTTTTCTAAAATAAAAAAGGCTACATATATAGATATAGAAAAAATGTGGTATGAGTGCCAATGAGACAACTCTCCATCCAAATAACAATTTATAAAAGTAAACCAATAAAGGTCAAGGTACGGCCTTCAACACGGAGCCTTGTTTCCATTTTTGCAGCATGCCACTAGGTTACGGAAAAGAGAAATAAAGAACTTATTAATCTGAATGTACGTGTTTATTTCATTCTCCTTCTCTCTCGGTTTAGCAAATTAAACCACACCAATCTGAATTATTGTTTTGGACATTTGATACCTTTTTAGATAAAATGTGTGACCATCATCTTCAGAAAATCAATCCACAATCTGACTATTCAAGACTCTTGTACATTTAGAAAGCATTTTTATTTGAAAACCATTTTGGAAACTCGAGTCAATCTGATATTAAAGTGAAAAAGGCAACACGTATAAAAGACAACACGGAGGGAATACACACACACTAATTTTGGTACAGAGGGTTGGCTGTGGTTTATCAATAGCCCCACTCATCAATTGAGTTTTTCGAAAATTCTACCAAATACAAATATTTTGTAAGAAAATCATTACTAATTAATATATTTTCAAGCTATCAGAACTGTTGTGAAGATGAACATGTTTTTTGTACGAGGTAATATGTTGTCTTTTTTGCATCTGATATCATACCACATCATCTTTTTCAGTTTATATCATTGTATCAGTTGATAAGTGCCTAAAACAAAATTACGGGGCTATTCAGTGTAGAAATTTTGATTTACTGAAAAATTGAATGAAACTTTAAAAATAAATAAAATTCATCAAATGATTTTACATACACATGTACATATGTTAATTTGTAACTGTATATACTTGTAGTTTTGAACGTTAAAAAGTAAAATTACAAAAATACTGAACGCCGAGGATAATTCAAAACGAAAAGTCCCTAATAAAATGGCAAAATCAAATGATAAATAAAGGCAACAGTATTATACCACTGTTCGAAATTCATTAATCGATTTAGAAAAAAAAACAAATTCGGGTTACAAACTGAAACTGAGGGAAACGCATCAAATATAAGAAAACCACCACACAACAGAAACACAACATTAAATATATCATACACAGAAACGAACTATAATATATCAATTGCAATTTTCCTGACTTGGTACAGGGTATTTTAAAGAAAACAAATGGTAGGTTGAACCTGGTTTTGTGGCATGCCAAACCTCCCGATTTAATGGCAATGTTAAATATAACATTAAAATGACAACATTACATGACAGGACTATAATACATGGGAGAAAATATAGGACAGAGAAACACACGAATAATAGCCAACAAAAGTTACCAGTTTTTAAATTTGATACGACAAACGTGTGTTTCGTCCACAAAAGACTAACCAATGACGCTCAGATGAAAAAAAAGTTTGAAAGCCAAAGCAAGAAAAAAGTTGAAGAGCACTGAAGACTAAAATTTCAAAAAAGTTGTGACCATTACGGCTAGGGTTATCTGCCTAGGATAAGAACATCATTATTATTTAGAATAATTCATATATTTGCAAACAGTAAATTTTATAAAATGACTGTATAATAGATATACATGATAAAATCGAAGTGGTGACTAACTACAGAATTAAAACGGATTCATTACATAAAACAATCTACATACCAGCACATGCAAATACACAGCTGAGTTAACCAAAGCCAGTTCAGCGCTCAAAGTGCCGTCACATTTGAATTTCTAAATCGATATCCCAAAAATAAGAAAGAATTTCGATAGAATTCGAGATCAGATTTGTAAGACTTGTATAACATTTATTGATAACAATGAAAATTACAATACTAATTAATATCAAATTGTGGTAGTGATTAGATAATCAATTGTATTATCTAGCTATGTCGGTGTTTCTTTTTAATCAAACTGTTAACCAAATATATTCTGTGTAAATTTCGTTGATCCAACCCAAAATCTAATAAATTAAATGGATGATTAATCATCTTTACCATACCACACGAATACAACAGAAAAAATAAGATTTACAACTACAAACCATAAGACATTTGACAAAATCCGATGAGAATAACAACTATACCATCAAAACTATATACATGAATTTGGGATGTCCTTAGTTAGTTTGGACAAAGATACATCTTGTGGATCAACCAATTCGTGATGGTGTCCGAAAATATTACGGAGTGTCATTTTTAATCTGTCCTCCTCGTAACTTTTTTGGAGCAGTTTCTGTGTTAGGAGCACAATCCTGTATATAAAGTCCGTATAGTGTGAACATCCACGAGAATAACGTATCAATTGAGATATGTAAACACCATACGAAGGGGCAGAGGGTATGTTACTGCTGAGAAATGGGAAATTTATAATTGGGAAGATGAAATCATTCCGTTTATCAAAGATTTTCGTGTAAGGTCGTCCATCTGTGTCAATATTGAGAAAAAATATCAAGGTATGAAGCAGTCCTTCTAGTAAAAGAGGTACGAAAGTCAAACTCATAAATCTAAAATAAACTGACAACGCCAAGGCTAAAAATGAAAAAAGACAACAGACAAACAATAGTACACATGACACAACATAGAAAACTAAAGAATAAACAACACGAACCCCACCAAAAAACTAGGGGTGATCTCAGGTGCTCTGGAAGGGTAAGCAGATCCTGCTCCACATGTGGCACCCGTCGTGTTGTTTATGTGATAACAAATCCGGTAAGTAGTCTAATTCGGTAGGTCACATTCATGAAAGGGAAGGGGATTGTAGTTACGATGTAAGGAACATATCCGATACCATTGTGAAACGGTTATTCCATAACGGTCAACCAACTCGTGATGGCGTCCGTAAAATTTACGAAGGGATATGATTTCAACTTCACCATTTGGAACTCTTGATTTAATAGCTTCCTTGTAAGCAGCAACCCTCTATCAAGAAAATCATGATAGGAAATGCAAGCACGGGAATATCGTATCAATTGGGATATATATACCCCGTATGCAGGTGTTGCTGAAATTTAGTAACAGTAGTATCCTTAATTTCAAGTTCATTGGGATTAATGAGATGTAAATATTGGTTGACATACGGGTTTGTCTTTTAGATTTTTTTTTAATGAACTTTGTTTCATACGAGTACAAAAACAATTAGTACTCATTGGAATACCGACTGTCAGTTGAGATATGAATCCTCCAAATTCAACAAATATATTGTCGATCAAAACGTCCAGCATTTTGATAATATTATCGTCAGTAAATCAACACATCAAACGAACGGACATTACATACATACCGGTCTTTATTTTTCTATAAATAAAAATGTGATTATATCATAAAGTCATGTTCCCTGGTGTCAACTACGTTTAAGTTACCTATGTTGCTACTTTTTTTTATATTTTGAAACAGATATGATAAGGGCATCAACATACACCCATTTACATGCACAAATATATTTAGCTTGTATCATGCTATAATGAAATAACTAATAGTCTAACAGAAAAGACGAAAGCTTTCATCTGGATACATAATTAAGTAGTTAATTTGTGTTCAAATTCATTTCCTTTGGGGCTTCTTCGAAAGATTTTTGCATAGCTATAACCCGTATGTTTGCACCACCGCCATTTTTTTTTACGTTTAAACTTATTATGTCTGTTTTTTACACCTTGCTGCCAAGGTAGTGGATTTATTTTAGACTGAAACAAGTTAGAGGGTGAGTCAGCTATAAATTCAGGTTAAATGCACCATTTCAACATAAGAAAATATCTGTTCAAATTACGGAATATGACTGTAGTTATTCATTCGTGTAACGTGTTTGAGCTTCTAAATGTGCCCTTTCATTAGGTTCTTCCCGTTTATATTTTCTTCGCAGCTCAGTATTTTTGTTATTTCATTTTTTTTTTTAAGAAACAGAATGGTTTTTGTTTGTCATTATTGTGACTAAGATACAATTTTGACCGTAGTATCCCAATTTTCGTCATTTTTACTACTAATTACAGTATCTACTACTAATATGATGAACTTCTATGTGACTGTTAAACAATGGGTTAGGCTAGCAATACAACCAGTTTGATAATATACCAAAACAGGAATCTAATAGTTGTTTTCCATTCGTCAAATGCTTAATTTTCAGATTATTCTTTTTTTTTTTCAACAACAAATAAATATTCTTTATTCTTCAAATTGCTTGTTACAAGTTTGTTACCCCGATTTTGTTTTTTGTCCATGGATTTATGAGTTTTGAACAGCGGTAAACTACTGTTGCCTTTATTTACTTCATTGTCCAAGCTTCAATAAAGTATCCCTGTGAAATACTTTCTGAGTATCCAGGAAAATATAAACATTATTTTTTTCCATCAATTAAATCAATCTTTTTAACTTCATAAAAAATACATTTTGAGATACTGTTTTGTTCTCATTCATAAACCTTCGTAGCTCCTTTATAAACATAGCATACACATCTAAAAATTTTAGTTTTGCTCGGATACATAGTACGACTTGTAAATACAAAAACTTAGTATTGTCAAGAAATAATTAAAACCGTTATACCCTTGATCTGATATTTTGTATCAAAATACTATATGTTTTGCTAATATCTTGTTTTGAAGAAAGCAAATAATGTACTTTCTCCCAAAAATCTTTCAAAAATGAACATGTAATAAAGAAATGCAAATAATCTTCTTCTTTTGTTTTACAAAAATTGCATTTATCGTTCTCAGATATTTTCCACTTTAATAGTAGCTGCTTTGTAGGAATAATATACTGAAGCAGTTTCCATCTGAAAATTTTTAACTTATTTTCCTTTAAAATTTAAAATATAAAATCGTATACAAATGATTCATGTGGTACGTTTTCTAATTTTAAATATCTTGTCCAAATGTTGATACCGATTGGCTTTATATATTTTTTATCTACTAAAGTTTTATAGAATATTTTATTGTTGATATCTTTTGTTTCAATTTGTTTATTTTCCATCGTAATTTAACCTTACATTTATTGATTATACTCTTAACGGAGTTTTCTTTTTTTTTTTAACATCTTACTCTGCAATCCAATTTGTTTTATTAATTAACTTTTTTTTAAATAAAACTTTCGGATAAATTTCCTTCAAGATCCAATATGTCGTTAATATACACCAATCCACCTTTAACCCAGTTCGGGAAAAACAAGCATTTGTTGCGATATTTATTATATTTATTTCCCCAAATAATTTGTTTTTCTAATATTAGAAAAGTGATTAGAAAATGTTGATAAACCTCCTCCTATTTTAACCCAACTTGAAATTACTTGTAAATAAAAATTGGGTATTTTTCCAAGTCCATCTATTGATTTAATATTATCTAAATGCATGTTAAAGACAAGAAAGTTTTTACCAAAATTGTTAAAATATTTAGTAGGAATAATCTTCCAATTCGGCAGATTGGTTGTTGTTAATTTAGAGACCCATGAGGCTTTCAGTGCTGTAAAATAACTGTCAAAATCAATCATTCTTAACCCCCCCCCCCCTTTTCGTATTCGCCAATAAGTGTGTTTCTTTTTACTTTGTCATTTTTTCCTTCCCAAATATATTTGAAACAGCAGCTTTCGATTTCTTTCAAGTAAATATCTGGAACTTTGCACGAAGTAGCCAAAAATGTAAATTTTGGTAATATTAAAGATTTTATGATCAATATTTTCCCAACCATTGTTAATTTTCTTTTTTCCCATGTTTTAATTAATGATTTCATGTTATTAATTTCAGGTTCCTAATTTAACTTTTCACATTGAAGTCTATCGTGACCAAAATAAATGCCTAAAGCTTTGACGGGTTTGTCTGTCCAGCGTATGCCCTCAATCTTATCTACGCTGTTTAATCGCCCGAATCCAAATTCTTCTGTTTTATTACGGTTTAGCTTCAACCCTGAGAAAGAACCAAATATTTCAATTATATTCATAGCTTTAGATATATCTGATTTTAAACTACAA
Source organism: Mytilus edulis (assembly GCF_963676685.1). NCBI lineage: Eukaryota > Metazoa > Mollusca > Bivalvia > Mytilida > Mytilidae > Mytilus > Mytilus edulis. Next base: position 3,330,798 of record NC_092345.1, read on the forward strand.
AACAGTGTTGTATCATCAGCTAATTGCGATATTTTGATGCTATGTGTTTTATTATCTATAGTAATACGAAAACCTTTAATGTCTGAGGTTTGCCTCAATCGCTCGGCCATAATTTCGACCAATAAAACAAAAAGTAAAGCCGATAAAGGACACCCTTGACGGATTCCTCTAGAGTTTTCAAAAATTTCGGATACCCATCCATTATTTATCACACACGTCTGTATTCCCTTATATAATGTTGCCACCCATGATATGAATGATTCATTAAAACCAAAATGTTTAAGAACACTTAACATAAATTCCCATTCCAAAGAATCAAAAGCTTTTGTAAAATCAACAAATATTATAGCCCCATCTATTCCGTTTGATTCTGCATAGTCCATTACATCTTGGATTTGCCGTAAATTAAATCCAATAAAACGATTTTTTACATACCCGGTTTGATCTTCATTAATTAATTTAGGAAGAAGTTTTTTAAGTCTCTGTGCTAAAACATGAGATAGTTTTTTCAAATCTACATTTAATAATGATATTGGACGATAATTGTCTAAAGATAATGGATCATGTTTTTTTAATAATAAAGTAAGAACACCTGTTCGTTGTGTATATAAAAGAAGTTTTTCCTCATGTCCCTTATTTAGAACTTTTACTAACATTGTTTTTAATTTTTCCCAGAACGTCTTATAAAATTCTAATGTTAAACCATCTAGACCCGGTGATTTATTTAGTTTCATCGTGTTAATCGCTTTAGTACATTCATCTATAGTAACCTCACCATCACAAATATTAAAGTCATCTACATTTATCTCCCTTTCCATAACAGTATCACCTACTGTATTACGTTTTAATGTAAAACAGTGTCCACCAGACAACACGGCATTGCTATAGATTCTAAAGCTGGCACACGTGACTTCTTGCAATCATCAGAATCTGCACGTCATTGTCAACAAACCACCAAACATGGAAGTCTGGGTTCACACATTTATTTGTATGAAAATTTATATATTAATGCTGAGGAGTATATAGATATTAAAACATGGCTTTTTTCCATTTTCCACTGGATCCAATACACTTTATTGCTATTTGTACGTCATTACTGGACATCACAAAAGTTCCCGTAAATTTGACATCATCATAAAAAATATCTGACTTCACAATGGAAAAGTAAACAGACGATACTGGAAATACCAGAAGTAACTTGCACGAGAGGCATTATTATGAGTTTTGTGCACAAGATCCCTCTAATTTTGGTTATCAGCCTGAGTGGGAAATTATGGCTTGTTTACTTCCGCTCATTACACATATGCAAAAGCTATCATATTAATGCTAAGTATATGATAAATCATATTTATATACCATGACTCTTAACTGTTATGTAATAGATCGGTGACAAAAAAATCTTCTTCAGTGAAACATTGACAGATATTTCATTTACGTGTAAAATGTGAAATGTCTTGCATGTTTCATAATTATAACGTTAACATGTTTGTACATTTATTTTATTTACTTTTGGTATTTATATATGTGGAATTTTATGACTTTAATCAGAATGTTCACTTCGGTGACACAAATATGAATTCAAATATACGTGGTGATGTACCGGTGTCACCTTGCTTGAAAACTCTTGTACAATCCGGTAGCGTGCAACGTTTTGAAAACCAGCTTTCTATTTTTGAAAAGGACAATACAAATAAAACATGAAACGAATCCTCAGCCAAATCTAACTATGTAACAAACAATTACTGAGACTGTTCTCAAATCCGTCGATCTAAATGTGAATCCTTGTGATAATTTATTTAAATTTGCTTGTCGTGGTTATATTAAAGAAAACAATCCACTAAGCGGAAAACAGTGGGCTTTCGGCAGACCACGGAATAGAATCAGAGATGCTGTCAAGGAGAAACTTCAAACTATCATGGAATCAAGTGACAAAATTCCACTGAAAAAGCAAAACACATGTTCCAGACATGCATGGATGAGCAAACCATAGAGTCCCGAGGAGTAAAGCCTATCCTTAAATATTTGTTTGCCTTGGGTGGATTGTCTGTGCTAGGATTATGGGATGATAAGAACTTTGATTATAAGACTTGTTTGCGGCAACAAAACCACATTTGAAAGACTTTCAATTTCATTACCAGATGTCTGGTGTGATTATTGGTGTGACAGTGCAAAAGGAACTCGGTAAAAAAAAAGGTCCATATGTGATATATTTAGACCAGTCTCGATTAGGACAGTTTGACTTATTTGGTTTACCAAATCATGAGGTTTATCGCCTTGGGAGACACAACTTGTACAACAAAGGCTATGCAGAATATTTAGTAGATGTTGCAGTTTTCCTTGGAGCACATCCTGACATCGCCAAAAAGACATGTGTGATGTTGCAGCATTTGAAACTGCATTAGCAAACATAATGTTATTCAAGAAAGAGAGAAGACTAGTAAATATTCGATATACTAAGATAAGTATTCTTGAAAAGTCAATTAGGTATCCAGCAATTGACTGGCTACGATTATTAAGGAAAATGTTGGCAATAGTGAATATTCATATAAATTATAAAACTAAGGTTGTCCTTTGAGCAATTCCCTTCTTCGATCAGGTAAGCTCAATTCTCACTAAAACATTAAAAAAAACTTTTGCTAATTATATTTTATTCAGAGCGATCCAGCCTGTATTGCTAAGTGTAAGTAAAAGTCTTCAATATGTGAATCTTCGATACATTGCGACTGTCAACGAATTGAGTGAACCAAAGTTACCACCAAGGTCTGACTTTTGTAATGATATAGTTATTGAACAGATGGACTGGGTAACTAGTCGAATATTCATAGAAAATAAAACAGATTCTGATCAAACTCTCGCATACGTAAACGAGATCAGAGGATATGTTCGGTTTGTTTAGACAGATATGATGTGTAAATCAAAATGGTTGTCAGACAGAACTAAACCACAAGTCCTTAGAAAAATGCAATCAATTGAAGATAAGATAGGATTCCTAGAAGAAATTTTACAAGACAGTTTTCTCGATTATTATTACCGACATTTTGATATGGGAAAATATTTTTTGAAAACTTGGCAGAACCACTAACAGAAAATGACAAAAATTTTCTGTTGAAACTAACAAACCCACCCAAAAATGAATGGCTTCTACGTCCTGGGGCAGTAAATGCATGGCATAATTTGGCCACAACATCAATTGAAATACCATTGGGAGTAATAAGTGACCCTTTTTCAGAAACTATTATTCACCTGGAAAGAATTTTGGCAGCATACGTTTTTTTATCGGACATGAATACGCTCATTGATTTGATGATATATGGATGAAATTTGACTGGAACGGACTTATTCGAAGATATTGGTCCGTAAAATCTGCTATTAAGTTTGCCGAAAAAGCTGACTGTTATGTGGGTCAATACTCGCAATATCATATTCTGGAAGCAGATTTATATGTTACAAATAGAAAATATGAGTGACCATATAGGCGTTAAAGTAGCATTTTATGCATACAAAACATTTCAGCGCGATAGAAACATAAGTGAGAAAGTGCCATGACTACCGTTTACTGACGACCAACTGCTATTTATAAATATGGCAAGAGTATGGTGTTCTAACTCATCACCTTTATTTATTAGAAAAGTGCCTTTAATTGACCATCTCACTCTCCATAGTTTAAGAGTGATTGTCCACTACAAAACAGCCCAGAATTCGCATCAACATTTCAGTGTCCAAGAGGTTCATTTATGAATCCCACTAACAAATGTGGGTTTTGGTAAACAGTTTATATCAGCAATAACATTAATAAGCGAGATATGTGTGATTGTAGTTCATTATTTACAAATAAAATCATTCAGTAATTCAGCTTGATTTTGTTTTCTAACAAAGACAATAGCAATCAAAACCAAGGAGTAAACAAAGACTCACAAAACCATATTTCATTTGATTGCTTCCTCATCTTTATTTGTTGCATCAAATCAGTCATAAAGAAAATAGCACTTTCAGCACTTAAAACGACTGCAGTATAGTAAACCACAGTTTAAATAGTACAAAAAAACAAATGTTAACAACAGAAATCCTTATTTTAAAACGGGATAGCACATCCTCATTTTTATGGAGATGATGTTTATACATATATGCACATTTGTGGCTCAACAATCTGTGATTACCTGTATCTTGTCATTGCACAAGGTCATGTTTTTCTGACAGTTTGGGACATCTTTATTCTAAATATTTTGATTTTTTCATTAGTTGTTATTGGCTTTAAATCACCTGTCAGTAACTTAAGGTACCCTCAGATCTTTGATTAGTGATTTTTGCTCTTACTGAGATGTACAAATACCCGATCATGTCCACTCTGTGGTTTTGTTAGGTGTATATCTATTTGTATCCATCTGATGAGTGAAGTCTTTTTCAACTTTTTTCTTGTTTGTTCTTGTGATGTACTGTTGGTGTAAAGCCACCGTTGATTTTCCCCTATTAGTCTTTGTTAAATTTGCACTTTTAAAAAAATGGATATAGAATTTATCTTTGTTTCAAACAAAGAAATGCTTGGCATGAGTAAAGTTTTATCCTGTCCAGTACAAAATTGGGTCATGCCACGAATATTTAAAAGTTATGAAACTATTTTTTCTAACTCCAAGTTTATAGACATGTACTGGAAACTTGAGCTGTAATACAAGACTGGTACTTAATCGCAGCTCCTCGATCCCAATGAACCAAATATCTAGTACATTGCGATAATTTGTAATTCAAAACTTTGAAAAACCGAAGCGGAAACAAGTTATTAGATATAAATGATTTTTCTTTGTGGTAAAATTCCCCTTCTTGGTAGAAAAAAGTTGGCATCATACAGATTAATGTCACAGAAACTCCGATATTTCTTGGTGGGGGTGTGTAATTTTGTCCTAATAGACGTACCCATTTTAATTTAACATTTACTGACATTCAGTACCTATAGTTATATATATATATTTAAGAAAGAATGACACAAATTTACGGGGTTCATTTGGTTACTTATTTTAAAAAGAAGTTAACTTTCAAATGAATTGATTTAATTTAATACAATAATTGACCATTAATAATGTAACTTTCTCAATATCTTATTTATATATGATATGTAGATCATACTTACCACAAATCAATATACTGTCATCAAACCTAAATGCATTTGTATATAGGCTGCTATAAAAAGGAGGGTCATTTTAATATAAAATCTTGCAAAATTATGACCCATTTTTTTGGCACTTTCACCAAATACTAGGAAGTGAATAAAATAATAGTCTATGCAAACGTTTATCCTATATGAACCATAAACGAAGCCGAATAATTAAAATCTGAAGTTTGCTACTCAAGAATCAGAATACAACTCTTTCTAGAGTACCTGATATAATTCCGGATTTGCATTTATTTCGTCTTGTTGTCATAAAAATAAAGGAATGCACAAGAATTATTACACGATTTCTTTGAGTAAGAAATATATAAGAAACTAAACCATAAAAAAATCGTTTTATTATTTAACTCTCAAAACTGCTTTTCAGGTTTTTTAAGTCTGTTATTACATTTCATTAAGCTGACAATGTTTTAGTTGGTTACGGTATGAAGTAACTAACGAAAACCAAGTGCAACTAGATTGAGTTTAATTTTAATTTCAATTTTTTGTTCCTATTTTTCTATCAAAATGCAATTTTAGGTCGAAGACTTTTTCATACGTTATGGTTATATTTATTTTTGATATACATTTTATGCACAGCTAGTTGATCATGTTCACTCTAAATAAAAGCTTGTGAAATAAATTGCTATAGGCCATACAATATATAGACTAGCTTTCAACGACTACATTATCCTTGTTTTATGACATGAGAAATTAGTAAATGTCCTACATAACTTTGTGGAACATAAAAAATTAACATATATTTCTTTTGAAGTAAGCAGAACTAAGTTAAGAAAAGAGAAAAAAAGAGATTACTTATCTCAATGTACGTGTTTATTTCATTATCTTTCTCTTTCAATTTAGTAATTCAACCACATCATTCCGAATAATTATTATCATTGATATGGCTATAATTATAAATTAACCGTTTACAAAACTTTCAAATTAATGTTCATGACTTTTTTTAATTCATGAATAGATTACCGTTAGCTGTATTTGGCAAAACTTTTTGGAATTTAGGTCCTCGATGTTCTTTGTTGTTGTTTATTAACATCCCCAATCATATATTGAGTTTTTCGAAAATTCTACCAAATACAAATATGTTGTAAGAAAATCATAACCCATTAATGTATTTCCAAGCATTCAGTACTGTTGTAAAGATGAACCTGTTTTTTTTTGTACGAGGTGATATGTTTTCTTTGTTGAATAGTTGTCTCATTTGCAATCATACCGCATCAATTATTATTTTTTGTATATATTTTTATAGCATTGTATAAAAGAGGGACGAAAGATACCAAAGGGACAGTCAGACTCATAAATCTAAAACAAACTGACAACGCCATGGCTAAAAATGAAAAAGACAAACAGAAAAACAATAGTACACATGACACAACATAGAAAACTAAAGAATAAACAACACGAACCCCAGTTGATAATTATCTTAATAATTTTACGGTCCAAACAAAATAACTTGGCTATTTAATGTAGACATTTTGATTTATTGAAAATTGTATGTAATTTTAAAAACAAATATCAACTTATTTTACATATACATATGTTTAATTTTGACTGTATATACTTGTAGCTTTGAACGTCAAATACATACCAGTCTTTTTTTTCTATAAATGAAAATGTGCTTATATCATAAAGGGATCATTCTCAGGTGTCAATTACATTCTAGTTACCTATGTTGCTACTTTTGAAACAGTAAGGATAAAGACATCTACATATGCATGTACATGCATATATATCTTAAGCTTACTAGTCATTCTGACAGTATCATGAATTAATAAATTAATGATTTTCTAATCGAGAAAAAAAAAAGCTTTCATTTGAAGAAAAATGTTGTGAATCCATGTTAAAATTCGTATCCTTTTGGGCTTCCACGAAAGATTTTCGTCAAAGCTATTATCAATATTTTTGCTCTACCGCTATTTTTGATGTGTTTCTTTTTGGTATACGTTGTTGGCAATGTAATGGATTTTATGAGACTATCATACAAGTGAGAGGTTTAGCTAGCTATGAAAAATCAAGTTCAATCCACAATTTTCTACATACGAAAATTTCTGTACCAACTCAGGAATTAGACAGGATTTTTTTATATTCGTGTAATGTGTTTGAGCTAGTGATTTGCCATTTGATTATGTATTTTCCGTTTTAAATTTTGCTCGAACTTCGGTATTTTTTGTTTATTTTAAACTCATGAACTCCTGTAGCGAAAACGGGTACGTCAACAAGGTAAGCTTCGCTGTTGCTTTAGAAGCTGATTTTTTTTTTCAGATATAAAAAATGGAAATAAACACGAAATGTTATCAAAAGATTACCCAAACTGTCATTTTCTTGGGAACAATTCTATTTTTTCAACATAACAAGAGTCTATTATGTCAAATTCTCAGAAAAGTTACCTAAATCAATTATTAATCTTGGAAGATTAACGGTCTTCTTCAAAACAGTTACAAATAAGCGTTCACTTTTCGACGTCCATGTGAACATCTTATAGTTCGTTTCTGTGTGTTTTTGTGTGTATGTGTGTATGTGTGTTGCATTGTGTTTTGGTTTTTTTTTTCACTTCAGTGTTTCTTTTGTTTCGTTGTTTTCCTCTTATATTTGATGTGTTTCCCTCGGTTTTAGTTTGTAACACGGATTTTTTTTCTTTCAATCTATATATGACTTTCGAAGAGCGGTAGACTTCTGTTGCCTTTATTTGTAACGAATACACATTTCTTGTATTTGACAAACTGCTTGATTGAAGATTCTGTATTCTTTATTAGAGATGCATATGTACAGGGTGAGACGTAACCAGCATATGCTTATAAGTTATTGCGAAACGATAATTAAAGGTAATGCAAACTTTTTAATGCTCCTTCGGAAGCTGTGGTGTAAAGTAGGCCTCACATGAACAAATGAACATGTCGACAAAAGGAAAGACGGATTTTTGTGTTTTTGTGATAACAAAACACAATCACCGAAATTAAAAACAAATGTTTGTCAATGAAGAATTGAAGCATGTTGATAATGTCAGTTTCAAAGTATTCACGGGTGTCATTCGGTTTATCGAGAGAAATGATCATGAAAGAATATCTAACGGCGGTCAAGTATTGAGAGACGATCGTGAAAGTTCTGGTAACGGATCGTGAAAGACATTTAATCGAGAAGACATATGAAAGGTCAATACATATTCTAATTTAATAAATTACACAGACAAATTTACAACAAAATAAAACTGTCTGTCAAAATGGTACAACATTATGATCAGTATGTGAGAATATCCAGTTTTAATAGTACATAGTAGACTAGAAAAACAACTTTAATACGAATAAGGGCATTCTATTTGAATTAATCAAATATTTCTCATAGTTATTTTGTATAAACATAATCTGAAACTTGGTAAATAAAGAACTATTTACACAAAAATTGATTTTTCGGATCGTGAAAGATCACGTACCACATTTTTGAAGATCGTGAAAAGGATCGTGGAAGATCTGATGCTACGAAGACGTTCAAATTATTCGTCAATTATATCATATTTGTTATTGGTATTGAGAAAAGCTATATAGGTCAACATCCTAAATAGGTTTAAGGTTTTCAAAGTATTAATATTTTCAGAAAATGAAATGTAAAATAGTTGGATGATTGTAGGATGAAGTTTTTTATTGTCATGTGAAGTACTCACTTATCACGAGTTATAGGATACCCACATTTTGTATATTGGATCCTATAAACTACATGTCCGTCAGACAGGATTCAACTGACCCCGAATTTGCCTTATTTCATGAATGAAGATTCATTTTTGTGGTCAAGTCCGTATCGCGGATTCGTTAAGCTTTAGGATAACTATCTGTTGTTATGATTGTGAGGTGTACATTTTCGACTTCTGCATTGTTTCAAATAACATCGATCTTATTATCATGCATCATTCGGCAATGCTCGATTTATGTTGTCTAGCCTTTTGGATATATACCTGTATGCTATAGCGCTATGGTATTTCGTGTATGGTGGACATGTCTGTCTGCATGTTTCATATCTGACCATGATGACGTCAATTGTATTTGATATATTGAATGATAGTAAGATGTCTATGACTGGCTGTCGGTCAGGGTTCATATACTTTTGACCTTATGTTTCGAATTAATTGGCCAAGCATAACTTTTACATTTGTCAGTTTCTAAGGCACTGTAAAGATCGGAACACATTTGTTTGGTCTACGGGATATTTGTAGAGATCTGTATGCCACGGTTCATCTAACCTTGCACTCTTTTTATGGACCATTGACAATCATACTTTAAAAAAAAGAAGATGTGGTATGATTGCCAAAGAGACAACTATCCACAAGAGACCAAAATGATACAGAAATTAACAATGATAGGTCACCGTACGGCCTTCAACAATGAGCAAAGCCAATACCGCATAGTCAGCTATAAAAGGCCCCGATATGACAATGTAAAACAATTCGGGACTATTTGAAAAACAACTATGTAACACATTAACAAACGACATCCACTGAATTACAGGCTCCTGACTTTGGACAGGCACATACATAAATAATGTGGCAGGGTTAGACATGTTAGCGGGGTCCCAACATTCCCCCTAACCTGAGATAGTGGTATAACAGTACAATGTACAACATAAGAACGAACTATAAAAATCAATTGAAAATCATTTGATACTTCTAGTAAAACCCTTGATATTATAGACGTTCCAAAAATTAACTATCATAAGTAAAGCAGACGAGACATTACATCATTTGCGCTCTGGTATTCTATAGTCTGTAGTATATAGTTAAATCAATCCACATCTGCGTTGTATATACAGAACTTAAGAAAGTACTGTTGCACAAAATGTTGGTTATCGTTCAATCTCAAATTACTCTTGAAAGATGTTGTTTTGCTGTAATTTTTTGTTTGATGGATATCATTTTGATTTAAACGTTGCATATCCATATTATTGGCTAAATAGTGTCGGTCTGACTGAATTGCACTTGACCGATTCTCAGAGATGAATCTTTCAAACTTATTAAGAGACGTTTTTAGTTGTTGTTATTTTAACTTTCGAGGTAAAGTGTTGAATAAAAAAAATAGCTTTAATGTTCATCCTACTCAAAATAATTACAGATTTAAGGTTGCAGTTGCAGGTTACAAATTCAAGGTTGCAGTTGCAGATTTATCAAATGGTAAAAGAAATACTGATTTCTGATTACTAGTAATAAGTCTGGTCACGCATTATCTTTCACGATCAAAATAATGCGTTGCCTGATCTTTCACGATCAAGTTTGATGGATATTCAACAAATTCACGGTTTTCATAAACAAATTAATGCTTTTAAGAGAGGAACATACCTTAATTTTACTGTACTATCAGATACACCAAAGATTAAATTTCAAATATATCATTATAAACTGAAATATGACCATTATAGGTACAAAAAGCGTGTTATTTGTAATTAATTTTTGTGTTTTTTCATAAAGTACTGCATATTTTTTCAATCTTATTTCACAGTTATTTTGAGGAAGTTAAATCATTTTGAGGCCACACCAATTTGATTCCTTGTTCGACGGACCCGCCCGCACCTATTTTTTTCAAAACATTATTTTTTTATTTTTTTTATATTCCCGCTTCCCGCATCCGGAAATGTAATCATGTCCATTTCCCGCACCGTTTTTTTGTAAACATTATAAAAAGATATCAACATTTGTTTTTAAAATCACAGTCTAACCTGTATATAACGATTTTAAACATAAAAGCACCCCAGCACACTTTGTAAATATCTGTGAAAATATTTGTTTCAGCATGAAACCTACTTATCCAAAGCGGGAGTGCTCCGATCAAGGATTTGTATCTCCGATATAAATCTATATCAGCGGAAATACCGGAGTAAAGAACAAAACATTGGTTACTTTCCCCCTTACTATAAAGTACAAAGAACTTCTGAAGGATTTGCCTTCAACTGCAATATTATATTGTATGCTGGCGAAACAAAACTATCCATAGCCTCTGCATGTTTATGCACCTGTCCTGATTGATTGAGGGGCCTGTCGTTCAGCAGTTATCGTTTGGTAATGTTGTTCATTGGTATAATTTTTCCCGTTTGGATGTACATGATATATAAATTAGATCGTTGGTTTTCCTGTTCGAATTGTGTACGCTAATAATTTTGGGTCCTTTATAGCCTGCTGTTTGGTCTGTATCAAAGCCCTGTGTAAAAGGTCGTACTTTGACCTGTGTTTGTTATTTATATCAGGTTGAGAACAACCCTCCCTCAGACAACATGGACAAGGGGTCATTTTACTGATGTAGAAAAGAAAATAGAAATACCAAGGATTTGTATAGTTCTTCTATACAAAACCTTTGAAAACCTAGAATTTTGTACCCAAAAAGAGGAGAGTTGCATCATATTTTAAACAACTTTTTCTAAAAGAGTGGTCCACTTATTTTGAATAATATTAAACTGTTAAAGTAAATGTGTTAACATGGTTAAAGTCCAGGAATATTACAAAATTCTTGGACATGTTTTGACCATTTAATACCAGATAGATATATAGTTCTTTGAGAAAATATGAGCCCTTTTGTACAAACAACTATATTATAACTTATATTGATCCATCCCTCATAAAACATGTAAAAGGGATATTTATAACATTAAGGGGTTCTCCCCAAACTGATTATGACTTGGATGGAGAATTGTCTCATTGTCAGTCACACATACATGTCATACATAGACCAGATTTAATTATTTCTTGGTGAACAGGGAAAAAATACTTCAGAAATTAAAGAAATGTCAAAGTACAAGTGATAAAGCAAGCTTTAATATTGTCAAAACCTACTATTTTATGTTTACAAAAAAAAATTATAATCGCTCGCCTCTACTTTTCAAGCTTCGCCTCAAAAATTTGCAAATTAAATATTTTTTTATTTAAATTTTCAAATCGCTCGCTCGCCCCAAAATTTGAAGTCCAAAAATCCGTAGAACAAGAAATTAAATTGGTGTGGCCTGACAGACATATTTTTTTGTTCGGATTTGTTCCGCGTTTTGAAAATTAAGCGATTTTTTTCAAAGATTCTGACCTAGAATTTTCATTAAATGTCTTTCACGATCCGTTACCAGAGCTTTCACGATCGTCTCTCAATACTTGACCGCCGTTAGATATTCTTTCACGACCATTTCTCTCGATAAACCGAATGATACCGGTGGTATTTCTCTGCTATCTTTCGTCCTTCATTTAAGTCGATTATTATATAATTTGCTAACGTTGCACATTGCTTAAGCAGATGTACTCCCAATTGTTATATTTTTTGATTTTGTATTCCAAATTGTATTGACTCCTATGAAATTAAACAAAAGGATTCTGGACATCCTAAAATCCCCTACCAGCTTTTTGGTGCGGTTCGTGTAACTCTATTTTTTTGGGTTTTTTTTTTGTTTTGTAGATTAATGTTTATCTTTTGATTGTTTTTATTTGTCAAGTCGTTGTCAGCTTTTCTACAACTTTTGAGTATGAAAATCTATTGGTAGCTGAAGACTCTTTTATTACAGAACCATGTCTCATGCTAGAGACTTAATCTACGTCTCTGTTGGTTTGCATTGAGATTGACATACTGTAAACCAACTTATTTTCACGAGCGATTTATTTTCGCGACTTTTGCTAGTAGAAATATAACGCGAATTTAAATCGTCGCGGATATGTATTACTTGAATCTTTTCTTCTTTAACCATCTCAAGTAAATAAGAAAATCGCCGCGAAGTGAACTAGATAGGACCAAACGCGAAATTAAGTATTCGCGAAAATAAGTTGGTTTATACAGTAATACATTTACATAGGTTTTAATGTGAAGACAATTCTTTTTTGGATAATTAGTTATCAGCAATACGTCCGCAAATTTAATTTATAAGTACTTAACTATCATACACGACTGTTTTGTAAGTGATCTCAGCCAAATAAACATGGCATCTAGCTTTTCATCTTAATCGTCAGTAATGAAAACCCCTTCTATTACAAATTTTGTCATTTCAATATTAGTTCCAATTTCACGGTTCAATCTGTTTAAAGTATTCCAGTATTATTTCTTATGATGATCTGCAAACGGGTAGAATTCTGCTTATGACATTTCATATTCTCCTTTTTCTAAAAAGATAACGAAGTGTTGTCATTTGAGTGATATTTCAATATTGTCATATAAGCGGGAGGTTTGGCTAGCCAGGTTCAGCTAATCATTGTTCCTTAAATTGTCCAGTGCCAAGTCGTTAATATGGCAGTTGTACAAAAAATAGTCCATTTCTATGTCTGTGTTGTTTTCCCCCATATAATTGATGTGTTTACCTTGGTTTTGGTTTGTAACCTAGATTATTTTTCTCACTTAATCGTTTATGGTCGATTGATTGTTTGTGTTTTAACGCCATTTTTTAGTGCCAATTTTAGTCTATTTCGTGGTGGTCAGTTTTTAAAGATGGTGGAAGCCTCGTTTTATTTAAGGAATGACTGTAATATTTTTTCTGCCTATGAAGAAATAACATAAAAAATGTGGTGCACACTGAATAACGCGCGTAGCGGGTTATTTAACAGTGTGCATCACGTTTTTTATGTTATTTCGAATAGACAGAAAAAATATTACAGTCATTTCTCATAATTTATAATTCTAAATTCCATTTTAAACCGTAGAAAACCATGAAAAAACGTTCATAGCTTGTTGTTCGGTGTGAGCTAAGGCTCCGTGTTGAAGGCCGTACTTTAACCTATAATGGTTTACTTTTTAAATTGTTATTTGTATGGAGAGTTGTCTCATTGGCACTCACACCACATCTTCCTATATCTAATGACGTCACGGTCACATGACTAAATTATGTCTATGGCCTCATAACAAAATAACGTTAGCCAATCAAAAGACGCGTTACATCCCTTTATAGCTTGTTGTTCGGTGTGAGCTAAGGCTCCGTGTTGAAGGCCGTACTTTAACCTATAATGGTTTACTTTTTAAATTGTTATTTGTATGGAGAGTTGTCTCATTGGCACTCACACCACATCTTCCTATATCTAATGACGTCACGGTCACATGACTAAATTATGTCTATGGCCTCATAACAAAATAACGTTAGCCAATCAAAAGACGCGTTACATCCAAAATTAAATTATAACTATTTAACAGCGGTAAACTACTGTTATCTTAATCCTTTCTATGATTGGTTTAATTCAACTGGATTAACGATTGTATAGTAGACGTTTCTAAGTCTTATGTTATACGTTTTAGTCTATTTAATATAACGGAATTTGATGAGACTGTCGTACAAAGTGAGAGTTTTAGCGCTATAAGACCAGGTTTAATCCACCATTTTCTACATTTGAAAATGCCTGTACCAAGTCAGGAATATGACAGTTGTTATCCATTTGTTTTTTATGTGTTTTGTCATTTGATTTTGCCATGTGATTAGGGACTTTCCGATTTGATTTGATTCTGAGTTCAGTATTTTTGTGATTTTACTTTTTAGATAGCGTTTGTTACCTGCTTGGTCCAAATAAGCTTTTTCTATTGTATGTTTGTCCTGTGTCATATCAATTGTTATAAGAAGTCGGTCGTCTTTTGAAAAAAGGGAATGATGAAGTTAACTATTCAAGACAATTATAACAATCTTATTTTACAGGAAGTATTTCGGCGCCATGGTTTATAATTAGTTCGTTAATGGTATCTAGAATAAAGAGATGTGGAATTATTGCCAATGAGACGACTTTTAAGTTAGAAACTAAGTGATGCACATTGAAAAACAGTAGTGAATCTTTGTAAAGGACATATAAACATAATTACTTCAAAGATGCAAAACATTTTGCGTTGTGTGTTCAAAGTAGAAGATTGCTTGTAAGTTTACGCGTGACGACGAACGACGACGAAGGACATCAATTGATCAGAATGTTGTTCGTCATTGTGCTGCCTTCCTTCGTTTGTTTTACATTGCATCGTTGGCCTTGGTGTCTTTTAACGTTCTGATGCATTCTAATGATGGATACTTGACCTCTCAACTTTTAATCTCAAGCGTACCTGGTGAAGGGTATTCAAGAAACATATGTCATGCGCAGTGAATCGTCATCATACTTTTATATCGTTTTAACGAATTGGTTGGCCAACATATTGTGTACGATGATTTAATCGCAACAATATAACTGCGTTTGTGATGTTCTACTTGTACCAATTACTATATGTTACTGTATGTTACTGAGGAATCTTATAATGAATAGTGCTGGTATAGCAAAAGATAAACCCCTAGTCTAGTTTGATCTAGTGTTTGCATATTAATTTATTTGTACATTGACCTCAATAGCCGTCGGTATACTGGGTTCGCATATGATAAGTAACATTTTTTCATTGAACTTTTTTTTTATAGAATTAAACGCTCACCTTTCATGTTTTTTTATATTACTGGGAGATAGAAGTTTTATTTATTTTTGATAATTCTTTTTTGGAAACCACCAATCCAAAATATAAGTTTCCTGTCACGATGTTCCTTTAAAAAACTATTTATATCAATTTTGTTGTTTTTTGAGTTTATGTCATTATAATTATTATTATTCTATTCACTTTATTCACAAGTCGAAGTAACCCAATCTTTGGATCAATTCTTTACTCTCAGGCGCGTAGCTCCCTATACGCTGACACGCAGTTGCGTGCACATCGATTCGGCATGCAAAAAAAATTAAAAAAATGGCAAAATAAAAATTTATAGATTCAATGTTAAATTGATAAAATTTCATTAAATAACGGCATTTGGTTTCAAAATAAAAGTTTTATTGGAGATTATGACAAAATCGGACAGTAACTTGTATCTTTTTCAAGATTTGAATTTTTAATACTCAGACTTAGACATGTATTTTTGGAGCACATTTTACAGTGTACGGTTCATCAGTTTGGAATGAGACGTACCAATCGGCATTAGAATTATCAGAACCCTTCGATATCGTTGTAAATATGCCGAGGCGATGTGGTCGACAGACTACAAGAGCCAGTGACCCTAGAAACACGCCAAAACAGTAATGGAAAGTCTCATTATTTTTTGCGTTCATAGACCATATAATAAGGGAACTAAATAGTGGAGTCGCGTCTAGTATTATCAGAAAATCGCTTCTTTGCGCTGTATCTGCTTCAACGTGTTGTAAGAAATATAATCAACGAACAAATCTCAACATTGTCTGAGCATAGATGTAATACCCATTACATCTATGGTCTGAGATCATACGAAACTGACATGACATGTAATTTTGACGAATTCAATTGGGAGGTCGCTCGATGGTGAACACGTACGCTGGTTTATAACATATCACGAGTGCTACCATGGAGATCTATCAGTGTACTACGTATGTTGAAAACAAATGTATGATCAACAATGAACAACGACAGTTACAAGCATTACTGCATATTCATCGGGATGTCAATGTGAATGTTGACAATTAAAGTACTAGAGAAGTTTGTTTCTGCCTAGACCCGAAGAGCAGATTTTGGACAATTTTGAGTAAATTCTGTATCACAAATATGTGTTATTTATGTATTACTCTATACAAAAGATTTATTAATAGTTTTACATTCATAAATTTTTTATAAGTCCTATCTACATATAGCTCCTCTTTTACCGTCCTACGACCGAAAACCGAAGAAAAAAACATGTTTCTGCATAAAAGGGTCCCCAAAACAATTTCGCCTCGATCCGCTCGACGATAGTTGCTTGCACATGATTTCTTTTTAGCTACGCCCCTGACTCTATGACCAGTTCATGAATTTCTACTATGACTGAAATGATCTTTATAGGGTTTTCACTAGTTTATTTTGTGTTTCATGCTATTAAACGACCAAATTACTTTCTATGACATACCAAATTTTGTGTAAAATGTGTTTCTTTTGACGGTTATTCCAGAAACGTGCACTTATAATGGAAATCATATTATTCTGGTTTTTAATCTATTACTTTTCACATTAGATTACAGCTAGTAAGGCTATTCAAAATGTAAAACTGTTATCTTTCAATGCTGAAATGCAAATTAGAACAAAACCAAGATAAAAAACGAAGTACAATGAATAAGTAAAGGCATTAGTAGTAGACCACAATTTAAAAGTCATAAATCGATCACGCGAAAACAAATCCTAGTCACAAACAAACCAGAAACGAGGAAATCATATCAACTAAACGAAAACCATTGAAACGAACTATTTGCTAAATAAAGGCAACAGTAGTATACCGCTGTTCAAAAAACAAAATGGGGGTAACAAACCAAAACTGAGGGAAACAATTGCCATTTTCCTGACTTGGTATAGGACATTTTTAGAGAAAAAGTGGATTGAACCTTGTTTTATGGCTAGCCAAACCACGCACAGGACAGAGCGATTTTAATTATTAAATCAGTTAAAATCGTTCAAATACACTAATTGAATCAACTGAAATAGACACTTATTTGACTATGAGGGTCGGTTGAAAACAAAACTTTACGACAAAAGAGTTGACTTCAGCTTCCTAATAAGGGAGCGTTGGGAAGCTGAAATCATGACTTCGGAAATTAACGAACGCCATTATGAGTTGGTTGACCGATATGGAATATCTGTTTTAAAGATGATATAGTATATGTTCCTTTTGTCATGACTACAATCCCGTTCCCTTTTCGCGAATGTGACCTACCGAATTAAGACTGTTTACCTTTATTTGTGACATTTTTACCGATTGTGTCTGTTTGTTTTGTTCACGCATCAGTATCAATAATATTAAATTTGATGCGACTGTCGTACAAGTGAGAGGTTTAGCGCTATAAAACCAGGTTTAATCTACCATTTTCTACATTTGAATTTTACTTTTTAAGCGTTTGAAAAGTGTCCAAAATCTTTCGTCAGATGAACCTGAAATTTGAGGCCAAAATCGGCCCTTACCGAACCCACTCCCTTTCCCACTTTTAGACACAATTCCTAATTACCCAAGAGTTAAAAGACAGGCGTAACATTTGGAGCAGGAAATGCTTCCAATTTCAACTGAAATCGTTCCCGATTTTGGAAGGGTTCGTGTTACTAAAAAAGTTACTAAAAAAACGACCAAAGACAAACAACAGTATAAAAATATAACATAGAAAACCAAATACTGAGCATCTCAAACCCTCCAAAAAATCATTCATGAGAAAAGTGTCATACCTTAAAACAGCTGAAATCAACTATTATGATCTAGTGTTAAATTTTGGCATTTATATAAAGCATCAATAAATACATGGTCTTAAGTTTGATTTGTATACACTAAGTTGACGAATACATATAATTATGTAAATATGACCTAATGTCTGTATACAGAGTAGTTTTTGAGATGAAAACACGGTCATATTTGTCCATTTAGTGGTAAGTGCATCGGACTACAAAAACAAAGGTTCCTGGTTCGATTCCCGTCTGGGATGAAAATTTCAGGGACTGAATTTTCGGCTCTCCCTTGACACCATTTGCGAGTATGGTCTTGAGGAAACGATGATAGTCCGTCGGAAGGGACGATAAATGACTGACCCGTGATAAGAGAGAGCCATATCTCTTGCACGTTAGGGACGACATCAAAAGTTCAATGAAGGATAAAAAACTTAATTCACATAGTTTTTTCACTGACCCCCACACCCCCCCTCTTAACTTAATTTGGGAAAAATTGATTGACCAATAGGGATATATGTAAAATCGATTTTAGATTAACAAAACTTGCAGCAATGTTGACCCCCCCCCCCCCCACCCCCAAACTATTTGATTTAAGTTTTTTATGCTACATCGATCTTTTGATGTCGTCCCTTAAAGACACCCTTTAAGATTTAAAAAAAGAGCAGGCTAATGCCGCTACAAGGCAGCACTCGTACCCGCAAAGTGGAAAGGGATTATTATAAGTTGCAAAACTTGTTTCCCAATCCACTATAAATAAATATGTTTAAATTAAATAATGTGTCCATTTGTTATGATGAACCTTTGTTTAAACAGTATTTATCAATGAAAAATTACGAGATAAAATATTACAATGTTACATAAAGTTCAAACATGCGTTTCGGAAACAAGTTTGGAAAAACTTATAAAAATCCGTCTCCCTACGATGAACCTTAAAAGCAAGACGCCCATTAATATTCCAGTCATGTTTATATTTGCTATTATTAAGTTAACAGAACTATGAGATCTATGGGAGTCTTCCTGGTAGAAAATAATTCGTGACCCTCTATGACATTTCTAGACTTATTTTGGTGGGAAAGTTTGGTCAGCCATAAAACCAGATTCAACCCACCATTTTGTTAAAATATCTTCTCCAATTCAGGAATATGGCAGTTGTTATCAAATAGTCCGTTTTATAGATATAGGAAGATGTGGTACAAGTGCCATTGAGACAACTCTCCATCCAAGTAACAATTTATAAATATAAGCTATTATAGGTCAAGGGACGGCCTTCAACACGGAGCAAGCTATAAATGGCCCAAAAATTATGTATGTTTGCGTTTGTTTTTTGTTGTTCCGTTGTTTTCCTGTCAAAGTTTGAGTTTCCTTTGGTTTTAGTTTACAACCTGGGTTTGTTTCCTCTCAATTGATTTATGACGTTTAACAGCAGTATACTACTGTTGCCTTTATTTATGGAGGTATAATGTCATTGTGAGGAAAATACGTTATATATGAACGTAACGTCTAATTTTATTTATTTCTATACTGAATTACATGTCTTGACGTTTGTGTGTATTTGTGAAAGAAGGTAGGCCCTATACCATTTTTAGTTTGGTTTCATTTTTTGTTGGCCCATAAATGCTGAAGATCTCTTACATTTGTTTTGGTTGGAGTTGAAATACTGTGTCCTGCTTATATTGATAAACAAGTTCTTAATGGGTTTAAAATTAAAAATGATCTGCTTTATCGAGTATAATTATAATAAATGCTCCATATCAAATGCATTATACTAGATGTCATTTTGTAAATTACTTCGAAAACTGTCATGCTTCTACATCTACATCTACATCATACGACGATCCATCATTACATTGATGACTATACGTCGGCGCATCGCAAACAGACACTTAATAAAATATAATAACTAATTTTGTGCAATAATTCAAAAAAAAAAAAAAAAAAAAAAAATTTTTTGTGCAAAAACAAAACAAAAATTAACACATTTACATTATTTACAAACAGGTTAGATATCTAAATATACTGACTCTGGATCAGTATTTTAAACTGATCCAGGGAGTTAACACTGATGACGTTTTGTGGGAGTGAGTTCCACAGTACAACTGTGAATGGAAAAAAGCTGTACTTGAAGCAGTCTGTTCTTGTGCTAAATGTTTGGTATTGTAATGAATTAGTGAATCTGGTGTTTTTGACTGGCTGTGGTAAAAGGTAAAGGTTTGGGTCTACTGCAATGAGATGGTGTGAGATTTTGTAAAGCATAGTAACTCGATTGATGTTTCTGCGAGTTTCAAGTGACTTCCATTGAAGATGGTCAATCATGGAAGTGACACTACTGGTGTTGTGGTATATGTTGGTGACATAGCGTGCTGCCCTTCTCTGTACTTTTTCAATGTTGTTTTTTTGTTTTTGGGTGTGAGGTGACCAAACTGAAGAGCAGTATTCTAAATTTGAACGTACCATGGATTTGTATGCCAAACTTTTAGTTTCTTCCTGATTTATTTTTAAGTTTCTTTTTAGAAAGCCTAAGATCTTATTTGCTTTTGCAGTAATATTATTTATATGTGTATCCCAAGACATGTTGTGAGAAAGGGTGATACCGAGATATTTTGCAGTGCTAACGGATTCTAAGATGTGGCCTTTTAATACATAGTCATGTTTGAATGGTGACTGTGATCTTGTCACAGTGAGTGAGTTGCATTTTTCTGGATGGAATTGCATACCCCAAGTTTGTTCCCAATTGGCTAGGCAGTTTAGACCATTTTGTAGTATGGTACAATCTTGTTGATTTGTTATGTTTCTGTATAAAATACAATCATCTGCAAACAAGCGTGTTTTTGATGTTACTGCTGCAGGTAGGTCATTAATGAAGATGAGAAAAAGTAGTGGACCCAAAACTGAGCCTTGGGGCACCCCACTTACCACAGGCATTTGACTAGACACCTCTCCGTCAAGGGCAACCTGTTGCGTTCTGTTACTAAGGAAGGCTGATACCCAATTCCAGGTATTTCCCCTTATGCCATAATTATCCATCTTCCTTAATAACTTTTTGTGAGGTACCTTGTCAAATGCCTTGGAAAAGTCTAAAATAATAAGATCAATTTGTACACCATTATGGAGGTTACTAAGTAGTTCATGACTTAAAGTAAGTAACTGTGTTTCACAGCTGCGTTTTGATCTGAAGCCATGCCGATTATCCACAAGGATGTTATGTGTGTCCAGATGTTTTAGTATGTTACTTACAACAATGTGTTCGAGCAGTTTGCAGCAAATGCAGGTTAGGGAGACAGGTCTGTAATTGCTGGCTAGGTATTTTTCGCCTTTTTTAAAAATAGGGATCACATTTGCCTGTCTCCAGTCTGTTGGTACATCTCCTTTCAAGAAAGATGTGTTAAAAATGAAAGCGAGATGTGGTGCAAATTCTGGTGCAAATTGTTTAAGAATTCGTGCTGGTATTTCGTCTGGACCTGTAGCTTTAGATGGATCAAGATTTTTCAAAAGTTTTTCTATGCCATTTGGTGTTACATGGATTTCTGACATAGATGGATAGTTGTCGGATAGAGTTGGTATTTGTTCTTTATCATTTTCAGGTGTAAAAACAGAGTGGTATTGTTTATTGAGTACTTCAGCTTTTTGTTTTGTGTCGTCTATCAGCATACCTTCAGATCTTACTGGTGCAACTCCTGAACTGTCTTTTTTGGTGGACCTGATATAATTCCAAAAATTTTTCTGTTTTTGCGAGGTTTGTAAGCTTTCGTCGTAACAAATGATGTTTTCCAGATATGTCCAGTAAGCTTTTCTTGTCTCTTTCTGAAGCAGTTTTTTTGTTTCCCTGTACTGTTTATTTATTTTACTATGCGAGTCTGTTTTCATTTTTTTGAACAATTTGTTCCTTTTTCTAATCAGTGATTTTATTTCTTTATTAATCCATGGTATTTTTTGTTTGGTGTTATTAATCATTTTAGTAGGGATTGACTCTTCCATGGTTTTTAATACCTTTGTTTTGAAATTAT
This sequence comes from Mytilus edulis, assembly GCF_963676685.1. NCBI lineage: Eukaryota > Metazoa > Mollusca > Bivalvia > Mytilida > Mytilidae > Mytilus > Mytilus edulis. The sequence continues at coordinate 3,353,081 of NC_092345.1, forward strand.
CCCAAAGTTCGTCCATTGTAAGATTTTCTAGGTTTGTAATATTGTTAAGACGTATGTCATTTAGCTTTTCTTTAATTTGTTCAGTATTTGCTTTTTTGTATAGGAAAACTTTTCTAGGTGGTTTTTTTGCTCTTCTAGGTTTTAAGTCGGATTCAATATAAACAATTTCATGATCGGAAATTCCGGGAATGACTTCAGTTTTATTTACTAGAGAGCTGTTATTAGTAAAAAAGAGATCAAGTGTGGACTGTGATGTTTCCGTGTAATGTGTTGGTTTTGTTACGACTTGTTCCAAATAGTTGTCTTGGCATATGTCTATAAGTTGTTGACATTGTTTTGAATTGTATGCCTTCTGTTTTATAGAGTAGTTGTTCCAATCAATTCCAAGATTAAAATCACCACCTAGCCAAAGGTGACAATTTTCACTACGCTTTATTCTGGAGATAGATTTTCCTAAGTGTGATAAATATTCCTCCTCAGTTTTATTTGGAGGTTTGTAAAAACTACCTATGTATAAATCCGGTGACCCTGTAATCTGAACCTTAACCCACAGTTGTTCACTAATGTCATCAGATTTTAGATCTGGTGGCTCTGAGCTGAGATATTTATCAGATATGAGTATGAATACCCCGCCATGTGCGTCTGTTTTGCGGTCTTTTCTGTATGCAATGTACCCTTGTGGGAAAACCTCTCATGTTGTATGTTGAAGACAAATTAAACTACCAGTCTTTTCAGATTTAAAGTTATGTCATTACAAGTGTAAATTTAAAACAGAAAAAAAAGTGTTTTGTTGTAAAATCAGTACTTATGGGTTCAAATACTGTTAGAAATCACCCAACACCAATGACATATATGTCTTCTTTAAAAATTAATGCATCTGTTTTTCAAAAAGTCGTTATTTCAATATTGTGACATACATGTGACTGGCCACATAGTTTCCAGGCTTATATGGATACTTAGTCTAAAATAGGGTTATTGCATATTCATTCAGTACATACTTAATAAAAGCATCTTGTAAAGTTTTATTAACAAATCTTATAGATCAACCATTTCAGGATGGTTTCCACAAAATTAAAGGAGTGTCATCTTTAATCGTTCCTTCTCATGACTCTGTTGGAGCAGTTTTTTTTTTTTATCTTTTGCAAAACCATAAAATAAAGTATCTATGAAAATACTGTTTTGTTCCTTATTTTTAAGATAAAATAATTTTTATTTCTTTTGAATATCACAGCAATATTTCAAGATTGATTGTTCATTAGTTGCTTTATAGTGACAAACAGTTTATGCCATATTTCAAGAGACAATTTAGAACAGTAGACTTCTTGGTTTTGATAATTTTATTCTTTCAAATTTTCAATGAAATACCCCCTCCATTTTGTTCACCTTGTAACATGATAAGTTCTCTATAATTCTAAAGTTCAGTTTCATTTTGAAGTAAACTCATTAAAATTAAATCTTTATAATTTCTTCATAAGTCAGAGTATTTCTATTCCACACTAGATTGTCAAAATAAGTTTCCATGGTTAAACTTACAAAAGCTATATCTAACAATTTCTATGTTTTTTGCAATTCTGAAATATTTCAATATGAATGACTGTTGCAATTAAGGTTAAATAATTCTTTGTCAAATACAAAAAACATGTTAAATATACATGTGTGAAAAGCAGTGTGGTGATTTGTAGGATAATGTAGGACTTTTTTGTAATAATTTTTATGGATTTCATAGGTACAGGTGAACCATCAGTTAAAATGTTCATCAGAATACAAACTTCAAATAAGCCTGTATGCAAAATTTTATTGAAAAAAAACCACCATGACATCATGTATCTGCCAATATACAAATGTTCCTCATTCCATAAAAATTGTTAACAACAAAAACATTAATGAATCCATTGTATTACACTTATAGGAATCAATGTGTACATTTACTCATGCTTACATTTCCTGACCAATGAGAAACATTTACTCAAAATAGATGAAAATTTGTCATGAAAATTAAAACAGGTACTTTTATATATGTAGAAGCACTTTTGCTGGGAATAATACATCTTCTTTTAAACATCCATTAAAACACTTCCACACAGTAATTAATACGACTATACCTAAAGATTCATTCAGAAAATAAACATTTCATTTTTCCCTCCATACACACATTTTACAGTTGACCATGAAAAGCTGACTAGAACTTTAAATGTTGTATATCAATTAATCTGACTATCACTGAACTTAATGTTTGCCTCATTGTCAAGTGGAATTAAAAAATAACACAAAAGGTGAAACCCATCATGAAATGGAAGCTAAGAGTAGTAACTCAACTTTGTTGAATTATGAAAATAGAATACATGCACAGTACAATGCTTTTACAATAAATATAATTTATTTACCACCAAAATTTAATAAATAATAAAAATACAATGACAACAATAATAATGGCTGCTATTTTGGCATAAGATGACCTTAAGTTCAAATATGCAGAGTCTTTCTTGTACTTCTGAGACACTGACGATAAATTACTGGCTTTCATATCTAGTGCTGAAAATAAAGAGAATTCAATATAGTAAAACAAATCAAATATCATAGATATAATCACTAAGGTCATAACAATTCTCAGAGTTTATGGCAAACTATCAAGGTATCAAGTTTTTTTGGCATTAGTACACATGTGCATTAATGCAAAACAATGTTGACTTCTAACTAAGATTGTATATAACACATCATAGTAAAAGATATCATTTTTTTGGGGTCTATAAATAGATTAAGGGGTTTTAACGTACTACACAGCAACTTAATGCTCTTAGTCCAATGATGTAGTTTAGTTACATCATGATCTACTTCACAGGTGTTAAATGATCTTGACTTCTTTATGAAGGTAAAGGACTTGCACGATCTGTAGTAAATGTAACTGTAAACTTAATCAAATTGGAGATAAAGGATACTACAGATACAGTTAAGTCAGCTTCATATCTTGACTTACATCTAGAAATTGACAATGAGGGTCGGTTGAAAACAAAACTTTACGACAAAAGAGATGATTTCAGCTTTCCAATTGTGAACTTCTATTTCTAAGTAGCAACATTCCAGCAGCACCTGCATACGGGGTATATATCTCCCAATTGATACGATATTCCCGTGCTTGCATTTCCTATCATGATTTTCTTGATAGAGGGTTACTGCTCACAAGGAAGCTATTAAACCAAGAGTTCCAAATGGTGAAGTTGAAATCATCCCTTCGTAAATTTTACAGACGCCATCACGAGTTGGTTGACCGTTATGGAATAACCGTTTCACAAATGATATGGGATATGTTCCTTACGTAGTAACTACAATCCCCTTCCCTTTCATGAATGTGACCTACCGAATTAGACTATTTACCGTATTTGTAATCACATAAGCAACACGACGGGTGCCACATGTGGAGCAGGATCTGCTTACCCTTCCAGAGCACCTGAGATCACCCCTAGTTTTTGGTGGGGTTCGTGTTGTTTATTCTTTAGTTTTCTATGACCTCATTGCACTCAATGCCTCTTACCTTAACTATATCCTACGTTGCTCATATTATCAATTAATTATTTGTGTATTACTTATAATATTGTGTATTTCACTAATGTTTATATAATCATTGTATGATGTTTTTGTATCTTGCCCGACAAGGGCCCATGATTGGTTTAATAAAATAATGTCTAATGTCTAAAATGTTGTGTCATATGTACTATTGTTTTTCTGTTTGTCTTTTTCATTTTTAACCATGGCGTTGTCAGTTTGTTTTAGATTTATGAGTTTGAATGCCCTTTGGTATCTTTCGTCCCTCTTTTAATAAATATATAATACATTTCTAACATCATTTGAAGTAGTCAAAATATTTTGGGGAATTTACAATGTATTTATGATTATAAATATAAAGAAAATAGGCGGTCGAGAAGCATAAATTCTGATGATGCAAATAATTGACGACAATGTGTAGACATTGTTATAAATTTGTTTTAGGAGAAGAATAGTGTTTACATCAAGGATTTCAATAGAAAACCCTTGTTTACATAAAAAACAGCTGTTATTTATAAAAAGAAAATAAATGAATTACACATATCATTGATTTCACAAGTACATGTAGATATCCTTTATGAAGGTGTGAAACAGCTGAGATATAGATTAACATTCATCGCGTAATTCAGATTACAAACAGAAAATGTGTGGGAACTAGCAATCAGATATGGTGTTTTAACAGGTAAATTTACAAGAAATTATCATTGACCCCTGGAAAAATTATTGTCATAATTTGCATACAGTAGAGGACTTTGTGTCAGGGTCCCTAAGAAATTGATTGTAAATCATTTTATCAACATAACAATTGTGCTAATGAGCTTATCAATAAATTCAGCAAAATGTATTTATCAAAGACTCAGAGTATCACTCAAAATGATTGGTTGATTTAAAATTTGCAGAAAAGGTCATCAAAACATAACCACTTATGGGATGTCTTCAGATCTTACACTAACAACAATCTATAATACTAAAACAAATCGGTCAAATTTGTCAGCCGTCATGGGGTAAACACGACAAATCAAAGAATTCAACTTTATATATACATTGTAGCTAATATAGGACAATGGTCTTGATTAAAAAATTACACCACTCCAGAGCCTTTTGTTTTCCACATAATCAATTGCCAATAATTAATAAGTTTCGGGTCAAATCCAATACCAATACCAATAGTATATTCACCTGTTATCTATTACCTTATCTGTACGTTCCGCATCTGACAGGCGCACCACCAAACGATGTATTTAGGATTTTGCTATATACACGGGTCATAATCAGGGTTGACACTACTAAATTCAATCATTGTCAAATTGTTCCCTATTGTTGTATTTTAATCAGTAAGGCTTTCTAAGATGACCATATGAATACTAAAAATCTAGACTTAAAATAAGGCGTAAAGGAACAGTTTTCAATTTGTTATCGGGCACGACTTAAAACAGCGAATCAAAGAATTCAAATTTATTTATAACTAATATAGGACAATGCTGTAGATTAAAAAATACTCCATTCCAGGACCTTTTGTTTTCCAAATAATTAATATTACCAATCATTGATAAGTTCCAGATCGAGGGGTTCAAACAGAAAGATTTGAAAGCAGATAAAACTGTGCATCTTATAATCGGCATGACTTTATCAGATGACAATACCAATACTAAAATAAGGCTTACGTATAGTTATATACTTTAATTCAGTCAAGGACCTGCGATATCACGGGTGTGTTTTAGTCATACAAGAACAAGAGTGAAATATCAGGTTATAATCAGATTGTGTCAAAGGCCTTACTGTGACATTGAGATGAAGAATAGCAATAATGTGGGTAGTAATTTTAATTTGTGTCATAAATTGTTGCACCAATTCATTTCTTTCCAAAAAGATAAACAGGATCTTGAATAACAAAAAATGGAGTAGAGATAGCATAGATAACCAAGTTATAAAATCTTTAATGAACTTAAAAAGCATGAATGATAAAAAACAAAAATAACCAGATGCTCCGCAGGGCGTAGCTTTATACGACCGCAGAGGTTGAACCCTGAACGGTTGGGGCAAGTATGGACACAACATTCAAGCTGGATTCAGCTCTAAATTTGGATTGTGATTAAATAGTTGACACAGCATAGGTTTCTGACACAGAATGAATGTGTTCTAATGAACTTAAAATTTTTGTTTTCTCTTAGAGCAATTCACTATGCTGTTGAATATTAATCCTCTCAAAAAAATGTTTGAAGAAATTTTCTTTTTTATTTATGAAATTTCAAATGAGAAAAATTGAACCCAATTTTTTTAATCACATCCCCCTTTCCCTTATTCCAAAACTAATCTCAATTAAAATTTCTAATGGAGTTTGCAACAATAACTACTCATTTAAATACATCATAAAATATTAAGATGTAAAAAAACTGCTTGTTATCACTGAATGGTAAAGATTATTTTAATTTATCAGTTGGTAGTAAAAAGTGAATATACATTGTATATTGTATATAACAAAGATTTAAGTTGATTCTGGACAAAGAGAGATAACTCCAATTAAAAAAAAATCTTGCTATTGCACAATATTTTGCAATTAGATATTTCTTGCTTACTATTCTGGACAAAGAAAGATAACTCTAATTAAAAAAAAATTTGCTATTTCACAATATTGTGCAATTAGATATTTCTTGCCATTGCGCAATACTGTGCAATTGAAAAGACTTGCTATTGCACAATACTTAATATAATAATTTTAGATCCTGATTTGGACCAACTTGAAAACTGGGCCCATAATAAAAAATCTAAGTACATTTTTGGATTCAGCATATCAAAGAACCCCAAGATTTCAATTTTTGTTAAAATCAAACTAAGTTTAATTTTGGACCCTTTGGACTTTAGTGTAGACCAATTTGAAAACAGGACCAAAAATGAAGAATCTACATACACAGTTAGATTTGGTATATCAAAGAACCCCATTTATTCAATTTTTGATGAAATCAAACAAAGTTTAATTTTGGACCCCGATTTGGACCAACTTGAAAACTGGGCCAATAATCAAGAATCTATGTACATTTTTAGATTCCGCATATCAAAGAACCTAACTGATTCATTTTTTGTCAAAATCAAACTAAGTTTAATTTTGGACCCTTTGGACCCCTTATTCTGTTGGGACCAAAACTCCCAAAATCAATACCAACCTTCCTTTTATGGTCATAAACCTTGTGTTTAAATTTCATAGATTTCTATTTACTTATACTAACGTTATGGTGCGAAAACCAAGAAAAATGCTTATTTGGGTCCCTTTTTGGCCCCTAATTCCTAAACTGTTGGGACCTAAACTCCTTAAATCAATACCAACCTTCCTTTTGTAGTCATTAACATTGTGTTTAAATTTCATTGATTTCTATTTACTTAAACTAAAGTTATTGTGCGAAAACCAAGAATAATGCTTATTTGGGCCCTTTTTTGGCCCCTAATTCCTAAACTGTTGAAACCAGGGCTTTCCATTGAAATTGAAGTAGAAGGCTCAATTAAAATAATAGCCGGCTGTAACATGCGTTTGGCGAAGCCGGACGCCCACCAAGCTGTAAGCTTGGTGCCTTACGGCAGGGGGTCTGGGCCGCTCTAGGCCCCCAGAAGCTCTGGCATAAATATAGCAAAATCCTGCATTCTTGTAATCTCCTGGCACCTTATTTCATCTTTCAAATGACCATTTTTTATGTATGAAATTAAAGAAAAAAAAAAAAAATCTCAAAGAAATTTCTTTTTTTTTTGTTATAGTTTTTTACTTTATTACCTTATGCTTAAAATTCATTTACTTTTATAGGAGTTTTATTTATATAATAATTCGGTTTGTTAGAAATCTTGATCGATTTATTTTGCATAACTACGTGCATTTGTAAACAAATGACCCCCCTTTTCTCTATAAAGACTGTTACGCGTATTTAAATCATACAATTGTTTCTCAAGCATTGACAGAAAATTGATATATTCTCTGATTTTCGCTTTTTTTGTATACTGTTCAATAAGTCGGATACATAAATCATTTGGAAATGTTATTTATTTGAGGTCGATTCGACAATATTCTACTTTCGTTTTTGACCTTGATTCTCTGAACACCGCGTGGGTTTTGAAAAATAAACTTCAAAACTTTTTTAAAGACACTGTTTTCCAGATTCTGAACAATATGATCTACTACACTTTCTTTAATTTGACTATTATTCCATAACATAAGATTGTCATCCTATCTGATTGTCTTCACGTTTTAAAAGCCAAAAAAAAAAGCCAACGAGTTAATGACCACCGGAACGTCTCTCTTGTTATCTTTGAAAAGAAACGATGCATTCTGACTTTAAATAGACAACCAATCAGTGACCTGAATTCATGTGAACTATATTTAGCCCAAGGTAAACACTGATTTTCATCCTTGTTTATCGTGACGGCGACTTTGCGACAAGACGTCTCTCGGCTGCATGTAAACATTTGAAAAAGATATTTTTGTCTTTTTGAATTTATATTTTTGTCAGTGAAGTAGCCGGCACTGGTATCTACCGCAAACGGCGGATTTCCGCCAGCTACCGGCTTCAATGGAAAGCCCTGTGAAACCAAAACTCCCAAAATCAATCCCAACCGTTCTTTTGTGGTCATAAACCTTGTGTCAAAATTTCATAGATTTCTATTAACTTAAACTAAAGTTATAGTGCCAAAACCAAGAAAATGCTTATTTGGGCCCTTTTTGGCCCCTAATTCCTAAAATGTTGGGACCAAAACTCCCAAAATCAATACCAACCTTCCTTTTGTGGTCATAAACCTTGTGTTAAAATTTCATAGATTTCCATTCACTTTTACTAAAGTTAGAGTGCGAAAACTAAAAGTATTCGGACGACGACGACGACGTGATAGCAATATACGACGAAAATTTTTTCAAATTTTGCGGTCGTATAAAAACCAAAAAAACCATTGCAGAATTGACATAATATTAAATGAGATGTAAAAGTATGTTTTGTTTGTGCATTTCTCCAAATCCCTCTTGCAAATATTCAACAACACTAGTGGCAGTTACCTTAAGATTTGGCAAAATTTTTATTTCTATAAAATAGGAGTCAGGCAATGATAGTAGTAGAAGTACCCAAGAATCCACTATTTTGTGGCAAATTGCTTTACGAAGTAATTTTTATGGTAAATTATTTAGTAAAATTTTAAATAACAGATAAACCATAACATATTAACGTCTGACTATAGATTATTTATTGGTGTGAGACAAGAGGGGTAATTGAAGCCCTGGTCTATTAAGATTGGTGAGTTCTGTAACAAATTACCTGATAGAGTTTCTCCTCTCTGTAACACATCATCAATATTTTGCACCATTATCCTATGCACATCTTGGAGTTCTGTATTTATATTATTCAGATTCTTTCTTGCTCTAGAATCCATGTAAGATTTCCGTGCTTTCTGGATGTATGTATCTGAAAATGTTCACAGAAAGGGTTAAATATGCAATGTAGGTTCTGTCAATCAGCTTTTGTTCTTTTTTTTTGGACATGTTTCCCATGGTTAGTAATTAATCTTATAACAAGTCTCCCCATATTGCCTTGTTGCCCTTACACAGTACATTAATATTGGACAACTTAATTCACAACTTTTTATTGGTTATATGAAGTGTAGTTTTCAATGTCAGTCTCAGGGGTATTATATTTACTTTGGATTCATTATTCCAATACCATGGCATACTTTCCCATTTCTTTTTTAATTAAGACTTAAATTAATTGATTTGTTTAATTGGGATTTCAGCTCACTTTCAGCACTATTGTGCTCTTTCAAGACAATCAGTTTTTGGTGAGGAAAGCAGAGTGTCAGGAAAGAACCACCGATCTAATTTGGCTAGTAAGGACATAAAAAAATGTATTTGTGTATATAAATGTTTACCCTACATGTACTCACCAAATTCTATAAAACTGTATGGTCTAGATACTGTTTCTACTCTACCACCATATTGCAATGAGAATTCTGTTTGTAAATCATCCAAATATTGGAATGCAAGTCTCTTTGAGAATGATTTATCACAAAGTATAAGATAACATACACCTCGTTCTATAATATAACTAAAAAGACAAATATTTGACATAAGTTTCTATTAAATATAAATGTGGAGTTAAAAATTAGCACTTCAAGATTGTCACATATTGAAATTGATGTTGCTAAAAGTCAGAAAATTATGCCACTCTGCCTGTATGAGTATGGAAATATAACATGTATAACTTGATTTACAAAATTGAGTAAATATCCATACAATGTATGTACATCAATTATGAAAAATTACATTCCATTCTTCAAATTCTTTGTTTACCTGTTTTTTTATTTTTCTACAATGGTTGTTCTCATTGTCTTCTGATGACATTTTACATAGAGAACATGTTTTTAAAGTTATCAAAAAAGATCGGCAAAGTACAAATGTATTGCAAAACTATTTTCCATAAATCATTAGAAAAACAGAATCCTCATTGTATCTCATCATTTATTGCATGATAACATATATTTAATATAATATGAGTTGGAAATTTTAATAAACTAGAATAAAATAGAAATTGAGTTGAATGAGTACATTAAATTTAGACACTATGATAATCTATGAAGTTAATTTTTTTTATCCCATGCAGAAGCAGCGTATTACTAGATTTCTAGTTTCTTGAACAACATGACATGTGTAACATTTGGAGCAGGAACTTAATTTGATATATTAGATGAAAGAAAATGGTATTGTCTGATTTTGGACTTTGGACTTTTGATTTTTGAAAACCCTACTGGTATTTTTCTTTATTTTTTTACAATGTCAGTTGTATATAACTTTTACACAGGAAGTGTTATACAAATGTATGTAATATTTTTTACAAGGTCCTTCATAAAATTAGCAAAGTAAGTTTTGTTCAATCGCTCAGGTGTTAAAGTAATTGTTGTTTATCAGTGGGTTTTTCCTCATTGGTTTTTAATTATATATTTCCTGTCAGTATTATTTTTATGTACTGTAATATTTATAATGATATCTGAATCAAGTTTATGTAAATACTATCCACAATTTATACTTATACAAAAACAACTTAATGTACCCTGGATAACTGTCTAAATATAAACTTTGAAGAAGGTACATGTGTATACGAATGTTGACCACTTGATCATGTTGATGTTTGATTTTCTTGGGTTGCTTATCATAAAAAATTATTTAAAATCTCCTTTTATCTATGAATATGACAATATATGTTTAGCATGTTTAAACTATGTTTTACTTACTGAAAAATATATGGTCCAGATTCTAAACTACATCTTCCTGGAGGCTGTGGATCGGTTGATATCTTACGGAAAAGTTGTTTAGCTTGTGCCTGGTAGTCCATTAAGCTTCTTCCTGCCTGTATCAAAAAGAGTGGAAAGTTCAGGACAAAGTAATGATAAAATAACTATATGTTAATTAATATCAGCAATGGATATTTTTAAGTCTGTCAGATATATTTGAGTGCTTAAATCTCTAAGTAAATGTTTAAATTTCTAAAAAAAAAAAAAAGTGAAGACCCCCCTTTCATTTATTACGATTTTGTCATGAAACTAGCTACAGTAAACGTTGTAAATTGTGATTGTAGGATAAATTGATTAAAATTGAAATTATGCTGACTGCATGACTGACAAATTAATTAATTTTAGAGTATTGTTATGACCAATCAGATAATCGGTGTACATGTAACAATAAATTTACCACTTTCGAGTTCATCCGTCACCGGCAAAAACTCGTCAATTATGCGCGCCTTTATGACGTCATTTACCAGATAGAGGGGATCGCCTGTATCCCTGTACTATTTACCTTCATCAAGCGTCTTAGTGATCGTCGTTGTGCAGGATAAACTAGAAATAATGGTTGTTCTGTCGGTACTTAATGACAATTCCCTAATAACAGCAATGCTGATTGTCAATTTTGAGAATTTAATTTGCTGAATAGTTCGTACAATATAGAATTATAGTTTTCCAACCACTCGCTCAACATTGAAACGGAAGTGACGACGCCCCTAAACACACAAATGACGTTCACTAAAACCAGAGTTTTTGACGGAAATGCATCGAACTCGAAAGTTGTCTATTATGACACCTGTTGTGACAGTTGATTGACACACTTGTCATAATTTTGTTGCCAGGTTAAAAGATAGACTTATAGAAATTGATAAACTTCAAAATAGGTAACAAATAATTTTTTCTGGTATAATTTGTGATACCAGTAATCGGGATTTTGACTTGTTTTACGATCCCGAAATTGGGTTGGGGCATGAAAATCAGCATGATATTGCCATATACACCTTCTCACTATTCCCGCTTTTTTTCTATTATGACATCAGAATTTTACGGGAACTTTTGTGATGTCCAGTAATGGCAGACAAATAGCGATAAGGTGTATTCAGAATAGTTGGCAGGTCTGTGAATTTAATACTGTCTTAGTCGATGGAATTACGTATGGTCTTAGTACAGTTTGTAGATTGGTAGATGGTAAAAATTGACTTATTGATAGTCTAACACTAAGTTGTCGCTTGGAACGAGTTGTTTTGCACCAGGCTACAATACACCTTATCGCTAATCCCAGCTGACCCGGCCGCTTGAACTATTGTCGCATACAACAATCACTTTTCCATTGTGGCGTCATATATTTTGTATTGTGACGTCAAAGTTTTACGGGAACCTGTGTGATATCCAGTAATGGCGGACAAATAGCAATAAGGTGTATGTATATCTTTTTGGAATTTTGGGAATTGAAGAAGATTCATGGACCTAACCCGTGGCCTGTTGTGTAACTTGTTCTGATCAGAGTGATCGCTTACTTTGACGTGTTAGGAGATTTTGTAATTTCAGAGATAAAACCAATCTATATGAGACATTTGACAGACAACACCACAGCTGTCTAAAACATTATTTGAAATAAAATAACCTGTTCATCCTCTTGCATTGATGCAGCTAAGGGCAGTGCATCTGCAACTCGTGCGATCATGGTCATTAAAACCATTCTGGCAACGATTATATCAAAGAACTCGTTTAATGTACATGTATGATACTAAGACTGCATGTGAGGTTTGTTATGATGGTATAGCTGACGTGGTGCGCTTGACGGATAAATAATTTTGACACTTCCGGTAAACAAAACAATGTACTTCCGGTTCAGACACCCAGCAAGTTTCACTGAAAACCTTTTAAATCGCAAGTCACTGTTCGTTTCTTAGGTAAGACAACTACAGATTTGAGTACACATAAACATGATCTCATTTAATCCCTTGATAACTGTGAAGAAGAAAAAAACGAAAAAAACAGTTAAAAAGAACGTAACGAAAGTGCGCATGAACGTCACACGTAACCACTGAAAGCAATATGGCAGCATTGTGGCCTTTAATAATTTGACAGCTTTCATGACGTATTCTGTCAGCACACACTAATTTGTACAAGTCAAAAGGTAGCTTTTAAGAATAATAATGAGAGAATGCATTGAATCCAAACTGAAAGTCGGGGATTAACGAATTAAGTGATGATGAAAAATGAATGTCATCAGCTGTTTCCCTTTCTTTCTGTTTGTTTATGTTTTTAATTAACCAGTGTTCGAACTAGTAAATACCATGCTTTAAATTCAATCTGATACTTGTAGTTTGATAAAATTAAATTTGAAATTTGTAAACATCTAGATAGATAATGTAGATATACATGATATATAGGTAATCGAGTTTTAATAAAAAATTGATGGTAAAGCTTATAAGCAGGTAAACCAACCCAGCATATGTTACAGCCATGTTCAACTATCGAGAATAATTTGATAAAAGTGGATATATACTGTGTTCTCCCCAGGCAGATATGTATAAATACTTTCTTAGCTGCAACACTTACATTGACCCACTGTTTTCGAAGATAATCCGTAGTGTGTAGTTGTTTCGATTATTGTATTAATTACATGAAGTAGATCAATACACACGAAATGTTGTTACATATTATTTAGTCCATGCATTGTCAATTGTTCATTTTAGACCATTTGTAAGTTTAATATACGCTTCATTATGTTATAAAATCAATTGTGAGAATTAGAGTCAAATTGGTGGACATGGATTTTATAGCTAATACCCCTTTAACATGTTAAGGACAAATAAAATTTTATTGAGTGTTTGTTCAACACAAGCTAATTAACTTTCGAGTTTGTAGCCAAAGTTTACAGGACTATGGAGCAGATGGAAAATAAGTGAATTTTAATAGTGCGATGATATCTGTGATTGTTTTGTTTTTATTTTAATTTTCTATGCATTCCCATTTGTTAAATAGACTTTTTCTTAACAGGTGTTATCTTCCAATGCACGTTTGTTTATATTCTTTCATCAAATTTTTCCCTTCACGCTTGCAGTTCGGCCAAAGTTGTAACGAGAGGTATCATAGTTACATGTAAGGTCATTGCATAGGGGAAAATATCAGCAAATAAATGTATGGGAAGACAATAATTCATTAACATGTTACATATCTGAAGGATGTTCAGTTCTTATACTTGAAAGTTCACATACACTTGTTTACCGAGTAATGGTAAAACTTAGCTATTCTCATGTATACAAAGCATGATTAACTTATTTTTTTAATTCTGAAGTTTTATATGATCATACAATGTAAGATATGCAGAAGGCTATCTATGGTGAGAGTAATATGTTTTGAAATCTTTAGATGTCACTTTCACTTTTATTTGGTTTTTTTTTTTTTCTCTCAGAAATAAACATGTTTTTCAAAAGTAAAAAAATGTAATAAAATTTGAGCATGGAAATGTTCACTTTTAAGTTTTATTTTATATCTTTGTTAAAAGAATATATAGGACCCCTTACTTAAATAAAAATAAACAGAAAATAAGTAAATAGATAAACTACATAGATTATTGAATGTCTTTTTAAGTATTTTCAAAGAAACAATATTATATTTCTGTTTCTAGCTTTTATTCATAACTATCATGACTACCATGACTACTTGAATTTAACTTTCTTTTCAAAAAAAAGGTTCATGTATACTTATCATTATTGTATTTTCAGTATGAGCATAACTAACCCCTGGAACAGTGGTGCAGAAGGGGCAAAAGGAAATGTCAAACTTTTTAATCCAGCAGAATTTCATCAAAATGGACCATCACCACAGACTGATGGAACTGTGACAGACCATAAAAACCAATCCAGTTGGAGCCAGGGATGGGGAAATGACAATCATTATGGACAATATAATGGTCAGCAGTCAGATCAAGGCCTCGGTCAACAAGGTCAAGTACACTATCAAGGTCCAGATCAGAATTCTCAACAATTTTATAATTTAAATCCAGGTATACCACAGCAACAGTCTTATAATCAAGATTTGTCAAATGACCACCAAGGACAACCTTTTCAATCATACGACCCAGGTCAAGCACAGTCTTTCCAACCATATGACCCAAATCAAGCACAACAGTATGACCCAAATCAAGCACCAGCTGTTCAACAATTTGACCAGCAAGGACAGCCCATTCAGCAGTTGAATGCTGAAGCTCAGGCATTTCAACCATATGGATCTCAGGCATATCAAAATTATGATGATCAGGGTCAATATAATAACCAGAACTATGAATGGAATCAGTATAACTATGGGTATCAACAAGGTTGGAATAATACTGAAGCTGACCAGCAGCCTCCTGGGACAGATATTGTAGAATCAGGCCAAAATCCTGACTTAAATGTTCAAAGTGATAGCCAGTCTCAAAATGTTAATAATGAAAATTATACAAACACTGACTCAACAGAGTTGTACAATACAAATGCATCTAATGCAGGAAAAGTAAATAATGAGTTGGGTACATCAGGGGGAGATAACCAACATATAGCTAGTAGTGATGCTAGATTGTCTAAAGAATTGGACCCAAATTCACATGTACCTCAGCCTGATATTAGTAGTGAAAGTTTAGTAACTTTAAATAGTTCTAGCACACAACTTGTCGAAGATAATGTTCAATCAATTGAAAATCAAATGGGAAATATGTATGTTGAGGAAAAATCAAATGAAAGTGATAGAAAGGTGGAGGACATAAATCATTCCGCAATAGAGGGTCAAGGCTCCTCTGTTGATGGTAATCCTAAGGTGTCAACAGAGTCAAAAGATTCTCCTGTTAATTCACAGACTTCTGATGATTGGGAATTGGTGCCTTCCGATCACAATTTACTAGCACCTAGTAATCACAGCCGTCAGGGTTCTACAGATAGTAGTGCAAATGTACAATTTTTTATAGGCTCCACTAATATATCACCATCAGAGACACCAAATACTGCAGAAACAGGTCATACTGAGAAAAAACCAGCAGAGGGTTCACCTCCACATAACCTAATACCAAAACATTCCTCATCTCCCATGCCTCCAAGAAATAACATTGCTGAAAGTACTGGTCCCCCATCAGTCTCAATAAACCAGCCACCTCCAACAGGACTAGGGCCATCTGGTGGGAACCCCTTTAGAAAGGGAAAGGGTTCTGATAACAGGACTAGCCGTAGTCCTAATATATTGAAGAACAATGAACATGTAAGTCAACCTGTGACTATTTCTCAAAATGAGGGACTAAAGTTAGATATAAAAGCTGCGGATTCAGGATTTCCTAGTCCTATACAACCTGTGACAGAGGATTCCCAGGATCCTCCTACTCAAAGTCCTATCATGCCAAGGAAGGAGAGCCCATTCCAACCACCTAGACGTAGAAATCTGTCACAGTCCAGTAATTCATTTGATGACGAGAATATATCTGATCCTCGACATGTTGGTGGCAGTGCATCAGATCACCATCAGAGCAACATAGATAGAAAATCAGGGGATAGACACGATAGAAAAACTGGACCAATGAAAGCAGATAGAACTATAGGATCTATTTTACCTCCTCAATCAGCAGGTCGACAAAAGGATTCTTCCATTGATTATAGTAGATTTTCAAATCGTGGGATTGATGAAAAAAGACCTCGTTCACCATTGAGTTCGAGTAGAAGTATAAGTGATAGGTTGACTCCTACCAAACCACCCACAGGACGAACAACACCTACAAAATCGTCAAATGGTAGGACCACACCTGGTCGTAATACACCAAGTCGAAGAATGGAACATGCAGCATATCAAAGAGCAATTGAGCGTCGAAAGAAGGAAAATATTTCACCTGCAACCTCACTGTGGGCTAATAATGATATTGTTCCTAAGAGTAACATATTACTTGCCCCTGCTGCTCCAATGCAGGCTACAAGTACTACTCCAGTGTTTGGTATTGTGGCTCCAAAAGGTAGTGGTGGAACAAGAGAGGTCTTGTCCCCTGTTCAAAATCTTATCACAAGTATGAGTGATCACCTGTCTAGAGAGAACTCACCTGAAAAAGATACAAGTAAGTTGAAAACAAATGAAAGGGACAGACGAGAGAGTACACAGAGGGACAGACATGAAAGGAATTCCTCCATTGACAGAGAAATCGAAATGACAAAAAGAATGGAAGATAGGGAAAGGGTACTGGAAAACAGTCGAGAAAGATCTTATAAAGATGATAGAAATTACAGGGGCACAGGTCAAGATGACCGATACAAGGACGAACGTTATCGTGAAACCCGAGATTATCGTGACCGAGACAGGGAAAGAGAGTATGAACGAGAAAGACAAATTGAAGCTCATTATCAACGGAATAACAAGGCAAGGGATTCTTACTACAGTGATGATAGATATGAGAGATCAAGATCAAGGCAGTCAACCAGTAAGTATTCCACATAAGAATTATAGTATTAAAATATTCTTTAAAATTTTACTCTGCTTATAACATGTATAAAGGTGATGAACATTGTAGGCAGGGCTCACCAACACTGACCACTCAATTTTTTGTCACTTAAGAGTTTTCAGTAAAGTAAGGTGTCACCTTGTGATATTGAAGATGTGGTATAATTTCCAATGAGACAACTCTCCACTAGAGATCAATTGACATATAAGTTCATATCTATGGGTCATTGTACAGCCTTCAAAAATGAGCAAATCCTATGCCACATAGTCAGCTATAAAAGACCCCAAAATGACAAATATACATGTAAAACAAATCAAATGAGATAACTAAACAGCAAATAAGAAAAAAAGAAAAAAGATAACATTTACATGTACCACTTTCTTTTAAAAAGAATCATATGCATACTAATCTGGATAATTAATGAGACAAAACGTTACAAATGGATTGCTGTTATATCTGGAAAAAAATAGTAACATGACATGAGACAAAAAAACTCTTACATTACCATATATTAATATTTCATTCTGCGTCTGAAGAAGGTTATGAAGGACATTATCACCCACTATTGATTATGTGTTTTAGCATAACCTTACCCCATTTACATGTATTATTATGATGTATATATAAATACATTTGTTTATTTCAGTTGATGACAGACCACAGGATCAGAGTTTTGACAAATCTAGATATGATAGGGATGCTTACTCTCGGGACAAATATGGTCGAGGTAATTATTTACAAGTATGAGGTTGTAAGGACATTTCAAAAGAAAGGCGAAACATATCAAAGGGCTAATCTAACTCATAAGTCTAAATAAACTGACGACACCATGGCAAAAACAAATAAAAAAATAAAACACAACAGAAAACAAAACAAAAAAATAAATTAAAATTAAGACTGATCAACACCAACCTATGAAAAAAAGAGGTGATCTCATGTGCTCTGGAAAGGTGAGCAAATCATGTGGCATCTGTCATGTTTTTGGTTAAATCAAATTTACCATTTCTCATGATTGAATATATAACTTAATTTATGCATCTCCATGGTTTACTTAATTTATGCATCTCCATGGTTTACTTAATTTATGCATCTCCATGGTTTACTTAATTTATGCATCTCCATGGTTTAAGGCCATATGTTTTACACATATAAATTAATTTCCTGAAGTTTAAAAAGTACAATGTTTACTATTTTGAAGGTTACTATGATTACTATGGTACCAACAAACAGTATGGTTACTATGATCAAAGATATGCTGATTACTATGGAGATGCTCGCTATAGCAAAGCTTACTATGACGAGTATTATAACGGACAGTATCCTGAAAAGTAAGTCACAAACAGTTTATTCTTCGAATGGGTGATGTTTGCTTTACACCGCATCAGTGCAAAAAGGCTATATCACAGCGATTAACTTTATACTTAAATTTTTCATGTCATTCAGAGATATAATTGTCATTTTACTTTAAATAATTGTTTGCCAATAACATGAAAGTTACGGTATGTTTTAATGATTGGATGTCATTGGGGTTTTAACAGAAATTATCACAAATTATATAAATTTAGGGGAGAGATACAGTACATAACAGTCAGTTTTGAAAATGCTGTTAAAACCTAGATATTTTGTACATATTAAAACATTTTAACTAATTCACTGACAATAGATTAACAGTTGATTAACAAGAACACATATATATGTTTTATTCATACAATAAACACATGTGTACATAGTACTCATACAGTAAACATATGTATAGCATTCTCATACAGTATATAAATATGTACATTGTAAAATAATCCAATCCAGTATGTGAGATGTGTTAGATAGAAATTGACCTTATGCATTTGCTAGTTTACATGTACATGTATTAGACTTCAATTTCGGAACAATCAAATATGAAATATGAATATAAGATGAATTAAGGCCTGTTTTGTAGGGTCCTTATATTTAATCAATTTTGCAAACATTTACAGACTTTGCATAAGGTAGATTTATATCTGACACAGCTCAAGTTATAATGATTGTACACTTCTATAAATCTAAATTCATACACTATATCTATTCTATATCTTTGTATGGATATATATATATTTAGATATTTTTTGTATACAGAAAGCACAAATAACATTTTTACAGATTTTTTACAATATTTAGGTTACACACAAGCCCTTTTGTGCAAATCTTTTTTATAAACTTATGAGCAAGATACATTTTATTAAACTTTTTTTTTTCTATTTCTTATTTTTGTATGGTTTTTTTTGGTTAGAATGTGTAAAAAATTTTCTATAAGTTTACTGAAGAAGTCTTAAACAAAGTCCTAACTTAGTCACATATATAGGTTAACCTACATGCCCCCAACAATAAAGTTTCAAAAATATATTTTAAATGGCGTAATTTCAGTTACGACAGAATGTCACGTTACGATTACACATGGCAACAAGCTGGGTAAGAACGTCTCATTGCTTCTCCTTTGTTTTAATGTTTTATTCTGTTGTTGCAGTTCACTTATTTTATCTCAATATTATAGATTTTACACTTGCATTTGCTTTTTAATATCATTGCTTTTTAGTTTTGATTTTCCCTTTTGCATGTTTTTGTGATTATTTTCCAAAATACTTTTCAGTTTTGTATATTTAGAATGAATGGATACTTGCGGTAAATCTTTGTAATGCAACTAATATTGGAAAGTTGAGAATACACATCTGTTTGTTTGTAGTATTTTAAAGATCAGAAGCCTTTTCTGATGTCAGAGCATGGTTGTTTATAATTCCCCTTCCTGTTTTGTATTTATACATTCGGTTTCATTCTGCTGTATAATCTTAGTCTTAAAATGTGTCATGTGAAAAAATAATAATTTCATTTAATGCATTCATCATGTCAGCTTTGCTACTGATTAGGTTCTAGATATTGTTTGTTTCACTAAAAAAATATCAGTAAACTCCTTAAATAATTGTGAAAAAATCTGAGTTTGTCTTTTACTCACTCTAATTTTAGTTTGCCTCAACCAAATGTTAAGAAACTTGTACACACTGCTTATTATGACCAAGCACAGATAAAGTTTTATTTTTGGAATGCATCACTTTCACAGTTTTCTAGTTATATATAAACGGAATAATTACTGAATTAAACTAAAATAGGTTTAAATTAGTACATTGATTTTTGCATATTGACATGCACAGGCAGCCGTTTCCATGGACACATCCTTCTTTGACTCAAAATTAATATATCTGATATTTGTGATTTAAATTTTAGTGAAATAATGAATAGTTGTCTTATTGGCAATCATACCATATCTTCTTATTTTTTATAATATACAAGTTAAGCCAGGACAGCGTATTAATCAAAAGTCAACAGTATTGGTTATTTACAGCAGGTTAATTTTCATCACCAATAAATATCATTATATTGCATGTTTTATAATGATACCTGCTACTGAGAATCGTACCACCATTATTTGGTTTTGAACCATCATCATACATATATACATTTTAAATCCACTGACAATCATTATGGCATAATGGTAATTGATTAACAATTGCATGTGTGCAATGTGCATGTTTTTCCAGGTATTATGACCAATATGGTCGACATGATGATACATACAGTCAGAGAAGTGGCAGTCGGGTTCATACGCCATTATCAGATTCAGGCGAGCAACCGTAAGTGTTAAATAAACATATGGAAGGGGAGATAATCAGATGACACAGATAGTCTTCTCCCTTCTGTCTCCTTTTGTGAGAAAAAACAAATATATAGGGGAGACAATAGGACGACACAAATAGTTATCTGCCTTCTGTCTCCATTCTAAGAAGAAACAAATTGAAAGAACTGAAAAATTTATTACTTTAGATACAAGTGTTGGTTTGTGGTGTATATGGGTTATTTGTATGCAGTTATGATTGATTTTTCAAGTTATACATATATATATATCAATAATTGAATGTGGTTGTGGTGATGAGATTTTGTGTATACATTAATTTACATGTATGTGTAAAAAGTCACATGTTAAAAATTGAATTTGAAATGATTTAATGTTTTGCCTTGCACAACGTACATTATATAAATAGTCATTTATCATTATCTCATATAACCAAGTATTAAACCCATTTAAATGGAAGTTTTAAAGGCATAAAGCTAGCTGCAGCAGCACATACAGTCATTTAAGGCAATAGATAGCTTTTTAAATAAAAAGCCAGTGCCAGCTTAATTAGTCTGAATACTTGCTAACATTATTGTATGTCAGTGAAAAACAATCTTTCAATGACCAGAAAATGTTGAATCAAGTCTAATGTTAGCATCTATTCAGAGTACAAGATACGATTTATATGCTTGCTATGTCACATGATAATAATGTATGGTGATTAAAGAAGTAACAAACAAAGTATACTCCAGATTATTCATTTTACTAAAACTAACTAATAGTCTATAGTTTATAAGATTCCTTATTATATAGAAACATATGCTTTTACATTATTGAAAGTAGTGTGCTGGCTCTGGTAGCTCTGGAAGAAAGATTCCAAGGCATGACCACCATAGTGAAGGGGCATCCATTATTTGTTTGCAAAAGCTTGGCAATACAGCAGCATACGCATCAAATCTGTGAATAGATTGTTTGATTTTCTATTTACATGGACTAACGAATATGTCAAATTTAAACTTTAAAAGGATTTGAGAAACAATGTTAATTGTTTGCTTCAAATATGTATTTCATTTGCAAAAAAAAAAAATCACATGGGCATTGAGATAATCAATCTAAAGAACTAAAGGGATATTACATAAACATGATAAAATAACTACAGTGATTGGGTAAATTTAGGTATTAAAAAAAGGTAAATTATTGAGTTCAAAATAACTGGAAAAAAGATATATTTAGGTCATAATAGAAATATTGGCTATAAAAATTTTAGAAAAATACAAATGAGAGAATTTTTTTTAGGGCTGGGTATCCTGCTTCTAGATCATCGAGTAGACAAGGCTATGAGGATTATCATAATAGACAATATGATCCATATTACTATGGTTACCAAGATTACTATAACAACAGTTATGCTGAACGTAAGTCTGTAACTATGGTAAAGTTAATTGATTTAGATATTGCCACTTGGAGGAACCATTTTCTCATCTATGATCATTCTGACTTGCTGTGTTGAGAAAAGTCACCATGGTTCACTAAAATTCATATTTGATATGGCTACATATAGTATGCGGTTTAACAAAAGGTAGTAGAAAGGGTATTGGTAAATTTCTTATTAGACAGGCTTATTCTAGGTACTTATAAGAAAATAATTTAACGATGGCAGGGATCTTTTGACGATGGCAGACGAAATTCTAACAATGTCGGGCCACCATCATAAAGTAGGTCATGATGATCCCTGAATAGTACAAATCTAGTAGTCTATTAATGTTGATATTATCTGAATCAGATACACTTGCTTTTGGTTAGATGTAGAAAATTACAGATTAATTGAATTTAAAATAGTTCAAAATTTTGAGATCTTCTTTTATTTTTGTGTAACATGACAAGTAATACGCCATATATTGCATTTAACAGCTGAACCCCCAGGTAGGATGACACCAGAGAAATACACCCTCCCCCACATGTGTGCCAGGTTTGGTCCTGGTGGACACCTGATTAAAGTGATGCCGAACAGACCAAAGGAAGGACAGACAGCTACAGTAGAAATACATGACATTAGTATGATGTTAGAGGATAGACCAGAAGTTGAAGAACTTAAATGTTTCCCAGGGCCTCTTGTTAGGTTGGTATTTGTACAAAATTCTCTCTACATGTGTTTATTAATGCAGTCATTTTATTGTTTTTGAATCACATCTGCCAGTACACATCAATACATTAATATGAGTTTTAGAACCTTATACATTCTTCAGTCATCAAGTTTGAGAGTTAGATTAAATCGAGGAAGACATATAACCCTTGCTAAGTGTGCATAAAATTGACTGCCATGTTGATAAACAAATGTATAAAGATTCCCATTAACACCTGTTTTACATATAAACATTTATATAAGCTTAGTAACGCAGCTAAGCTATTATTTTATAGTTTTCATATTGTAGATTTATTTATTGTCGTGTGTACCGTTTTTGTGGATTAAAGAAAAGTTTTATTTTCATTGATATTTGATTTTATAGTTTTGCCAAAGTCTGAACAAAAGCCATTGGAAAAATTTGTACAGTGCCAAATATTGAAACTTGTGGTTCACCTATACCCACAGAATAAAAAAAAGAGCTATCTCACAAATAATAATAATAATGACTCAAGATTTCAAAAAAGCCTTACTGCTTACTACACATATCTCATAGATTTTCAAATGTCTCCCTAATGGTATTAGTTTGAGAATGATAAGATATAAGTAAATGATTTATAATGATGTTAATTCTACTCTTTTTCTTACAGAGGTGACACCCATAAAAATGATGTGTTGTCGTTCTGTCAACAGAAAGCTAAAGCTTGCTCAGAAAATATTAACATGACAGACCGAGATTCTGCAGAACTTATATGGAAGCTGTTAGAAGTATTAATTAAACAAAATGGAGTGAGTTCAGTAATAAAGGGGCACTATCTGTCAAATTCATGTTCACCGATTCTAATCAAATTCTCATATTTGATTTATTTAATGAATGGCTATTATCTATTTTGATTTTATTGAACCATAAAACTTATTTTTGACTCTTCACATTGAATAATCCGCGAAGCGGATTATGTTAAATGTGAAGAGTCAAAAATTAGTTTTATGGTTCAATAAAATCTAAATAAATTTCTATCAAAAATAAGGCTCAAAGAACTTTTTATATTATTTATATTAACAATAACAACGTACACACATGTTGGCGTATGAATACACAACGTCAGAGTGGGCATGTCGCCATAAAAATTGACAACATTGAAAATAAAACTAATAATTTTAACTAATCAGAAGACAGTAAAAACACCAAATTTATTTATAACAATGTAAAACATTTATCCAAACTATTAAAAGTATAAATAAAACAATAAACAAGGCATAGGCATGAAAACACTTAGCTTCGTTTCGTGTGTATTTGAGTCTAGACGCCATCTAATTAATTATCGAGTTGACCTCTATAGTCATCCGATGACCATATAAGCTATGTAAACATAAATATAGATATAAATAGATTAAGCAAACATGTGCTGTTGAATTATTCTATGTCTATTTAATTTCATATAACAGATAAAAAATAAATGTTTATCATCGTTTTTACCTGTATTAGAATGTTTATTTGTGGATCAAATCAGTCAATCAAATGATTTACCTTTGTTTCACATTCTCTTCCTTTAAATAACTTTACATATACAATTCACGTGTTATCCATCTCAAGCTAAGGGGTTAAATTAAAGTTCCCATGAATAGGGATTCAGTGAGGTTGAATTTTTCACTTGCAAGTGAATAATTCACAATCAATGTATTTTTGCTTATTTTGACAAAATTGAACCTTATTGGCTACTAAAAAGGAATTATTATTTCACTTTTTGTATTTCATTACTGATTGAGCCAAAAAAAATTAATATATTAGGTTTTTCATATATCTCCTAGCTAGTGCCCCTTTAAGTGCAAAAAAATTAGCCCAAACTTTGTACACATGTCAATTTTTCTACCAAGGTCAGTGGTTCTCTCTGGGCACTTCAATGTCCTAAACAAAAAAACTGACCGCCACAAAATAGCACAATAGTGTTAAAAGTGGCGTTAAACACCAAATAATCTTTATTTTCTGTTTCTCAACAAAGATCACAGTAATTGCAATGAGAATAAATAACAAACAGTACTTAAGCACTGACCAAACTCAATTGAGAAACTATTTATAGGATTATACCAATTTTCTCACATTACATTAGTTCAGTCTTCTGTGAAGTTTTTTGCATGATACTTCAGGATCGATTCTGTTCAACTCCTGTTGTTGATATATAAGTCTTCATGTTTAAATACTGTGGATTCATTAATATTCGTTGGACACCAATTTTCGTGGATTTCGTGGGTACAGGAGAACCACAAATTCAAATGTTCAACAAATTACATATTTTTTAAAGGAATGAGTGTAGCATGTGTAGTCTTTGCCAAAAACACAAAATTAAATATCCGCGAAAATGCAAGTTTTCCTGAAACCACGAAAATTGGTACCCACGAAAATAAATGAATCCACAGTAGGACCAACTGGTTCTGTTTTTTTTCTTTGAAATTACAGCTTAATAATTAATTTGATTCATTTTCAGATGATAATAGGAACAGATATAGCAGATTTGTTGTTAGCAGGTCATGAACCCACCACTGTAGAATATAGTATAATGGGAATGAAGATATCTAGCAGTATGGACAATTTAGATGATTTAGATGAGACGAATGATATATCAACGGTAACCATGGACAGATCTGTTGTCAACAAACAAAGGTCAAGAGAAGAGGTTACGGATAGATTTAGACATTTATTATTGTATGGAAGGAAAAAGGTAATGTAGATATGTAAAGAGGTCATTGATATTTTGAATATTTATATAAACATATTAAAGGTGACTGGACTACAATCTATAATATTATACTATAGCAGAAACTTACGTGTCAAATGTTAACACTATTTAAATGTAATTTCAATCATAGTTTGGTGAAGTTACAAATTAAATTTTCTGAATTAAAATCGTTTAAGGTGGTACCCAACACCTTCGCTAAAATTAATTTGGCTCGTTTAATTTTGATAAAATTTTGACAAAGTATTTACTTTGACCCTTTGACAAAAATATAAAGATTTCAAAAAATTTGAACCAACCAATTTATCAGAAAAATTACACTGGTTATATAGCAGTTTGAGAAACACTAATTCTGATCAATGAGAAGCTTAATATTGCATTCACAATGCAACGTTATTAAAACATTTAGCTGATTTTACAGAGTTATCTCCCTGTAGTGTTAGGTACCACCTTAAAGACAGCTTATTATACAGTTGCTTAAAGTGAAAAAAAAGATCATGATAGGTTTACATAAAACCTTGTTATCCTAAGATTACATAATCAGTCAACATTTTACTTTGTTTCCTTATAAATAGATTGCCTAGGTTTTTTGGTTTTTTTTACTGATAAATGAAAAGTTGTTGTTGCATCAGAATTGAAATTTACCAATGACAAGAGCACCTGTTAGAACCGCAGGGTGACTGGATATGGACCCTGGGAGTGGGCAAAGATAAGTGAAATACAGGAATGAGTCTCTTTCATCCTTTGTGGACCACTAGAATTAGCCCTAATGTTCACTGGTATATTTGTATATTACAGGATGCATTAGAGTGGGCTATGAAGAACAACCTCTGGGGCCATGCCTTATTCTTAGCTAGTAAAATGGACACTAAAGCACATGCTAATGTGATGACAAGGTAAGCTTAGAATGGAGAAGGATCAGTTAGGGATATAATTCATGAGGGCAAAATTGCTTTTATTTTTTGTACACAAGGAAATTATATTAAATTCTACATGCCAAGTAGATGCTATGTTGTAATATGTATATTAGGAAGATGAGACACTTACTGTAAACATCAAGAACATTACCTACTTATCTTGTTTGATGATAGACATTACCTACTTATCTTGTTTGATGATAGAGACAAACTGTATATTTAGCATTTGCCACCTTCAAGTAACAATAATCAAACTAGAATGATGAAATTACTTACTTTGTTAATGTGTATTTGACAAACATATGTTCCAATTGAATTTGTTTCTGCTAAATGATTTATTTTTGTACATATATTTTGATGTATTGTTATATTTCAGGTTTGCCAATAGTGCTATGAAGATGAATGACCCCTTACAGACTTTGTTTCAACTCATGTCAGGAAGACAACCAGCTGCAGTCTCTGTAAGTTTTCTTTACTTACTTTATATGGGGTTTTTTTAACGACCTTGACTAGCTATAAAGCCCTCGTATTTTCATTGTTGTATAAGTTGCCTATACAAAATGCAGTCAAAAATTGTGCAAATTTGTCTCATAAGTGAATTCCCATCTAAAATTCATGATTTAGAACATAGACTGATCGATCTAGAGTCAGATTTAAGTGACCTGGTAGGGTGACATATCTTTCTGCAGACTGTTACCTTAACATATAGCTTTTTAAAAATCAGTGTGCCAATCTAAAACAATGCAGGAAATAAAATTAATTTCCCATTATAATTTTCTCATCCAGAACTTTCCACTGGATATTAAAAGCAATCCATCATTAAAATATAGAACCTGTTTAAACACTTTATTTCATGTACAACCCCCAAAAAATTAACCAGGGTTCACTTAACAAACTATATGTACTCTTTAAATACACAATCAAATAGTTTCCCTGTTAATTTTCAAATGACTCCTTTACAAGGAAAACATGAAATCATTTGGTTTTAAAGTGTAAATTATTTATTGACTTACAGTTTTTATCATAAGTTTTATATCATATTTGTATTACAGTGTATAACAGATGAGAAATGGGGAGATTGGAGACCACATTTAGCTATGATGTTATCTAACCAGACACACAAAGCAGACTTAGACAGAAAATGTATAATGACAATGGGGGATACATTAGGTATGTTAATTAGCTCATTGATCGTCTGACTACATACATTGTTTATTTTAGGATCAAATGAATTTTAAGAAATAAAACTTATCATAACTTTAATTAATCTAAATTCAACTTGATTTTAAATAATTACTTTATAAAGATTTTAATATATAAATTGAAAGCAGAAAATATTTAAGAGTTGAGTGTAAAAACTGGAATTGATGGCTAGAGGTCACCATTTTTTCCAGGTATATGCCAGTTTTTATACGACCGCAAAATTTGAAAACATTTTCGTTGTATATTGCTATCACGTTGGCGTCGTCGTCGTCGTCGTCCGAATACTTTTAGTTTTCGCACTCTAACTTTAGTAAAAGTGAATGGAAATCTATGAAATTTTAACACAAGGTTTATGACCACAAAAGGAAGGTTGGTATTGATTTTGGGAGTTTTGGTCCCAACATTTTAGGAATTAGGGGCCAAAAAGGGCCCAAATAAGCATTTTCTTGGTTTTCGCACTATAACTTTAGTTTAAGTTAATAGAAATCTATGAAATTTTTACACAAGGTTTATGATCACAAAAGAACGGTTGGGATTGATTTTGGGAGTTTTGGTTTCAACAGTTTAGGAATTAGGGGCCAAAAAAGGGCCCAAATAAGCATTATTCTTGGTTTTCGCACAATAACTTTAGTTTAAGTAAATAAAAATCAATGAAATTAAAACACAATGTTAATGACTACAAAAGGAAGGTTGGTATTGATTTTGGGAGTTTAGGTCCCAACAGTTTCGGAATTAGGGGCCAAAAAGGGACCCAAATAAGCATTTTTCTTGGTTTTCGCACCATAACGTTAGTATAAGTAAATAGAAATCTATGAAATTTAAACACAAGGTTTATGACCATAAAAGGAAGGTCGGTATTGATTTTGGGAGTTTTGGTCCCAACAGAATAAGGGGCCCAAAGGGTCCAAAATTAAACTTTGTTTGATTTCATCAAAATTGAATAATTGGGGTTCTTTGATATGCCGAATCTAACTGTCATGACTGTGTATGTAGATTCTTAACTTTTGGTCCCGTTTTCAAATTGGTCTACATTAAGGTCCAAAGGGTCCAAAATTAAACTTAGTTTGATTTTGACAAAAAATGAATCAGTTAGGTTCTTTGATATGCTGAATCTAAAAATGTACTTAGATTCTTGATTATTGGCCCAGTTTTCAAGTTGGTCCAAATCGGGGTCCAAAATTAAACTTTGTTTGATTTCATCAAAAATTGAATAAATGGGGTTCTTTGATATACCAAATCTAACTGTGTATGTAGATTCTTCATTTTTGGTCCTGTTTTCAAATTGGTCTACACTAAAGTCCAAAGGGTCCAAAATTAAACTTAGTCTGATTTTAACAAAAATTGAAATCTTGGGGTTCTTTGATATGCTGAATCCAAAAATGTACTTAAGATTTTTTATTATGGGCCCAGTTTTCAAGTTGGTCCAAATCAGGATCTAAAATTATTATATTAAGTATTGTGCAATAGCAAGTCTTTTCAATTGCACAGTATTGCGCAATGGCAAGAAATATCTAATTGCACAATATTGTGAAATAGCAAATTTTTTTTTAATTAGAGTTATCTTTCTTTGTCCAGAATAGTAAGCAAGAAATATCTAATTGCAAAATATTGTGCAATAGCAAGATTTTTTGTTAATTGGAGTTATCTTTCTTTGTCCAGAATCAACTTAAATCTTTGTTATATACAATATACAATGTATATTCACTTTTTACTACCAACTGATAAATTAAAATAATCTTTACCATTCAGTGATAACAAGCAGTTTTTTTACATCTTAATATTTTATGATGTATTTAAATGAGTAGTTATTGTTGCAAACTCCATTAGAAATTTTAATTGAGATTAGTTTTGGAATAAGGGAAAGGGGGATGTGATTAAAAAAATTGGGTTCAATTTTTCTCATTTGAAATTTCATAAATAAAAAAGAAAATTTCTTCAAACATTTTTTTGAGAGGATTAATATTCAACAGCATAGTGAATTGCTCTAAGAGAAAACAAAAATTTTAAGTTCATTAGAACACATTCATTCTGTGTCAGAAACCTATGCTGTGTCAACTATTTAATCACAATCCAAATTTAGAGCTGAATCCAGCTTGAATGTTGTGTCCATACTTGCCCCAACCGTTCAGGGTTCAACCTCTGCGGTCGTATAAAGCTATGCCCTGCGGAGCATCTGGTTTACATATGCATAACCAACCATCAGTCAATCATCTATGTTTGTATGCTTATTATTAAGATAAAAGTGAAATGTACTTTGGTTTTTAAATTGTTATGGATATTTATTTCAGCCTCCAGAGGATTTTTACATGCTAGTCACTTTTGTTACTTGATGGCACAAGCAGGGTTTGGTTCCTATCATAAAAAGACTTCTAAAATGGTGCTGATAGGATCTAACCATAGCTTGTCGCTCTCAGAGTTTGCTACTAGTGAAGCTATACAGTGTTCAGAAGTGTATGAATATGCCATGTCTCTTGGTAATAGTTCATTCTTCTCACCTAATTTACAGGTATGTATAAGTATTATATTCTATGAACATCATCAAATAATTAAGAGGGACCTTGGCAGCCGAGTGGTCTTAGTAGTAACTTCTGTAATCACTAGCCAGTTAACACAGAGGTCATGAGGTCAAACTCCACTCATGTGGGTGCACTCGACTCCAATCTTAATTGACTAGAATTGTCAGTTTTCCTATGGAAGGTTGTGGTTTTCTTGGGGCACTCCAGCTTCTTCCACCATTAAAAACTGGCTGCCAAGAAATAGCCCAAAAGTGGTGCTTAAAAATAGTTTTAAAACACCAAAAATAAAAATTAAATCAAATAATTAGGATGTAAGTTTCCGTGTAACTTCTTATTGTCAACAATCGATTGAAAACATGAAATTAGGGATATAAGAAGTTTTTAATAGTAAAAATGTCTCTATTTGCAGGATTCTTTAAATGAAGAATTAAATAACATATTAATAGTTTATATTATGTTTGAGAGTCTATCAATCATTTATTAACTAAAGAAAATACAGGTTTGATGTTTGTAACTTTCATTTAAGATTCATGAAAATGAATTTTTGTTTTTTCCCAATATATTCAGATTTTACTTAAAATATATTTAAAGTTTTCAAAATAATATTATTTGTATCTTGCATAGATAAAGTATGATAAAAAAGAGAGAGCCAGCAGATACCAAAAGGTCATTCAAAATCATAAGTCAAATTAAACTGAACAGGCCAAGGCAAAAAGATACCAAAGGGACATTCAAAATCATAAGTCAAATTAAACTGACCAGGCCAAGGCCAAAAGATACCAAAGGGACATTCAAAATCATAAGTCAAATTAAACTGAACAGGCCAAGGCCAAAAGATACCAAAGGGACATTCAAAATCATAAGTCAAATTAAACTGAACAGGCCAAGGCCAAAAAAACCTAAAAAAGACAAATAGACAAATAGACAAAAAACAATAGTACACAAAACACTTCATAGAAAATTAAAGACTGAGCAATGCAAACCCCACTTAAAACCATGGGTGATCTCATGTGCTCTGGAAGGGTAAGCAGATTTTGCTCAATATGTGACATCTGTCATGTTAGTACAAATCAAGGTATTATTATCATATTCATATTTTTCAGTACTTTAAATATCTATATGCATGCAGAATGGCAGAAAGTGGATTTGCTCAGCAGGTATGACTTTTTCAAATGCTTTTAAAAATTCCTCTACTAATTTGTCTATGTGAGAAATATTTCAAATGTGTGAGAGAAAACTTTAACTTGGTGTTGGAATTTAAATGAAGATTGTTAAATATAAATTCTAGATTTGTTTGTAGAAACTTCATAAAAAAAATTCTGTTTATGGTCTTAGTTGTTTGTTTTTTGAAAGGTGCAAAAAATGATAGAGAATAAATGTTGCATTAATGTAAAATCAAAATTCAATTATTGCTTGTAATACATGTAATAATCAATTAAATACATTTCCGAAAAATAAACTTCATTTATCTCATCTTTATTGTAAGTTATTGAAATATTATTAGCATTTATAAATACATGTATTAAACTTTGAATTTTTGTTAAAAAATTCTGTACTTTCATTTGCAGGCATTGGAATATTGTGAAGTTATAGCCAAATTTATAAATATTTCACCTACAGTCTTTCAACCAACACTTGTCAAGCTAGTTTATGAGGTAAGTCAGCTTTAATAGAAGTAGATTACATTATTGCCAAATGGTATTTTTCTTTAAAGGACGCCAATCAAAAATTCTCTGATCTGACATTAATATAGTGTCCAAAAATCAATTAAATTGAAAATTTCCTTGACAGGGGTAAATAAAATGCATACAAGGACACATGCAACTATTTATGAATAGACTGACAGATAGACAAACAAAGAGGGAAACTGAATCTTTAGCAAATTATACCCAGTAAGTCTTTAGGGCTTTCTGCTATTTTGAAATATGTATAGTACTTTATGCTCCCAAGAGAAATTTGGGGATTATGTATTCCGTTTTGTCAGTACTAAGAAGTAGAATAGATTAGATAAAAAATAATTTGAATCAACTGGTTTAATTTCAAAGAATTAACATTTGTGTATTTACATTTTCTATTAGCTTGCCAGTCGTTTAAAGAAATTTGATCCGGAGCAGCAACAAGTTGGAGAGGATGCAGAGGATCCAATGTGGTTACAGAATTTATACAGAATTAATCAGGGATATGAGGTATACATCATATATACTCTATACATTAAATATTCTCCACAAGTTTTTCCTCTATTGTCCTTTTCTATAGGGGTCTTGATAGACATGAAAGTGATCATTTGTATGCAGTGAATGTGTATCAACGTGTTAAGGTCTAAACGATGATTTTGATAAAGCTTTTATTGAATTATTTATAAGTTAACTGTAAATGATGTAAAAGTCATATCAGAAATTTGTACAGCTGTTTGCTTGCCATAAACTGTAAATTCCGAAATTATTGCAAGGTATTATTAATGCAAACATGTGAATGGTAAAGTATTGTAATTATTAGACCTTGTATTCTGGGTACTGATACTAATTACTGTATGCACATTTTCCTCAAATCGTAATAATTTAGTATGGCTTATTTGTCAACTTCTCAAAAATCACAATAATAAATGCACACATTAATTTCTGAATTGATAGTAGTTAGTAAAGTGATACACTGTTAAAGCCATAAGAAACGAGTGACCGTTGAAAAATAATATTCTTTCAATTCTTGAACCAATGCATATAAACATCATAAACTTAGTCTTCTGTACTCGAATTTATCATTTTTTTCGTGTAAATTTTGTATAATTGTCAATTTTTTTTTCAATCGGTCAGTGTTGTTGTGAAAATATGGCAGGTAATTAAAGTTCGTGTTTTGAAGCCGAAGTTTAACGATTGTCACCTGTTTGTCAACAATTGACGAAAAATAAACAAAACAGCATGGAAATTGAGCACGTGTTTAACATGTAAATTCAGATAATAGTTTATTTTAAGGACATCCATGCGTATTGTGGTCACCGGATTTTTACGAGATGGGTCACACTGAAGTCACCTTGCATACGGAAAATATGTCGGCGGAATTGCTTGCTGGAAGGAAGCTATTCAAATAAAGTAAACTTCTTCTTAATATGAATAAATTTAAGAATTTTCTTCAGAAAAAAGTATATGTACATAAGTTTTATAATGAAAACTATCCATTGAGTTATAAAAATCATATGCATTATTTTTTTTTGATTTGAGGTTTCTTATGACTTTAAAGACCTAGTTTTGTTTTAACAGGATGGTTCCATACAGCCATTATCTGGAAGTGTCACACCATATTGTTTTACTGGTACCAGATCAAGTAGTGCTAGTGGAGAGGTAGCAGGACTGACTGAAATGAATATGATGCAGTCGGGGCATTATACAGGAAGTAGTCCTTACCCTCAAGGTCAAGGTCAGCAGATGTACAACCAAGGATATAGTGTTGATCAGACTCAAAATCAAATGTATGCAAGTGAGCAGACTCAGTACCAAGGAAATGTGACTAATCAGGTTCAGAATCAGGGTACACCTGATCCCATGCAAAATCAAAGTCAGCATGGTGAGCATGTAGAAAATCAGGGCTATAATGGAGACCAGTCACAGGGTTACCAAACTGGACAACAACAGCAGACAGTTGATCAAGGTCAAACTTATCAAAGTCAAGGTTATACAGATCAAGGACAGGTGTACCAGAATCAGCAGGTGAATTATCAGCAGAATCAACAATACACTGCCCAGGAAGGACAAACAGGTATGTCTCATTCAAAACCTCACCCAACTTTTTTAAGTGATTGATTTATTTTTGTAGCAGATTGTATCAATGAAATATTTTCTGTTGATACAGTATTATTTTTAATTTAACTTTAGTAGTGTTTTATCTTCTTTGAAGGTTATCAGTACCAACCTCATGACCTTGCATCAGTTCCAGAGACAACCAATCAGAATCAAGAATACAACACAGAAAACCAGACAGGTCAGAAAATATTTCAACCAACCAAGTTTCAATTTACACACCAATACATTTAGAAAAAAAGTTGTACCTGTGAATAAAACATATGTACTTTGTTGAACATTTAAATTCATTGTTTACCTATACCTATAGATCCATGAAAATTGATATCCCACATTTGACAATGAATCAACAGTATACATTTTATCAATGTGTCATAAGTGAAAAAGCCCATTTAGGGTTCCATTTTTCTCACATGGAAATCAATAACTAATTGAAAATAAAAATTATTTATAGGGGAGACAACTACATATCAACCACCACCACTGCAGCAGCAGCAGCAACATTACTCCCAGCCAAATGATTTCAGTATGTACCACAATGCAGGTCTCCAGTCCGAGGCAGGACACAGGAACAGTATGTCGTCTATCGGTACTGTTAGTAGTCACGCTGATACTGATGATGAAGAAGGACTCGGTCACTCACAAAAAAATGACTTTGATTACTTTGGAGCAGCTACTAATACACAGGTACTTAAAGAATTAGTTGGGTTTTTTTCTTTTTTAAGACTCTGTAAATGAGTAGATGCACACATCATGTACTAAACTTATTGTTATCATAAAAATAAATATTTATTTACATGGCAGCATAGGATATAGAGAACTGCTTTATTAATTTTTGTCGAGCCTGCAACTTTTGTTGCAGAAAGCTGGACATAGGGATAGTGATCCGGCGGCGGCGGCGGCGGCGGTGTTAGCTTACTTCTTAAAAGCTTTATATTTTAGAAGGTGGAAGACCTGGATGCTTCATACTTTGTATATAGATGCCTCATGTTACGAAGTTTCCGTCACTCACATGTCCAATGTCCTTGACCTCATTTTCATGGTTCAGTGACCACTTGAAAAAAAAGTTCAGATTTTTTGTAATGTTGAATTCTCTCTTATTATAAGTAATAGGATAACTATATTTGATATGTGCGTACCTTGAAAGGTCCTCATGTCTGTCAGACAGTTTTCACTTGACCTCGACCTCATTTCATGGATCAGTGAACAAGGTTAAGTTTTGGTGGTCAAGTCCATATCTCAGATACTACAAGCAATAGGGCTAGTATATTCGGTGTATGGAAGGACTGTAAGGTGTACATGTCCAACTGGCAGGTGTCATCTGACCTTGACCTCATTTTCATGGTTCAGTGGTTATAGTTAATTTTTTGTGTTTTGGTCTGTTTTTCTCATAGTATATGCAATAGGTCTACTATATTTGTTGTATGGAATGATTGTAAGGTGTACCTATCTAGCGGGCAGATGTCATGTGACATTGACCTCATTTTCATGGTTCAGTGGTCAAAGTTAAGTTTTTGAGTTTTGGTCTTTTTATCTAATACTATATGCCATAGGTCATCTATATTTGGTGTATGGAAATATTTTATGATCTTTATGTTAGTCGCGCAGGTTTTATTTGACCGTGACCTCATTTTCACGGTTCATTGCACAGTGTTAAGTTTTTGTGTTTTGGTCTATTTTTCTTAAACTATAAGTAATAGGTCAACTATATATGTTGTATAGAAGCATTGTTAGCTGTACATGTCTGCCTGGCATGGTTCATCTGACCTTGACCTCATTTTCAAGGTTCATTGGTCTTTGTTTAGTTATCTTGGTTAATGTTAAGTTATGTGACAGTTGTATTAAAGCTTAGCTTTATACTTAGGACTATCAACATAATATCAATGATTAGTATAGAAGGAGAGACATTTCAGTGTGTGCGCTCTTGTTCAAAATAATATATAAGATAATGGTTTTATAAGAATACAAAAAACAGATTTTTTAATAGATATTTCAGCAGCTGGTAGTCGGTAACAACTAAAATTTTGCTTCATTTTACTCAATTACTAAACAAGTCGACAAATATTCTAAAATTTCACTCTGATGCAAAAAAAAGATGTTTGAATTGGAAATATATTAACCCTTACTTTAGAGGTGATGACTTTACTGCAATCACTTTGTCCAGCTGTCCGTTTCTCTAACATCATCCAACTTCTCTCTGTATCTATGAAAGATAATGGCTTGCAGTTTGGCAGTGATGATTTGTAATGTGTTCATACTTTTCATTTTGGATCTGCCAGTTTGAATACTTTCTTCCTGTCTGCTGATACTTACATTTTTTTAATATGCAGAACTTAACATCATTCGTCACACATTTATCAAATATTATTGACCTAAATGACCTCATATCTGTTAAGCAGCACAGTAGTGATTATTTGTAAAGGTCTATCTCTTTTCAGATCTGTCAGTCACCTGCTTACTGGGTTTTTTTAATGCTCTGAATTATGAGTTGGGTATTCTAAGCACAGCATGATGTGTACCCTTAACTAATATTGTTTTATATTTTGTAGAAAATAGTACCTCCAAGATTAAGGAAGAGAACTGAATCAGAAAGTAGTCAAGTTAATAACAGTACATCAAAGTCTTCATCAGAACCTAGTACTAAGACAGAAACCAAATCAGATCTTTCTGGAAAGAAAAATCAAGGACAGGTAAATAATAGGCCTTTAGTCTCCTTCAGCAACTTCTGCACGTCCAGCGTCCATAGATGGTTTCTAATCCATAAAAAGAATTTTGTATACAGGTGTAAAACATAAACTAATATACACAACAACAAAAATTACAAGGACAAAGCTATGACTAGAAACCATGATTTTAAAAGAAGAAATGTGAACCAAAGAATAAGTTTGCATCAAATTCTAGAAACTATTGAATAAATAGATAAACTAAAGTTGACTAGAACACTGATTTGTATGGACATTTTTGTCAAGCCTGCAACATTAGTTGCAGTAGGCTCGACATAGGAATAGTGATCCGGCAGCCGCAGCTTTAGATAACTTCTTACACTTTGTAAATTTATCAAAGTTATAAATATGAAAGTCAGTTAATTTCATTGTATTGTTCACACATGCTTGTAATAATTGTACCTTATAGTTATATTTATGTATGTTCTCTGTAACTAAGTTATTGTAGTTTTATAAGAAATAAAGTATTCATATTCGTAATAGCTTAACCTCATTTTCTTGGATCATGTTAAGTTAATGTGATACTTGTAATGAAGCTTTATATTTAGGACTATCAACATAAAATCAATGGTTTGTAAAGAAGTCAAGACATTTCAGGGTGTGCACTCTTGTTTTCTTTTACTATTGTTATTATTCATGTTTGTTTTCTTACAGAGTAAAGGTTGGTTTGGTGGAGTCTTCAGTAAACTGTTGCCAAAATCTAAAAATGAAATGAAATTACCTGATGACAGTAAACCGTCAGTAAGTTAACTTTTTATCTCTATCATTTAAAGGAATTCTGGTAACATTTGTAAACATCAGTAAAATAGAATGTTTGAGAGAAGATTTTATATAGGAAACATCCTATCCTTCAAACCAGATTTCTGTCTGTCTGTCCATGAACATTGTAAACATCCTATCCTTCAAACCAGATTTCTGTCTGTCTGTTCATGAACATTGTAAACATCCTATCCTTCAAACCAGATTCCTGTCTGTCTGTCCATGAACATTGTAAACATCCTATCCTTCAAACCAGATTTCTGTCTGTCTGTCCATGAACATTGTAAACAACCTATCCTTCAAACCAGATTTCTGTCTGTCTGTCCATGAACATTGTAAACATCCTATCCATCAAACCAGATTTCTGTCTGTCTGTCCATGAACATTGTAAACATCCTATCCTTCAACCCAGATTTCTGTCTGTCTGTCCATGAACATTGTAAACATCCTATCCTTCAAACCAGATTTCTGTCTGTCTGTCCATGAACATTGTAAACACTCTATCCTTCAAACCAGATTTCTGTCTGTCTGTCCATGAACATTGTAAACATCCTATCCTTCAAACCAGATTTCTGTCTGTCTGTCCATGAACATTGTAAACACCCTATCCTTCAAACCAGATTTCTGTCTGTCTGTCCATGAACATTGTAAACATCCAATCCTTCAAACCAGATTTCTGTCTGTCTGTCCATGAACATTGTAAACACCCTATCCTTCAAACCAGATTTCTGTCTGTCTGTCCATTAACATTGTAAACACCCTATCCTTCAAACCAGATTTCTGTCTGTCTGTCCATGAACATTGTAAACATCCAATCCTTCAAACCAGATTCCTGTCTGTGTGTCCATGAACATTGTAAACATCCAATCCTTCAAACCAGCTTTCTGTCTGTCTTTCCATGAACATTGTAAACACCCTATCCTTCAAACCAGATTTCTGTCTGTCTGTCCATGAACATTCTAAACACCCTATCCTTCAAACCAGATTTCTGTCTGCCTGTCCATGAACATTGTAAACATCCAATCCTTCAAACCAGATTTCTGTCTGTCTGTCCATGAACATTGTAAACACCCTATCCTTCAAACCAGATTTCTGTCTGTCTCTCCATGAACATTGTAAACACCCTATCCTTTAAACCAGATTTCTGTCTGTCTGTCCATGAACATTGTTAACACCCTATCCTTTAAACCAGCTTTCTGTCTGTCTTTCCATGAACATTGTAAACACTCTATCCTTCAAACCAGATTTCTGTCTGTCTGTCCATGAAAATTGTAAACACCCTATCCTTCAAACCAGATTTCTGTCTGTCTGTCCATGAACATTGTAAACATCCAATCCTTCAAACCAGATTTCTGTCTGTATGTCCATGAACATTGTAAACACCCTATCCTTCAAACCAGATTTCTGTCTGTCTGTCCATGAACATTGTAAACACCCTATCCTTCAAACCAGATTTCTGTCTGTCTGTCCATGAAGATTGTAAACACCCTATCCTTCAAACCAGCTTTCTGTCTGTGTGTCCATGAACATTGTAAACACCCTATAATTCAAACCAGCTTTCTGTCTGTGTGTCCATGAACATTGTAAACACCCTATCCTTCAAACCAGCTTTCTGTCTGTGTGTCCATGGACATTGTAAACACCCTATCCTTCAAACCAGATTTCTGTCTGTGTGTCCATGAACATTGTAAACACAACTTTAAATCAACCAACACACACTCAGATATTGGACCATATGAAATTGTTCATGAAGCAATGTTATTATGATCCAGTATTTGGAGCAGAGATAATTGAAGCAAAGTAATTATGATCCAGTACCTTGAAGGGGAGATAATTGAAGCAAAGTAATTATAATCCAGTATCTTAAAGGGGGATAATTGAAGCAAAGTTATTATGATCCAGTATCTTGAAGTGGTGATAATTGAAGCAAAGACCAGTATTTTAAAGAGGAGATAATTGAAGCAAAGTAATTATTAGATAATTTAAAAGTTATTGGTAAAATTTGATTCAACATTGATAAAAAAATTGAGCTTACACTTTATCTGATGCAAAACTCTTAACTTCTTACAAAGGTTCATGTAAGGATTGTCATGAAGCCAAGATTGTCTCTATGTCTTTAAAAGTTTAAATTAATAACACACAATTGATAACATAATTGTAAAGGTTTCATTTTATTACAGATTGTGTGGGATCCTGTCAAAAAGAAATGGATGAACCAGGATGGTGAGGAAGAAGATGAAAAACCACCACCTCCCCCTCCTAAAGACATGGACTTGTCTTCCTCAGCAGGTACAGTATTTATATAATAAACAATCGCCTCCCCCTCCAAAAGACATGGACTTGTCTTCCTCTGCAGGTACAGTATTTATATAATTTATATAATAAACAACCTCCTCCCCCTCCTAAAGACATGGACTTGTCTTCCTCAGCAGGTACAGTATTTATATAATAAACAACCTCCTCCCCCTCCAAAAGACATGGACTTGTCTTCCACAGCAGGTACAGCACTAACATCATAATGCAACTGCTACCCTTTCTTAAAAATAATTGAAAAAAGATAGCATCAATACATCCACAAATAAAACTAAAATTATGTTATGTTGATATGAAATCATGGTGTCCGACATTTATTAACTTATGTTATTTACCTAGTTCAAAGGTTAGGAATTCATAAATCTAAACTACCAAAGTAAAATAATTTTTTTAACATGTTTTCTTTTTTTTCAGCGCCAATGCCATCCTCTTCAGCACCAACCCCTGCCCTGGGGCCCCCAGCGGGGAATAGATATGGCAGACAAAGAGGCAGAGGTATGATATGGTTTATGTATTGAGAACATATTTTTATAGAAATACATATTGAACTCACAAATTGTTGATTTCTGATACACATACATTTAAAACATCAATCTTAAGAGACCTAAAACCATATTTTAACCATAATTTATAGTATAGGGTTATTCAATGTGACCAAATTTTTTATGTTTTTATTCTTTAATCAAAACTACAGATACATAATTTTTCTTTTCAGTTTTATCCATATACAATTTTTAAGACTTTTATTTATAGTTTTC
The DNA here is from genome assembly GCF_963676685.1 of Mytilus edulis. Lineage (NCBI taxonomy): Eukaryota > Metazoa > Mollusca > Bivalvia > Mytilida > Mytilidae > Mytilus > Mytilus edulis. The sequence continues at coordinate 3,393,848 of NC_092345.1, forward strand.
AGTGTTTATTTTTTTTAAAATTATTAAACTTAAATTTTGTATTTATTGGTCAAGAAATATTAATTTGTGAAGCTTTTTACTAACAAATATTTTGAGATACTGAAAATGTCTAAAGTCAGGTGCAGTTAAAAATAGCACTAACAAGAAATGACATCTTTCTTTTTAGATTCTATTGGTTTGTTGTTTAGATAAATTTATGCATGTTTGGTTAAGGGGACAGTTATGTATAGCACACCCATGTTGCCACTTTTCATACATTGAATGCTAACCTTTTTATATTGGTGTTTTTTCAAAATGATTAAGGAGAAACATATGTTTGCTTAATATTGATGTTCTGTTGTATACGATAAGTTTTTTCAATTTAGTTTTTGGCAGTCCTCTTCTTTTAAAGGGCAATCAAATCAGACGAATAAACAATAAAATTTTACCAATATCATTAAACATGATATTATCTACCAAAATATCAGCAATTACATGCAACAGTGGTGCAGATGTGGGAAGCAAACCACTAACGACGCTGCCTTGTTTAGTTCTACAGGCATTGAATACACATGTTAAAAGGTTGTTATATCAGTTGTGTAGTTGGGTTTTGTGTATATGTAGTGGGTAATGGTTTATATGTGTATATCTGGTAGTTGTTTGTGTGTTAAGAACTAGATAAAACAAATATTTAAGTTACAACACACTTGTCCCCTTAATACTACTATATTCTATCAATTTACTTTTTCAAATGTGGTTTGTTACTTTACCAATTAGTTCTGTTTAAGAGTAACAGTAACTCTTTCTATAACAATTATAAGAGAGTTGGTATATAAATAACTGGATTTATTTATTTATAATTGTTTTATGTGTATTAAAAGTGTATTTAATAATGTAATTAGTAACTCTAGTATTTCCTATTATCTTACAGTTTCTGTAGTTCTGAAATCTTTTCAAGAAACACATGATGGATTATTAAGATTTAGATATACATGGTATCATAATATTTTTTATTTGTATTTTCAGGTGCGAGAACCCAGTACGTTGATGTGATGAACCCTAAATCTTCAACAGGAGGAACAGCATCAGTACCATCCAATATATTTAATGTGATGCCTACATCAGCATCATCACCTGCAATATTTAGCCCAAGTAAGATCTTAGAAATTAATCTAATTATTTTACCTGCAATATTTAGCCCAAGTAAGACATTAGAAATTATTTTATTATACGTAAACCAGTGTTGAGGCTCATATATATGTAATAAAAATGATGTAAGAGAGAGGTGGCAGATACTTAAGGGATATTCATCCTCACACGTCCAAATTGTAAGATCTTAAACTGTACTGATTATTTTGAAAACAAGAAAAAAAATATTCTTATAAAGCGAGTAAGATCTTCTATTTAATGTATATAGTTTGACGAAAAGTATAAATTTGTTACAAATGCTGCACCTGTTTTTGTTTAGTCCTTCAAAACAACTTTCCATTGATAATAGGATGTATACTTGTATGTATAGTATAATGCACATTGCTACTGAAGTAAATTAACGAAATAAGAAAAGGAAATTCAATAAACAACAATTTGATAATAAACCTTTTAAACAGTATCTGTGTTTTAAACATGTTGAGAAGCAGAATGGTGTTCAACATTTTTTTTTATGGGTATGGAAAAGAAATGTGATTTTCTTTTTATAAAGAAATTGATTGTATTTATATGAGCAATTGTAATTGATTACATAAGAATAAGAGTAATTGATTACACAAAAATCCCTGTGCCAAAGGAAATTATTTCTCTTTTTATATGTGTTTATGTATTATTAAAACATCATTCAATTTGTATAGGTCATAGTAAAGACACCCCAGTTTCTAGTCAACCAGAAGTCAATCTTGCTCAACCTAATGACCCCCCTAGCATGCCTAGTGACCAAAGAATTCATACAGGAGAGGTATTAACTACATTTACTATAATTGTGTTTCATTGTTATTTATTCTATCAGATCGCATGTTGCAAAACTGAAAGTAAAAGTAATTTTGAAAATGAATTTACCTTCTTTAGGAACATAAAAAAATATAGAATGCTGACATGAAGAGTATAATGATTTCATGAACACACGAGAACAATTGACACTGGTCTGAATGATTAAGAATTGTGCAATTCCATAAAAAAAAACAAAAAAAAAACAAGTAAATAAATAATTATAATTAAAACCCAACTGTCAGAGAACAATTGAAAATTTCCCTCCATTGAAAAAATAATAAATCAAAATAATTGGAAGAAGAGTTTCATTTTAGTTATTCCTTTCAATGACTTTGTGACTTTGCACCAGTAGTCTGTATTTTAGTGGCACCTGGTTGTTCAACCCAATATGCTCAAAGTGTCAAGTTATAATCTTTTTCTCAAAAAAAACTGTACAGGTAATTACTCGTACAATTATATTTGAACAAGTAATAACTTGTATGATGGCATCATACAAGTAATAACTCTTACAAAGTTTTTGTACAGGAATTAACCTGTACAAAATAATAAAATGTACACGACATATATAAAATTTAAAACAAAAATTGACAGATGTTAAATTTAATAGTTTACATTAAAAACCCTGGGTTGAAGTCAGGAAAAACACATAATCTATGAAGTGCAGATAATATCAGATTATTACATGGCATTTTTCATATCGCATGTATTATCAGCCCTAGGTGCAATATCAGCCCAAGAGCCGCATGGCTCGAGGGCTGATATTGACCGAGGGCTGATAAAACATGCGATATGAAAAATGACATGTTATGATCTTTTTATCATATGCTTCAACAGTAGAGAAAAATAATAGATTCATATATTGATCCTTTTACGTGGTTCCCGAAAAGAAGTTGAAAGAGTAAAAAGTTCACGGACGTCAGACCCCAAATTTGATGCATTCAATATGAAATCTTTCTATCATATGCCTCAACAGAGAAAAAAAAACACATTTTAATATGGACGAATCGACAAAAAAAAAATAATTCAACAATATACATAATGAACATTGTTTGGAAAAGTCAACTTTTTAAAAGTAACTTTCTAAATTATGTTTCAGACAAACTTAAAAAATGCATTTATTTAATTTTTTTTTTTTTTTTTAATTTAATTTAATTATTTTATACAAATACAATACACTTTCCAGTATTCAAATAATTGTTTTGTACACTACTTTGTAATGTTTTTCACTGAAAACGTAGCATTGAGGTGTAATTTCCGGAATTTGCCGAGTATCACCGGAATGCCATGTGATAACAATCGAAGCATGTGATAAACTTTTCATATCAGCCCGCTAAGCACCAATTCGAAAAATATGGAAAATACTTAAATTTAATGCTATTATCATACGGTAAAAATCATATGTTATTTAGTCTAAGTATATGATAACATATATTATATGTCTGTGATGAGTTTATTTACAAAGAAAAACTATCGATGTTATATTGAGGCAACAATTTTAGAATTTCTATGTAAGTTTTAAGAGTTATACAAGAGAAATGAATTTTTAAAAAACCTACTTAAGGATTGTTTTCTAATTTCAGACTGAATCAACAGAGATGCCTCCTCCATCGTCAGGACCACCTTCCATGCCTATGTTATTCAATCCATCACAAATATCTTCATCCTCAGCAACAAAACCTGGTTTAAAACGATATAATCAACAAAGATTGTACCCAAAGTCATGATCAAGTCCTTTCTAGTCTTTTTATATGCTATGCCATATTATTGATGAAAAGTGCTCAGTTGACCTTGATCTGCCATTTCAAGGACTAGTCTGTCAACATTGAATTATTAACATCATTCATTCAAATCGCTACTGGAACATATTGCAGTGTTTATTGTTAATGTTATAAGTGGCAGAGTATAATTGTATTGATCTCGGGAGTAAGAACTTCTGTAAGAATGTGAAGTAAGACTGAATACAAATATATAAAGGCAATAGTTTAAAGTACAAACAATGTTTTGTGTCACCACATACAATTTGTCATTCATTGATGGTATTGAGGGAAACCATTTATAAATAGAATCCATCTACATATTTTATTTTAAACAGTTGATATATATTTTGAATGATCATTGGGAATTACGGAACTGTAGTTGTAGATTTGTAGAACATTTGTGTTCTGTCTTGGTAGAACCATGAATAACATAAACTCATACACTAGATCATTGCATCAAACAAATGTTCATGTCACTGTGACCTACTTTATTAACATGAGCACTGTGTATATAATTTACATCTGATCTGTGACCTACTTTATTAACATTAGCACTGTGTATATAATATACATCTGATCTGTGACCTACTTTATTAACATGAGCGCTGTGTATATAATTTACATCTGATCTGTGACCTACTTTATTAACTTTAGCACTGTGTATATAATATACATCTGATATCATTACATGCAGTGAATATTTTATAATCTGATTAATCCCAACAAAATATTTAGACCAGATGATTTTTGTTTTGAGAGATTTATTAGAATTGCATATTAATGGCTAAATAATCTACACAAGTCTTTACACATCCCTTTAAACCAAAACTAAATTTAAACATCTATAAAGTGCCATATCATAATTTTATTTTAGAACTCATGGAGGCACAATTGACTTTGATATGTCCTTGTCCAGAATAAACCTATAACATTCCTGTGTATGTCGTCATTGTTGTGTGAAGTTCTTGTGTGATGTCCTTCACTAGTTATTCTCTATTTCACATGTCTGTTTATATTTTGTATATCCTTGGAAATATTTGTGCAATTGTTCACTAATCAAATGTTTTATTTTACTATGATCAGATAGTGGCAAATCTGATACATTAGTGATTATTTCATATAAATTATTTAAACCCATTTGTGATTCAGAAAGAAGTTCCAATAATATTATTAAAGATATTATGTTTTCTTTCCTAAATATACATCTTTTATCTCAATTTATAAATTTTCAAATAGATTGAGTTCTCACCTTTCACTATGATAAACTGTTATGTGGTAAATAAAGGGAAGAAATAATAAGAAATTACGACAGAGCAGTTTAAAAGTTTGTAGTGAATTGTATATTTTGAACCAGAAAATGCAAGATGAGACTTGGTTGAAAGGGTCTCTTCTTTGGGCAGCTTTATAATAATCATTTTTAATCAAAACTGCATGAAAATTAGATATTTAATGAGAAAAAGTAAACAGTTAGCAGTTCATTGTTAACCCTTAAATCAATGATCAGCACTAGAAAAAGTAAACAGTTAGCAGTTCATTGTTAACCCTTAAATCAATGATCAGCACTAGAAAAAGTAAACAGTTAGCAGTTCATTGTTAACCCTTAAATCAATGATCAGCACTAGAAAAAGTAAACAGTTAGCAGTTCATTGTTAACCCTTAAATCAATGATCAGCACTAGAAAAATAGGAAGATGTTATACTTTGGCAAGAAGTTGGGTTCTTTTGCAAGTTTTAAATTAATTTTTTTTATTAGTTGAAGGGAAAATTCTAACTCCTTCTTGGAAACACAAATTAGTATGTGCTAGCAGTTTCGTTACAAACTACTGACAAAATCTTTGTTGTATCTGTGTATATATCTATGTTATTCTATAGTACATTGTAAATGCCTTTCACAGAATAATATATTATTTCTACTGTCTTTTGTACTGTTGTTTTATGAATTTGTTATGTAAGTCTTTCAAATGTATAGAAATTTAAGATGCCAAATATTATTTTCCTAGATATTAAAGATAGATTTTCTCTTTTACTTGTGCATGAACTTTAAATGTTGTAATTTCTGTAAATCAGTGGTTTACAAAATATTTGTTTTAATGTAAAAACTTTTTCTTTTTTTATAAGGTCTTTGATATTTATTAAGGAATTAATATATTCAACTGTAAACCAAATTATTTTTGCAAGCAAATCATTTTCACGAGTAGTAAAATAACATGTAAACGAATTGCAGCGAATATGTAAAAAGTCTTTTCCACACCAAGTAAATTAGAAAATTGGAAATTAAAAAGCTGCCAAGTGGAATAGAAAGGATCAAATGCGAAATAAAGTATCCGTGTAAATAAGTTGGTTTACAGTGTCAGTGTTATTATAGTTTGATAAACTTTCAAGAATTTGAATAATCTGCTGCTCTTTTCACCAAAAAAAAACCATGATTAAAATATGTCATACTAAAATGGAATGACTTTTGAGTATTTTTCTTGTTATTTTTTGGTGAAAATAATTGCAATTCACTTTAAGTTGTCACATTCTTTAGAAGACAAAATGATGGGTTTCTTAAAAAAAGGGAGTGACCATGTCATACATTGAGTAAATTGTGTGTTTCTCCTTTATTTATATAATTCTAGCTTGTGCTCAGTTATAAATATTCATTAAGTGCATAGTTTGATATGTGATAATTGTTTATGTGATTTTGGGCGACTTATTACATAGAATGTTTTTATACATAATAGAAAATATTATGACATTTCAGAATAGTGTATATACTCATATTTTTGCTGTACATGTTCAGTTAGCGATGATTGTAAGTGCTTAATTTATTTTATTTGTGTCATTAAAATTGTGTTGATTTATTTTATCATACATATGATGTTGTTAAATAGACGATTTAAAGTATTATTGCAAAGATTGTTTCAGTGGGTATTATATATATACAAATTACAATTGTTGTATCCAAAAAATGATTTTGGAAAAATGACAGTTTTAGAGAATTATTTAAATTAGTATTTATTTGGAACCAAAAACTGTTGTTTTAAATGTTTTTAATATTTCCACATTTCATTTGACTAGTTTTCTGCTATTTTTCTAAATAAGCAAGACACGTTTTAAATGATATGAAGTCAGAGTGATTTGTGAAAATGAAAAAAAGTACATTTCACATTAATTTGATTGAAATCATATAAAATTAGTATACACATAAACATTTTTATTTTGCAATATTTCATTCTATGATCATCATCATTCAAGTCTCAAGCATTTAGATGTATCATTATTATCATATATATTTTATTCATGTTTTAATTAACACATAATGTTTAAGGAATAGTAGTGGTGTATATTGGCAGGTCTAAGCAAAAAATTCAAAAAATACAGAAATAATGCCTTAAACCTTTTATAAAAGATTTCAAATCACTAAAATCTAAATCTATACATCTTTCCTGTAGTTTTGTTTCAAATGAAAATGCTTTTTATAGAGTCTTTCATTTCCATGGTCCTAGAGTTTCTTATACTTTATGTTGTCTTCAAAGTTTTGATACTTGACAACATCTGCAGTTTGTTAGAGGAAATTGTTATGTGTTTATAATTGTCTACATTGAAGTGGTCTGTACAGTACTTAAAACATATATATCCTAACTTGTTCTGTGGAAATCTTAGAATTCCCTTGAGTGTAAGCAATGTAGTGTGATATTTAAGAATTTGCAGATTTCTATAAAACAGGTGCTTGTGAGTGATGTATAATTGATATGTGTTTAATTTAGTCTTTGTTGATCTCTTTCACAGCTACACTCTGTTTATAATTGAACAGCTGTTCACATTTTGGTATAAGCTCAATTCAAAGTCAACTACTGTGGATGTATTTATTTTATGGATACATATTTTCGTGGATTGAGATTAAAATTATTGTGGATATTTGATTTCCTGGTTTTGCCACAGTCTGCATAGAAAAAACCTACAGAAAATTTTTACTTCTTAAAACATAATATCGTTGGTTTACCGTAAACTACCAAGTCCACAAAAATTGTTATCTGAATTATAATAAATCTCCGGTATAAATACATACAAGATTTTTTTTACAAAAAGTAACGTACAAACTAAATATATTTACACTGACATGTAAAAAAGCTGTGAAGTTTGTATGCAAGCTAAGATCAGTTACCTATTGCAAATAAATATGAATGAAAGAAAGTATTTTAGCCAAATGGATTAACCAGAAATTAAAGGAAGAGTTGAATAATCAATTTTTATCATTCGAAAAGGACAATACCAAAATGTGAATTGAGGATTCAGTGCAAGTGTGTGATTACAGTGAAAATAACTAAACAGATTATTTGATGATATGTTTTATGAAGTTAATTGTTAGTAAATAAATGTAATATATATGTCAGAGCCACTGGTAAGAGAAATAAAAATATGAAAATTGAATTTTGTTGTTCTAATTAGACAATTCCCTTTCATCATAAGTCACATAATTCTCTTGATAAAAATAATTGTCAGGAATTGATACATATATATGTATCCCTTGAGACAAGACAACTAGGATGATTACAAGTTTTAAGCTGGTTTGGAATAATGGCTTGCTTGTCTGTTAAAGGCTACCAATAAAGCTTTTGATTCGCAGACCCTAAATAGAAAATAACTCTATTTATAAAATAAAATTTTAACAATGATACTGAAATCAAAGGTAAATTCAAAAAGGAGGAATATAAAAAAAGACGATGTGGTATGATTGCCAATGAGACAACTCTCTACAAGAGACAGAAAATGACACAAAAATTAACAACTATAGGTCACCATACAGCCTTCAAAAATGAGCAAAGCCCATATCGCATAGTCCGCTATAAAAGGCTCCGAAATGACAATGTAAAACAGGTCAAACGAGAAAACTAACAGCCTTGTTTATGTACAAAAAACAAATATGTAACACATTAAACAAATGACAACGACTGAATTACAGGCTCCTTAGGGAAGTCCATAAAGACTGTCCAAATCAAATGTTATCAACTAACAGAATGAATGATAAAAAACTGTCATATTCCTGACTTGGTACAAGAATTTCCAGAAGAAAATGGTGTGTTAACCCTGTGTTTATAGCTAGATAAACCACTCACTTGTATGACAGTTATTATAAGGTTTATTGACAGTTAGGATACTAGTAATTGAGTTGCAACTATGCAAAATTCTTCTTTTAAAGTTGGTGAAAAATTTATTAAATCTATTTTCTCAGCTAGGGGAATTAACTTATCTGAAATCATAGCAAAGTACAGTAACCCCATTGAAAAATGACAGTAAAGGGAAACGACCTAGAACTTTTAAATTCCAATGCTACAAAATAAGACTGCGCTGAAAATAAATATTTGATGTACCAACACCTATAAAAATTGATGTCAGATCAGTTGACAGCATGAAACATGAAAAAGTCTGATGTCAGAGGGGTAAACTCAGCATGAATCAGTAAAAAGTCTGATTTCAGAGGAGTAAACTCAGCATGGATCAATAAGAAGTCTGATTTCCTATGAGTCATCTCGGCATGAATAAGTAAGAATTCTGATTTCAGAGGGGTAAACTCGGCATGAATAAGTAAGAATTCTGATTTCAGAGGGGTAAACTCGGCATGAATAAGTAAGAATTCTGATTTCAGAGGGGTGTATGAAGTATGATTACAGAGGAGGGAATTCACCATGAATCAGTAAGAAGTATGATTACAGAGGAGGGAATTCACCATGAATCAGTAAGAAGTATGATTACAGAGGAGGGAATTCACCATGAATCAGTAAGAAGTATGATTACAGAGGAGGGAATTCGGCATGAATCAGTAAGAAGTATGATAACAGAGGAGTGAACTCGGCATATGAATTAGTAAGAAGTATGATTACAGAGGAGTGAACTCGGCAGGAATTAGTAAAAAGTCTGATAACAGAGGGGTAAATTCACCATGAATCAGTAAGAAGTATGATTACAGAGGAGTGAATTCGGCATGTATCAGTAAGAAGTATGATTACAGAGGAGTGAATTCGGCATGAATCAGTAAGAAGTATAACAGAGGGGTAAATTCACCATGAATCAGTAAGAAGTAGGATTACAGAGGAGTGAATTCGGCATGAATCAGTAAGAAGTATGATTACAGAGGAGTGAACTCGGCATGAATTAGTAAGAAGTATGATTACAGAGGAGTGAACTCGGCATTAATCAGTAAAAAGTCTGATAACAGAGGGGTAAATTCACCATGAATCAGTAAGAAGTATGATTACAGAGGAGTGAATTCGGCATGAATCAGTAAGAAGTATGATTACAGAGGAGTGAATTCGGCATGAATCAGTAAGAAGTATGATTACAGAGGAGTGAACTCGGCAGGAATCAGTAAAAAGCCTGATAACAGAGGGGTAAATTCACCATGAATCAGTAAGAAGTATGATTACAGAGGAGTGAATTCGGCTTGAATCAGTAAGAAGTATGATTACAGAGGAGTGAATTCGGCATGAATCAGTAAGAAGTATGATTACAGAGGAGTGAACTCGGCAGGAATCAGTAAAAAGTCTGATAACAGAGGGGTAAATTCACCATGAATCAGTAAGAAGTATGATTACAGAGGAGTGAATTCGGCATGAATTAGTAAGAAGTATGATTACAGAGGAGTGCACTCGGCAGGAATCAGTAAGATGTATTATTACAGAGGAGTGAATTCGGCATGAATCAGTAACAAGTATGATTACAGAGGAGTGAATTCGGCATGAATCAGTAAGAAGTATGATAACAGAGGGGTAAATTCACCATGAATCAGTAAGAAGTATGATTACAGAGGAGTGAATTCGGCATGAATAAGTAAAAAAATCTGATTTCAGAGGGGTAAATCGTCAATAAAAAGTCTGATTTATGAGGGGGTAAACTCAACATACTGAGCGGTAAACTCGTCATGAACCAATAAGAAGTTATATTTCATTCAAAAGTCTGATTTTAGATGTGTTAAATCCCCATGAATCAGATAGAAGTCTTAATTTCAGAGAAGTAACCTCGGCATATATCAGTAAATAAATAAATTTCAGAGGGGTAAACTCAGCATGAATCGGTAAGAAGTCTGATTTCAGAGGAATCAATTCGGCATTCTGAAGGGTAAACTCAGCATAAATCAGCAGAAAGTCTGATTTCAGAGGAGTCAACTCGGCATGAATCAGTAAGAAGTATAATTTCAGAGGAGTTAATTCGGCATGAATCAGTATAAAGTAGGATTTCAAATGGTGTAATTCAGCCTGCGTCAGTGAAAAGTATGATTTCAGATGTGTAAACACTATGAATCAGAAAAAAATCTGATTTTTGAGGGGGGTTAACTCAAAATGCTGAATGGTTAATTCGGCATGAATCAGCAAGAAGTCAGAATTCTAAGGGGTCAACTCAGTTTGCATCAGTGAAAAGTCTGATTTCAGATGTGTAAACTCACCAAGATTCAGTAAGAAGTATAATTTCAGAGGAGTGATCTCAACATGTTTGGGAGTAAAATCAATATGAATCAGTAAAAAGTCTGATTTCAGAGTGGTAATTTCTGTATGCGATGGGGTAAACTCGGCATTTATCAGTAAATTACCGATTTTAGACTGGTAAACTAGCATGAATCAGTAAAAAATAGGTCTGATTTCAGACGTGTTAACTCGGCATGAATCAGAAAGAAGCAGTGAAGTCTAATATCAGAGGGGTAAACTCAGTATGAATCAGTAAAAAGTCCGATTTCAGAAGATTTAACTCACCATGAATCAGTAAGAATTCTGATTTCAGAAGATTTAACTCACCATGAATCAGTAAGAAGTCTGATTTCAGAAGATTTAACTCACCATGAATCAGTAAGAAGTCTGATTTTAGAAGATTAAACTCACCATGAATCAGTAAGAAGTCTGATTTTAGAAGATTAAACTCGGTATGAATCAGGAAAAAAATCTGATTTCAGAAGGATAAACTCGGCATGAATCAGTTAGAAGTCTGATTCAGAGGTGTAAACTCTGGATGAATCAGTAGGTCTGATATCAGAAGGGAGACCTCCATGCTAAGGGTGAAACTCGGCATGAATCAGTTAGAAGTCTTGAGTTCAGAGGGAGTAAACTCAGCATGAATCAATAAAAAGTCTGATTTCAGAGGGTTAAACTCACCATGAATCAGCGGTAAGATGTCTGATATCAGAAAAGTAACCTCAGTATGGTAAGGTGGGAACTCGGTAAGAATCAGTTTATAGAAGTCTGATTTCAGAGGATGAACTCAGTTTGAATCATTTAGTAGTCTAATATCAGAAGGGTAAACTCAGCATGAATTAGTGAAAAGTCTGATAATAGAGGGGTTAAGTCAGCATGAATCAGTAATATAGTTCTTTATTGAAAAAAATCTTTTTCTCTCCTGTGTTTTGAATGACGGAATTTTAAAGCTGAGTCTTGTTTGTCTTATTTTTTTTGGAATTATTTTATTATTTATTAATTTTTGCATCCTTTTTAGTGTTCTATTTTATATAGCATTACCCAAATTTAATGATCTTGAATCTTTTTTTTCTGTATCTCTGCGCCTTTCAAATTGTTGTAACGTGTTACCGAAGCTTGAGATGTTTCTGTATTTGTTACGAATAAAACGGGTGGGAGCCTTCCTTTGTACTTTATCAATGTTATCTACGTCCTGATGTTAATATAAAAAAGAAGATGTGGTATGATGGTGGGGCGAGTTGGCGAAAAAGTGGTACGATTAGGTATGGGGCGATTTGATGAAGGGGCGAGTTCACATTATTCCTGATCAGACTTTAAATGAGTTGTAGTCTGCTTGTTTCGTTAAACTGAGTTAAATGCACTGTTTTAAATGACTAACGAAATTAACGACCAGTATCGTAATACATTAATTCAGAATAACCTTTTTAGGCGTAAATGTTTCATAAAAAGAGAGACAGGTACGGGACGGTCAGATTTCTTTTGAGATTCAAAGATGGCTGCGCCCGTAGAGGGAAGCAAAAAGAACAACAAAAGAAAATGATGTGTTTAATTTGAAGCTGTACGTCTAGTATTGAGAAAATGAATCAATTACAAAATGATCTGATCATATAAACAAATATATGAATGCATACTTGTTAAATTAAAAACAATAAAACTGATAAATGAGAGAGTACTTTGGTTCATCATAACAAATGGACAAACATTACAAATATGGCCGTATTTACACAATCAAATACTACTCTGAGTAGTTACCTGTGTAGATTTGAAAGTTTAAAGGCCTGGCATCCACTTCTTATATAATATGCATTTTGTGTTTCAGAAAGATAAAATCTTTTCTGAATTATGCTGGGCTTATTTTCCGTTTCTACAGAAGGTGTAAAAAAATAAACATACATTGTACATCTGAAAATTTTGCATTGATACTGTCTAGGAGTGTAGTCTCTATATGCCAACACATATGTGCGAATGTAAATGCCCTTTTGTTTCGACATTGGAAAGAACTAACTAACTGAAAAGTTCCAGAGGAACTTAATTACTAGTTACATTGTTCTTCCTCTGGCCACCCCCAAGGGTGACTGGGGAATAGAAATATGGTCACTTGGTTTTCTCCCGACCAGCAGTAAAACGCTTGCCGAAGTTGTCTGTTTGGCTGTGTGGGATGTATCAAGTTCGCAGTCACCTCCGGTCAGAATGGGGACGTTAAATCCGATGTGTAGTGTAAAGAGAGTGCCACACTCTTTCCACGTTAAGAACCCTTACAACAACTCTTTGAGGGCCCGCAGGTGGCCTGTTGTTAAGCAAAATTTCTGTTCCTATCCAATATTACCTCATTTTCCAGCGGCAGTCGAAATTTCCCCGACCATCATCCCTTATGACCTCTTTTATGTCAAGACCCACCTATTGTATTTATTGTAAACTTGTTCTCGTCCTGAATATGCATGAAATATTTGCCACTGGACATTAAGCAACCAACAATCAATCAATCTTCCTCTGGCCAGTCAGGGGACTTATTGAAATAAGTGATTTTTAAATCACTTATTTGAGTAGCAAATTCAAAGTTTTGTCACAAATTGTGATTTTGTAGTTTGAACAAAATTTTAAACACTAAAGGTTTAAATAATTTCTTTTCATTAGTCATGTTAGTAAAATTGAAAAAAAAATGAACTTTTTGCTTCTTTTAAGTAGGAAGGTTTATGCCTTTGATTCTTTCATTTAGCTGAATATTCTATTTTAGTTGGAAAAAATGCTATGATAATGGCTTTACATAATGAACTGATACTTTCTATAAGACTTAACAGATTTTTCCCAGCAGTGGAAGTTATCCGAGTATATTTCCTGTAAAGTTCAAGGTTGCATCTTTTAGATTATGTAATAAAATTCTACTGTTTGCAATAAAAATTTCACTGTACGGGGTGTTAAAATTAGTGGGGGTTATTAAATAATATACTTAAAGAAGTGACTCTTGGGAAGGAAATTGAGGTATGATACTTAAAGAAGTGATTTTTATGTCATTATCCTAGATTCAGTACTAGGTCATCACCTGAAATGACCTGGTCATCCTAGCTAGACAAAACAGATGTTGGTTCTGATAATTTTAGAAACATAATAAGTCCCTGGATCACTAGTATTCTATATTTAAAGCTACAATAAAATTAAATCACTTCTTCTTGTGATTAACTTGTACTACTTAAATAGGGGATTATTAAAGAAAGACAACTCTTACTTCCAACCTTTATGGAAATAATGTTACTTGAATCAGTGATTTAGAAAATCTATCATTTAAGTAAGTCCTCTGACTGCTGGTTTAAAGTTCCACCAAAACAAAGTGACTAGTTGAAAAGTTTCAGGGGAACACACCAACTAGTTAGAAAGTTCCTTTTTGCCAAATTAGTCAAAACCGAAACTAACAGACTAGCACAAAAGTTCCAATGGAACTTATCAACCAGTCACAAAGTTCCATTTGGAGAATTGATGCAAAGTAAAAGCGCAAAATATTATATAGGATCTTTCAAAGGGGAAACAACTAACTATATAACTATTAATACTAAATTTGCATGATAATGCAACTTATTCTGTTTTATGTGAGCTATGAAATACAACTAAAACTTTGCTGGGGGAGTTTGTTCTTCCCCCTCAGTACATCAAAATTTAAATACATTTTCATTATTTCCCCAAAAATAAAGTTCCATGTCCCTTTTTTTCAACTATTCAACTAGCTACATTGTTCTGGGACTTTTCAACTAGTTACTTTTTTCAAAAACTTTTCGACTGCACTTGGAATAAAACAACTAGTTGAAAAGTTCCGCCGGAACAAAGTAACTGACGGAACATAGTGGCTGTTACACGAACACATCAGCATGCTGAACAATAAAAATAGTTATGATTTTCTGCATTCTAACTGTTAAAAAAGAGTTTATAAAACAGAATACATTTCTATTTAATCAATCAGATTTAGTTAGCCTAACCAACTTGTCATCACTAAACAACAGTCGTTTGTCCAACCGTCAGTGAACTTAAAAGTGGTTTTTTTTTCTGTAATAAGTGGGTTGTGCTCATATTTTGTCCATTTGTTATGATGAACCTTATTATTAGCATTGTATAAAAGTTAACACTAACAGGTATAACTGGAAACATTATAAGATTTTCTTGGTCTCAGTTGGTTAGGACGCTGTTTATAAATCCTGAGAATAAGCCTCGCTAGATAGAAAATTATCTGCCTTACTCAATGTACACATATTTCCAAAGGAGTAGGTCCAGTAAGACCCTTTTTTGGCCCCAAAATATAGCAGTTTTACAAAATTGTTAAAATGTAAACTTTTAGTTTATAATTGGACAGAAGAATGCTTCTGCTACATAAATATGGGCTGTTTTTGACAATACAACGCAACAATATCGGGTACTAACACCATCAAGTCATGCTAAACTACTAAAATCTTCACAATTCTAGCATTTTAGTCAAATTTTAGACGGTTTTCGTGTAAAATGAAATTGGCCTCATTCGTGTTCATCCTTAATATTGAAATGTAAGTTGTATTTTATGATAATTATGGTATATAAAGATTGAGGATGAACACGGATGCGGCCACTTTCATTTTTGACCAAAACCATCTGAAAAGCGACATTTTTCGGCATATTTGGTAGATTTTTCATATTTGAGCTTGAATCGGATCACTTTAAAAGCATAATTCATTTCCATGGAGATTATTTGCCCTCATGCATCATGGGCATGGTCAACCTACAGTACCTACCTGCTCCAGACAAGTAACATTTTATTCAAATTAGTAAGTATTTGTAAGAGTTTGTTTATACAGATAAGGAAAGTGCTGGAATATTGGTCTTGGGGCTAGTAGTTGGAAAAGATTTGTTTGCAGACTAAACTTTATGATATATATATATATAAAATATTTGACTAATAACCAACTTATTTATTAATTTACATTTCAGAATGAAGTTAAGCTGGTGTTGACAGTCAAGTTGGAATAAAATGGATAACACAAGACGTGCAAAAAGGAAAAGGAGATGTAAAAAGGAAACCTCCAACAAGACGACCTATAGGAAAAAGAAAGCCAAAGTCAGCATTGATACTGAATTTAATGAAAATAATCAAAATGAAAGTTTTGTAGACAAACCTGTCGATAATTTTCCCCAGAATGAAGAAAACTTGGATATATATTTTGATTACTATGGTTACTGTGAAGAAACATACAATTACGGAGATGGTGTTGAACCAGAAACACTTCAATTTTTGAAGCACAAAATATTTGATTTAATCAAAGCCACACAAAAGTCTGACATAATTTGTCACGATGCAGAGAAATATTTGGCAGCCGTTTTAGGTGTATGTAGTATAGAACAAAGAAAGGAAGTAATGCAAGTTAAAAAGAATGTATATGAGCCACTAACTTTAGCTTGTAAATTGACAAATCTAAACATGGTCAAGTTTTTTGTAGAACACTGTCAAGCAGAAGTAAATGGTGAAAATCATAATGGCAGACCATTACTTTGTTCTGTGGCCAATGGTGATGAAGATATTGTCCACTATTTACTTGAATGTAATGCAGATTTTAACATAAGTTTTGCAGAAAACTACAATATGTTGATGCTTTCCTTGCAGCTGTTTCCTCAAGAAATATTTAAGTCGTTTGGCTATAAATCAAATGAGAATTTTGAAAACCAGGATGAGATTGACCATCTTAAAGAAACACTAACCTTGAAAATGCCGCATAAATTTGAGATTGTAAAACTTCTCATTGATAAAGGTGCAGTAGAGAAATGTACAAAAGATCAGATTTTTTACATCTTGACCTCAGTTTTTAATAGATCATTAGGTGTTACCAAGGAGTCACTTCAACTTTTAGTTGATAAAATTCCTAACTTTTACAACGTTAGGAATGCAGATGGCATGTCAGTACTTGGATATGAAATACTTCACCGAAGTTTTCACATGTCAGAATTTTTTGATCCATACTTCGAGAATGCCAAGGATATAAATGAAGCAAACTTCCTGAAATTTCATGTTGTTCCATTCTGGGAAAAGTCTAATAGCATAGAAAACAATGTGGACTTTGTGCTAGAGTCTTTTACTATCAGCAAAGAATCAAACAATATTTGTTTATCTGAAGAGTCAGACAATACATGTACGAGGTATGTCCATCCACTTGTTTATTTAGCCTGCACAGGGAATATAACATACTACATGAAGTGTTTACAGATGACTGGAGTTCCTTTTGATGCCAAGGTCAATGGTTTGGAGATGATAGGGACATATTGTCTAACTCATAGGTATTATCTACATGCTGTGCTTTGTTGGAATGCTGCCAACAAATTGAGACAGCATCGATGTCTCCGTAAGACACGAAATAAAACTTACTTCTCCTCTAATAACATATTGAAATGGGAAGAAGATATATCTTTGGAGGAGGTAGCTCGCACAGTTCCTCTCCAAGCATATGTTGTGGATATGACTCATGTTATATCAAAGATTTTCACAGACACCTCACAAAAGACAATAGAGGAAGTGACCCAAAGCTACATCACTCATGTACGAACGGGAGTAATGCCAGATTTAACTATCAATACAGAAGTCTGCTCATTCATGTCACATGTTGAAAAGTATATCAAGGACAATACCACACCAATAGAAGCATATACTCTGATTCTAATTAAAAATGCTTTAGTTCATGAACGTATGATTGGATATGGAGATTTCAATACATTGGGTGCGTTTGAATCTCTTGCAAATGAGCTTTATGCGAAAGGTAAAATATTAGAATGTGCAGCACTGGTGACTTACAGCTATCCATATTTTGTGAAGCATCTACCAAATGAAGTCAATTTATCCGTCATTGCCAGTTGGGACAAAAAGAATGCCTTGAAAAATTTCATATCACCATTGATAGACATTGTTTTGATTGACAGTTTACATTCAAAATTAACCTTTGACCTTTCAATGGCAATATGGAAATGTTTTTTCCTGGAATGTTGTGTCACACCAAGGTGTCAAAGGAAATTTCTAGAATTTGCGTCATTGCTTGTGATGATGAAGAGAATGGCGAGACGAGAAAAGACGGCTGAAGAATATCAAAGATTTTCCGAGTTTATGAAGAAAGTTATAAAAACTGATCTAAGGAACTTATATGGCCAATCTCTATTACATTATACAGTACCTTCGTTATCAAATAACACAATCGACATGTTGATGTCCCCCAACGACAAAAGTCCCTTAATTTATGAATTCTCAGGATCTGTGGAAATGATCAAACTTCTGCTGACATACGGAGCAGATCCTAATGCTTTCGATGACGTGGGCATGACGCCTCTTCATTTTTGTTACTTTTTAATGTTGGACAATAATGAAGAAAGTGGTATAGGTAAACCTGTAGAAATTGTGCAGACTCTCTTGGAGGGTGGAGCTCATCCAGATTGTGCCGATTTTAGCAAGCGTTCAGCCATTGAGAGTTCTCAGCAATCATTAGTACCTCTGTGTCCAGTTTCTCACCAAACACTACAGTGCCTTGCATCAAATGCCATTCTAAACAAAGGGTTATCATTTCATTCAGATTTACCGCCACATCTCGTTAAATTTGTTGAGTTGCATAAAAAACATGGAAGGCCAACTACACAGAACTTTCCTGAACAAGTATTTGGATAATTTGATTGGTCACAGAACTTTCCTGAACAATTGTTTTGATAATTTGATTGGTCACAGAACTTTCCTGAACAATTGTTTTGATAATTTGATTGGTCACAGAACTTTCCTGAACAAGTATTTGGATAATTTGATTGGTCACAGAACTTTCCTGAACAATTGTTTGGATAATTTGATTGGTCACAGAACTTTCCTGAACAATTGTTTTGATAATTTGATTGGTCACAGAACTTTCCTGAACAAGTATTTGGATAATTTGATTGGTCACAGAACTTTCCTGAACAATTGTTTGGATAATTTGATTGGTCACAGAACTTTCCTGAACAATTGTTTTGATAATTTGATTGGTCACAGAACTTTCCTGAACAATTGTTTTGATAATTTAATACAAGTCACAGAACTTTTCTGAACAATTGTTTTGATAATTTAATACAAGTCGCAGAACTTTTCTGAACAATTGTTTTGATAATTTAATACAAGTCACAGAACTTTCCTGAACAATTGTTTTGATAATTTAATACCAGTCACAGAACTTTTCTGAACAATTGTTTTGATAATTTAATACAAGTCACAGAACTTTCCTGAACAATTGTTTTGATAATTTAATACAAGTCACAGAACTTTTCTGAACAATTGTTTTGATAATTTAATACAAGTCACAGAACTTTTCTGAACAATTGTTTTGATAATTTAATACAAGTCACAGAACTTTTCTGAACAATTGTAAGAATAATTTAATTGGCTGTTTATAAATTTTATTTGTGTATAACATGTATAACATGCACAGTGTCAAGTATTGTGTCCTTTGTTTGCTAGCCTGGGTTAAAGGTTAATAGATGAACTGATTGTCATAATTGTCATAATGGATGCCAGCCAATGGTTGTTTTTAATATTTGGCCTTAGACATCAGATTATATAAATTGATTGAATGGTAAAAGATGACCACAATTTGCAAAAAGTATATTTTAACTTTTTGATTTGATACATTTTGAAATTTGTTGAAGATAAGTTGTTTTCAAGTATTGACAGGTTGCAATCATGTCATTTATTGAAATGCTGTTGCATTTTAGGAACATCACTGCTTTTGATTTTGGTCCTGAAACTATAGGTTTAATAGTTCCGAGGTCATCTACATTGATGGAGAGACTACCAAAATGAAGTTATGGGGACATCTTAATTGGTTTTATTGGAATCTGTAAGAATGACATTTATAACTAGGTCAGTGATGAGACTAGATCAACTGTGTTAGAATTCATTGTCTATCATATTCTCCCCCCCCCCCCCCCCCCTTATATGTCATTGTATGTCAGGATGTTTTATACACAAAGATACACAATGTACTTTAAAGACATCTTAGATGTGCACGGACTAAAATAGATTTTTCTAGTACCTTGTTGAATTTCTCTTTAAGTTTACATGATTATTATTTTTGTGAATGTATGTACAGGTACATCCTAACGCGTGTCTGGCGTATATACTAAATTTAGTCCTGGTATCTATACCTAAATATGAGCTGTATTTTTTTGTGATTTATGTTAGCTATTTTATTACATAGTATTAACATATGTCTGTAAAGTTCCTAGTATTATAAAATATTATACAGATGTTTACATTTCAAATGATTGTTATTTTCTTCATTTTTTAATCATGTTTATATTTATGTGACACATAAATCAAATTTAAGGATATATGGAATAAATTATACTGAACGACTATAATTAACCAACACTTCAATTTAATTTCTGTTACATAAATACCCAAAAATCTGAAAAAAAATTACAGTAGATTTTAAGTGTTCCCATACATGAAGTCTCTGATAAATCATTATATAAAGTTTTCAAATTGTTAGAGAAATGAATCAAAATTAAAAAAACGATTTTTTAGTTACAAATGAATGTGAAATATTCAATATTATATTATTTCTCAAATAAAGTGTTGTGTAATAAAGTCTGTCAGTATAATTCCTAGTTCAATTACTTGTAGTTTTAAATTATCTATTGCTATAGCATGAATTAAAAAAGACAGAAAAGTTTGCAAGCTAATGTTCAAATGTTATTTATATTCACTATTAATAAAAATTATCATGCAGATGAGCTTTCTTTTTTAAAAATTTACTCTAACGTAATAACATTTGACTATTTTTAATTTTTTTTTCCTAATAACTGAGTTACCCATCTAGTTTTGGGAATAGAAGTCTAATCCTAGAACTCCTGGTAAACTCTTTGACCAAGTAAACATGATAGCAACCAACTTTGGTTAGAATTCAGTGGTGGTGGGGGATGGGGACAAATTGATCAACCCATGATATTTGAAACTGATATGAGGAAGACAATCCATTTCAGGATGCAGGATGTGATCTTTTTAAAGCAATTTTACATGATGATCATTGCATCTTTTTCAAAAACAAAAGTTGACGAAGGTTAGGCTTGGTGTTATTTTATCATTGTGGCAACAGTGTAATTAAAGGCAACTATAGTTTACCAAGGGAGCTACCAATTGATTTTTATGGAGGGGGAGGGGGCTATGATGAAATTTGAAATAAAAAGCAGGAATGGAGTTTTGATTTTAAAAAAATGGGCAGGATGAGACACCGTGCAAAAAAAAGGCAGGATGACAATTTATGAAAAAAAGTCAGGACAGAATAGAGTGAAAAATAAAAAGGCCGGACAAAGATTACAACAAAAGAATGCAGAACAAAATTTTTCATCCATAAAAAAGAAGATGTGGTATGATTGCCAATGAGACAACTCCATGTATATGTCAATGAGATAAAAATCCAACATATTCTAAAAAGACATCATGAGGCATATTATGAAGGATAAATTCTGATGGAATTTCAATATTTGAAATGCAACTAACTGCCAAGTAAATTATTGACAGAAAGCATAAAACACAAATAAAATCCTCTTGTCACTGAATTGATCTCTGTCTTTGAGAACACAAGCATCATAGAGCAGTAAGGTGAACACTATATAACAATCCAGGATTTTGACATCATCACTTAATGGATCTTCCATCACTGTTTTGGATACCTAGAATACATAAATGTCCTCACAAACAACAGTATGTTGCTGGAACCTCTTTTTCAATTATTAACATCTATTTTATCAGCAATCAAAACCTGGCTTCAAAGTTATTGTGAAACTGCCTATTCTAGAGGTGGCGTGAATCAAATGTGGATACTAAACAGTCAAAAGATCTTTTAAAGTACATACAATCTAATAAAATTGAGAATGGAAATTGGTAATGTGCCAAAGAGACAACAACCCGACCAAAGAGCAAACAACAGCAGAAGGTCACCAACAGGTCTTCAACTCTAAGACTCTTTCATCTTGCAATAGTATTAAAACATTTGACTTTTCTACACTTTACACAAGTATTCCCCATTCCAAACTAAAAGACAAATTGATTGCAAGTATATTATCCTACTTTGTAAAGAATCACTCTGATTCAAACAAAAATATCTTGATTTCTTGATTGACAACATATTTGTTATGTTTGCATGACGTGTTTTTCATCAAACTATTGACATTCCCATGGGAACCAATTGTGCCCCTCTTCTTGATTGTTCCTTTATTTTTATGAGGCTGACTTCACACAGGAACTTCTTAGGAAGAAATAAAAGAAGTAAGCAATATCCTTTAACTTTACTTTCAGCTATATAGCCATGATTTTCTGTAACAAACTTATTCAAAATTCGGGGACTACGTTGAACGCATCTATCCCAGTTGAACTAGATATAAAGGATACAACAGACACAGTTAAGTCTGCCTCATAGTTTAATTAACATCTAGAAAATGTCAATGAGGATCGGTTGAAAACAAAACTTTATGACAAAACTGATGATTTCAGCTTCCCAACTGTAGACTTTCCATTTCTATAATGTAGCAACATTCCAGCAGCGACTGCATACAGAGTATATATCTCCCAATTGATACGTTATTCCCTATTTCCTATGAAGATTTCCTTAATTAAGGGTTGCTGCTCACAAGGAAGCTATTAAACCAAGAGTTCCAAATGATGAAGTTGAAACCATCCCTTCGTACATTTTACGGAAGCCATCACGATTTGGTTGACCGTAATGGAATACCAGTTTGACAGATGATATCGGATATGTTCCTTATGTCGTAACTACAATCCCGTTTCCTTTCACGAATGTGACCTACCGAATTCGACTATATACCGGGTTTGTAATAATATGAGCAACACCACGGGTGCCACATGTGGAGTCGGATCTGCTTACTCTTCCGGGGCACCTGAGATTACCCCAGTTTTTGGTGCGTTTCGTTTTGCTTTAGTTTTCTATGTTGTGTTTTTGTACTATTATTTGTCTGTTTGTCTTTGTCTTTTTCTTTTTTTTATCTATGAGTTTGGATGTCCCTCTGGTATCTTTAGCCCCTCTTTTCTAATGAGATTGATAAATGGATTTACTTCTTCCAGCTTGAGGGACGAACACGTACTGCACTGGGGTGCTGTTAGTGGGTCAGAAACGGCTTAGTCTTATAAAGCACATAGTTCAACTCCATTGAAGAGTTCTTCTTGCTCAAACCAAAGTCTTCACATTACTAAGTGAAAATGCAATCACGATTTCAAACAACCAGACGCCATGAAATACCATAGTCTTACTCCATGATTGGAAAATGTTAAAATCAAATCAAATAATTTTATTGGTGTTACTTCCTATACAGAAATAATACCAGCCGACATTTACAAAATATAAATACAAATACAAAAATAAACAAACAAACAAACAAAAAACAAAAAAACCACATATTTTCTCAATGATAAGAGAATTTGAAAAAGTAATGCATTTAAAGGAAGACAGTAAACTTCAAATGGACATATTAATGGTTGAAACAATATTAGTTTAATTAACAACAGCTAGTACAATTAGAACTATATCACTAAAGTTACAAAAGAGTACATTTCTATTAAGTTCTAACGCTTTACATTGAATGAGGAAATGGGACTCATCTTCAATTCCAACCTTACAAATTGGACAAATTATCTGTTCTAAAGGTGTTCTAGTATATCTATCAACGTCTATTAGTAATTTTCTATTACTAATTCTGATTTTTACCATTTCTAACACTTTTGTTATTGTCCAGTAGAAGATATTTTTCTAATTCAAAATTATTTTTTAACTTTACGATATGTTCTTAGTTTATTACCATAACTATTACCATTATTAGAGTCACAAAAAAAGCTTGTTTCCAGTATTTTATGAATTCCTCTTCTAATTTCTTTTGAAATGAAAAAAAAAAAACTTTTTTCTTTGACATAGTATTTTGATTTTCCCAGACATGCTGAAACCTAATAACACTATTAATTTACTACAAAAACCACTAGGAAAGTTTAAGTTTTCATTGTATGCTTTCTTTACCATACTCTCACTGTCCATATTAATGAGTAGACGATTCGGCATTGTTCTAAATTTGCTAGTTCTCTAAATGACCTATTATATGTCTAGTATATTTATGTCTGAGGATGTCAGAATTTTTATTGTATGTTGGTGCTCGAAATGCTCTTCATAAAAGGTTGGTTAACTTCTCTTGCTCACTCTGACTTTAGGGTGATTAACTTCTCTTACTTACTCTGAATGAATGGTGAATAACTTCTCTTCCTTACTCTGAATGGATGGTGATTAACTTCTCTAGCTCACTCTGACTGGATGGTGATTCACTTCTCTTGCTCACTCTGACTGAATGGTAATTAACTTCTCTTCCTTACTCTGAATGGATGGTGATTAACTTCTCTAGCTCACTCTGACTGGATGGTGATTCACTTCTCTTCCTTACTCTGAATGGATGGTGATTAACTTCTCTAATTCACTCCGACTGGACGGCGATTAACTTCTCTTGCTCACTCCGACTGGACGGCGATTAACTTCTCTTGCTCACTCTGACGGAATGGTGATTAACTTATCTTCCTTACTCTGAATGAATGGTGATTAACTTCTCTTCCTTACTCTGAATGAATGGTGATTAACTTCTCTTCCTTACTCTGAATGGATGTTGATTAACTTCTCTAGCTCACTCTGACTGGATGGTGATTCACTTCTCTTCCTTACTCTGAATGGATGGTGATTAACTTCTCTTCCTTACTCTGAATGGATGGTGATTAACTTCTCTAGCTCACTCTGACTGGATGGTGATTAACTTCTTCTCCTTACTCTGAATGGATGGTGATTAATTCTCTTGCTCACTCTGACTGAATGGTGGTTATTAACCTCTCTAGCTCACTTTGACTGGATGGTGATTTACCTTTCTTGCAAACTTAGACTGGATGGTGATCCACTTCTCCTTATTATGAATGGATGGTGATTAACTTCTCTAGCTCACTCTGACTGGATGATGATTAACTTCTTTAGCTCACTCTGACAGGATGGTGATTTACTTCTCTTCCTTACTCTGAATGGATGGTGATTAACTTCTCTAGCTCACTCTGACTGGATGATGATTAACTTCTTTAGCTCACTCTGACAGGATGGTGATTAACTTCTCTTCCTTACTCTGACTGGATGGTGATTAACTTCTCTTGCTCACTCTGACTGGATGTTGATTTACTTCTCTTCCTTACTCTGAATGGAATGTGATAAATTCTCTTGCTCACTCTGACTGGATGGTGATTTACTTCTCTTCCTTACTCTGAATGGAATGTGATAAATTCTCTTGCTCACTCTGACTGGATGGTGATTTACTTCTCTTCCTTACTCTGAATGGAATGTGATAAATTCTCTTGCTCACTTTGACCGGATTGTGATTAACCTCTCTTGATCACTCTGACCGGATGGTGATTTACTTCTCTTGCTTACTCTGAATGGATGGTGATTAACTTCTCTTGCTCACTTTGACTAGATTGTGATTAACTTCTCTTGCTCACTCTGACTGGATGGGGATTAACTTCTCTTGTTTACTCTGAATGGAATGTGATTAACTTCTCTCACTTTGACTGGATGGTGATTCCTTTCAATTGCTCACTTTGACTGGATGGTGATTCACTTCTCTTGCTCACTCTGACTGAATGGTGATTTTTTTCTCTACCTTACTCTAAATGGATGGTGATTAACTTTTCTTGCTCACTTTGACTGGATGGTGATTTACTCCTCTTGCTCACTTTGACTGGATGGTGATTCCTTTTTCTTGCTCACTTTGACTGGATGGTGATTTACTTCTCTTGCTTACTCTGAATGGAATGTGATTAACTTCTCTTGCTCACTCTGACTGGATGGTGATTTTTTTCTCTTTCTAACTCTGAATGGATGGTGATTAACTTCTCTTGCTCACTTTGAATGGAATGTGATTAACTTCTCTTGCTTACTCTGACTGGATGGTGATTTTTTTTCTCTTCCTTACTCTGAATGGATGGTGATTAACTTCTCTTGCTTACTTTGACTGTATGGTGATTCACGTATCTTGCTCACTTTGACTGGATGGTGATAAACCTCTCTTGATCACTCTGAATGGATGGTAATTTTTCTTCTCTTCCTTACTCTGAATTGATGGTGATTAACTTCTCTTGCTTACTTTGACTGTATGGTGATTCACGTATCTTGCTCACTTTGACTGGATGGTGATAAACCTCTCTTGATCACTCTCACTGGATGGTGATTTTTTTTTCTTTCTAACTCTGAATGGATGGTGATTAACTTCTCTTGCTTACTCTGACTGGATGGTGATTCTCTTCTCTTGCTTACTTTGACTGGATGGTGATTAACTTCTCTTGCTTACTTTGACTGGATGGTGATTAACTTCTCTTGCTCACTTTGACTGGATGGTGATTAACTTCTCTTGCTAACTTTGACTGGATGGTGATTTACTTCTCTTCCTTACTCTGAATGGATGGTGATTAACTTCTCTAGCTCACTCTGACTGGATGGTGATTCACTTCTCTTCCTTACTCTGAATGGATGGTGATTAACTTGTCTTCCTTACTCTGAATGGATGGTGATTAACTTCTCTAGCTCACTCTGACTGGATGGTGATTAACTTCTTCTCCTTACTCTGAATGGATGGTGATTAATTCTTTTGCTCACTCTGACTGAATGGTGGTTATTAACCTCTCTTGCTCACTTTGACTGGATGGTGATTAACTTCTCTTGCTCACTTTGACTGGATGGTGATTAACTTCTCTTGCTCACTTTGACTGGATGGTGATTAACTTCTCTAGCTCACTCTGACTGGATGGTGATTAACTTCTTCTCCTTACTCTGAATGGATGGTGATTAATTCTTTTGCTCACTCTGACTGAATGGTGGTTATTAACCTCTCTTGCTCACTTTGACTGGATGGTGATTTACCTTTCTTGCAAACTTAGACAGGATGGTGATCCACTTCTCCTTATTATGAATGGATGGTGATTAACTTCTCTAGCTTACTCTGACTGGATGATGATTAACTTCTTTAGCTCACACTGACAGGATGGTTATTTACTTCTCTTCCTTACTCTGAATGGATGGTGATTAACTTCTTTTGCTCTCTTTGACTGGATGGTTATTAACCTCTCTTGATCACTCTGACTGGATGGTGATTTACTTCTCTTCCTTACTCTGAATGGAATGTGATAAATTCTCTTGCTCACTTTGACTGGATGGTGATTCACGTATCTTTTTCACTTTGAATGGATTGTGATTAACCTCTCTTGATCACTCTGACCGGATGGTGATTTACTTCTCTTTCTCACTCTGAATGGATGGTGATTAACTTCTCTTGCTCACTTTGACTGGATGGTGATTAACTTCTCTTGCTAACTCTGACTGGATGGGGATTAACTTCTCTTCTTTACTCTGAATGGACTGTGATTAACTTCTCTCACTTTGACTGGATGGTGATTCCTTTCAATTGCTCACTTTGACTGGATGGTGATTCACTTCTCTTGCTCACTCTGACTGGATGGTGATTTTTTTCTCTTCCTTACTCTAAATGGATGGTGATTAACTTTTCTTGCTCACTTAACTGGATGGCGATTTACTCTTCTTGCTCACTTTGACTGGATGGTGATTCCTTTTTCTTGCTCACTTTGACTGGATGGTGATTTACTTCTCTTGCTTACTCTGAATGGAATGTGATTAACTTCTCTTGCTCACTGACTGGATGGTGATTTTTTTCTCTTTCTAACTCTGAATGGATGGTGATTAACGTATCTTGCTCACTTTGAATGGAATGTGCTTAACTTCTCTTGCTTACTCTGACTGGATGGTGATTTTTCTTCTCTTCCTTACTCTGAATGGATGATGATTAACTTATCTTGCTTACTTTGACTGTATGGTGATTCACGTATCTTGCTCACTTTGACTGGATGGTGATAAACCTCTCTTGATCACTCTGACTGGATGGTAATTTTTCTTCTCTTCCTTACTCTGAATGGATGGTGATTAACCTCTCTTGATAACTCTGACTGGATGGTGATTTACTTCTCTTCCTTACTCTGAATGGAATGTGATAAATTCTCTTGCTCACTCTGACTGGATGGTGATTTACTTCTCTTCCTTACTCTGAATGGAATGTGATAAATTCTCTTGCTCACTTTGACCGGATTGTGATTAACCTCTCTTGATCACTCTGACCGGATGGTGATTTACTTCTCTTTCTCACTCTGAATGGATGGTGATTTACTTCTCTTGCTCACTTTGACTGGATGGTGATTAACTTCTCTTGCTCACTTTGACTGGATGGTGATTAACTTCTCTTGCTAACTCTGACTGGATGGGGATTAACTTCTCTTGTTTACTTTGAATGGAATGTGATTAACTTCTCTCACTTTGACTGGATGGTGATTCCTTTCAATTGATTTACTTCTCTTCCTTACTCTGAATGGAATGTGATAAATTCTCTTGTTCACTTTGACTGGATGGTGATTCACGTATCTTGCTCACTTTGACCGGATTGTGATAAACCTCTCTTGATCACTCTGACTGGATGGTAATTTTTCTTCTCTTCCTTACTCTGAACGGATGGTGATTAACTTCTCTTGCTCACTTTGGCTGGATGGTGATTCACTCCTCTTGCTCACTTTGACTGGATGGTGATTAACTTCTCTTGCTTACTTTGACTGGATGGTGATTAACTTCTCTTGCTTACTTTGACTGGATGGTGATTCACGTATCTTGCTCACTTTGACTGGATTGTGATTAACCTCTCTTGATCACTCTGACTGGATGGTGATTAATTCTCTTGCTCACTTTGACTGGATGGTGATTAACTTCTCTTGCTCACTTTGACTGGATGGTGATTTACTTCTCTTGCTCACTGACTGAATGGTGATTTACTTCTCTTTCTCACCTTGACTGGATGGTGATTAACTTATCTTGCTCACTGACTGAATTGTGATTTACTTCTCTTGCTCACTTTGACTGGATAGTGATTAACTTCTCTTGCTCACTCTGACTGGATGGTGATTTACTTCTCTTTCTCACTTTGACTGGATGGTGATTAACTTCTCTTGCTCACTTTGACTGGATAGTGATTAACTTCTCTTGCTCACTTTGACTGGATGGTGATTAACCTCTCTTCCTTACTCTGAATGGAAAGTGATTAACCATTCTTGCTCACTCTGACTGGATGGTGATTAACTTCTCTTGCTCACTTTGACTGGATGGTGATTAACCGTTTTTGCTCAATTTGACTGGATGATGATTAACTTCTCTTGCTCACCCTGACTAGATGGTGGTTCTCTTCCCTTGCTCGCTCTAACTGGATGGTGATTTACTTCTCTTCCTTACTCTGAATTGATGGTTATTTACTTCTTTTTCTCACTTTGACTGGATGGTGATTCATTTCTCTTGCTCACTTTTACTGGATGGTGATTAACTTGTCTTGCTCACTTTGACTGGATGGTTATTTACTTCTTTTTCTCACTTTGACTGGATGGTGATTCTCTTCTCTTGCTAACTTTGACTGGAAGGTGATTCACTTCTCCTTCTTACTCTGAATGGATGGTGATTAATTTCCCTTTCTCACTTTGAATGGATGGTGATTCACTTCTCTTGCTCACTTTGACTGGATGGTGATTTACTTTTCTTCCTTACTCTGAATAAATGGTGATTATAACTTCTCTTTCTCACTTTGACTGGATGGTACAGTGATATGCATCCTCTAAGGAAGCGTAAATGGTAAAATCTGTTCACTATGGTCCTGAAAAAAAAAACCTTATGTGGCTTCAACAACACGAAACTTCTTTATAGTTTTCGATTTTCATGAGATTTCTTAAAACACCTGAGGAGCGATTTACTGGACTTGAAAATTTGCATCTGATTATACGTCAGGCGTCAGGCTACCGTTAGCGTCACGGTTAAAATTTTACCGTGATTCGTCAAAATATCCTTATCGTGATTCGTCAGAGGTCTCAAATAATTATCGTTAGCGTCATTTTTGGAAATACATTAACGTGATTTGTCAAAATCAGTCGATGTTTTTTATCTTCTAAACGAAAGTGTAAATTTTATCGTTATACACCAAAAATTACCGTTAACGTCATTTGGCAAGATTTTTTTACCGTTATTCGTCATGAAGGTACCCCATTACGACCCTCCCATATCCGAGACATGTAATACAGTATTAAATATGTCTCTCACGGTTCATTATTAAATATGTTGGATTCTGCCTCTTCTGAAAAAGAAACCAGCTCTTATCGGCCATGTTAAAATTATCAATGGTGTTTGTTTTCTAGTTTCGTTCTCTTTAACTAATATGATTAAAGGCAAAAAAAGGCAACTGCTTTGTGACATAGAGTAAAATGGATTTTGTTGGTGCTTTAGTTATGATATGTGATATATATCTATCTGTAGTATTTCTATAATGCTTGCCAATCTTATGGGCCGAGAATTCATTATTGCATCACAGAAATTTCTTTACACACAAAAATCTTTTATGCGATAGTACCGAGACATGACTTGTGTTCCTTTAGACATATGTCAAACTTTTAAGGAATTGGTCCGATTTCATCATTGACCGTCATCTACTTAATTCAGTCATGACTTCTTGAAACCTTGGACGATAGTCCCAGTTGAAACTTGGCAAAGAACAACTGGAATGTTTTTTTAATGGAAGGATGGGTTGCGTTTTATTAAAAGCCTCCTAAAAATAATTATATAATCAAAAGTCATGCTTTTTTCTGCTATCAATTGAAAGGATCTTAAGAAATGCATTTTGTGTACTATTTAGAAGCTACCAGGACTTATATATAGAAGTATACCCATGTCCCTCCGGTATCTTTCGCCCCTCTTTTATGCCAAATGCTGGGTTAGAGCAGTTTCTCGATCAATCATAGTATACGAATATCTCCATATTCACCCCATAGGTGCTTGCATTGAGGACAGGACATTGTGTTGAGTCCCCTCCCAAGTCCCCTCGTCATTATCATATCAAATTCCCGATATGTATCAGATTTTTTGTGTATTTCTACTCTGCATATATACAAGTCATTTTAACTATCAACAGGGGCGGATCCAGTCATTTTTAAAATGGGGTTCCAACCCAGGATAAATGGGATAAGGGGTCCACTAATAATTATGTCCCTATTCTAAACAAGTCATGATTAGTATAGCCCTTTATCGTAAGTCTAAAATATTCCTTAACAATTTAACTTAATATTTGTATCTAATTAAGATTAATTTTACACTTAGGGATGTTTAGGATTGGCTTGGACGGTTATGGCTCAGACATTTTATAAATGAGGTGTAAACAAAAATAGGAAACAAGGGACAATTTTTAAAAGGACAAATTATGTGTTTGGATGTTGTATTGTCTTGAGGTGATTAGCTGTCAATTTATTTTTTAAAAGTTACTATTTTAAAAATGCGGATTGAGGAATAATATTGATTTAAGCCATGAATATGTCAATTTCTATTTTATGACTTTTATGATGTATTTAAATGGGTAATTATGGTAGCAATATCCATTGGAAATTTGAATTGAGATTATGACCCTACTTGATGGAAAGATTTATTTTTTGGAAAGAGGGGGAGGTAAAAATATCAATTGGAAAAGGGGGTGCAATTTTTAGCCAAAAAAAAAAAAAAGGAGGTGGTGGTCAATGATTTGTTTAGAGGGGGAATATGTCAATTTGCAACAGCATAGTGTATTGCACATGTTGCACAAAAGCAAAAAATTGAATATATAAATTCTAATCATATAACCAATTCTAATTTCTTTGACTACAGTTATTCTGTGTTAGAAATCTATTATGTGTCAAATTTTTAATTACAATCCAAATTCAGACCTGTATCACGTGCGAATATTGTATCCATTTTTGCCCCAAATGTTCAGGGTTGGACATCTGCGGTCGTATCCAGCTACGCTCGGCGAAGCAATTTATGAAAAGTTATAAAAGGTAAAAAAGATGCATAATCAGCAAGATCTCTTTTAATCTAAATTTAAGGTATGACTGTAACTATACTTTAATTACATGGCCGAAACGACCAAGGCCGAAACAACCAAGGCCGAAACAACCAAGGCCAAAACGTCTCGATTCCGATCCAAGACGAGTGCGGGACTGTTATAACACATTTTGTCGAATTCAAAATGTCTGCGCCCATTAAATTTCGGAAATTTTCACAGATTTTCATTGAAAAACGGGAAGAAGGGAGCTGAAAAGGGAAGAAGTTTCTTCAAATAGACGCTTGTGTACGTAGTTTATAACAAATACTTAATATGAGGCAGGCATTACCTGTAAATGGGGACGAAGTCTGTATGAATTATTTTTTTGTAACTTAAATATTTGTTTAAAAAAAAAGAAACGGAAATACCGTAACGTTTCCGATTTTGGTTCTGTTGTTAGGAATTTAGTTGTGACGTTATTTAAATTATGACGTCATATGCAATGTTAACAAAGAAACGCTATCATCAGGTAACGTTTTTTCATATCAAGGAATTATTAAAAATGAAATTGGTATTGCGCGTTCCTTCCTATTTTATACTAGACTGATAAATATATATTTTACTCAAAGTTTCATACAAACGAGACCGGAAAAAGGAAGTACATTGTACATTTCTGCGCAGGTCCGGGATTTCAAAACACGACAAAAAAAATTTGAACGATTTTGAGTTCATTAGTACAATGAAAAATTCGGGAAATGTTCCCGTTTTTTTTTTTATTGAATTTTCTACTGTTATTGGGGACTCCGTCCCCATATAAAGGCTCATATAAAAGTGAATATTGTTGGCTACAACTACTTGAACTAGTCCTAAAATATGTTTGTAATTTTCCTGCTGCTTTTGGCTTAGTCCAGATAATTATGACGTCTGGCAAGGCTATTTTTTTTCTTTCTTGGAGGTAAACGTCATAATTATTTGGACTACTTCAGGCTCAGCAGATCTGACTGAGACTATCCATTGACATTTCTTTATCAACTGCAAATTAATATGCATATTGAGGACACGGTTATGATCCCGGAATCCCGGACTTAAGACATGAAATCGCAATGTCCCGAAATTTAAATCCCGACATCTCGGGCTTAAAACATGATATCGCGAGGTCCCGAAATTTAAATCCTGACATCTCGTAATTCCAAAAAATAATTCCCGGATCCTGAAAGGATTAATCCCAGAAAATAACAGAATCCCAAGCTTTAAAACACCTGATCCCGACGTCCAGAAAAAGGTATACAAAATATTTTGGCGGTTATTATTTTGGGCGGTTTAAAAAATCTTCTCAATACCTTTGCATGTACACTTCTAAATTGGCTGAATTTATTTTGACGATTTTGTCCTATCCAGGAAAATAAGCGAAAATTTACACCCTGTGAAAATAACCCACTGTATCTTATGTTGTAGCACCACTGACACTAACCTCATCTTCGCTACCCAAGGGTCTCAATCCTGTTCCCTCCTCTAAACCCTTGGGGGGGGGGGGGGGGGGGATTATGGTAAAATTTCAGATCCACAAGCATTACATGTCATGCATGTACCAGCTAAGGATTTTAATTGGTTGTTGTTGTAAACATGGTAAATGGCTGCATCCAATGAAAAATTGCCTTTACCCCTTCCCCCCCCCCCCCCCGCCAATACTAACCACCATTCTTTAAGGCCTGTATATGTCCTGCTTCAGGTTAAAGCTTTTGATCAAGGTAGTTTATGATCAACTTGAAACTTTAAGTACACATGTTCCCCATGATAAAATCTTTCTGAGTGATTTAAATGCCAAATTAGAATTTTGACCCCAATTTCACGGTCCACTGTACAAAATGTACATATAAAATTATGGTGTGAGCGGGGCATCTATGTACTATGTACAACACATTATACAAACAGAGATAATTTGAACTGTTGGTTGATAAAAATTATATAGAAAAATCCCATATACAGTCAATTAAACAAGATAAATGACCAGCTGCCTTATGAAGTTCATAAAAGCATTATAGTATATATATGCCCATGATAAATGCTGGTAATAGTCACTCTTGCTTATGTTAATTGACACTGTGAAACAGGATGTTTGCTGGTGATTATTTCATTAAATCAGCCACCGTCACAATCATCAGAAAAACATTATTTTTGTCTTTTATATACATGTATATACTAGCAACATGCATGACAGTAAAAATCTTACATCACATTGCAAACACGTAACAATCTAACCACAGCACTATAAAAAAATCCTGTGGAGAACACAGTTGACTGTTAAATGTCACCATCATCTAATCTGATTCCCCCTTTGTGTACATTATATTGTATAACTGTTATTTATATTTTCAGAATGAAGTATACTTAGCTAGGAACTTATGATAAAATGGAATCAGCAAGAAAATCAAAAAGACTGAAAAGGGATAGAAAAGTAAAGTTGGACAAAACTGCTGATCAGTTGTGTCAGTTGTCAAGGGAAGAAGACAGTACTCTTGCAGAGTTTGAGGCATGCAATGAAAGTCAAAGCTTAGATGAATGTGTTTCTGAGAATGCTGAAAATGAGGATTATCACTATGGTTATTATGAAGACTATGAAGACACCTTTAATTATGGTGATGGTTTTGAACCAGAAACAGTGGAAGTTTTAAAGGACAAAATATTTGGTTTAATCTTGGCTATTAGTAAAGCTGGTGAATTTTCCCATGATGCTCAGCATTATTTAGTGACTATATTAAGTGTTTGTAGCATTGATCAGAGGAAAGAGTTAATGAAAGTTAAAGAAAGTATATATAATCCACTAACTTTAGCCTGTAAACTGAGAAATCTGGACTTGGTCAAGTTTTTTGTGGAACATTGTCAAGCCGATGTAAATGGTGAAGGCTGTAGAGGAAGGCCATTACTTTGTGCTGTGACAAATGGGGACGAAGATATAGTCCACTATTTACTTGAATGTAATGCAAATACCAACATTCATTATGCTCCAAACTACAATTTGCTGATGCTTGCTTTAAAACTATTCCCTGAAGAAAAATTTGGTACCTTTGGCTATGAAGCTATTCGTGACTTCAAACAACATGAAGAAGACAAAAAAGATAAACAGAAACTTTTTAATCAAATGATTCATAAAACTGAAATCGTGAAAATGCTTGTTGATAAAGGGGCAATTGAAAAATGTACTAAAGCTCAGATATTTTACATATTAATTTCAATGTTTGAGGAAGAATTGTTTATACCCAATTCCACACAGAAGATTTTAATTGACAAAATTCCTGACTTTGGTAACATTAGGAATGCAGACGGCATGACTATATTAGGATATGAGATGATTCACAAAAGTTTCACCATGTTGACAGAATTTCTGAAACCCTACCTAGAAAATGTCAACAATATTAACACAGCAAATGTTCTCCGATTCTACTTTGTTTCTGAAAATTCTGATAACATTGAAAACAATGTAGACGCTGTGTTAAAATCATTTGTTATTGATAAGGAAACCAATGAAGCATGTCCATGTCAAATTAAAAGTTCTCGTAAGGAGAAGCCAATATACGTTCATATACTTATGTATTTAGCATCTGATGGAAGTTTCTCTTGTTACTTAAAACTTCTAGAGATGCCAGAAATACCTTTTGAAGCTAAGCTGAACAGTTTAGAAATGTTGGGAACATATTGCCATGACCATATGCAATCTTTGTATGCAATTCGCTGCTGGAATTCTGCAAAAAAGATCAGACAATTAAGATGTCTACGCATGACAAGGAATAGAACATACCATACAAGGATTCATACTTATCAGAAAAATACGTCCATCTTTGAAATAGGAGACGCAGATGAAGATACAGTTCCTGTTGCACCTAATGGTAATCCATTGTCAAAGTATTTTGGGGATACGGTAGATAAGGCCATACATATTGTGAATCACTGCTATGATAATCTAGTGCGGCAGGATAAGGTTCCAGATTTCACTGTAAATTCACCAAAAATCACATTCATATCACTTCTAGAAAACCATATGAAGGAAGCTGAGGAAGATTTTATGGTGGATACAGACATGCTACTGATGCTGAGAAATGCATCATTTTTTCAATGTTTGATGGGATTTGGAAATTTCGGTACATTTAAAGCATTTAAATGTTTGGCAGATGAGTTATACAAAAGGGAGAGAACCCAGGCCTATGTAGCAATGGTAACATACAGTTTCCCGTACTTTGTAAAGCACCTTCCAAATGAAGACAGTCTAAGTATCTTTGACAAAAAGTTATACTTAAGTAAGATAATTGCTAGATTGATTAAGGTTGTTGTCAATAAGAGTTCACAGTTGACCTTTGACCTCCTGATGGCAATCTGGAAGTGTTGTTTTCTAGAATGCTGTGTCACACCAAAAAACCAGAGGAAATTTCTAGAATTTGCATCATTGCTTGTGATGATGAAGATAATGTCTAGAAGGAATAAGACAGCATTAGAGAGTGGAAGATTTTCAGAGTTTATGAGGATTGTTTTAAAAGCTGATCTAAGGAATTTATACGGTCAAACATTGTTACATTACACAGTACCTACCTTGTCAAAAGACACAGTCGATACATGCATGTCGTATGAAAGAAGTCCTTTAATATGTCATTTTTCTGGATCTGTTGAAATGATTAAACTGTTGCTAGCTTTCGGAGCAGACCCAAATGCCTACGATGACATGGGCAAGACACCTCTTCATTATTGCTTTATGTTAATGTATGATGACATTGAAAATGAGGATGAAGGGATTAGCGTAAATAGTCCAGAAGATGTAGTCAAAACCCTTTTACACGGTGGTGCTCATCCAGATAGTGTTGATTATTCAGATAGTACTCCTATTGAGAAATCTGAAATATCAGAATATCCTCTATGTAAAGTATCAAATCGCACCCTTCAGTGTCTGGCATCAAATGTAATTGTGAACAATAAGATAGAACTTCGTGATCATCTACCGCAACATTTAGTTCACTTTGTTGAAATGCACAAGAAAAAGGGTAAAGCAACAGCAATGAGATTTCCTGAACATTTCTTTGGTTTTTCAAGTGTATATTGGGCATGAGTTTATGTTGTTGTTTGTTTTTAAAATACAGTTTGTTACTTTAATTGTTTCACAGCTGGTTTTTTTTATCTGTGTTGCAAAAAGGAGGTCAATTGACCTCTCCACTCTGTCTGTCTGTCTGTCTGAAATACCTTGGGTAGAAAACTTATCTTGGCTTCTATGGACATGATGGAATGAAATGTTTTATATTTGGAATGGAGCATGGCAATGTTGAGTTGTAGTGTGTAAGCTAATTTTACAACCTTAGTGTATGATAAGGTAGAAAAAATTGTTGTGTAATGTCCAGTGACAAATAGTACATGCATGTCATG
The DNA here is from genome assembly GCF_963676685.1 of Mytilus edulis. Taxonomy (NCBI): domain Eukaryota; kingdom Metazoa; phylum Mollusca; class Bivalvia; order Mytilida; family Mytilidae; genus Mytilus; species Mytilus edulis. The sequence goes on from NC_092345.1 coordinate 3,431,372, forward strand.
ATGATAAGGTTACTGGTATGACTGTTTAATACCCGATGGGTAATTATAAGCATACTCAGGAAGAAAACATATTTTGTTAAAATATTTCCTATAAATACAGAGTTGCTGAAAGACTCAATTTAAAAACTTCTCATTAGGTCAAGTGTTTATTTTCTATGTTGTGTTTTGTAACTCTTGTTAGTCTTGTTTTTTAGTTTTTTGCCATATTATGGTCAGTTTGTCATGTGACTTATGAATATCTATTTGGTATCTTCTGCCTCTCTTAATGTCATATGAATATGAACCATGCTTTGTAAAGACTGGCAGGCTAAGCAGAATTATAAAAAAGCTAGTTCACAAGGTAACACAACATGTTATCCTACTTGCACATGATTCTGACTGAGCCAATCAAGTCTACTCTTACAATGAATGCAAAACAAATACAATTTTTAAGTCGTGGTTTTGAATCCCTGAGGAGGATGTATCCAAAACATAATCTGGTGTCTAGATCTGTGTACACAATTTTTAACACCTGCTACCAGTTAAACTTCATCAGATAGGCTTGTGTTAAAAAAAATGGTCTTGAACATGCATGAAATATTTGCCACTGGACCAACAATCAATCAATTGATCAATCCAACAATGAGAAAGCAAAAAATATGCAATTATTAAGAGCAACACAATCTAGAAGGCATATACAAAATAGCCAATACAACTGTAGGACAACTTTAAAACTAATTAGAGATGGTATGATTGACAATGAGACAATACTCTTCAAGAGACCAAAGGACATGGAAGTCAACAAATACAGGTCACAGTAAGACATTTAACAATGAGCATGATGCGCAAAACCTATATGTAGATATAGGAAGATGTGGTGTGAGTGCCAATGAGACAACTCTCCATTCAAATAACAATTTAAAAAAGTAAACCATTATAGGTCAATGTACGGCTTCAACACTGAGCCTTTGCTCACACCGAACAACAAGCATAGTTGGTTGGTTATAAATGGCCACAAAATAACAAGTGTAAAACAATTCAAATGAGAAAACTGACGTCCTGATTTATGTAAAAAATAAACAACCAAAAAATATGTACAGCAATAAACGACAACCACTAAAATTACAGGCACCTCATTTACCTGAATGAGTAAATTTTTTTAAAAATCCAGTGGATTATAAAATGATTGAATTGTGAATCAACAATGGATATAGACTGTTGCCAAGACACCCTATCATCATACAAACACAAATTAATTGTACATACAAATATCTTTAGCAACAACTTCTGTATGGATCAGTGGTGATAAACACGAAAGAGACAACAACCCAACGACACAAGTAACTAAAAGACATAATCATGATAATAGGATAACATTTAGTCTTCGATAACAGACACTTATCTATGCCTAAACTGAAAGGGCAAATCATTTAAAAAAGTTGAAACAAATTTTATTTTTTTATTTGTAACATTAGAAAAAAAAAAATAACACAAAATATAAAATATCTGTATATGTAATAGTAATAAGTGATGCAGTACAAATACAGACAATCAAAATTTCATCTTTAATATTTAAGAAAAGTAGAAATATTTTTCTGTATAGCGGACTGGTTTGAATCCTATTCCACTAAATATCTAAATCTTGATTGATCCTATAAAATCACCACTACTGGTAGTACTTTTCACTAGTAAAAGTTTAAATATAATCAAAAGCTACAAAATTGCAAAAATTCATTCACGTTTGAATATTTAATTCATATTAACACAGTGCCAAACTGGATCACACCTCACCTTAGTTTCATATTAGTTCCTCTTTGGAGAAATCTACTGAAAATCATTTGAATCCAAAAAAGAAAAAAGATAAAACTGGTTTATCGCTATTTATGAAATTTTCCTTTGATCTTTCTGACTGATAATTTCCTTTCTCAGCACAGTAGAGTGATAGGAAGAATTATCGCTAGAAACTAAGGGCACACACACTGTTGTCAATGAAATTAACAACATCGTCAAAAGGTAAAATAGCGATAAACAGATTATCATTGGTCATCTCAACTTGACTGCTTTTCTCACATTCGCTGACCAGCTCAAGCAAGAAAATCAATCTTGTTAGTATAAATAACCAACAATAATCTATAAATATCAGCTAACGAGAGGAAGATAAATACTTCTTTATTATCTTAATAAGAGGACGATAAAATATTGTATCACTCTTTAAAAGAAATATAGACTATCAAATCACTTATTTAAAAGGAAGATAAAAAACTATTTTAAATCACCAAACAAAAGGGAGATAAAAACCTGTTATCTCTAAATAAAGAGGATAATAAACAATAAATAGTAATATAAAATATACATACTGGTAATACCAGTTAAAGCGATTGTACAGCAATAACAAAACAAAAATAAATACAACAAAGGTAAATAAATAAACAAACAAAATTCGTAAATCACAATAAAAAAACATTGCACTGACAAAACATTAAATAAAACTGAGATTCTCTGTAAATATGATGAAATATGCAAAATATTATGAACTGTATATTTAAACTTTTCATATAAATAAACATCTTAATAATAAGGTGGAGTAAAAAATCATTTGCATTTACAACTAGTTATTATTTATAATCACATTTAAAAAAGAAGACTATGATGATCAAATTTATTCATTGGACAAATATTCTTCTGCAAGAACAATTCCTCCCCCTAAATTTTCTTCTGTCAATTATAAATACAGATGTTTTACATATACCCCAGATTGTAATGCCACTTAAAATAGAACTAAAATTTTTAACAAGTAACAGGACAGGACAGAAAATTGCTTTTGTGTTTAATTATCTATAATGGATAGTTAGTTACTGGCCTTGCTTTATAATTGATGAAAATAACTCAATCTCATAAGTAAATAAACTGATTAAAATGACTAGAATGTTTAATAGATGAGTGAATGTGCAGTAGATTTTATATACAACTACACAAGTCAAGAAATAGCATTACACATCCTTAAATGCTTACTTGCACTCTTATGTATTTTTAATCCAATAGGATTTGTGGAAATTTTATTCCAATAGTATTCACAACGATAAATACAATTCTTACATTTTCTTAAACACATTTTTAGATTTTAGACAAAAAAAAGTTACACATTTTCTAAAACACATTTTTAGGTTTTAGACAATAAGGAGATACTTCACCATATTTTGTTACAACCACATGAAATTTTAAGTATACAATACCCAGGAAAACATGCTCTGTACTAAGCACAACATTAACAGCACCAAATAACATAAATAAATAACATCTGTTGTGCCTAGCATTAGATGACTGTAACAAACAAACAAACTTTATACAGGCGCGGATCCAGAGGGGGGGTTCGAACCCCCCTTTTGTTTGGACGATCAATGCATTTAATGGGGACATGTAATTGGAACCCCCCCCCTTTGTCCTGGGTTAGGAACCCCCCCCTTTTTAAAATGGCTGGATCCGCCCCTGTTATATCATATAATACAAAAGTAAAGGACTGCATGACCCTTTATGGGTAATAAAAATTTCCTATTTTGTCTACTGTGATCTGCTTTTTAAAATAGATTTCCTCCCTTAAAACTGATCAAGTAAAAATTTATCTTGTTAGTAACAAACATATACCATCATACAGTCACACATTTTAACAGCCATGTAAAATAACATAGAAACAATATATTGGTTTTCAATATATATACATTGTATATAATCTTTAAATGTGTAAAAAAGGTTAAAGTTGATATGTGCGAAAGCTATGAATTTAAGCATATTATTATACCTTGTCCCCTTTTCTTCCTTTGATATTTGTTTGTGATGGCCAATTACACTTTTTATGGGTAAATCAGCTGACAATTTAATATTACCGGTAAGGGGTGGACATGGGAACTGTAATTCTCATTCCTGTCCTTAATCCTCCCACTTTCTTCCTCATTTACTTACTTCAAATTCTGTATGACATCCTTAAATCAATTTCTCAAAAACACATACTTCAACCACCCCTGTCCATTCCCCTTGTAACCATGAATTATTACTTTGAAAATTTGTTTTTTATTTTTATAATGGATTGATTGTTTGTTGGTGTTTTAACGCCACTTTTAGACAATTTCATCGAGGTCAGTTTTTAATGGTGGAGGAAGCCAGAGTGCTCAGAGTAAAGCACTGACCTTAGATAGGTAAACTGACAATCCTAGTCAATTAAGACTGGAGTCGAGTGCATCCGCACGGGTGGGATTCGACCTCACAACCTCAGTGTTGACTCAACTTGACTAGCTAGTTATTACAGGTGTGGAACTATTTAGACCACTTGGCCACTAAGGCCCTTTTTTATTATGGAAGACTCAACAAAAAGAGTAATTTTTAAATCTTCAAATAAAGAAAGAAAGTAGTATGAATCATAAATTTTTCCATTTTCATTTTTCCGAAATGTTCTTCAACAACGATATATATATATATAACCTTGACATAGAAACTGGCGATTAAGGCCATTATAAAAACATGACACCAATAAAAGATTTCTAATATAACATGATTGATTGATTGTTGCTAGCTTAATGTCCAGTATACAGTATAACAAAAGAGAAACATTGTACACAAAAATGTCATATCAAATACAGCTTATAAAAGTATCACAATTGTTCATATAAAGTCAATTATGATATAAACACAAGTAGCCTAGTGAATAAGTTATCTGTAATAGGCAAAAAGTTCTAGTTTGGACACATCATTGATGCCTCTTACTCCGCTCTTATTGAGACAAAGAAGAATTGTTGGTTCAGGTCCTTTTTTATTTGTTATTTCTATAAACACAGAGACATCCACAGGCAAGAAAGCTCAGGAATTCTTGTTTAAGTTTTTCACAACCATCTTAAAAAGGCTCTTAGTTTTAAGATTTAATGCACTTATTTTCAATCTTATAGCTGTCTCTCTGCAGCGGTTTAGGAATTTTACTTGACAGACATTTATTGATGTTACACCAGGGTAATTGTCTCTTATGCCATACATGATTAAGTGAATACTTGGTTTATGAGCACAGACAATTCCAATCTTGAGTCCAGTGCAGCACTCCAAAAGTGGAGATAGTGATTCAATACAAAATACCATTCACACAACTGTGCCTTTAAGCCCTGCAGAGTTTGGAGTTCTAAGTTCAGGTGCAGACTTTTTGCTGACCAGCGGTTTTTTGTAACTGAACTCCTCATGATTGTTATAGAGTTCTGGTACTGAGCCTTTTTGTTTTCTGTAAACAGCCTGATCCTTGGCACTACCAAGATGAAAATGTGGCACAGAGTTGGTGGTGGGTGAATATGTCTCATCTTCACTGTCACCCACAAATACCACTGGAATCGGCTGAAAATATATCAACTATATGATAGATTCATTCTAAATATAATATTTCACAGTGGATTTAATTATCTTCATGGGTAACAAGTTTGTAGCTAAAAGAAAAAAAAACCATATTGATGGATGATGGATATTTGACTTCATCTTCATTGTTTTACATACAAGTTTTTAGGCATTTAGTACTTTATAAATTTAGGGTTCACCTGATTGATGAAATCTACTTAAAATGGTATCCCATGAATAATACTGAATCCACTGTATGTTATAAAATACAAATCTATAATAATGTTTTAACTGCAAGTATTCTTAGATGTGTACTTTTTTGTTGTAGGGATGTGTGAATATCCTATCATGTCTTGTCTGTCTTTTTGTAACTTGTATTTCTGCTTTGTATAGATCTGACGAGTTTTTCAGCTGAAATCTCCTTATATGTTTTACCCCGCCACATTCTGTATGTGTCTGACCTAAGTCAGGAGCCTTTAATTCAGTGGTTGATGTTTGTTGCTGTATATCATATTTGTTTTTTTTTTATCACAGTTTTTGACATAAATTGAGATGTTAGTTCTTGTTTTACATATGTCATTTCTGGGTCTTTTAAAATAGCTGACTATGCGGTATGAGTTTTGCTTATTGTGGAAGGCTGTAAGGTGACCTACAATTGTTAACTTCTATGTCCTTTGGTCTCTGTTGGAGAGATGTCGCATTGGCACAGTTATCTGCCCCTGATTAGACACCTACCTTACAGTTTCCATTAGAGGAATCTGCTACCAGTGTATCTCCATCTGTTCTACTATCACTGCTTATTACAGGACTAGCAGCCTCTATATCATAGTTATCTACCCCTGATTAGACACCTACCTTACAGTTTCCATGAGATAAATCTGCTCCTGGTGTATCTCCGTCTGTTCTACTATCAGTGCTTATTACAGGACTAGCAGCCTCTATATCATAGTTATCTACCCCCTGATTAGACACCTACCTTACAGTTTCCATGAGATGAATCTGCTCCTGGTGTATCTCCGTCTGTTCTACTATCAGTGCTTATTAGAGGACTAGCAGCCTCTATATCATAGTTATCTACCCCTGATAAGACACCTACCTTACAGTTTCCATGAGATGAATCTGCTCCTGGCGTATCTCCATCTGTTCTACTATCAGTGCTGATTACAGGACTAGCAGCCTCTATATCATAGTTATCTACCCCTGATAAGACACCTACCTTACAGTTTCCATGAGATGAATCTGCTCCTGGCGTATCTCCGTCTGTTCTACTATCAGTGCTGATTACAGGACTAGCAGCCTCTATATCATAGTTATCTGCCCCTGATAAGACACCTACCTTACAGTTTCCATGAGATGAATCTGCTCCTGGCGTATCTCCGTCTGTTCTACTATCAGTGCTGATTACAGGACTAGTAGTCTCTATATCACAGTTATCTGCCCCTGTCGGTTCTTCTCTTGGTTGTGACTGCATTTTTTTCCTCTCGTCAATTAAAGGTGAAGGTTGAGGTGAAAGGGAACTCGGTTTAATGAGGTATCTAAAAATAATAATGATGATTTAATTTCCATGCTATACACAAAACCATAATTCATCCTTTTCATTGTTTTGTTAGACTCAGTTTTCACATTTGACAAGAAAGGTAATGTTAGACTGTGATGAAAGGAGTAGGCACGATAAGACCCCTTTTTGGTCCCAAAATATAGCATTTCAAAAGTTTGTTAAAAATGTAAATTTTTTAGCTATTTATTTGAAAGAAGAATACTTTTCTTACATAAATATGCACGGTTTTTGACATTACACTGCACATTCATCAGGTACTAGCATCAGTAATTCATGTAAAGATACTGAAATCTTAGTCTTTTTAGCGAAACCTTTTTAAGACCAGATTAAATAATTTACTTACATTATATCGTCCTCCTTCAGACGTAGATCATAACTTGGGTTTATAATCACATAAGATATGGTGTTTCTTTTATCACTTGCTGCATCTGAAAAAAATCATTTTGTATACATGAATGGTCTACTAGACAAATACCAACTGTTTTTATGTTCCTTATACAAAGGAGATAACTTGTTCAAATGGATCTCTTATAAACATTGTTTAAATAGCTTGCAAGAAATGTTGTATCAAATTAACTTTACTGTGTAAGATATGCTTTCTGCTAATTGACTGTGAAAACAGTTAACTACTCACCATAATCATTTAGAGGTTGTTTAAGACTTTGCATTCTACATCGCACCATCTGACAAATCTCATGCCTCTCAGGGGTCATGTGAGATCGGCTCCCTTCCTCGTCACTGTCTAGTCCAATCAAACTGAGGGACACCTACAAGAAAATTACATGTTTAATTGGCAAAATGAACCCCTTAGGCATTTTTTAATTGACTTCTATAAAATCCATCTTTTAAATATTTTTGTATCTTAACAATCTTTTCATTCATTTGTTTAAAAAAATATATCATCAATTCACAATAAAGGGAGTAAAAGAAGATAATATGCTATTTCAAGCATTTTATAATAATAGTTTTTTAAAAATAAAAGAAAAATTTGAAACTAATTCAATCATATTTAAATAATATATTCACCAATTATCTTAAAATGTCTGTATTTTTTTGAAAATTTAATTTATTTTAACTGAAACACTCATGCAGTTCCTTCATACATTTGCCCTGATAGTATACATGCAGTATATATATTCTTTTCTACCCTAAACACAATAATGCATCTTTCATAACAAGACTATCTATCTATATTACACACAAACCAAAACCACTGCAATGACATGACATTGTACAATATGTTTTTAATCTTGTCAGCATTCATCATGTATATTTTGAAAAAAAGATTTTCTTGCAGATTCTTTTAAACTCTAATAACAAAAATATAAATTTATAAATTACATAAAAATTTAGACATAGATTGGTTTATTGTTAAAAGTTTATCATGTATTTTTATAAGGGTCTTTAACCTAAAGCAAAATCAAGAAAGCCAAACATATAAATAAACTCATCATAGATACCCGGACTAAATTTTGTATATACGCCAGACACGCGTTTCGTCTACAAAAGACTCATCAGTGACGCTCGAATCCAAAAAAGTTAAAAAGCCAAACAAAGTACAAAAACACACATCAAATAGTCACAGTTGTTAGTGGAACTTGTTGAATAGCAAATGACTGAGTACTCAGGTCGTCTTGCTTCTATTACCAAATGACTGAGTACTCAGGTCGTCTTGCTTCTATTACCAAATGACTGAGTACTCAGGTTGCTTGCTTCTATTATATTTTCTTTCATAGGTTGTTTTCTCATTGGAGGAAGAAAAAAATAGGGTGGTTGATGTTTAAAAGACAATTTACCAAACACACAAGCAGTTGATTCAGGTGGAGACATAGAGTGCATAATCCCCTCTTTTGATCATATAAAATTAATGTTTGGCACTAATCATTTTAAATTTATTAATATTACATGTAATAACAAAAGATTCAACCGCCTTTCCTCAAACCATGGATTCAACCTCTGGATATACTTGAAATAAGCAGACAGTATCAGGGAGAGAATTAAACTTAACTTTTAATATTACTTATTTGGCAAAGAAAAAACAAACAGTATAAAATAAATAGACGGTGCTTATATGAAGATTTTATGGATCATTCATATAAACAAAAGTGACAGTTTATAAATGATTACACCTATATATACATATATAATATACAGAGCAGCCAATCTGTGAAAGGTAAAATACACCTCAAGCTGTGAAAAATAAAGCAAAAGTAATATAGCCTGTGTCCAGTAATATGCAGACATACACAAAATTAGGTATATATATATCATATATATCAAATTTCTAAAAAAAATAAACATTCTTCCAACAACTTGATTAGTGTTTCTAAATCTGCATTCACTCTAATGGGTTATATAATGAATGGTTAGGGCTAATATATTTTATCATAGTGAGTTGGCAATAACATTTAAAAGTTAGTCCCAAATAATTAAATTAAATGAAACGAATGTGTGCTAAGCTGAATCTTATAATTACAAGTGTAAGCAAAATGTTTTGGAAAATATATGTTAATAAGACAACAATGAGAAAAAAACCCAAAAAACTTAAAAACATAGAAGAAAGATTTTTTTAGTAAAAAATCAAAACTCTATTTGCTTCTAAAGGCAGCCTAAAGATAAAATATAATAGCCCCTATAACTAGATAAAGATAAGAAAGAGTAAAACCATGCTAAGCCTACTTCTGGTTGTGATTTCGATGGTTCTGGTCTTCTTCTTTTCTAAAGAAAACAGGCAATATGTCTTATAGTATAAATCAACATTCTTACAAAACAATCATAACAGAGTATGAATAACCATGGCAATTTATATGATAACAAGAATGTGTCCCACGTACACGGATGCCCCATCCGCACTATCATTTCCTATGTTCAGTGGACCATGAAAATGGGGAAAAATCACTAATTTGGCATTAAAATTAGAAAGATCATATCATAGGGTACATGTGTTCTAGGTTTAAAGTTGATTGGACTTTAACTTCATCAAAAACTACCTCGACCAAAAACTTTAACCTGAAGCGGGACGAACGGACGGACAGACACACAGACCAGAAAACATAATGCTCATAAATGGGGCATAAAAACAATTAATTCAGCATTTAACTTATGTTTTTTTAATAATACCAAATATTACAATTCAAAAACAGCAACACAATGACCAAAGCAAACATCTTTTTTATTTTAAGTGTGATCATTTGATAACTAACATTGGTAGTTATGTTTCAGTTTGGACACTTCAGCAAAAACTTTAGTAAAGGGTGCTGTCAATATCATCATGTACACATTTATGCCCTAAAGTCTGGAAGATAAATATTTCTTGTGACAATCTACAAAGGAGCTATACATTTCTATAAGGAAACTATTGTATAAAATCTTGCATACAGATGATAAGTATGAGAAAAACATTACAACGAAATGAAAAGATAGAAGTGATGATTTTAGGACCTTGATATTAAAATATCCATGCAAGATTTGTAGGAAATATTTTTACTCATGACTTTTTTCACATTAGAAAATTCTAAAATTTCTTTTTTATTGGTTGTCAGGAAGGGAGAATGCATTACCAAAGTTTTAAAATTTCAAAACATGCCTACACATTCATAGAATTATTCTTAAATTCAGGATCGATCCCTATCCATTTTTTTCTTTTTCTCCCTTTCCGTTTCCCTTAATGTGCCTTATACAATAACAAAAAGAAATATGGGTTTAAGCACTAAAATAATCAACTAAAAACATGTTTTGCTACTTACAACTGAGTTTCTAAATGCTAAGTTGAGTGCAGACTGATCTCGCCCTGCAAACGTTGAGCTCTATGTAGGATAAAAACAAAAATAAAAAAGCTGTCAGCATACCACTACAGTAAGGTTAATAATATCAGCAAACCAAATACATGTATAATGCTACATACATCTATACATGGGCTTTATATATGTTGATGCTTATTATTCCTGAGATTACAATTTTAATGGATTTCTTGTTAAACTAAGAATTTAAATGTTTGATGAATTACACATTATCTTTGATAAGATTAGTTAGACTTTGGCAAACCACAAAATCAAGTTTCCCCAAAATTTCTAGTTTGTCTAAATCAAAATATTTAGTATCCATTAAAATAAATGAAACCACAGTACATAGTAAGCATCATCCCATAATATGGCAGATAATATAATTGATAGATACTGAATAGTCAGGAATTAATTGCATGGATTTATCATTGCAAGTCACTGATTACTGGTAGAAATGCAAGATCGAATTTATGCTATTGAATTCTTTTTGTTTAAAGAAAACCACTAATGAAACTATGAATGGGAGTTTAAATAGTTACTAACCGGCTCCTGCTGCTGTCATATTTTTACCATTAATGAAAACCTCACAATAACTTCTGAATTTTCAGTATCTAAATGTAATTATTTCAAGACTTTTTGAATCATGATATAAAAAAAAATTGTATATCTCTTTACGTCAAAACAATTACAGTTATAAATTTACTGTGGATTCATTAATTTTCATGGGTTTACAATTTTCATGCAGTGGCGGATCCAGGGGGGGGGGGTTCCGGGGGTGCGCACCCCCCCCTTTATTTTTACCGATCAATGCATTTGTATCGGGACATATGTTTTGCACCCCTTTGCACCCCCCCTTTGCTCTGGGTTAGCACCCCCCCTTTCGAAAATTCCTGCATCCGCCCCTGTTCATGGATTAAAACTTAGTGGGTATTTTATTTCGTGGTTTTGCCAATCTCTGCACACAAAACCTATGAATTTTTGTCATTCGTTGAACATTCGTATTTGTGGTTCACCTTCACCCATGAAACCAACGAAAATTGGTATCCAACGAACAATAGTAAATCCACAGTAATTATTATGAGTGTTATGAGTGTATTTTATAAAATAGAAAACCTGGGAAAAAAATAATAATAAAAAAAACCCAAGGAAAATGCCCTCAAAAATATTAAAATTTGTCACTCCTTCTATTGAATTAATGTTCTTAGGTGATAATTCACTTTTAAATTAAACATACAGTTAAAAGTTTTAAATAGGTTATAAAAAATAATAATTTAACTTGAATATTCACATTTTTTCCCCTTATCAAACAAGTTTTTTTTATGACAAGCTGTTCATAAAGTTATGAAAAAAAACCCAAGATCTTTTATCTATAGATTAATTTTCATGGGTGAAAGAAAAAAATCTGTGATTATTTAATATCTGTAAAATCATGTTTACTTATAAAGAAACAGCTTTCTATATATCTATTAAAATCACATTTTTTTTTTAGATATATAGGTTCTGGATGAAAGGTAGTATATAGATTCTGAATGAAACTTATGAGTATGTTAACATTTCTACATACTACTTGGTTCTAAATATAGACTGGATTCTCCTTTAAAAATAGACTTACAGGAGTTTTCTCCCCACTACTCTGTAACTGAGTTCTATATATAGCTATAGGTATTTCACAAGTTGTAGAGCAAAACTTTTGGTATAATCTTCCATATGTTCTAATCCATAAATCTTCCTTCTTTATCTTCATCTGAAAATAAACATGCAAATAATTAACTGAATGAACTGAAGTTTAGATATATCATTTTAAATGCAGTCACACCAGTAAAATAATAATACGCTTCAATATATTCTATTTATGTAAAAAGTTAACTCATTGAGGTTATTAAAAAAGGGGGAGGGTGGAGATTTAAATAAAAAATTCGACCCCACCACATATTCAAAGGTATGTGTCAAGTCACAAACCTTATAAGTGCTTGTCTTATGGTATATTTTAATGATAATTTTTGTTATTTGAAGAATTCAGATTTTTGATTGTTTCTGTTAAATTTATAAGTACTTTAATAGACTCCATATGACAAAGAATTAAATATAATGTATAGAAACCTATATGTTAAAGACTGTGGGTCGACCTCTGAATATCTTTTTAGTTTTTGTTGTTGGGTAACTGTCTTATTTACATATATCCCACATTTCCTTCGCAGTTTATTGAAATCCTGATCTGCAGCAATTTATTGAAATTCTTATCGTCAGCTCTTAAATGATTAATATAAGTTTAACCCTTGACCTTATGACAATCATACTTACTACAGATAAATGACCTGATCCAACAGCTTGATCTACACCAAGTAACAATCTTGTGAAGGTTATCACATACAGTTTAACCTTGACCTTATGACAATCATACTTACTACAGATAAATGACCCGATCCAACAGCTTGATCTACACCAAGTAACAATCGGGTGAAGGTTATCACATACGGTTTCACAAAGGCCTGGAAAAATAGCGTAATGTTGATAAATATATATATTTATTCTTTATCTTGAACTAAATAAACAGTTTGAAACCAAAAACTAATTAAAATAACTTCCAAATAAAAACATACATGTATTAACAAATATTAATGATTGGTGTTTACTTATATTCATAAATATTTCATGCATGTTGAGGATGTGCATGAAATATTTGCCACTGGACATAACACAAATACCAATCATAAAATAAGAAAAACTTATCTTCTTAAGTTGTGCAACAAGTATAAAATGAAAGTGAATTGAGGTCTTTACATATGGAATAGCCATAAATGAGTGGCAGATGTCATGGGTTCGATCAAAATCCAGGAAAAACAAGAATGTGTCCTAAGTAAACAGATCTGGACACAGATGCCCCATTCACACTATAGTTTCTATGTTCAGTGGACTGTGAAGTTGGGGTCCAAACTCTAATTTGGCATTAAAATTAGAAATATCATATCAAAGAGAAGATTCATGTTCATCCGACTTAAACTTCATCAAAATCTAACTTGATGGATGGACAGACGAACAGTCAAATGATTAGACACACAGACTGATACACATAATGCACCACAGTGGGGCATAAAAAAAAACAAAAAACCAGGAAAATCATTGGTTGTTGTCTGTCTGCTAAGCAAAAGCAAAGACTGGTTAGCTGCAAGTTAAACTAATGCGTACATGACTTCTAGCAAAAATGTTATCTACTCCATTCACATATTCTGGTATTCATATGAAAGTAATATTTGCCACTGGACATTAAACACAAATCCATGTCTATATTTTAAGACCATGTATTGATAGTATATTATTCAACTGGTTTTACTGTGTCATTCCATACCTGATATAATATTGTATCTAACATACTGGCGCTGAACACATTCCCTGCAGCAAATGGTATTCGGAACATATACGACAGGTTTGATCCTCTGGATTTTTCTTTCTGAAAAGAAGAGCATATTTTATAAACCTACTTTCATTGCATTCATCACCAATTCATTTTATGAAAATTAAAAGTTGGCAAAGTATTAACCCTTGCTGTGCTGGAGCCATAATATGCTCACTACCCAAAATACTGTTTTTTGGCTTCAATGGCTCTAAATACTGTAAGAGGTAAAATGTAAGATATATGTTTTGAAATTGATGCATTTTCCCACAAGCTAAGGCTTTTTTTGGTATCTTTCTTAGGCTGTAGGTGCAGGTTGAAACCTTATACAAACTTTGAAAATTGAAATAGGATAAAACTGGGTTTTTTTTAGGAATTCTGTGACATACTCACTTTTTCTAGTTTGGCAAGAGTAAATGAGTACTGATCGTTGGGTCTAAACTGCATGAACCTCATATTAGAAGACTGGGACAGTTCTGTTATTATATTGGCACTTGGGAACAGTCTAAAAAAAATATACAATAAATGCATTAAAATAATTTCTATGCCTTGATCAATAAAGCATCAAGATAGACTAATATTAATTGATGATATATAATTAAACAGAGAGAAAACAATGTGCTGAACTTTTGCAGTGTGTGAATCATTCAAATCAAAGTGTACTTTGGCCTATCATATCAGTACAATAAATTCCAATTTTGAACATAATAACAAAAGTACAGATTATCCATCAACATACTAGATAGTATTAATACGAAGAAAACAGAAGTTTAAACTTAAAACTTATTTTTCACATCAACATATAAGGCATATATATTAAAAAGACATATAGATGGGCCAACAAACAGTCTTCAAACATGGACAAGTGTCAATGTAAATGCTCTTTTGTTCCGACTTTGGAAAGTTCCAGGCAGAAAGAACTAACTAGCCCGAAAGTTCCAGAGGAACTTATTAACTAGTTACTTTGTTCTTCCTCTGGTTTAAAAATTCCACCGGAACAAAGTGACTAGTTGAAAAGTTCCAACGGAACATATCAACTAGTTAGAAAGTTCCTTTTTGCCAAATTAGTCAAAACCGGAACTAACAAACTAGCCCAAAAGTTCCATCGGAACTTATCAACCAGTCACAAAGTTCCAATTGGAGAATTGATGCAAAGTAAAAGCGCAACATATTATATTTGAACTTTTTAAAGGGGAACCAAAATACTGATTACAAAAGTCAAAAAGAACTTATCAACTAGTCGCAAAGTTCCTCTTTGGCAAATTAGTCAAAACCGGAACTACCAAACAAGCCCAAAAGTTCCTCCTCAAGTACTTTTAAAAATATCAATTTCAGATTAATGTATAACAATAAATTAGAACTTATTCCGTTATGAAGGCAACATTCTGACCGAATTAACTAGTTGTTCTATTCCGCCAGAACTATTCAACTAGCTACACTGTTCCGGGACTTTTCAACTAGCTACTTTTTTCTGGAACTTTTCAACTGCACTCGGAGTAAAACAACTAGTTGGAAAGTTCCATCAAAAACGAAATAACTAGTTGAAAAGTTCCGCCGGAAAAAAGTAACTGACAGATCATAGTGGCTGTTACATCAACACCATATCCTCTGAAACCTTCAAGTCAATACAAGACAAATCATGCACAAGTTAAGAGGAAACTAGCAGAGCTTATGTCTAGTTTACAAAAAACATCTTATAACCAGAAAATTATAAACTACTACAGTAACACTGATAACCTTTGACTTGGGAAAGGTGGACATATGTCTATATATCGTACACTGGTTTTGTGAGAACTATCTCCTTTTTCTTGGTCAGTAGTATATCAAAGTGAAAACTAACCTGAATATTGTCTGAACAGCTACAATAGTATTACAATCTGCTAAGAATTCATCCTCTTTTGAGTTAGATGTCTCCTTATTGACAACGACCACATTATCAGCTAGATTTATACCAGCTTCTAGCAAATCTTCAAGGCTAAAAACAAATACATACATGCATCATAATCAAAATTCTTCTCACAACCCCAATGACACAGTTTTAGCCAAATGAATAACAGCTTCAAGTAAATTTTCCAGGTTAAACACAAACATCATCATAAATAATGTACATGTACTTGCAACTCTCAAGATGTGCTGTAAATTCAGAAATCAATGTGCACATTTAATATTGTGTATCCTTGACCACTTTATACAAAAATGTGTGATTTAAAGAATGCAAATACAAAAAATTGTATGAAGTAAAATCACTACTGAACTTATGAATACAAGTTTTATTATTGTGAACCAGCCACTGTGTCATTTTTTATAAGAACATTGCAACTACAGTATTATTGTTCTCTTGGTTTCAGAGGAATATACTGAAAATGTCAAAAGACTACTTAATTACCTGTAAAGTAATATAACTTAATGTTTATTGTAATTTTAAAATGGACATGAAAAGGAAGCCATTACTCTAAATTCTGCAATTCTATCATTTGAAACTTTAACAGTACACAAATTTACTGATCAATATAAAAAAAATGTCCGATACAGGTGATCCCGCTAAGACATTGTCACTCCTTCTCTTTAGGACAAAAATGATTTATATTTACCATTCTATAGAACCTTTCATCCAGTAAACCATAGGGAAATGGCAGATTGTCTCTAGGAATGTGGAAGCAGGACTGAAAAAAATAAGATTCATTTGTATCATAACTAGCAGAAAAAACAATTTCTATAGAGCTTTACCCTCATTGACTGTTTAAAAGTGCTTAAAAAATATTATTTCAACACTTTCTAAGAAACTCGTATATAAAAATTAAGTTAGTATTGCAGTAATAGAAATTTTTTGGAAGGTCTGTTTATGATTCTTTGATACTATGGCTTTCTTAACATGTGAATTGAAGAAAACAATTCATCGACTTTTAGGTTTATGTATTTGGCTTGCTGTCTCATAGATGTTTTAAGTCTATATTTCCCTGACAAAAACAAATGGGCTCCGACGGATAGAAATCGACCTTATGCAAGTGAATATCAACATATCTGGTTTCCAATCTCGGCTGAAAATCAAATCATTGTCAAAAGTCTGTAACTGTTTGAAAATTGAGTTGTTATATTATAAACCTATAAAACAAACAAAATGCATCATTTCTTGCGTTTTTAAACATGTGAAATGCTCCTAAAACCATTCAAAGTTGTATCCATGTGCATGTAAATATGCACTTGCATAAGGTCGATTTCTATCCAACGCAGCTCAAATGGTAACTGCTCATTTACATAAGTGACACAATAGAAGTTTATTGAACCCTATAATTTTATCTTACTTAAAATAATGTCTACTTACTCTTTTTCTAGAAGAAGAACAATAGGATTAATTGCAGATTTTGGTCTGGCATGTGACCGTAGCGGTACTATAAAGTTGTAGATACCATTACTAGCATTGTCAGCGGCCAGTATAATGGTTCTGTTGTGCCAGTTATATTCATTGGCATTACTATAGCTACAGTGCTCACAGGTCTACAAAGGTAACCATGGTTATCATAATTAATCATGACATATTAAAGCAGTAATAAGGCTAGCAGACATCATGCCCAGTGAAGATCATATCATTAAAAAAACCCAGCTAAAAACCCAGTAATGAAAACAAATCTGCATCAATTATTGATTAGCAAAATTTTATTTTCAAGATACATATTTGTGACTGTAAAATATAAGATTGACATTGGTCAATATTGAGATGAATAATGTTTTTCCAATTCTAGTGTAATTGGTTAATCAAGCTTGTTGTCAAACTAATTCTAAGATAAACAGAAACAACATGTGTGATTGTGCAGAGCATTATGGCATTTTATTTTATATTCAACAATACTACTTGTATAACTCCTGTAATAAAACTAATAATCATAGATGGTTTACAAACACAAACTGTGCCTTGGATGGATAGTTGTCTCATTGGCACTTATACCACATCTTCTTATATCTATATACTAGTAGAGTTTTAATATGCTTTGATTTTTTATAAACTTACTTTATTTAATCGTAAACAACAAAATTCCCTCTTTTCTTCCATTAGATGACAAAGTGTTGGACTTGTACCAATGTAAGGTGTGACAGGCGGAAATCCTCGGATATAACTATAAAATATAGACATAGGTCAAAATGTCGGTCATGTCAGACTCATGTGCTATAAGGAGTATCTGATTTCAAGTTTTAGATGTATATGGCTATAAATTAAAAAAAAATAAGAAGAAAACTGTAGGAATGGCTTGGTTTTGATGAAAAGTAATAAATTCTTGTACATTACAGTTTGTTTATTAAAAGACAATTAGGTATTGAACTAAAAACATTATATATATAAGAATATATTTTGTATCATATCAAGTTTAGTGAATGCACTTTGTAATTATCATTCCAAACTCTAATCAATTAAAGAAAACTTCAAGCAAGTATTTGCCATGAATTTTGCAGGAGCTGATACACGAGCATTACTTTCCTGGCGCTATTGTAGTAATTAAATTCATTTCATAATATAATTTATATATTTGGTATACACACTTTACGATCTCATAAGCAAGCAATGTATAAGCAACTTTTTAAAATGAACTATGTTATGTTGTGATGTTTAGGGGGATTTAACACTGTACTCACTCTGGAAATCGATCAGTCTCCTTCTCTTCATCAGCAAACACAAAATCTTCTTCCTCATCAGATTCTACGTCAGAACTACAAAGTTGGAGTCGTATGTCATTGGCTTCTAACATGGCAGGAACAGGGGCTATACTGGGTCGTTTCTGTAAGTTACGACTGGTCAAACCTTTAGGAAGGTCAAGGTGAAGTCTTCTACTGGGTACTCGAGCAAGGTCAGCAGGAGATGATTGTGATGTGCTTTGGTTTTTCTTCATATCCTTGGAAGGTCCTATTACAATAAAGTATCAGATTTTCTTATAATTAATGAAAATGAATGGAGTTTATGATTAATGCATAAATATTTACTATCAACTTCAATCATTCTACAATAAAAAAAAAAAAAAAAACAGCTTTTGGGTCTTGGGTTGTTTTAAGCTCTTTAGTCGGGTTGCTGTCTCTTTTACACATTCACGTTTCCATTCTACATCTTATTCACTTCATATTTGTAATTTAATCATGGACTAGTTTGACGTTTGTAAAGCATCTTGTAGCCATTTGGTGAACCAGTCCAGTAAGTGGTTAAGGATTTTGGCCAGCAGGAGTTAATTTACTCAGACAATCATTCTGACTCCAAGCTTTGGACCAATCTTTGATTGTATTCAAGTCATGAGCTCTTGGTAAAGGAGCAGTAAATGTCAAATGTAAAAAGACTTTTGTTCGACCTGGTTGTGCATCACACCTTAAACCTTTATGATCATGAGACCAACTGGATAATGCTTTCTTTAAAAGAACATAAGTAACACACTTACCAACAACTGATGCCACTTTAGATGCTTGTTTGGTGCCACCTGGTAGACTAATTGTATCTGCTTTGGCTGAAATATCCTCCACTGAATGGTTCACATGGAATGTCTGTGTATTTTCTTCTTTGGTAATGTTCATATAAAAACAAATATCTGATTTTTTCATGATATGACGCGGGCCAGGATTGAGCTGTATTGTGGCATCTGGAAGATCCTGCTGAACTCCTACAAGGCTAACACCAAACCTGAAAACAAGCATCAAAAATGATATTTTGCAAATGTAATCACTGGAGCACATCATTAAGGCAAAAATCAAACAAAAGGGGTGATAAATCTATGAGACAAGTACCGGTATAGTAAAAATATGCATTTTAATTACCAGTATTTCTTTACATTAGTAGTTATAATTTTTTAGACATTAAACAATAATAATCTCCCCATAAAAACAAAATTAAGGATGCAAAAATTCCATTTACATGTAGTTAGTGATAAAGGATGTAATCGTCTATAAACTTGTAACATACCTTCTATGAGCATGGAATGAAGCATATGTAAAGCTTTTTCCTTCATATTCTCTGAAGAATTTTGTACTGTCCTCTAATTTAATGCTGTATATTTCATTTCCTGAGCGTTCTCCATATAACTGCTGCCATTCTTCTGATGATGTCTGACCTTCTCTACAATTAGAATTTGAATCAGAAATTCAGAGATTAAAAGTGTTATATCAAATCTACTCATTAAGGTGGAATATATGACCCTCTCATTATATTAATTTCCCTATTTCAACACCTATATTCCAAACTATTCAATACTGAAAACAGTGCATATCTTATTGCAAATAAAGTGACAGGTAATGTATTGTGATTTCTTTCCAACTGATGAAGTGAAAAAATTAGAGCACCATGTCCTAATTAGTATGGCGTATAAACTTTATAAAGGGACATAACTCTAGAACTACAAAAGTGATGCCACCCAAAATTGTACCTGATTTGTTTTGTGGTATTAGCTTTGTGTGTAAGTTTCATAACATTTAGACGAGTCAAACAAAAGCTAGACAAGAGAAACCAATTTAATGCCCCCTCTGAAGACAACAAGGGCATCAAAAAATAATTGTCACTTGTCAAAGAAACAATCTAATTATTGATGGTTTAAAGATGGATAACACAACATATGTATTATGACCTTATATGAAGCATGGCATAATCCCAGTGATATTGTTGTCTTTTTTCAAAACTACCTCTACCGTTTTTTATTGGGAAAAATGCATATTTTTTATTGAAATTGGGAAATTTGTATATTTTATTCTAAACACATCTCCAATTTTTTGCTGACCTTTGCTGTCTTTTTTGCACTGTTTTTTCATGTATATTTTGGCCGTATATTTTGGTTGTCAGACATTTTCAACCTGAAAGGTACTTTTCGGAGAGGGGAAAGAAACAGAAGCAATGATGGTACTTTATGCATTGAAAACTACATGTGTTACAAACATCATGATGATTCTGAACAGAAAACCGGATCTCAAAAGTGCTTTCTAATATCAAAATAATAGCATGAATACGATATTTACAAACATTACACCAATGCCATCACTGTTTGGGGAAAATTTGAAACTTTTTGGGAGGAATTTTAAGCCATTTTTTTTAGTAATTGGGAATTTTCTCTAGGGGAAAAGGCCGAATTTCGGCTGTAATTTGAGGCAAACAATATCACTGAATCCAAACGGATAAGTTACTGTCATCTTGAAACATTTGTTTTTTTTAAGTTTGACGAAGGAAAATATCACTGTTTACTAGGGATGGCAACGAGTACTCGAGTACTCGGGTACTCGATCGGAAGGCCGAGTACTCGAGTACAGTTTTAGTACTCGGATACTTGTTTGACTGTTATACATCTTGAACTATTTTTCTACACATTTCCTCTCAGTTTTCCGTTGAAATATTCCCTTCGTAATACTAAATAAAATCAATTAACAACAAAAATATGTTTATCCTGCATGAGGCTAATATTTGTTATAGTAGACTGTAGTACCAGCAACATTCTTTCCTTCCAAGGGAATATTTTTCATGTGCACAACTTGTAACAAAAAATAGATAGTCCAACAGTTTTTCGTCTGAAATTGTTGATCAGATCATATTTCTAAACAAGAACAAAATCAGAGTGACCAGCGGAAACCCTACGCAACTGATTAGAAACATTTTTAACGGTGTTTGTACATGGATCAACACTTTCATGGATTAATAATTAACTCATCACAGGCCGTAACAAGTTACCTTTGTTTATTAATCAAGACTTCTATGTAATCGTGATTGGTATGACATGGACATTTAAATTAATTTAAAAACTCTGTATTTGAAACTTTAAATTACTATAATTGTTTTACATTGTATTTACAATTTAAAGACAAACGAAAGTTTGAGAGCGATATTCAAACTCAAAAGTCGAAAATAAACTGCTAACGTCTTGGTTAAAAAAAAAAGAAATAAGACAAACGATAGTGCAAAAAATCAAACACAGAAAAAGTAAGACTGAGCAACACGATAAAGCACTAGTAATTTGAAGTCCAATATTGTTGTTCACCAATTAACAAACAAGTCGTATTATAAAAAATACCAAATCCTCATGAACAGACGATACATATATTGTCTACTTTGTAGTACTTTATATGCAAATATTTATGATTTTATTGGACTTTGGTTCATGAACACGTTCACAAACAATAATTGCTATTATGATAGGTTATTTGTAGAAACAGCGGTTGGTAATTCATTGTTTAATCGACAAAAAAAAAAACAGAGGATCAAGATATTTTTGTAGTACGTTTGTTTTTCGTTAATATGTTTATGAAAGGTAATAACAAAAACACTGCGTCCCACCTAAAAACTTAACTTTTCAATAGACGTTTAAGATTCATCTGAGTACTCACGAGTACTCGAGTATTTTGACCGAGTATCCGAGTATTAAATTTCAGATCTTTTGACATCCCTACTGCTTACAAAGAATTACTGAATGTTACTTACTGTCCTCTAGATGTATGTATTAGTAACGTTACTAAAGTGGATGTGGCTGCACACAAACAATTATTGGCAAGTAAAGCATATTTAAATTCATCTTCACACACAACATGTTCTGAAAAATAAGAATGTTTCTTTATTAATACACAAAAACATCAACATTCTTGGCCATAACAAGTATTGAAGACAATTTTTTTTCAATTTTTTTCTAATTTTCATGCCAAGTAAAAATTTAGATAAAAATGTTTATGTTTAAATTAATCTAATCTAAGATCTTACAAAACATGTTTAACCCTCACCACATTTTTCACTTGTCCCAAAATGCAAGTCAGGAGCCTCTGCCCTTTGTTAGTCTTGTATGATTTTAATTCTAGTTCATTTATATGTTTTGGAGTTTAGTATGGCCTCCATTATAACTGAAATAGTACACATTTTTGTTTAGGGGCCAGCTGAAGCATGCCTTCATGGAAGGATTTTATTGCTGTAAACCCATTGGTGGCTTTTGGTTTTTGCTCTTTGATACATTCCCCATTACCCTTCTCCTCAGTTTTATCTAATTATCTAGTTTATGTATATCATTGAGATTCTGTCTTCCATACTTTTATCTTACAAACCTGCAAATTTAACATGGAATTTATTTTCTGGTCTGAAGATCTGTACATATTGTGGACAGTCTGGGGCAAAATCTTTAATGGCCCATGACCTGAGGATTGTATGCTGATCCTGAAATAAAATCAATAGCATATTCAACACTTACTGTTAAGATAAACAAATATCTATTGATGGTTTACAATAACTTAAGGTTATATGCTGACCTGACCAATCAGAAAAATGACTATTGTTTTAGTTTTATGGTTGCAACCTCTTTTTCTTTCTTTTAAATATTGAAATCTAAATAATGCCCATACAATTTGCAGCAGTGTTGTGAGCAGGTAACATTGCTTTCCATGCAAGTTGATAAACTTAGTTTTTTTTTTAAAGTAACTTTATCTTGTAAACAATCTAAACTAATGGAAGTAAAAATCTGAAAAAAAAGTGGCTGATTTTTTCATAAAGTTTGATTCCACTAGAATATACAATAACTTACAGCAGCTCCTTTATCTACATAATTCCTGGCTGCCAGAATAAAACAGGCTAAGGCATCCTGGACTCTAGAAAACAAAATATTACGTTTTAGAAATAAACCAAAATTCAGAGTCTCTTCTAACACATTATTAAATACAAGCATAGTAACCAAAAATAAATTAGCTATAAATATATTTTTCTAATTTCACTCCTTTATATTTGATGCCATTTAAATTGAAATCTTAAGATTGTTGATGGTCAAATTTCTTGATATAATATGCTATGAAGAAATGTTTGCTTATGTCTTATTCATCCACCTTTGAACGTCAGGGTTAGTGATTTAGAACTACAGGTCTGTGTATATACATGTGTATATGACCATATCATTCACCTTCAACTGTCAAGGTCAGTACCTTTAATTGCAAATCTGAGAAAATTAATGACCCTATCAATGACCTTTCACTGTCAAGGTCAGTCATAGTTATTTACTACATACCATAGCAGATTATTATGACTATAACTTACCTGCATCTGATGAGGTCAGTATCTTTTACTGCTGACCCCTGTATGTATATAACTCTCTGTGACCATATAGGTACTTGTAGTAACATCTTCATTGTCGGATCTAATTCACAAGGTGATAATAATACAACAAAATAGCTCTGAAAAAAAATAATAATATATATAAACATTACTCTATATATGTACAAAATGTATGTAGATCAAGATTTAAGGTAACACGATACCGAATGACGTTACGCCATGAGTTATCGTTCCTGACGTTATCGAATAACGTTCATGAATACATATAAGCCAATACAGCGAGTTTTGTGTGACATTTTTAACGGTAACTTTCCCTAGATGTAGAGTGCCGAGAGTTTTGATGCAATAAGTAGCGGTTATTTGACATAGATTGTTTTATCGTTTTCCGGCAATCATTCTGCTCATTGTTAATCTTTAAAAAGTATTACCTTACTTTTTAATATTCTGTTTCTTTGATATTAAAACATGTGCACGCTTTATCTAAATATGTTCTTATGAATAACAGACACAGTTTTATCACTTTATTTTTATTCGTGGTATAGATATAGGAAGATGTGGTGTGAGTGCCAATGAGACAACTCTCCATCCAAATAACAATTTATAAAAATAAACCTTGGTTTATTTTTGCAATAAGTACTTATTCATGATTCACACCGTATCCCCATGAAATTTTGTTTTGAAAGTAGAAATGTAATTTATAGAAGCTTAGGATGATGTGTGAAAAAAAACCGAATTTTACAACTATCAAATTCGTTTTAAAATGGTCATAAAACACGCTCGGACAAATAAAATTTATTTGGATGAGAATACGGATACGATTAGGGGGAAAAGCACAATACAAGCAGACGTTGAAAATCATACAGAAAATAGTTTGTTTGTATGGAATGTAAAAAAGTTGGGAGACAAAACGACTGAAAGAAAATTAACAAAGTTATCTTTTAGGCTCTGAGGGCCATATTGCTCCCATACTATTCGTCGGAAAAGGCCCGGAAAGTTTCTTTCTTAAAATTAGTTTTTAGAACTAGTATATATATATACATGTATAGCGTCAGTTAAAATTTTCCCGACCATCATCGCGGATACCCTGCCTCTATTGCAAAACCCACCTATTGTATTTATTGTCTAATATGATGGAGTTAAAAATCAGTAATTCGGATGAATCTCACGTGAAATGTTTCAGTTAATTTTCACGTAAACTTAACAAAAATCTGATGGTATTTTTTATGGTTTTAATCAAATTTTAGAACAAAGATATTTTTATTTCAAATATTTACGTGAATTTAACCTGTACAAAATTCCGGTGATTTATGCATGAACTATTCTCATAAGATTCACATGGAACCTGTTCACGCAAGTTTCAAGTATATGCTCGTTTGGTGTGAAAATCAGACGATTTTAATATTAATTCATATGAGTGAAATTCCATGTGCAGGACGAAATAAAATCATATCTGATTCAGTAGAATTTTATATTGCATTACTAGGAACTTTACGACAGTCGACAGGGGAAATGAAAATAAAATATACTCATTCAGATCCCGACACATATTTTTTCTCCATTTCTCTGAGAAGGAATAACGTTATATTCCGTACACCATAACGTCACACGTTTTTGGTCAAATTCTAGACCTATCGATCAACTTTGAAGCCATTTATTTCAAAAACAAGGATGGTGACATATGAGTTTCTATACGTGTATGGATTCACTATGCAATCCTGGATATTATGTTAGTTTTTTGTTTTTCTCCGTATATAAGAAATTAGCCATCCATTCGAAAATCTAAAAAAGTAAGCCGAAAAAAAGGCATTTCCCCTATATACCTAAGTAAATTTGTCGCCAAAATTGACGTTTTCCTATGAAAATTACAAAAAAACAAAAATGGTGACCCCCATCTTTTATTACATATTCCAATGTAACTCGATTCAAAGTACATGTATGCCAAAAATTTTGGAAATCGGGAGATATGCCATTCGGTATCGTGTTACCTTATAGAATAGTACACATATAATTTTGCCCCATCTACCATAAAAAAAAATTATGATAAATTCTACCCCATTTAAGTCTGAAAACAGAATTTATTCGATCACAAGGCCTATGTTATCTTATGACAAAATTTAAAATATTACATAATGTTGAATTTGTGGTTCTAAACCTGATGCAAGATAAATTATTGAGAAATGTCCCTGTTAGTGGTTATTTCAGCTTCATGTATTAAGGTCTCTAGAATGTGTCACTGCAAAAATATAGCTATCTATAAAGCTTTATTCTTTATTTTAAGTGCCTAGATACAAAAATTGTTTTCAAAATGAGTAAATACTAATCCCTGCATTTTCTTGTTCAGTTTCAGCTTGACGTTCTTTGCTAGTGAAATCTATATCTTTTAAAAAGAATTCAATACTGTCGACAACTTTCAAATAGACGATGGTTTAAATCATTGATTTGCATGCAACAATCAATTTTTTGCAGTTGAATAACATAAAACAATTAAGCTAAATAAATAATTTAAAATTAATTTTACAGCTGAAAATTATCTTATGATACAAATGTTCCAAATCCTTTGAATCTTTTCGGCTGAGAATTGTTAAGCAGGAAAGTAATAAATATTTTACAGTTATGTGGTATAATTCATGTTTTAATTGGTGCTGTACCATTTTCATTTAAAAGACATCATGCAGTGTTCTCATTTCAGTTTGTTTATTTTTAAAAGTACTTTTTGTAGTTTATTCAAATTTCATGTCAGTTTTGGGGGTGAAAGAGTGCAGTGTGGAAGCTTGAAACTATTGGAGAATAATTTTAAACAATGACATGTTGTTGGAATGTTTTTACTGCACATTTTAATTTTTTTGTGCAAATATTGAAATTTATAATATCAATAGATATAAGAAGATGTGGTATGAGTGCCAATGAGACAAATCTTCATCCAAGTCACAATTTGTAAAAGGCTCTGTAAGGTGACTTTACCTTAAATTTACTACAGTATAATCTAACCTTTCTGGATTCAACCAAAAAGTGAAAATAATACCAGTGCCTTGATATGCAATACTTGAAAACAGCTATGAATCTTTTTTAATTCAAAGTAACAATTGGTTTATTTATAATTTCTCTAAAAACAAATGTATGCACATTGAAAGTCATATTAAATTTTGTCCATGTTTACCTGAAGAGCAGGATGAGCATAAAATTCATGTAAAAAGTCCATGATTGTGTCTGATTGTAATGTCGTGGCCACAACAACCACATGTTTTTCTGTCTGTGCACGATGGCTACTGTAAGCTCCACCTTGCTTTTGTCTTTCTAACCAAGTATATCCTAAATTTTCAATCTGAAAAGAAGAAATCTACATTTTAAAGAAAAATATTCAACTAATCTTGCTACTAAAGCTGGTGATTACCAAGCATTGTTCATTAAAAAAAGGTAAGATTTTTTAAATAAGCAAATAAGATGTCTTTCAAATCCATTGAAAAACAAAGTTCATATCAATCAGCATGTCCTGATATAGAGTGGAGGTTTTCCATCAACAAATTCTGAGCAAATTCTTGATTACAAGTTTCTCATAAAATATATATCAAAAACTCTGATAAACATTAAGCATTTAGTGACATTTTAAGATACTAAAATTTGAATACTTTCAGACACATTGTGATGATTTTAATTCTATTAAGAATTCTGCCCAAAAAAAGCATTTAAATCAATTCTTTCCTTCAACACATGTAAAATTCCTTCTGTTGTGATCGCTGTATTATCTGGTCGGTAAATAACACCAGAAAACATGAGATGATTCTCCGGAGAATATCAAATTACTTCCTCCTAGATTAATTAATGCTTTCTGTTCTGAACAAGTTAACCAAATCTCTACAAATTCATCAGCAAAGTAATTTGTACCACATCAGTAACAACTTTAGTCATTATTGGATTTGTCAATTAAATTATGTTCAACAACTTTCTTATCAAAGCTACAAAGCTCCACAATATTGACAAACATGTAGAATTATTATCAGTGTCACGATTTTAATATCACTAGCTGTTTCCTTCATAATAGAAGTTCCAAATGGAAGAACTATTATGTTATATTTGTTTCAGTGGAAAAAATAATATAGAATTGTTCCTTACAGAATAAAGAGTGTAGAATATTTGCTCCAACAGATCCTATGGCATATTGTTAATAACAAAGATTCCAGGGGAACTTCTATTAGGCTGATTAAATATTCATCGATACATGGACATTTGAGATGAATAATTCTTTCTTTGCAAAAGGAGTAGGTCCGGTAAGGACCGATTTTGGCCTCAAATTTCAGGTTAATCTGACGAAAGATTTTTACCACTTTTTAAACACTTAAGTGTCCATTTTATTTGAATTAATTATTTTATGTGAAAGATTTTAACAGATTTAGTCATTAAAAACGATCCGATTCAAGCTCAAATATGAAAAATCTACCTAATATGCCGAAAAATGTCACTTTTCAGATGGTTTTTGGTAAAAATGAAAGTGGCCGCATCCGTGTTCATCCTCAACCTTTATATATGTTATGTATTATCATAAAATACAACTTACATTTCAATATTAAGGATGAACACGAATGCAGCCACTTTCGTATTAAACGAAAACCGTCTAAAATTTAACTAAAATGATAGAATGATGAGGATTTCAGTAATTTAGCATGACTAAATGGTGCTAGTACCGGATATATGTGCATTGTATTGTCAAACACAGCCCATATTTATGTAGCAGAAGCATTCTACTGTCCAATAAATAACTAAAGGTTTACATTTTAACAATTTTGTAAAACTGCTATATTTTGGGGCCAAAAAGGGGTCCTACTGAATCTACTCCTTTGACAGTTGTAGGTTCTTCCTATAACACTCAAATAAACCAGAATTCAGTTTATCTGATTCCAAAATAGAATCAACGCTTATTAACCTATACAAAAAGATGCACGCCTGCAATTGTGTTGTCTGTTGATAAAGCTTTGAATTTTTTGGCATGAATAACTGCTCAAAATGACTGTATGTTTTGTATAAGGCCATCCCTCAATTTGATTGGCTAAAAAAATAATATAAGGTGCATTACATTCCTTTCTTTTAAAAAAAGTGGAAATGCTATATCAGTATTTCTTTTTCTCAGTCCATGGTTATTGGAAAAAGGGGGGGGTTGCACATCCATCAGAAAACTAATATTTAAATACCCCCTGCTATCTAATGGACTATTTCATATTATGTATAAGAGTATAAGAACCTGTGTAAGTTCGGTTGAATTTCGGCAAGACTTTTCTACAATCATATATCTGATTATCAAAATATAACAAGGACGAAGTTATTCCAAACTGTCATATCACACTAGACCCAGAGAGGTGACTATTCACAAACAACACAAAAAAATGTTATACCTGTGTAGGCAAAACTATAAGTGCAGCTCCTATCATTATAATCATATACATCTGACTGATCCATATATCTGGGTAGATATCTCCGTACCCTACAGTAGAGAAAGTCACAACCACAAACCAAATGGAATCTACCAAATTAAACTGTTGATTACCTCCCCTCTGAAGGTGCTGAATACCACAAACACTGAAAAATAAGTAAATTAAAAGCTTTGCTTCCAAAATAAATGCTATGTATGTAAACTTTCTAGAATCCCATCAGACCACTTTTTCCAAAACTTATCTGTTGAGAGAATAAGCATAATTGCTTTTTAAATTAAGGAGTTTTGTGTTTATTTTATGCAAATTGTGTTAGATTTTGTATAAATTCAAAATAAAATGTGATACATGTATAATGCATTTGTGTTTTACATATAGATGCTTTTGAATTACAGCTTTTATTGACACAAAAAAAAATGAACAAATTCTCAACTTGTATCATTTTCAAAGAAACCATTACAACTTATTGTATGTATTTATAAGGAGCAAACCACAGTGTTGAAACGAAATTACTGAACAATGATAATATGGATTTTCATTAGGAATGATCTTTTTAAAAAGACTACCATATTATGCTGTGTAAAGTATGCGTTTGTGTAAGAATATTTGTCATCTGTCAGGTCACACCTGTGAATTACCCTTGAAAACGATTATTTTTCAATCATTGGTTTGGACATCCAGTTCACATATCATATTATCAAATCTAGTGCTAAAAATGCTGAATTTGCCTTTGAACTTATGATAGTTTTGAGATTTCTATATGGTAAAGAAAACTTTTTTTTTTAAGACTTTATATAAGTGCTCTCTAGGTATCTTTAGGTAATTTGTATCATTTGGGTTACTGTTTCATCGAAATCTACCCACATCCTTTTAAGAATTGAATGCTTCTTTTTGTAAATTTATTGGGGTGTAAAAGCGTTGACCGAAGCACATTTTGTATGAAGCGCGAAAGCGTTTCATTGTAAAAATGTGCGCACGGTCAACGCTTTTACAACCCTATAAAGTTACAAAAAGAAGCATTCAATACTTATAATTACATTTTTTAGCTATGATAATGAAAACACGAATTTTATATATTTTTTTATTAAATTCACCTGTGCACTTTATCGTTGGACCACGTGTTATCATGAATGAAAAGTTGTATTGAGCAATGCAACTGCTTACAGAATAACATGTGATGTGCAGTTAGCCAATCAGAATAAAGTATTATAATGAAAAATACATCTAATGTAATTATTTATTAATATTTACATGAAATAATACTGATTGATTATCAGTGTTTAGATCAGAAACTTCTAAAATGTAATTTATATTTCTTGACTGTTGTTTATATTTACCTAGTGAAAACAAGGCACAGAATTGTAGCACATAATATCATTAACTGTTGAGCAAGAGCCGAGTGTGCTTTCATCATCACTCTATGTAAATCATTCTGGAAAAAAAAGTGAATTTATTTTGTTTTGGAATTCAAAGATAACAGATTCCTTTTCCCAGCATGCAAAAGTATGTACAAAATGCAAACATAGCAAAGTGTCCTTTTGACCAGAAATATAGGCTCAGAATGTTCTTCACTGGAACGCTATGAAGTCTTTGGAAACTACTTGCAAGATTCTTTCTGCCACACCAGCGTGGAGCTAAGCAAGAATTTATTTATTCATCTAAAGTCTATAAATATATTGCATTACTGGAATCTTAAAGAATATTCTGACATTCCTGCCGGGACTACTAAACAAGGATTTATTTAATTATCCAATGTTTTTAAATGTATTACATTACCATTATCTTAAATCAGACATTAAATTTCTGGTCATTAAGTAACTCTTTTTTTTTAATCAAAAGTTAACATTGTAAATGGAAATGCTGACATGTGGGAATTCTCCAATACTTAACTATAGTGATTACTGGTACATTATGTGGTCTTATCTATAGCTTGACAAAACAGATAAATACATACAAACATTTTCTGTAAAGCTGATTTGGCAAAACAGATTTATAAATACATACAAACATATTCTGCAAAACTGATTTGACATCAGATAAATACATACATACGTATTCTGTAAAGCTGATTTGACAATACAGATAAATACATACAAACGTATTCTGTAAAACTGATTTGACAAAACAGATAAATACATACAAACGTATTCTGTAAAACTGATTTGACAAAACAGATAAATACATACAAACGTATTCTGTAAAACTGATTTGACAAAACAGATAAATACATACAAACGTATTCTGTAAAACTGATTTGACAAAACAGATAAATACATACAAACGTATTCTGTAAAACTGATTTGACAAACAGATAAATACATACAAACATATTCTGCAAAACTGATTTGACAATACAGATAAATACATACAAACGTATTCTGTAAAACTGATTTGACAAAACAGATAAATACATACAAACGTATTCTGTAAAACTGATTTGACAAAACAGATAAATACATACAAACGTATTCTGTAAAACTGATTTGACAAAACAGATAAATACATACAAACGTATTCTGTAAAACTGATTTGACAAAACAGATAAATACATACAAACGTATTCTGTAAAACTGATTTGACAAAACAGATAAATACATACAAACGTATTCTGTAAAACTGATTTGACAAAACAGATAAATACATACAAACGTATTCTGTAAAACTGATTTGACAAAACAGATAAATACATACAAATCTATTCTGTAAAACTAATTTGACAAACAGATAAATACATACAAACATATTCTGTAAAGCTGATTTGGCAAGCCAACAGTTGAAAAACACTGGAATAAACAGATTTCTGAGTTCTGGTGATACCATCTAAAAGAAAATGTAAACAACCAATTATTGAACTACTACGAAAAAACATATTCTTTGGCAATGCAATAACTATAATCTTCTTTCCATCTGAAGATAATGAAATGTTTGTGTTTTTTTTAATTTTTCATCAATAGACATGCATTCCTTATCAATTCTGCCTTGTTTTTTGTCTAACCATCCATGTTCTTTACAATATTCCAAATGTCAGTAAACCTTAGCTTCAATAATTAGTCACTGAGCATTAGACAATCATAGTTCTAATCTATAACGCCACAGTGATCTTTATTATAGGTTATTGAGTTAGTTGGCACCAAAATTGACATATTTATGCTTTCATATGCCATTAAGGACAAAGCTTCAAACTAAATGTTGTATTTTCTGCTAATATCACTACTGTAAACCGGGATATTTTTGCAATTTCAATATGCAAACTTTTCCCAAAGATATTAAATTCTATGTAATTGAGTATTAAGCAAAGTAACCCTCAATAAAATTTTCATGTTTGCATTAATGTTCATTTATGTCTGACAAGATACTGCTGACAATTTTGTATGGGATCTCTTTAAGTTTAAAGTATTGAGCTAAAGCCTGATTTGCTCATCTAGTTTCTATGCATATAACTTGCTAAAACTATATAGCTAGTACATGTAATACAGATCTATATTTGTCTGCTGTAACCAGCTAACAATATTGAAACCAGGCCAACCTACATCAACAATAATTCTTACAAGATAACATAAAAGAAATCAAAGTTGGAAGCAGTTTCCTCTTAAGGATGTTAACTAGTCAGTAGTCTTAATTTCCTACAAACTTTTTAGTTGCAAATGAAAATGTCAAAAATGTTTTATATGATATATAAACTGCCCAAGAGATCTATTAAACATATCACTTTAACAGATTAATTTATCCATCAATGGATTAATTTTGAAGCTGAGTAGAATTTTGTAATTAAAAAAATATGACAATATATCTTTATAAAAAAAAACCTGGCAAGATTAAATTTCATTGTGAGAGATCATCTTTGTGAAAGTATAAAAGGTTGACATTAGTCTATAACTAACTATCCACAAGGAGCATCGTATAATAGGTTATAAATTTTTTATGAGGCGCCTACTCATTGGAACAAAATTACTCATGAGAGCTTAGGTGTATACACATAACACAAAGTAATATTATACAAAACAATGGAAGAGTATTGCAGTTTTTTGTCATTATTTCAAACAAAACAGTTCTTAATTGAACGGTATTGTCATTGGCCTCTTAAGAATATTTTTATGTCTTTTATAATTAAAAAACACAAATACTGTCTTCCTGCTTTTTAAACCTTAGGAGAGATTGTCATGGCCAGGTGAATGCTAATCTATTTGTCGATCCGTCATCCAATCAATTCTTAATGTTCCGCAACAATTCGTTAAGAGATAAAAAACAAAACAATTTATAATAAAGATAAAACTATCATCAATATGAAGATGTCCACTTACTGTGACAAAGAATGGAACAGTGTTTATCAACTCCAGAATAAACTCCACTGATATGATCTGCTGAAGAATATTACCCTTAAAAGAAAAATATAAAAAATATATAACTACATACAACCATGTTAGATCAGAAGAATGTTCAATATATAAACTTAATATCATACATGTTCTAGCTGCGGAAGAATTAAATAATGACTTATCAAGATGACAATTAATTGAAGGTAAACACCAAAATGGTAGCGCTTTTCTTAATATTGGAAATAAAATTTCATTTGCAATTTGTGGTCAGTTAATACTTATACCAAGGATATTGGATATTTGTCATGGCAAAAAATTTCTTTCAGAAACCACAAGGAATTAGTGTCTATAAGAATAACAAAGTTGTCGGGAGAATGGCAAGAAATAGAACTGTATTATCAGTGAAGATCTTGTAAAGGATCGCACTTAAAATTCAGCTAATGTCCAGAAGTTGTAATGCCGGTTTAACAAATATCAGTAAAAATTCTTGCCAAATGACATTAAAGGTAATTTTTGGTGCATGAACATATAATGTATTTAACACTTTCTTTTAAAGGATAACAATTTTTTTTGTTGAATCACACTAATTTTTTCCCAAAAAATTATGGTAACAATAATTATTTGACACTTTTGACAAATCACAATAAAGGATATTTTGACAAATCACTGTAAAATTTTAACCAATTTGATGCTAACGGCTGCAGAAAATGGACATTTGACATTTGATGGTAATGGGCATTTTTACCTTCATGACTGAGTACAGTTTTCTGAAATCACTTACTAATTCATAAAGATAGAACTAGATGAAAAAGATTGATGTTCTGAAAATCAATTTTGAATTTGAACTTTTAACAGAAACCAATGTGAATTTGAAAACTATTACATAAAATCTAGCTGCTAATGAACTTTTAATTTCCAAAGGATATGTAGCAGTAGTACACTCCTTATTGTTACGTAATACCATCATACATCATATTAAAAGAGAAATTACAAATTATTCATACACCAACAAATTCAAATTCTATAAAACCTGTTCATGTTGTTCAAAATAAAGAATAATTATTTCATGGGTTCCTAATTAAGAATAATAGAATCAAAGATGTAAATTTTCATTTGTTTTTTGGTTCATTTTAAAATAACATAAACAAAACATGTAATTCATGGGAATTCAAATTTGCTGTGGAAAACCAAGAATTGTTACAATATTTAATCCTACTAAAAGATTAGTTACTAGCAGTAATGTTAAATGTGCTATCAGAGAAATCTTCTATTATCAAACAAGAACATTGCATGTAGAATTGGTTTCTGTTTCCAGACTATATTGACTGGCTTAAGGTGGTACCTAACACTAAAGGGAGATAACTCTGTAAAGTCAGCTTAACGTTTTAATTACGTTGTGTTGTTAAAGGAATATTAAGCTTCTCAATGATCAAAATTGGTGTTAGTCAAACTGCTATATAACCAGTGTAATTTTCTGACAAAACAGTTAGATCAAAGTTTTTGAAATTTTTTTATTTTTGTTTAAAGGTCAAAGTATTACTTTGACAAAATTTTATGAAAATTAAACGAGCCAAATTAATTTTAGTGAAAGTGTTGGGTACCACCTTAATGAAACATAAGAAACCAATAACAGTTATTGCTTACTATGTTGCTTAATATATTTGGCATATATTTCTAAAAGTGCATATAATAAACATGTGTTTAAAGTTTATACTAAGGCTGATGTCACCACAAATTTATGGTAAACTACCAAAATCTAAAAATTTAACTTGATTTGTGACAGATTAATGATTAAAACAGAGGACAGAGCAGAAAGAATTGTACAATTTTTTGGAACATATTTTTTGTCAACAAAATCCCAAATGTCCAACAGGTCTTAAAAGTAAGAAGTTTTATTTTTTCCATTTTATAATTTTAAATCAAAATACTATGTAATGTGTTTTTATTACAGTTTATTTTTCCTGAAAATAAAAAAAAACCAAACCAGAACCAAGGAAGTTTATTGGTTTTACATTTATTGATAAATAACCTAATAATAACAAATCCTTGGATATATTGCCAACTCTATATATAGTAATGAAAGATGCTTGTTTGAAATCAAAACAAAATTGACTTAACAACCATCAAATTAGTTACTAAATTGTATAATATGTATGGATTTGGTTGTAACATGTATTTGGATCAATACAACTAAATATGCTTTCTTCATTGTTTTTTTATTTTTATTGATAAATCTGCCTGTTATCAAATGGAACAAAACGGGCTTGACAATAAATTGTATGATACATATCTGTGCTAATGGCCTGATTATATTCATGTGTGTTTTAATCTATAAAAACTTATTCAAACAAATCAAGCTTCCGTATTTAGATTATACAGAATCATTAACTTGAAAAATCAACTGATTGTTCTTTTAATCAATTATACCATTCTCAATCAAGTTTGTTTTAAAAACTAATACTGATTCCATGCTTAAAGTCGGTTATATTGAAAATCAGTTTCCCATTTATATTTTATCAATATTTACATAACTCCATGTTTGGTGTTTCTACGCACAGGTTTGATGTTATAGGAAGTTACTGGTTTTGTCTGTTTACTCTGGCAATGATTTCATCAATCCCTTATTTACACAACGGAATCATTTCTAGCAGTCAATGGCCTAATGATGACTTTCATTTTTCAATATTTCATTCAATGAAAGAATCATTTGTCGCTAAAATCAACCCAATTTTCAATAACTCATGTAAATGGAAATCTCTCTTATCAAATATTCTTTGTTGCATTCAAAAATACAGTTTGTTACAGTTTATAACACTTACTAAATTCATGTAAATACTCAAAAAGTCTTCATATACTAAACATATAACAGTACTGAAGTTGAATCATTGGAGCCGTCAATTGATGATTTGATAGACTTAAATGCAGTCGTACTGGAAACACAAACTGAACCCTGTAAGAAGGATATCTGTGACCATAAAATCCCAATTGAGGCGACAACCCTTTCACTACTGTAGGGGGTCTCATTGGGGGGTTCTGACCCCGGATCCCAATTACTGTTTTGTCAGATTCCTGTATCCCGCTTACACTATGTACGTATGCAATTCTCATTTTTTTGTAATTTCAAGTGTCCCGCTAGACTTCACCTGTATTCACGGCACAATAATTTGACTTTCACGCTTACAAAAAATCTGCAATCCCGCGTCACGCTTAGACCCCAATGAGACCCACACTGTACTGTTATTGCTATATTTATGGAATTGTACATTATAGTTTGTAAACATGCATAAATTTAATAAAATAAAATTCAGTGAAACTTTTTTTATCAAAAAACTAAAAGTAATTTAAAAAAAAACTGAACTCCGAGGAAAATTCATAACGGAAAGTCCCTAATCAAATGGCAAAATCAAATGATAAAACACATCAAACAAATGGACAACATTAACTGTCATATTTCTGACTTGATACAGGCATTTTCAAATGTAGAAAATAGTGGATTGAACCATGGTTTTATAGGGCTAAAACTCTCACTTGTATGACAGTCGCATTAAATTACATTATATTTACAACGATGTGTGAACAAATCAGACATAAAAGGTAAAAGGTAAAATAGAAATAGAAAACATTATGTCCTAAAAATGTTCAAACCATTATTATTTCATTACTTGTACAATTCAAATTTTGAATAAAATCTCATTGAAACAGCCATTTAAGGTAAGTAATGTCATATTTTTTTATTATATTGTATTAATCGAACATTTTTTAATTATTGCAATGTCAATTGTGAATTTGACTGTAAATTTTAGCCAAGGAAAAAAATGATACATAAAGAATGCACAAGAAATATAGATATCATGTTACTGAACCCTAGTCAGGAACCTGGTAGGTTATAGTTGTATGTCAAACCTGTATCTTAATATTTTTTCTCTATTTGGAGTCAGATATTTGTTTTGTTTTGCTTAGTTTACTTTCCTGCTATTATATATTATAAAGTGATTTAGAGTGTGACATTTTGAACAGACATCTATTTTTTGTACAAGAATGAAGCTGCATTCTAGATGTCTTAAGTTATTACATTGATTACAGTACTCCATTGGTACCTGTACACTTAATATTCGTAAACTTTAACAGTACAAATGCAAGTCAAACTTTTGATGGTATTTTCCCTGCTTTACTGTGATTAAATAATAAATTGTGTTTGAGCAAAAACAATGTTCTGTGTCGTATTAGGTTATATGTACTACTGAAACCATAATTAAGTTTTAAGCTGTCACAAGATATTACAATCACTCATATTTGACAGATCAACAGCAATTCAATCTGCCAAATAAACAATGGCTTAAGATATCAAATCATTGAGAAAACAGTAAACAGCTGAAACATTGATGAAAATTGTGTAGAAAAAACAGGGGTTAAAAAATCCACTAGCCCGACGCCCGGGACTAGATCATTTATACCTCGGGCAAATAAAATGTGTAATCCGATATGCCCGACGGACTAGTAACAAAAAATTCTCGACGTCCGCCAAAATAGAACGTGAAAAATCCCTTCATCACTATTCTATGTTAGCCATTTCGATTCAATTAAGTCATCCGGGATTCCAAGAATTTGAACTGGTTTGTACAGGTCCTGTTGTACATATTTAAAAATACAACAAATAACTCTGGCATGTCTGGGTGGCCTGGTATCATGTGTTGATTGCAATTATCGTACTTTAAATATCGATTTCTCATACCATGGCTTGGGGTATTGTACATTGCTTATCGTGACGAGATTATTTGGGGGTATGATGTATTGATTGGTATTG
This sequence comes from Mytilus edulis, assembly GCF_963676685.1. Lineage (NCBI taxonomy): Eukaryota > Metazoa > Mollusca > Bivalvia > Mytilida > Mytilidae > Mytilus > Mytilus edulis. The sequence goes on from NC_092345.1 coordinate 3,470,010, forward strand.
ACCTGTCTTGTTGCACAGCTCTTGGGCACGAAACCATGCAACAAAATATTTCTTAATACTTTAGTACGGGAACCGCAGGAACTTTGTCAGTTTCAAAACGAAAAACTGTAGATGAAGGAAGTAACGAGGCTGACAATTCATCCCCCAAAAATGCTAAATACGACAGGGAAAAGCCGCGGAAAAAAAATAATAGTGTCCAGGACAGCAGGACTGTCAAGTCTTTAGTGCGAGACTCGCACATGTTCATGCTTATTTGGCGGCATTTTCCTTTGATCTATTGTTTGTTCTCTTTGATCTTAAAATCACGCATTCACTTCCTGAAAAGTTGGCAGAACTGGGACACAATGATTCCCCTGGCAAGGTTGTTGCTGATGAAAAAACAGACAATGCTCTGTGAATATTGCCGTTAGTTGCCCCAAGCACGCCAATAAAAAGTCTGCTTTGAATGTGGGAACAACTAAGTTAGGGTAGGCACCAAAAGAATAAATAACAGATCAACAAAAATTATTAAATACAGTGTATAATGTCTCCTTCAAAACAAAGGACACCCACTTTGTATTATGCATCAAACTCTTGAGTTTTAAGGCATACTAGAGCTAGCAGGTCAGTTTTGATGGACTAGCAGTTCTTCCAACAGGGCTAGTAAAATCCTGCTGCCAATAAGTCCTGGGCTAGTTAGCTGTAACAAAAATTTTTAACCCCTGAAAAAACTGTAATGATTTCAGTGGACAAAACATATTTTACTGGAACAACCTTCATCCATTACCTTCATGATCTTGAGTAAATGTAATTCAATCCTATTTGAAAATCTACATTAATGCTATTAGAATACAAAAACACTGTTTTAACATAAAGTGCAACATTTTTTTTCATTAGGTATAGTCTAGGTAGAAAAGAGACAGCATTATCTGTTTCTGTCGTACGAACTGAAACCTACTTATAAATCACAAGTTGATGTCGGGAATTATTTCAACACTGTTCAAACCTGAATTGGAAATAACAGTATGACCTTACAGATGAGCCACACAAAGCAAAATGGGTTGTCTCTGTATGGCTAAATGATGTATCTATCTAAGGGCTGATAACTATAGCTCTGTATGGCTGAATGATGTATCTATCTAAGGGTTGATAACTATAGCCACCTTTATTCAAAATATCAAGAAAACTATTTGAATTTCTTTTACAAAATGACATATAATCCATTGTTAGTTAAGATAATGAACATTTCTGCCATACTGATACTTGCGACTGACTATTAGCTTGGAAAAACTCATCACAAAAACAAGGTTTATATTTAATACTCCAACACAGTTAAAAGGGCTATTCAATTACAAAGTTAAAGAGCATGACAAATCAATTTTGTTTTAAATTTGTGCCAAATCTCAGGCCATCTATGCCACAGTGTAGAAAAATCTTGAGATATTGTCTCATCCAGACTTAAACATGAACATACCTTATAGCTGAGATATTGAACAAGGATTGTCTCTGCCAGACTGATACATGCAACACTAACTTGAACAGCCCACAATACATCGTCTCTGTTTACAAAAAGTATGTGATTCCTGTTGTAAAGAAAGTATACAAAATAAAGGTGCATACAGTAGGTACCAAATTGTGTATGAATGAAAGAAGATATGTGGTATATGTTTATGAGACCTTGACTAAAAACACTACAAAAGCCCCAAAAATATTTAGTGAACATCAAATGGCAAAATCCAACTTGTTTTAGCACAATTTGTGTTTAGGTTAAACATTTCGCCAAAAAAAAGAAGGTTCCTGATATAATAGCTTACCTTAAGGTAAGAAGCTAGGGCAGCAGGGTTTTTGGGCTACACAAGCTAGTTTTTTCTGGAAATATAGTTAATGGTTTAAACTTGAATAAAATAAGGATATTTGGTAGAGGACAAATATATCAATGCTTTCTAATGTCTATCATGATGCTTGTCAATAATTGAAGAACATATGACCCCTTAAGGTGACAGTTTTTTGGTTAAATTGTGTCATTCAGAAATTGACATTGATCCAATATCTTCTTCTATTCATATGTTCAGTATTAACTCTATAAGTTGGAAACTAATCAATCCTATATCACAAAATAAAACATATATATTCTCTATACCATAATTGGTATCTGCACAATCTGTTGGTATTAAATGGATGAAATGACTGTAGTCTCAATCTTGTCTCTGTCATTTGTTTGTGAAGGAAATGTTTACATTGATGCCATAGAAAGATTAATTACATGTCAGTAATATATCATACAAAATCAATATTAAAACTTTTATCATGTGTTAATAACTTGGACTGTCTCTTTCAGGCTGATACTATTTGAACATCAGTCCACGACACATCATATTGTATATGTGATTCATGTTTGAACTAAATACAAAGTGAACAAATTTGAAATACATATCTTATAGTATTAAGATGTCGGTTATAAACCAATAAGACTGCAAACCAACCATACAAAGTATAAAATAAACTGTTATCACAGAGATATGTCTCGCTTTTTTGTAATTTCGATAATGCAAATGTTGAAATAAAAAATAGCAACACTTTAAAATGTAAGTTTAGCAAATATTCAAAGTCAATGATCTATGACTGAAGGTACATAGCTAAACAATCTCCATGGAAATGAGATGTGCCAATGCTAATACAACAGCATACCAAATATCATTGACTTATCATAAGTAGTTCTCTTTAAATAAAACTAAACACAAACTAATACATGTAAACTAAGCAAAATTTCAAAGTCAATAAACCATAACTGAGGAGGGTAAACAAATTTCCATGGTAATGAGATGTGCCAATATTAATGCAACTGCATACCAAGTATCAATGACCTACCACTACTGGTTCCCCATAAATTGACCTTATCACAAACTAATACATGAAAACTAAGCAAAAGTTTCAAAGTCAATAGACCATGACTGAGGGGGCGTGGCCAAATAATCTCCATGGAAATTAGGTTTGCCAATGCTTATACAACTGCATACCAATTATCATTAAACCGAGACTAGTGGTTTCCCATAAACTGACCTAATCACAAACTAATGCATGAAAACTAAGTAAAATTTTCAAAGTCAATAGACCATGACTGAGGGGTGGGGCAAAATAATCTCCATGGAAATGAGATATGCTTATGCTTATACAACTGGATACCAATTATCATTACTTTACCACTAGTGGTTCCCCATAAACTGACCTTATCACAAACTAATACATGAAAACTAAGCAAAAGTTTCAAAGTCAATAGACCATAACTGAGGGGGTGGGGTCAAATAATCTCCATGGTAATGAGATGTGCCAATACTTATACAACTGCATACCAAATATCTTTGACTTACCACTAGTAGTTAACCATAAACTAGACCTAATCACAAACTAATACACTGTTGACACCGCCGTCGCCGGAAACAGCATACCAATGTCTCGCTTTTTGACTCCGTCAAGCGAATCAAAAACCATTGAAAAGCAATATTATTCAGTAAATTAAATTTAATTTGACATCACAAGGACTTAAAAAAAGTCTTGAAATGTAATATTATAGTCTCTTAAATCAGTGTTCTCAAAAAGTAGATGTCCAAATGTTTTGACCGCCAAATTTTGCAAAGGATTGACACAATTTTGGTTATTTTGCAATAGAGATAATAGTGAGGACCACCATGGAAAAAATTCCAAACAATGTTGAATGGTATTTATTAGTTAATGTCAGGACTGTGTAACAAATTATATATTTGAGATGACCTTGACTTACCAGTTAATAACAGGATTGTGTCTGAATTCAGAAGGGTCTATAAGTCGATGACATGGTGAAGAGACATTAGCACTAGCTGATTCATTGTCATTACTGCAATAAAAAAAAACTTCATGTATTTCATTTCTACATTGTTTAAACATATAAATCAAAATCACTTGTTGTGCAAATATATATGCCCTATGAGGTATTTACATCTTCCAATGATTAAACACTTATTAGATTAGGCTATGTCATGCAATGTATAAAAAAAATAGCCTAATTTGTATTAACAACATATCCATTGCATGACATTTGTAATAGGATCCAATTATCTCATTTTTTACATATTAATGCTCTGAGTCACAAGTTGTGAAGTTTTTTTTGTGAGTTAAATAGAGAATATCATATGGCTTTTTCAATATCACACACCGTATCAACCCGAGACACCAATATAATCCCAAGAGCTCTGCTCGAGGGATTATATTGGTTGAGGGTTGATACGGCTGTGATATTAAAAAACCATATCATATACACTTTATTATATACATATACTTCACGTAGATTTTTTTATGTGACATGACGTCATACAGATAAGGAGGTTTGAAATGACGTCATACAGATAAGGAGGTTTGAAATGACGTCATACAGATAAGGAGGTTTGAAATGACTTCATACAGATAAGGAGGTTTGAAATGACGTCATACAGATTATAGGTTTGACATGACGTCGTACAGATAAGGGGTGTGATAAAGCCTTTGCAACCGTGCTGATATCGATATGGTGGCTGATACAGCACGCTTGCCAATGATTGTATTACACATACAATTTATCTGTATTTACTACTAAGTATATAATAAATAAAATAACACAATGTTTAACTTTGGATCTTCAGGATTTCTATGAATTTTCTCTGTTGAAGACCCATTGGTGGCCTTAGGCTGTTTTCTGCTTTTTTGTCTGGTTGGTTGTTGTCTTTTTGACTCATTCCCCATTTCCCTTCTCAATTTATTGAAAATATAATAAATTCACGAAGTTGTATTAGTATGCTTTTTTTTTGCTGATCAAGCTTAAAACAGAATGCAGATGATACCAGAAAATTTATGAAATATTTTTCAGTCAAAGTTTTCTTTCAACTTTTTTTTTTAATGTGACCATTAGTTGTGTGATAGAATTATTAAGGCTATCATGAGACTAGTCAAATGAAATCAACTGCATCATGAGATATGACTGTCAGCTGTTGAACAATTTTTAAAAAAGAAAAAAAATGTTTTATCAAATACTCCATTAGAGTTTTAAGCTTTTCATACTTCTAAACACAATGTCATGTAATAAATGATTATGTCATATCTGGACATAAAGTAAAGACAAACTTAACAGACAAAAGTTATCTTTGTTACATCTGGTGTACACAGCTGAATATGGAATCCTAGATGTATATAACGGTATTACATCTATGATGGAACTGACAGGCAGATGATGGCAACAAAAGGAAAAGATTAAAGAAAAGGTACACTTTACATCAGATATCTATATGAATGTAAACAATCAGACAAAACCATCTACATGGCAAAGCCAGCTGACCATTTTTGTAAAAATGGACTAAATGTCTCTTTGCAGCCTTAACTGAATGACTTAGATGTCTGATTTCCTGTTATTAAAGGACCAATAAAAATTTCACTTTGAAAATGGTTTGCAAACACCAAAATAGAAAGGCAGTTAAATGACTTCTTCAGAAACGGGATTCCAGAAAGGGTAATTGTTAAGCCATAAAAATACATCCACCATTAGCAAGCCATATTACATTCCTTCAAATTAGACAAAGACAGGCTACATAAATGGAGCCTCACTAATACTGAATAGAAGAAGTAAAAAAACGAAATACAAAATATATCATGATACATGATGATTAGGATTTAAGAACATTGTAAAATACATTAAGTGCAATATTTTATAATTCAAATTTCTGTATAAATATGATATTTCAGTAAGTATATAATGTTCTAATCAGCTGTTCAAATGTACAAACATGTTCTACAATGAACAGATGACACTTGAGTTTCAATTTTCCTGGTAAATTAAGATATTAACACAGAAATCTTACAAAAACACCAATACCTAATTACTATCAACTTTCTATTCTGTAATTTGAATAACTTGTCTTAATTAATACGGGAAACATAGTTAATTACTACCAGACAAACTGATGATTGGAGTGCACTATCATTCAGTACTTAGGTGGTTTTTCCTTATTTTTTCTTGTTATAATGGTGAAATAATTACATGCATATAGATAATTACTAATTAGCTTCACAGTCTGCATAATATTGCACAACAGACATATTCCTCTACAGATATTCCAAAATAGTATATATCATTTGACAGAGAAAAAAATGTTTTCATTAAAAAAAAACAAGAGTGTGCACCCTGAAATGTCTCACATGCTTTAAACTGGCCATTGATTTTATGTTGAAGGTCTTAAAGATAATAGTTTTACAACAAGTATCACATAAACGTAACATTTTAAAAGATCCATGATAAATCCTGTTAGACAATTACACCTTACAATTATTCCATACACCATATATAGTTGATCTATATATATATGTTGCTTATTATAATTGAAAAACACAGGCCAAAATACAAAAACTTAATACTGACTGCAATAGACTATGACAATGAGGTCAAGGTCAGATGATATCTGTCAAACAGACATGCACACATGACAATCATTAAGTAAACCAAATAAAGTTAACATGATTGCTTATTATAATTGAAAAATAGACCAAAACACAAAAACTTAACCTTGACCTATGGACCATGAAAGAGAGGTCAAGAACAGATGAAACATGCTAGACTGACATGTACCCCTTACAATTATTCATTAAACCACATAAAACGACCTACTGCTTATGATATCTGAGAAACAGACCTAATCACATAACTTTAACTTTGATCTCTTATCCCTGAAATTAGGTCTATATCAGTCAAACCATAGCTGATGGACATGTAGACGTTCAATGGATCCCATATACCACATACAGTAATCCCATTTCTCATAAAGTGAGAAATTCAAACATAAAAATGCATCTTTTTCCGATATGTCACAGTTTGACGTCGCAAAAATAACATTTTACGTTAGCAACGTCATTACCTCCCCTGTAACTGTAACATATGCCCTTAAAACTTTTTATTTCAATAAATTTGGGGTTTTCCAATAGAAATGACTTAATGCAAACATGACTTAATGGGAGACGGCATTAAGTTTCCATTAATCATTAGACATCCTATTTATAACAACTGAGTGGAATTCAAAGAAATATTCAAAGAATTTGTCTGCATACAGGACAGACCCATTGTTTTATTTTTATCAGATTTATTTAATGGGTTTCCTATATTCATATCTGCAAACATGACACATGGGGGGACTATTATGACTAAGGAGTCCCATTAGCTTGTATATGGTTATAAATGCTATTAGTAAACAGATTTCCAAGTGAATAGACATATACTGCTCTAAAATATATATGGTTCTGAGTTTACAAAAAAATATTAAACTTCCCTTTTGATTTACCTGATGACTCACACTTACAATGGTTGATCCAGCATTATATGACAAACAAATTTATTACTTAAAGTTCAGTATTATTCAGAAGGACCTTAAAGTTCAGTATTATCCAGAAGAAGCGATTAAGATTATAAAATTTTCAAACTGACATTACGCAATGTTGCCTCTAGATCATAACATAAATCCCTCTTGGAAGGTCTCACGACAACATTAATTATGAAAGTTAATTTCATTAACGCAAAACACCTCAATGAAAAAGAGTAAAGCAACTGTTTAGGGAATCAATGTTAATGAATATTTTATCCGTGTTCCATACAAGCTCCGTACATTTTCATCATCGTGTATTGTGACAAATAGTTGATCAGTATGTGATGTTTTACATCAAACAATATGACAACTCTAATCGGGGAAAAACTGCCTCATTAAAGATCAAATCATCATAAACAGAAAAGGGTTACGTCACATACATTTTCTTTTTTTGCCATCAGTTTATCACAAATTATAGCAATTTTTCAGATGACATTTAGAAAGAAATTTTCCAAATTAGATTGTATAGGAAATAACACCTATTAGTGCTTGTTTAATTTGATTTCACTTGTCCAACCTTTCTCTATAGACTTCAATTGGCTTATTGAGTGACAGAGAGGTAATAAATTAAGTCTGTAGTATCCCAGACTCACTATTCTATTGTTCAATCTGAAATTAGTCTGGCAGAAATATAAAGCTGACATTCAATCTTTAGAATGTTAACGTCAAATAAATTTAGTTTAAGAATATGACTGTTTTGTAGTCTTACTAAAATATTGGGATCTTACTGTATACTAGCTTATTTTCTGGGTACTTTTTTTTCATGTTTTATCCCATTCTAGCCCACTTCACGGTCATCTTTTTTCAAAGGAGTAGGTCCGGTAAGGGCCGATTTTGGCCTCAAATTTCAGGTTCATCTAACAAAAGATTTTGGACACTTTTTAAACACGTAAGTGTCTATTTCAATTGATTCAATTAGTTTATGTGAAAGATTTTAACTGATGTAATCATTAAAAACGATCCGATTCAAGCTTAAATATGAAAAATCTATCAAATATGCCGAAAAACGTCACTTTTCCGATGGTTTTTGTCAAAAATGAAAGTGGCCGCATCCGTGTTCATCCTCAACCTTTATATATTTTATGTATTATCATCAAATACAACTTACATTTCAATTTATGAATGAACACGAATGCGGCCACTTTCATTTATGATGAAAACCGTCTAAAATTTAACTAAAATGCTCAAATTCTGAAGATTTCAGTCATTTAGCATGACTTAATGATGCTAGTACCCGATATATGTGCATTGCATTGTCAAAAACAGCCCATATTTCTGTAGCAGAAGCATTCTTCTTTCCAGTGAATAGCTAAAAGATTACATTTTCACAAAGGGGTCTTACTGAACCAACTCCTTTATATAAATTTGAAAAAAGATGACCGTAATTCTAGAATGGGATAAAACATGAAAAAAATGATTAAAGATAATGTTTTACACATTTGCAACAAAATACATTTGTACTGTGGATTCACTTATTGGTACCAATTTTCGTTGAAAACTTACATTTTCATGGAGATTTAATTTGTGGTTTTGACAAAGTTTGCATACACGCCTATAGATTTTTTTTACATTCGTTGAGCATTTCATTTCGAGGTTCACTTATCCAACAAATAATAATAAATCCACAGTATATTCATATTATTTTTCTACCAGTGAAAAAAAATTGCCAGGAATCTCAATTTACAATCAACCAAAACTGAGACAGCTAACTTAATCAACAACAAAAATATCAAGAGGATATAAAAGTCTTCAAATAATAAAAGCAGTCCAGAATGATTATATTACCCTGATCATGACAAAACAATGAAGTCTACAAAATAGGGATGCAAATTGAGACTACAAAAAAGAAAACAAGTTTTTTTTCTCAAGGTTAGAAGGTGGGTAGACACATAAAATAAACCACTGACTGTCTCATTACAAAAATACATCAGATGACAATTTCTAATCAAGCCAATTTTTTTACAGCACTATGGTAATCGATTAAGCTGATGGGAGGTTTTTCTCTGATATCAAATTCACAACCATAACTACTAAGGGATATTTATACAAATAAATGTTCATCACTGGAAGATAACTGAAATCGAAATATGACAGAAGAATTATTAAAATTAGTTAAAATGTAATCCAATTCATATTTAAGGAAGTGCATCTATGAATATTCATATCATATTTCCTCCAAAATCGAAGAATAATTGCATAAAAATTGACTCAAATCAACAAAAGTGTCTAAACATCCTATAATGATTAATTTTGATGCTTTGTTTCATCAACTAATTCCAACAATTAAATTTGAGAACGCAATCAATAATAAATCAATTTACTTCTGTGTGCATCAAATTTATTTCATATTTTCATGCGGTCTTTGAGAAAGAATTTCTCAAAATCTAAAATTGTGTGAAATAATAGTTTGTGTTTCTCGTTTTTTATATAGATCAGACCATTGGTTTTCCTGTTGAATTATTTTACACTATTCATTTTAGGGCCTCTTTTAGCTTGCCAAGGCTCTAGGTTGATGGCCATATTTTGACCTATAATAATTGTTAACTTTTTATTACTTGGATGGAGAGTTGTCTTATTGGAAGGCATACCCTATCTTCTTATTTATATGTGATATGTATTTTTTTCACGTATCTTACACTAATTAGATGTTATTTGGAGTAAAAATTAAAAACCAGTGATTACCTGAGGTAGCAATACTTCTTTAAGAATAAAAGAACAGCATTTCAGATGAACTCAAACATTTCTTAAAGTTACTTCATTGACAACAATTTTTTTGCATTATGATCAAATATTCAAATTTCATCAATGCTATTTTAAAGAATTTCATATATTGAACCAAAATTGTTCCTAAGAAAATGTAAGGAAATTCAGTTAAATGAGGTAATTAAGAAATAGGAAGCTGTTTCCCCAAGGTAAATATTAATATTCAAAGTGAATTTATCAGTACTGAGAAAAGAAGTAACCATAAATATAACAGTGTATTATACCAGAAGTATTTGATGTAAAAAGTGTTATAATCCAGAATCTTTTTGTTGTTGAAAATCATATACCAAAAAAACATAATGTATCTGAGTGTAAAATCGGTTATTCTCTTTGAATAATATCAGTCCTCAAGCTAATGACATTCTGGCTATATTTGGCTCTCTAATTGACAAAAAATAGCAAAGCCCAGAAAGTTCTACCATGAGTGACTTATTTTTCTGATTTTTATAAGATTTGGTATTCTTGATATAACATCGCTTTGACAAGGTTTTATACTTACAGGTCATTAGTATAAAGCTTTCTAATGGAAGAATTGATATGTTTTAATAGGAAATGGAAAAACAGAAGCCATCAAGAGATTTATGACAAGATGTCTACGTTAATAATCTGTAAGTCTTCTATATGTTATTCACAAAACAAAGTTAGTTTTATCCATTATAGAGGTTCAATGCACAGAAGATTTCTATTTACTTAAACTTTTGAAATCTTTTAAGTAAATGGAATTTTGAGGCCATTTGCTTTATTTCATTTCATCATGGTGAAACTTTCATTAAGTTTAAAACCATAACTTTTTTGGCACTTAACAGTAAAAGCTTTGTTGATTTTGATTTTCTATTTCTTTTCAAACTGACTTGAAACACAAACAATAACCGTTTTTTACTTAATCCAATAAAATTTTAATTAAGACAATTTGTCTTTGTTTTTGTTGTACTGAGATGGCACTGTATCTTAGTTTGGTGTAATAAGGTGACACTGTATTTTAGTTTGTTGTACTGAGATGACACTGTATCTTAGTTTGGTGTAATAAGGTGACACTGTATTTTAGTTTGTTGTACTGAGATGACACTGTATCTTAGTTTGGTGTAATAAGGTGACACTGTATCTTAGTTTGTTGTACTGAGATGACACTGTATCTTAGTTTGGTGTAATAAGGTGACACTGTATCTTAATTTGTTGTACTGAGATGACACTGTATCTTAGTTTGTTGTACTGAGATGACACTGTATCTTAGTTTTTGTTGTACTGAGATGACACTGTATCTTAGTTTTTGTTGTACTGAGATGACACTGTATCTTAGTTTTTGTTGTACTGAGATGACACTGTATCTTAGTTTGTTATACTGAGATGACACTGTATCTTAGTTTGGTGTAATAAGGTGACACTGTATCTTAGTTTGGTGTACTGAGATGACACTGTATCTTAGTTTGGTGTAATAAGGTGACACTGTATCTTAGTTTGTTGTACTGAGATGACACTGTATCTTAGTTTTTGTTGTACTGAGATGACACTGTATCTTAGTTTTTGTTGTACTGAGATGACACTGTATCTTAGTTTGTTGTACTGAGATGACACTGTATCTTAATTTGTTGTACTGAGATGACACTGTATCTTAGTTTGTTGTACTGAGATGACACTGTATCTTAGTTTGTTGTACTGAGATGACACTGTATCTTAGTTTTTGTCGTACTGAGATGACACTGTATCTTAGTTTTTGTTGTACTGAGATGACACTGTATCTTAGTTTTTGTTGTACTGAGATGACACTGTATCTTAGTTTGTTGTACTGAGATGACACTGTATCTTAATTTGTTGTACTGAGATGACACTGTATCTTAGTTTGGTGTAATGAGGTTACCTTTTATAAAAGTTTGGTGAATTGGGTGACACATTATCGAAGTTTTGTGTAATAATGTTACTTTTATAAATATTTGGTGAATTAGATGACACATTATCTAAGTTTTGTGTAATAAGGTTAATTACTTTTATAAATATTTGGTGAATTGGGTGACACATTATCTAAGTTTTGTGTAATAAGGTTAATTACTTTTATAAATATTTGGTGAATTGGGTGACACATTATCTAAGTTTTGTGTAATAAGGTTACTTTTATAAATATTTGGTGAATTGGAAGACACTGTATCTTAGTTTGGTGTAATGAGGTTACCTTTTATAAAAGTTTGGTGAATTGGATGACACTGTATCTTAGTTTGGTGTAATGAGGTTACCTTTTATAAAAGTTTGGTGAATTGGATGACACTGTATCTTAGTTTGGTGTAATGAGGTTACCTTTTATAAAAGATGGTGAATTGGGTGACACATTATCGAAGTTTTCTGTAATAATATTACTTTTATAAAAGTTTGGTGAATTGGATGACACATTATCTAAGTTTTGTTGTAATGAGGTGACACTTTATCAAAGATGGTGAAATGGATGACACTCTATCTAGGTTTTCTGTAATAAGATTACTTTTATAAATATTTGGTGAATTGGGTGACACATTATATAATTTTTGTTGTAATGAGGTGACACTTTATCAAAGTTGATAAAATGGATGACACTTTATCTAGGTTTTCTGTAATGAGATTATCTTATATAAAAATTTGGTGAACCAGATGACACTCTATTTGAAGGTTTTGTGTAATGAGATGACACTTTATCAAAGTTTGGTGAATTGGAGTGATACTTTATCTAGGTTTGGTTTAATAAAGGGACATCTATTTTGAGTTCATGTAATTATGCAACACATAAATTAGGTTTGGTGTCGTGTGATGACATTCTAACTAGGTTTTGTGTAATGAGATGACACTTCAGTTTCAAGTTTTAGGGCAATAAGGTTACCATTTCTCAATTTTTGGTGTAATAAAGTGATATTTAATCAAGATAAATTTTGTGGTAATGAGGCAGGGGTCTAAGTTAAGCTTTTTGAGTACTGGCCTTTATTTAGGTTTGGTGTAATGAGATGACACTTTATCAAGTTTTGGTGTAATGACATGACACTTTATCTAGGTTTTGTGTAATGAGGTGACACTTTGATTTCAAGTTTTGGTGTAATAAGGTGACCCATTATCTAGGTTTTGTGTAATGAGGTGACACTTTGATTTCAAGTTTTGGTGTAATAAGGTGATACATTAATCAAGTTTTGGTGTAATGAAATAATATTTTATCACGTTTTGTGGTCATGCGGTGTTATTTTATTTAGATTTAGTGTAATAAAGTGATACTTTATCTAGGTTTTGTGTAATAAGGTGATACTTTTTCTAGGTTTGGTGTAATGTGATTACACTTTATCAATTTGTGTAAATGAGATGACACTTTATCAGGTTTTAATAAAATGAGATGACACTTTATCAAGTTTTAATAAAATGAGATGACACTTTATCAGGTTTTAATAAAATGAGATGACACTTTATCAAGTTTTCTGGTAATGAGAAGACCCTCTATCTTTGTTTAACATCAATCTAATATAACTTAATGAATGAAATATAAGATAATCCTACAAAAACACAATTTGTATTTGGTTTATTATAATACAGTGTATCAAGCATTCCTATTATTGCTTTATCATTAACTAAACATTCAGTGTGTTTTTATGACATTAGATAAATGTTTTAATTGAGGATATCCTTTATCAAACATTCAGTGTAGCTACATAGTTACCTTAATATTCAATAATTGTTATGATTGAGTATACTATTGATAACAATAGCTCCATTTGTAGGCTATATTTTTTTGATATTATTTATATTCAATTCCAGCTATTGGAAATTCAAAATATATTTAAACCCCCACATATTTTGTTTTTTTGTGTTTAAGGTGGTACCTAACACTACAGGGAGATAACTCTGTAAAGTCAGCTAAACGTTTTAATTACGTTGTGTTGTAAAAGGAATATTAAGCTTCTCAATGATCAAAATTGGTGTTTGTCAAATTGCTATATAACCAGTGTAATTTTTCTGACAAAACGGTTGGTTCAAAATTTTTAAAATTTTTACATTTTTATTAAAGTCTCAAAGTAAATACTTTGACAAAATTTTATGAAAATTAAACGAGCCAAATTAATTTTATTGAAAGTGTTGGGTACCACCTTAAATATGAATAGAGACTAGGAATGTATAAATTATCAAAGAATCAAGAATTTGAATGTTAAAAAATGCTCAAGCAGCAACCAAACAACATACTGTAGTAATACACCAATGCACAAAGTGTGTTTGTCAATTATCAATATTGTCTGAGTTGAATATTTTTCAATATTTTCCAGTTTCTTAGATTACTTATATTTTTTTATTAAATTGAGTTTTAATGTACTGTAGATTAATTCTATTATTAGTTAGATAACAATTTTTTGTAGATTACGCTGCTTCAGGAGGAACCATGAATTTTTTGAATTGTTCAACATTACATAACCATTTAAAGATGTATAAACTTTCTTTTAAACATCAGACTTTTGACATCAACTACAAGAATATGTATGAGGGATTACAAGCAAAATAATGTTTCTACCATTATTTCCAGAAGGTTTTAAGAGAGATATATCCTTGACACAATGATGAATGTTCAATGCACATTAATTATCCATTGGTTTATATAATGTGGATCTCATTGGAGTCTAAGTTTGACGTGGGATTGCCCATTTTTTGTAAGGGTGACATGTGAAAGTCAAATTATTGTGTCGTGAAAACAGGAAATGAAGTTTAGCGGAACCCAGGAAATGACAAAAAATTTTAGAATTGCTTACATATATAAAGTGTAAGCGGGATACGGGAATCTGACAAAACAGTAAGCGGGATCTGGGATTGGAACCCCCCCCCCCAATGAGACCCCTTATAATGACGTTATAACAACAGAGACTGATTGCTAAATCCTATATTTTTAGATGTTAACTTTACTTAGAATATGCTACAAGACTAATGGCCTATCTTTTGACATGATAAAACATCTTTATAATTGTTTTTGACTGAATTTAAAAAAAGAAATTGTGAATTTAACTCAAATATATATAGACAGTGATTTGTTATATAGATATTTTATTATTGAGAAATGATTGACTGTAAGAACTTATAAATAAAAGTTGATCCTCAACTAAAATTAGAGCTCTGACATTTACTGAAACAAATTGATAGGATTATATGGGATCCTCTGTCACGGAAACACAATATACATGGACATATCATGGTACTCAATTCATATCATTATTATACATGAAATTCTTAATAAAAGGGTTAGGAAGCTCATAAATATCGTGTGATAGAAGATTGACCAGACAATTTCATCAGGGAACTGTAAATTCAGAAATTATTGAGAGGTTTCTATTAATTCCAATAATACAACTGGGTGGCTATCGCAATAATAAGAAATTGCATTCTGTACCGGTAACTGAAACATAGATCTTAATATGCAGTTTTTTTCAAAATCTCAATAATAAATGAACGTAATAATTTCTATATTTACAGTACTCACATGAAAAATGCAAAATTAACTAGTTCTACAAAATGTATTATACAAATACAGCCTTTGTATGAGGTCGATACAAGGATATATTGACCTGAAAGAAGTATATTGACTGAGGACGAAGTCCGAGGTCGATATACTTCTTTGGGTCGATATATCCTGTATTGACCTCATACAAAGGCTATATTTGATATATTATTAATTTCCGACCATAATTGTATCAAAATCGTCATTTAGGTTTGTTGGAACTTTATAGATATTACATTAATTGTCTCCTTGACAATAACAAAATATTAATTGTTATTTCATTTACTTTTTTTTGACATCTTATGTATTTGAAGATATTTTTTTTCGTCAAATAATCGATCACAGATATCATTTGTTTCAAAACATTAAACAATATCCTGAAATTCATTACATGACGTCACAAAGTATATCGGTTTTTAGATATTCTAAAAATAACCGTGCAATATGCTTTTTGCCGGTCAATATGCTTTTTGCTATCCGCCGTTTTCTCTCTACCTTCGAAAATATAGTTTAACATGTGACTATCTCTAAACGAATCAAATTTGATAAAATATACGAATTAATAATATTATACAAATATAGCCTTTGTATGAGGTCGATACAAGGATATATTGAGAAAATTGGTACCGTTAATTTTATTGACTGAGGACGAAGTCCGAGGTCGATATACTTCTTTGGGTCGATATATCCTGTATTGACCTCATACAAAGGCTATATTTGTTATATTATTAATTTCTGACCATATTTGTATCAAAATCGTCATTTAGGTTTGTTGGAATTTTATAGATATTACATTGTCTCCTTGATAATAAGTAAATGAAATAACAACTAATATGTTGTTATTGTCAAGGAGACAATGTAATATCTATAAAGTTCCAACAAACCTAAATGACGATTTTGATACAAACATGGTCGGAAATTAATAATATAACAAATATAGCCTTTGTATGAGGTCAGTACAGAATATATCGACCCAAAGAAGTATATCGACCTCGGACTTCGTCCTCAATCAATATACTTCTTTCAGGTCAATATATCCTTGTATCGACCTCATACAAAGGCTATATTTGTATAATACGAAGGTTTTGGCTCTTCTGTGTACTGTAAATCAACTAATCAAATAATAAAAAAATATGAAAAACTTTTATTTTTCCTTATTCAACTATTTCAAGAAAATTTGAAATTTGTGCAGCAATTATTAAAGTGGGCTTTAGGGTCGATAAAACGTGAAACAAAATATCTAAGGAGATATGTTAGTTTTCAGTAGTCAATATCTGTGTAGTACTATTTGAGTACTCAGAATCTTTATTATATTTTCCAAAACCTATCAAAGGTTCAAAGATGCTTTTAGTTAATTAGGACTTTAAGTTCTCAATATTTGATAAGAAAAAAGGATAAGGTTAGATGAGTATTTGGCTGATATAACAATTTAAATGTATACCAAGTTACATGCTAATTATCCTGTCCATGTTTTTCGTGGTGGTGAAGATTTCAGAAAATAATCAAAAAATGCAATTTTACTGAAGGCTTAAAGAAATGTCATAGCAACAAGACCTAAAACTAATTATTCTGAGGGGTTTATCTGATCTTGCTATCAAAGTAAAATAAGATTGAAATGATCTATTGTTTGTCTCACCACAATATTTCCTAACCAATGATTAGATTTGGATGACAAAATGTCTACATTCTGACAAGGCAAATACAATTCTAGCTAGAGAGCTCTTTTGGACTTGACTCAAATATAAATCTTCTGTTTTTCAATTTTCAATTAAGAATACAATTTGTTTAACAAAATGAACTGTAACTGTACTTATTTTCATGAATTATGTATTGTCTATGAGAATTATGTATTGTCTATGAGAATTATGTATTGTCTATGAGAATTATGTATTGTCTATGAGAATTATGTATTGTCTATGAAATTGGACCTATCAAAATTGCTATCATGTATAAGAATTAGCTTCCACTGCTTATATACTATATAATGCATATTTCTCGCTCTCTAAATTATATAATGTTCAAGCTCAAGTGCAAGTTACTTTTAAAGTCACATGGTTCAGCTATTCACATTAAAGCCTTTTGAGAGCTTAGAACTGTATGAGTCATTTGAAAGCTTATAGCCATGTGAGAGATAAGCCATGTTACATGATGTGAAATCTTAGCCATGTGAGAGCTTAAAGTCATTTTCTATGCTTAGTATGGAATCGGGATGTGAAAGCTAAGCCAAGTGAAATCTTAGCCATGTGAGAGCTTAACGTCATTTCCTATACTTAGTATGGAATCGGGATGTGAAAGCTAAGCCATGTGAAATCTTAGCCATATTAGAGCTTAACGTAATTTCCTATACTTAGTATGGAATCGGGATGTGAAAGCTAAGCCAAGTGAAATCTGAGCCATATTAGAGCTAAACTTCATTTCCTATATGCTTAGTATGGAATCGGGATGTGAAAGCTAAGCCAAGTGAAATCTTAGCCATGTTAGAGCTTAACGTCATTTCCTATATGCTTAGCATGGAATCGGGATGTGAAAGCTAAGCCAAGTGAAATCTTAGCCATATTAGAGCTTAACGTCATTTCCTATATGCTTAGTATGGAATCGGGATGTGAAAGCTAAGCCAAGTGAAATCTTAGCCATATTAGAGCTTAACGTCATTTCCTATATACTTAGTATGGAAATGGGATGTGAAAGCTAAGCCAAGTGAAATCTTAGCCATATTAGAGCTTAACGTCATTTCCTATATGCTTAGTATGGAATCGGGATGTGAAAGCTAAGCCAAGTGAAATCTTAGCCATATTAGAGCTTAACGTCATTTCCTATATGCTTAGTATGGAATCGGGATGTGAAAGCTAAGCCAAGTGAAATCTTAGCCATATTAGAGCTTAACGTCATTTCCTATATGCTTAGTATGGAATCGGGATGTGAAAGCTAAGCCAAGTGAAATCTTAGCCATATTAGAGCTTAACATCTTTTCCTATATACTTAGTATGGAATCGGGATGTGAAAGCTAAGCCAAGTTTAATCTTAGCCATATTAGAGCTTAACGTCATTTTCTATATGCTTAGTATGGAATCGGGATGTGAAAGCTAAGCCAAGTGAAATCTTAGCCATATTAGAGCTTAACGTCATTTCCTATATGCTTAGTATGGAATCGGGATGTGAAAGCTAAGCCAAGTGAAATCTTAGCCATATTAGAGCTTAACGTCATTTCCTATGCTTAGTATGGAATCGGGTATTAATGTCACATGATGTGAAAGCTAAGCCATGTGAAATCTTAGCCATATTAGAGCTTAACGTCATTTCCTATGCTTAGTATGGAATCGGGTATTAATGTCACATGATGTGAAAGCTAAGCCATGTGAAATCTTAGCCATATTAGAGCTTAACGTCATTTCCTATGCTTAGTATGGAATCGGGTATTAATGTCACATGATGTGAAAGCTAAGCCATGTGAAATCTTAGCCACGTGAGAGCTTAAAGTCATTTCCTATGCTAAGAATGCTAAGAATGGAATCGGGTATTTGATGTGCAATTGATTAAGTCTTACATCATAAATTCTCCATACTTGGATAGATAAAAATATTTAATGGTTCTAAACTGATTAATTATTGATGGTGATATGATACTGATTCTGTTTGAACGCCTATATAGTACTCTTAATCATGCAACATTATGTGAACAACCACAAAGACAATAATTTTCTGGCATCTATAGAAATTTTATGTATGAATATTGGCCAGAAGGTTTTGTGTATTAATTAGAATCAGAAAACACAATAAAGTATCCCTGTCAAACAAGATGTATATATAATATATACCTATCAATTATAATTGTCCACAGTAGTGGTTAGCTTGGGAACAGTATAGACATGTATATAATTTACTGATCACTCATACTGGTGCCTTGTTTAACCATTATAAAAGGATATGTGTAACCTTAAGACGTGTATATCTGCTTCAATATCAAATCTATATATTAAATTCAGTATGAACAAGCAAAGAAAACAAGTTGTCAAGATTTATTACAATCAAAACATCAAAAAATGAAAGGGTATAAAACAATTTTTTTGCAGATATAAATCTCAATACATTTTTTATCATTTATATATTGAAGAGATGAAGATTCTGTCCTCAGGGCCATTCAGTGGCTGCAAAATCAGAAAATCATGTTCTGAATATAGAATCCTTTAAGGAAGTGTAAGTTTAATACTGGATAACAACCAATAATTGCAATCTCTGTATATGGATGTGGATATCATTTATCAAATACATCTCAATTAAGTTTCCTGGATCAGAAAACTTTACACTAAGCAATTAGACAGAACTCAATAGAGCTTAACTGAAGAGGAGGTCAAACAATGTTCTAACAATGTTCTTAAGTTAATACAACAGTCAACAGCCTTCACATCTTATCAATGATCACCAATCCTAGGTTATGCTTCATCAGCAATTTTAACAAAGAACAAATTATACATTGATAAAACTTGACTGATAGTCTCTGCTTAATTAATACCTTTTAAACTGATACAGGTATGCTAATTGAACAACATACACACATGACAAAAATCAATGGTCTATTGAAAGAACTTCCTCATATCTTGATATTTGAACAAACTTAAAGAGCCTGTAATTCAGTGGTTGTCGTTTGTTTATCATGTTTGTTTTTCGTTTAAAGTTTTGTCCATAAATCAGGACGTTAGTTTTCTTGTTTTTATTAGTTTATATATGTCTTTTCAGGGCTATGACTATGCAGTATAAGTATAGCACATTTTTGAACGTCATACAGTTACCTATAGTTGTTTACTTCTGTGTCATGTTGGTCTCTTGTGGAGAGTTGTCTCATGGGCAATCATACCACATCTTATTATTTTTAAAATTAAACTTCCCAAACCAATAAAGCATGATTGATAGGTAACAGGTTCTTATTCTGCTTGAAAATGAAATGCATGTATGTTAAGCTTAACCCTTTCCTCCATGGAAATATTTTTTCTTACATACTTGATTTGCATAGGATTTTTTTAATAAAAAAAAAATCATCGGGTTTAAAGTATTTAAATGCATTGTGAAAATGAATATTTCATCAATGAAATTCAAATCAGATATTCTTATGAATATCCTTTTAATATTGGATGCTAATTTTTTTAAGTCTGATGCAGACATTTTGTAGTCAAAGCGTTTCAACTGAGGTACTACACAGGCGTCAAAAGGCGTCATTATGGAGTAAAGGGGGTGGCGTCAAAAAGCGTCATTATGGAGGAAAGGGTTAACAACCAATAATAGGTTTTTTATAAATTGCCTTCTTCAGGAATACTTTTATTAAAACTGTAAAAACAATATATGTTAAAGGAATGGCTGATATGGCAATGAGACATATTTTCCAAAAATATTTTACCATAGTTTTAGAGTTTCATATAACAACTTACCAAATTTCCACTGTATCAAAGCCAACTCGGACTAAGTAAAGTACACATGACAGAAGCTTGATCAGCAGATTAAAGATTCTGATCCGCAAGCCTACAAATATAGAATTGTAATACTGCATTCAGAAATTATTGTGATGTTTTCATTATGCTAAAAATGCAACCGGTTTATAATCGCAATAATCTAAATCATATTTTGAAATTTTGTATATATCATAAAACACAATTTTTCTCAGTATCGCAAAAATTTAAATCATATTTTAGACTAAAATGACAAAATTGCAATATTAAATGCACATAATTATTTCTACAGTATCTATAAATATGATCTACAGACCTACAAATATAAATTGTAATATCTACTACAGACCTACAAATATAGATTGTAATATCTACTACAGACCTACAAATACAGATTGTAATATCTACTACAGACCTACAAATATAGATTGTAATATCTACTACAGACCTACAAATATAGATTGTAATATCTACTACAGACCTACAAATACAGATTGTAATATCTACTACAGACCTACAAATATAGATTGTAATATCTACTTTCATATTGTTATTACCTGAACAATAATGATAACAGTACAATACAATCATTTGAAAACAAGTACAGAATATGATTACCTCGAACATTATAAGTACTCTAAACTAAAGACTAATTATCACCTGTTCAAATTATCTTATTATCAACTAATGTATGTCAGGTCTCCTCCCAATCGCCATGGCCTGCACTCTTTATACGATAAAAAAAAACATTGCAATTCAAAGATTTTGGTTGGTGCTCACTGGGTGAAATAAGCTTAATGTTTTCAAAATAGGTAAATCCAGAGCTAATTCCAAATAATTAATTGACGATTTTCAATTGACAAGGCCTTCAGACATTAATATAGCCAATGCAGAACTATATTGGCTGAATTATTCAGGTTACATATATAAAAAAAACGTTGATACAGGCAGACTAATAATTACTTATATAAACAATAACTGTATAGGTTTTGCTCATTGATGAATGCTTAATAGTGACCTATGGTGCTTATAACCAAATCATTGTGACTTTCAGACTGGTCGATATTATAGATCCTTTAAATTTTATAGCAATACTTCTTGAAGTTATGCACTAAAAAAATGTTGGTGAAGATTGAATTAAGCTATCACTTCATGGTAACATATGGTAATCAAACTTAACTTTGTTTCATTCTTATGTCTCTATAAGGTCAGTATTGTAATGAAAAATATTTTTGAGGTTACTGTAAATTCAGAAATTATTGTGATGGTTTTATTATTGCAAAAATTGTTACAGGCTATCATCGCAATAACTTAAACTTGCATTTTGAATTTTTTTATGTGATTAAACAGGATTTTTCTCAATATCGCAAAGATAAAAATCGCATTTGAAGCCTCCAAGAATATACGAAATGTCTGATAATGAAAATCTAACAAGAATGTGTTCAAAGTACAAGGATGCCCCATCCGCACTGTCATTTTCTATGTTCATTGAACGTGAAATTGGGCTCTAATTTGGCATTAAAATTGGAAAGATCATATCATAGGGAACATGTGTACTAAGTTTCAAGTTAATTGGACTTCATCTTCATAAAAAAAACTACCTCAACCAAAAACTTTAACCCGATGCAGGACAGACGGACAGATGAACAAACGGACGAACGAATGAACGCATAAACCAGAAGACATAATGCCCATAAATAGGGCATAATAAATGGGGCATAAAAATAAGAAGATTTAGTGTGAAAGCCAATAAGACTCTCCCCAAGGTCATTATATAGCTTTCAATAATGAGCAGTTACTAGTAGCTAGTTAACCATAAAATATAAGCTAAGCAAATTCTCATGGGTCAGGGTTACATAAGACTCTTCTAGATAATAATTGTAACACATACTTTATCTTG
Organism: Mytilus edulis; assembly: GCF_963676685.1. NCBI lineage: Eukaryota > Metazoa > Mollusca > Bivalvia > Mytilida > Mytilidae > Mytilus > Mytilus edulis. The sequence continues at coordinate 3,492,977 of NC_092345.1, forward strand.
TATTGCATGTAAATATATAAGATCTTTGAACTCAAAACCCTATAAATCAACATTTTAACCCTGGAGCATATAATGGTTAATTTTTCCTCGTCCTACGACATTAAATACATAAAATTCTTTTATGTGGGCCAGTATCTGTGTTATATTGTTGTAATATTATGATAGTTGATATTAATATCAATATCAATTAAAGACAATCAATAATAATCTGAGAAAACTGACCAGTATGCTGGACTACAGCTGTTACTGAATACAGTCAATTAACATAGATGTCATACAATTATTATACAATATCCTAGTAATGTTATACATGGACTGATCCAGCCATTTTCAAAAGGGGGGTTTCCAACCCAGGATAAAGGGGGTGTTCCAACCATATGTCCCCATACAAATGCATTGATCATAAAAAAAATGGGGGTTCCAACCACTGGACCCCCGCCCCTCTTGATCGGCCACTGTTATAGTATTGAGCTCATGCTGGGAGTGGCTTATTACTATGTACAGTTGTACTTATTACAATGTACAGTTGTACATGTATTAGCACAATTTGAAAATCAGTTTTAAGTACTGTTGATCAAAAATTAATGTGTGCATTCATTAGGAAGAATCCTCGAATACTGGAAAAAAAACATAAAAGGAGTAGGTTCCGTAAGGGCCGATTTTGGCCTCAAATTTCAGGTTCATCTTACAAAAGATTTTGGACATTTTTTTAACACTTAAGTGTATATTTCAATTGATTCAATTAGTTGATGTGAAAGGTTTTAACTGATTTATTCATTAAAAACACTTTTCAGATGGTTTTTGTCAAAAATGAAAGTGGCAACATCCGTGTTCATCCTCAACCTTTATATATGTTATGTATTATCATCAAATACAACTTACATTTCAATATTATGGATGAACACGAATGCGGTCACTTTCATTTAAGACGGAAACCGTCTAAAATTTAACTAAAATGTTAATATTGTGAAGATTTCAGTAATTTAGCATGACTTAATGATGCTAGTACACGATATATGTGCATTGTATTGTCAAAAACAGACCATATGTATGTAGCAGAAGCATTCTACTTTCCAATAAATAGCTAAAGGATTACATTTTCACAATTTTGTAAAACTGCTATATTTTGGGGCCAAAAAGGTGTCTTACTGAACCTAATCCTTTAACTACTGTGATTACATAAATGATATAAAAGAAAATTGCAAATAGATATTGAATGTGAATTATGAACGTGATACTGTCACATTTATCATTTCAATAAAAACATTGCAATAACTTCTGAATTTTCATCATTCACAAACAGATTAAAATTCTTTTTTTTTTCAAATGGATTTATGATACGTAAAATGCATATTTTAAAACAGATTTAATTGAGCACATATTGTCATAATTTTCATTTAACTCCATGTTTAACTTCTATTATCAGTAAAAATAACATTTTGGTTTGAAAAGTCAATAACGGGAATGAAAAATAATATTCGTAATAACGGTTATTATAACCTGTTAATCAAACTGATAATGTCGTTGTTGATCAATTGTTAAATAAGAGTTCATGATTATATAATAACAATTATTTAGCTAACTCTAAAACACAGCTTCTAGTATTGGATACACCTTTAGGGGGGTTACCCCAAATGGTTATACTGTATAGCTGGTTATTTTCGCGGGTGGAAAATTTCACGATTTTCATTGAATAAGGTATACGAAATATTTTGGCGGTTATTAATTTTGCGGATTCAAAACATTTATCATTACCTTGGCAATTGCACTTTTAAAGATTTTGTTCTATCCGCGAAAATAAGCGAAAATTTACACCCGTGAAAATAACCCTCTATACTGTATCTTAATTACACCAAGATATTATCATCAATGCAGCATGATAGTTTTTAATAGTTTTGGAAGGGTCTTTCAACAGCTGATCTCTAGTTGGCATCCTTTATGATCAGAACTATGACGGTATCTGATTGTCTCGCCGCAATATAGCCATTTTGTGCTCATGCGGCATAAAGCAAACACCAATCAATCAATCATCGAACCTGACGATCACATGACATATCAGAAAACAGCAGCGCTGAGAAGTTTGATTTAAGAATGGTTTAAAATAGATGTTGAATGATTACAAATGAGACAATTATCCAACTAATGTGGATTTCAGCATTGCTATAATAGGCCACAATATGGCAGCCAACAATGAGCAAATCCCATACCATCTAATCAGGTATAAAAGGCCATGGTACTGATAGGAGAAAATGCAAAATAATTCAAACCAAAAAAAAATAGGTTTATGACAAAACGACTAACCCATTCTTACAAATGTATAATCATATTTCGAGATTCTGAATGATAAACAGCTTGGAAATGTTGTAAGATACCATAAATTCAGAATTTAATGCACACATTTTATTATTGCCAAACCTTATGACCCCTATCAAAATTAAATCTAAATAACCAGATCTTAAAACTGTTATGAAGGAAAATCATGACTGAAATTATGAATGAGTTTTATAAATGCCAATCTAAAGATGTTGCATATTTTGCATTAATATAAACATTGCAAATTTTCTGAATGAACAGTACTTGTCTAGTAAAAGACTTTAATACAATATGAGGTTACACAGTATGATTGCCAATGAAACAATTACCATTCAAAGTCTAAAAGACAAGGATATAAACAGATACAGTAGAAAAATAAATAGAAGTCGTATGATTGCCAACTAGACAATTATACACAAAGACCAAGGATAAAAAACAGCTACAGTAGAAAAATAAAAAAGATGTGGTATGATTGCCAATGAAACAAAAACAAAGGACAGGTCATTGAACAATCCCTAGATATCATTTGTTTTTTTTATTCCGATTGTAAATACCAATTTATTTCTCTTCTATACTTTGTATGACAATAATCAAGTTATTCTCAAGTAGATGTTCACAAGACAATAATCTAAATATATAGAATGAATATCGTCTGTATTAACAAAAGTAAACTGATTTAATAAAAAATGCAAAAGAAGTTCCAATAAAAAAGAATGTATAATAATAGATAGTGGACTAGTGGAGAATATGTATATGTCAATGAGACAGCAACACAATTTTTATCAGAAAGAACATATAAACAGACAGTGAGACCTATCCTCCTTTAGAATCTTTATGTAAATTAATAATTAATCCATTTCATTTGAATTCTGGTGGAAAGTTGTCTGTCTCATTATTTGTGTAGGAGTTTCATCATTTACCAGTCAAAGTTAGATTTTGAAAACGTACACCTCACAAACAACATTACTGCAACTTATTTTTGCTATGAAAACTGTATACAATGGAATTGGCATCAATCAAAGGTAGGTTACATATTATTGGATGGGAAAGTGTATTCATTACTGAATGTCAAGAAGTTAGCGTAAGGATGACAAAATTCTGATTAGCCTTTTACAGTGTTAACAAACCAATGTTCTTTAAGCTGTATTTGATTTTTTATCGCAGCTTTAGTTTGAGAACTTTGGACCTTAGTGTCTAAAGTCAATTTAGCTATCCCCAATAACTGCAGCTTATCAGCAGACAACATTGCTGTATTCATTATGTAATTACCAAGGTTTGTAACCTGGGAATTCAACTTAACTTCTATATGGTGTCAAATACTCAAAAGAAACTGGTAGATTTCTCTGTAGTGCTTTGAATTATCACTAGGCAATTGTGTCATTTATTTCACAATCACAGAAGTACATTCATAAGACCAAATTATGGGCTCTATTGTTTAGCTAAATCTCAAATTAGTAGTAAATGGCTGATAGTAATTAAAATCAAGTGATAATTAGAATAATAACATTTTTTTTTTCATTTTTCTAATTTACTTATCAACTTTGTTTTCATGACATCAAAATTAGCATCAATTTCAATCTTCCAAAATTTTTTATGAAAACATGTAAATTTCTATTTGTGACAGTACTTTTGTTATAACAAATAACATTTTAAAAGAAGAAATTTAGAATTGTTTCAAGGATGTAATGGTCAAGGGAGATAACTGGTTTACTAATAGACACTACCAACACATACAAAACACAACAATCACAGAATGATATCTTACTTGATCTTTGGTTTTTGATGAAATAAAGCTGTAACTTCTCCTTTAATGACTTCTCATTGGTGAAAAATTCTACTCTCACTCTGAAAAATATCATAAAACATTGTTAGTCAGGTGCATATTCTGAGCATACATATACAAAAGAAGCAATTGACCCAAAAGTTTCATTTCTCAAATGCAAAACTAAACAGTATGTAATGTTCGCAAGGAGGTTGAGATATAGAATAAACTCTTTAATAAAAAAAGTGGTGCAATTTTAAGCAATGCTTTTTGGGTAAACATACATTTATTTACTGTTTAGGTTTTGAGGGATGGGTTGCAAAGTTCTCTTTTTAACAATGCAAAAGAAAGCTTTGGGTTATATGTTATTTAAAATTGAGAATGGAAATGGTGAATGTGTCAAAGTGACAACAACCCCACCATAGAGCAGACAACAGCCAAAGGCCACCAATGGGTCTTCAATGTAGTGAGAAATTCATGCAGCGGAGGCGTCCTTCAGCTGGCCCCTAAACAAATATGTATACTAGTTTAGTGATAATGGATGTCCTGCATGCTTGTTTGTTTTCTGTTGTTAATTGTTATTTTTTTTTTTTTTTTTTTTTTTTTTTGCTTTATTTTGTTGTTTTGTGTTGTGTTGTGTTGTGGTGTGTTTGTTGTGTTTTGTTTTGTTAAATTGCATTGGTTTTTTAGTTTATTTTTAAAAAAAATTTTTGGGGGGGGAGTCTTTGTGTCAGTGTCTTTATAGTCTTTTGTGTCTAATTCTAGTTTAAAATACATGTATCTTGTATCTCCATTTAAAAGTCTAGATGAAATTAATCAATGTATAAAGCTTTAATGTTAAATACTATTTAAGAAGACCATCAATGTTACAAATTACAATACAAATATTAACAATGTATATATACAAATATTTTAAATGAGTGTAATATATATGCTTCTAATATAGGATCCTGAGGTCACTACATCAGTCGAAATAACCATCCATTTAAAATATCACAAGAAAATAGTCATTACATGTGAGATAGCAACATAACAAAACAACCTTAGGTCAACAAATAATCTTCACTAATTTAAAAATGTCTATACCATATGTCAAGATGTAATTCTCCTCAAATCTTGACATTCTAGGAATAAAACGAGTTTTGAGATTTCTCAAAATTTCCTCCTTATAATGACAGGTATATAAACATATATCCTTTAAAAATAGAAATTCAAGGTAAATAAGCTTGTTTCAAGTTCTATACATCTTTTAAGAATAAATCATAAATTCCCAGTTCCAAACATCAATATTTGGTAATAACTAAACAGTTGTCTAGTCAATGCCACATGGTATGATGTATAAATAAGAATATGTGGTATGATGTATAAATAAGAATGTGTGGTATGATGTATAAATAAGAATTTGTGGTATGATGTATAAATAATAATGTGTGGTATGATGTATAAATAAGAATGTGTGGTATGATGTATAAATAATAATGTGTGGTATGATGTATAAATAAGAATGTGTGGTATAATGTGTGGTATGATGTATAAATAAGAATGTGTGGTATGATGTATAAATAAGAATGTGTGGTATGATTGTAAACGAGAGAACTATCCATCAGAGTCAAAATGAATTGGATGTAAGCAGGTCACTCAGTAAAGCTTTATTAACGATATTCAATTGTATATCACTTATATGAGGGATGTACATTTTATTGTCTCAACAAACTTGTCACTAACAATATCATTCATTGAAATACAAATTGATAAGCATTTGACCATCATATTTAAATTACAATTGTTAACTGACTAGATGCTGTCATGGTCACTGCTTATTTATAGCTAGTTTTGTTGATAATTTTCAAACATTACCCTATGCAAAATAAACAACTTTAGAATTTCTTGAGCAGAAATTCAGAAATTTATCTTCATGGTTCATGAATTATATAGATACATGTAAAGATGAATCACTAGAAAAAAAAAATATTCATTTTTGAAAATTTTAGGATCTCAACCTGACTGCATTGATTCTGAAAGAATACTTTGCATGCAAATTTTGCAGTTAACCTGCTTTGAATAACATTCACATGGAACATTCATTTCATCACAATTTTATACAGAAAATGATATTTTTACATAAAAGATTTCCGATTTTCAACTCTCATTGCAATTAACTTCCATATTAGTTCACAGAGACATAATTTTGTTCAAAGAAAAATTAAAATAACACGAAAAATACATTAATCTATGGTATTGGCAATGGCAGATGTTGACTTATTTAACGAGTATTTAAAGTCAGATCTGGTGATATGTGAAATCGTAAAACAATGAGGACAATGTGACGTTAAAAAAACAAACTTACTTTGGTGGTGGAGGAATATTATCAGAAGTAGCAGATAGTTTAAGAACTCCGCTGTTTCTATGTGGCGATCGCCTCCTCCGATTGTTCATATTTTGTTCGTTAGAATATTTGTGGTGGTATATCCATGGGTTTGACATTACGTAATGTTGTCCTGACTTTTAAGTTATCCATTCTTGCATAATTCGGTGCAAAGTTTACATAAAACCATGAAAACTGCACTTGGTAAATCAATAACAGTACAATACATTGTTTAAAACAGCAACAACAGTTAATAATTAAACATCATAATTAAGTATTTATACTTTCGTGACAGTCATCCAATCAATTTGTTGATTTGTTAATATCCCAATCATTTAAAACTCTGGAATCAAGTTGAATTTTGTATTTCCTCTTAATTTCTTGATCAAAAGAATCTGTTTTACCCATTTTCACAATAAACAATGTAACATGTGTTTATATCTAAAACTAACAATCAATAGTATAGACATCTTGCTTAAAAAATATCAGGTATCCATTATTAACCTCTATGTTATATGAAGACTGTTGTGAAAAATTATTTTCTATTGAAACAGAGCAATCAGCTATTGACTTGAAAAACGAACCTATGTTAGTGATATATAACACTGGTTGTAGAAATCAATAGGCCATCAACCAATAAACTGTCCTCAACAGGTAAAACACACAGATATTTATCTTTATCTTATTAATAATGATTGTAAGATACAGACAGGAATTCATGGTAGTAATTATAATTTGGGATTAGTCTGGACCAATTAGTGGATGCCTGTGTATTGTCTTTGTTAATTACTAACAGGTGCTCATTGGTGGGAATAAGAACATGTATCAAAGTGAATCTATATAGGCCTTACTCTGAAGTTTACTTTTGGAGAATAGGTTGATATTATTGAAATACATATTAATAAATATTCTGATAGATTGTTGCAAGATTCTACACTCAAATCATTTCAGAAATGAAGTCACACAAAAATAGTGAAAAACTAGACCACGAACCATGTCAGACTTTAGACATAAATTAGGCTGTTAGTTTTCTCATTTGAATTGTTTTACATTTGTCATTTCAGGACCTTCCATACCTGATTATGCGGTATGGGCTTTGCTCATGTTGAAGGCTCTACAGTGACCAATAGTTGTTAATTTCTGTGTCATTTGGTCTCTTGTGGCGAGTAGTCACTTTGGCAATCATACCACATCTTCTTTTTTATATTTGGATGATTTGATTGGTTAACACCACAATCTGATCAAAAAGGAGATCTTCCCTTTTTGTCACATACTGTTATCTCCAGTATGGAGGATGAAAGATCTGGAGGAACCCAGTTAGGGGTCACATTCAAATACCCTTAATTTCATCCAATCAGAATGTTGTCTTTTGGAATTCTGGGTTTAAATTTGAATAATAATTTGTTGTATATCAATGTTCAGAGGAATGGACCAGACAGACACAATACAGATGAATATTAATGACTACTTACAGAAAGACAATAAATAAATTAATAAAATTAATGCATAATTTGTAAAGCTGCACATTTAATTGTGCAAGAGATAAAAAGTAACTCAAGTGAAATGTTTTCAAATATATTCAATGGGACTTCTGGAGAAAGAAGCCCATGGAACCTATAGCTACCAGTATTGGAAATCAACAAGATATATATATATATATATATATATATATGCTCTTCACAAGTTAATTATGTGTTGCACAATAACAGTTAATGAATAATTACAGCAAATGCATTTACATATATTTTCCATTTTGTGTCATAACAGGATTAGTTTTAATAAAGAATTCATGATAAGAACCATTATTGCATTAAAACATTTACACGGAACTGCCATTATCAACATTGGGCTATATATCACGTTCTGATCTGCAATTGCAACGAAATATGGCAACTATTATCTGCATAAATTGACACATTAAACTTCACTGTGCAATTTTCAAATTAACAGTTTATTCCGAACCAGATAAAACTTATCCACAGAGTTATCTCCTAATGGTCAATCTATTTAGACTTTTGTCAGTTTTATTATGACATTGAATAAATACAATAGTAGCTATTGTTCTCTGTCTAGTTTTTTCAATGGGATCTTAAGATTTCTTCTGAGAGAAATTGAATTGGTTTATTTACCTAAATAAAAAATATTACCTTCTAAAAGATGAAAATACATGTTTTTACTCACAAACCAGTATTTGATGTTGTATTTATTCAATATCAATAAAATATTTTTAATCTGTTTAATGTAAACAGTGATGTAAATTATTAAAAGCTGATTTCTGAAAAAAAAATTAACATATAGTTCCTTTTGAATTATATGTTTTGTGTTTGACAAATTTAAAAATTATGTCAAATAAAGGCGTTCTTATTACGAAAAAAAATAGAACTTTTCCACAGATTCATCTTCTATCTAAACTTTGCAAGTTCTTTTGTCATATTCAACTAATACTGTAGCTGTTGTTCTCTGTGTAGTTTATTCACTGGGACCTTTATATTTCCTCTATGAGATAGACTGGTCCTATTCCATTTTCCCATGCAAAACAATTCAAACCAGAAAACCAGCATATTGTATAATATGACCCATTGTGTGACAGGGGACTGTAAATAAAAACATTACAAACCCACATTGACGTCTTTATGTCAGGTTTTATATAATGGATTTGATATCAAACCCATATAAAACCATTATATGACTAAGTATATGTCATAATTATCCCTTAATAAACGTTCATTTTATATTTTAAAAATGTACTTTCTTACAGATAATGTCCTCAGTATCAGGGAGTGTATTCCATCAAAGATGTGATCAATATCAGATATTATGGTTTTAATTAGCTATAATTATACTAGTATTTACTGTATTAAATGTATGTGTAGTTAGAATCTAGAATTTTGATTGGCTGATAGTAATCGCAAGGCACTCCAATATCATATTTTGTTTCCGTACAGTTATTCCTGCACATGCTATCTGTGACATGATGTTAAAATAAGGCATCGAAAAACTTAATATAACTCTTTAAAATCTATGGTTGTCGTATTAAAATCAAATTGTCCATGATATTGTTGATATTAACCTTTGATATGAAGTTAATAAAAATCTGGCAATAATTGTACAAATGAGAGTACTAACATTGCAAGTTTCCCTATAAAATAATTATTGATATTTCTAAACAACAGATCTCTTTCAAACATAATTGATTAACATATATAATATTGAATTTCAATTTTGTTCGAGACATCACTGAAATAAATCTAAAATGGAAGTTTATAACCAGGTGCTCTGCAGGGCGCAGCTTTAAAAAACCGCAGGGGTCGAACCCTGAACAGTGCAGGGGCAAGTATGGACACAACATTCAAGCTTGATACAGCTCTGAATTTGGATTGTGATCAAATTTTTTACATAAAATGAGTTTCTGACAAAAATAAATGTCAAGATCTTACAAATCTATTGCACATTATTGTGCAATTAGAGATTTCTTCTTCAAACTTTAAAAAAATTTGGAATTTGAGAGATTTGAAAAAAAAATAATTGAAAACTACTACCACAGCCCTTTTTTTGAAATGAGTCCAAAACCTAACATTTCTTTATACATAATTTACAAGTAGTGTAAGGGAGGTAAATCCGAACATACCCAACATTGTATGTTAAATGTTTTTGAATTACCTCCCTTACACTGCTTTATAAATTAAATTGTCTTAATTGTCCATTGACCAGAAAAACCTAGTTTTTCCCCTTTTTTCCAAAACATTTTGAGCCTTAACCCCCCCCCCCCCACAAAGTAAATACTAACCATTATGGTATGTAAACTTGAGGTATAATTTCAGAGAGATTCATACACTTAAACACAAGTTATTGTTTGAAAACTACAAAAATGCTTATTTTGGACCCCTTTTTGGCCCCTAATTCCTAAATTATTGGAACCATAACCCCCAAAATCAAATCCAAACCTTCCTTTAGTGATATTGAAACTTCTGGTAAAAAATTTATAGAGATCCATTCACTAAAACTGAAGTTATTGTCCGAAAACTAAATGTGTCTTCGGACGACGACACAGGCGACATGATAGCATTATACGACGCAAAAATGTGTTTGCGGTTGTATAAAAATCTGACATGAAATGTACACATGAAAGTGCTAACAATACAATTATCCATTTAATTGATGTTTTTGAGGGGCATAACTCTTTCAAAAATAATAGATTAGCACAGATTTTCTAATGCTAAAAGAAACCTATGATATAAGTTTTATAAAAATCTAGCCCTAATTGTACATATCAGTGCACAAACAAGACTGGATGGACAGACGAATGGACAGACTGATGTACTCAGTATTTCTATGTTAAAAAGAAGCACTCATTTCAACTCTATATTCAAGAATTTTTAATATTATTAAACATTGGTTCCTCTGGAAATTAAATATTAATTGTTTATTGGCCTCTTTAAATTGAAATTTTAGTTTCTTACACTTCATGTGTCATCACTGACGGAGTTGGGTTTGATTTTAAAGTGAGTAAACAACTTTTAGCAAACATTTCTTTAGTTCAATTAGAAGTCATAGGAATAGGGAAGCAAGTGATCTGGTACATTTAATTAAAGTAAGAAATGCTTCAGGGCTTCATGTAATATGTGCTACATTAATAGCACTTATAATAGCTTTGTCCCTTGTGTCAGATCCTGAGCTTTTTATTCTATCCAACATCCTTAATGTAAAAAGAAAAATGGCCAGCCATTATCATTAATCTAGCTTTTTTTTGGGTTATTTGTTTTCATCAATATTATAATAATAAAAGTATTGATGATTTAACCAATTAAAAATGATTAAAGGGGCATGAACTAAGAGATAAAAAAAAAAAAATTCGCTTTTCGTTCAATCATTTATCTATCTTCGGATTTCAAATGTTTGGCTTTGAGCGTTCCCGATAAAGGTAAATCCAGAAAGGCGTATCGAACGTGTTGTTTTCAATTTTTTTAGGAATGTGAAATAGTGAAATGATAATTTGCTTTTAGCAGCCAGGTTGGTTCGATTTTGACAAAATAAGAATTATAGAAACATCTCTGATGAATTATTCACTTGCATTACTTGGAAATGAATAATTCGACCTCATTGAATCAGTATTCATGTGACCTTCATACCCTTAGCTAGAGATACTTTAAGCATGAACAATGCATGTTCAGCTATTAAAAGGAATAGAATGTCAACTTTAAAAGTGTGACATTCAATACAAATCTTTTATTTATTTATAATTTTAAATCAATTTCTTTTTTTTTATGATTCTTCATCAAATCCCCCACTGAGATATCTTTTTTTATTGTATTTTTGGGTTGCTGCTTCATTGAATATTTTTTTTTTTTTATATAGTTTTTAATGGACTTTATCTATTATAGACATTTTAATTATTTGTATTTTACACTCTGCGTAAACCTTTTAAGATAATCATTTACATCACATAAACCTATTTTTTCCTCCCATCTTCATTGATTACCAATTATCTACACACACAACTTTTTAATGCTGTCCTTGGTCAATACAAATACATAACAACTATAACTTTTAAGTCTCTCCACAGTAATTAAAGGTTTTATTCAACAACATTTTACTGTTAAGAGACCAATAAAATTAGCTATAGATTTTTTTGTCTGTGAACTGTGAACAAAACCAATCAATTAATAAGGCAATGACAAGACAGAAAACAGCATTGAAAAGACATTTAATTTCATTCACTACCATTAGGAAATGATCAAACTACTTTATTGAATTCTCTCTTCATTTTACAAACAACAGTAAATATGCCAGACTTTTCTACAAATAAAGGAATAAGGATCAATATGTATAACAACTTGACTTTCCTTAGACCTCCATACAGAATGAAATTAGTCCTTAGACCTCCATACAGAATAAAATTAGTCTTTAGACCTCCATACAGAATGAAATTAGTCCTTAGACCTCTTTACAGAATAAAATTAGTCCTTAGACCTCCATACAGAATAAAATTAGTCTTTAGACCTCCATACAGAATGAAATTAGTCCTTAGACCTCTTTACAGAATAAAATTAGTCCTTAGACCTCCATACAGAATGAAATTAGTCTTTAGACCTCCATACAGAATAAAATTAGTCCTTAGACCTCCATACAGAATAAAATTAGTCTTTAGACCTCCATACAGAATGAAATTAGTCCTTAGACCTCTTTAGACTAAAATTAGTCCTTAGACCTCCATACAGAATAAAATTAGTCCTTAGACCTCCATACAGAATGAAATTAGTCCTTAGACCTCTTTACAGAATAAAATTAGTCCTTAGACCTCCATACAGAATGAAATTAGTCTTTAGACCTCCATACAGAATAAAATTAGTCCTTAGACCTCTTTACAGATTGAAATTAGTCCTTAAACCTCTTTAGACTAAAATTAGTCCTTAGACCTCCATACAGAATAAAATTAGTCCTTAGACCTCCATACAGAATGAAATTAGTCCTTAGACCTCTTTACAGAATAAAATTAGTCCTTAGACCTCCATACAGAATGAAATTAGTCTTTAGACCTCCATACAGAATAAAATTAGTCCTTAGACCTCTGAATAGATTGAAATTAGTCCTTAGACCTCTAAATAGATTGAAATTAGACCTCTTTACAGATTGAAAGTAGTCCTTAGACCTACATGCATAAAGAGATTGAAAGTAGCTCTTAGACCTCTATGCAGATAGAAATTAGACCTTAAACCTCTTTATAGATTGAAATTAGTCTGAAGTGAAATGATAAATCAACATGTTCAGTAGTTTTTCATACATTATAATAAATTATAATGCTGTGACACTGTTAGTATAAATATGTGACATTCTGAACAGAGTCTTTGACAGTTTAAATCCTAGGATATTCTGTTTTGATTCTGACAATTTAACACTTTTCACATATTCTGACTATGGCTCTTTTGGATAGTTGTCTCATTAGCAATCATACTACATGTACTTATTTTTCTATAAAAAAATCTAAAGTGCAATAATTTCAAAAGTTTAATTTTCTACCATAAGGTGATTCCAGATTAAAGGACAATTCTGACATATACAGACACTGTAATAATTGATGGTGAAAAAAATACACCAAAAAATAATAAAGAATAAGTTATCCTTCATTTACATTAATATAATGGTCACTTAACTTATACTTGAGTGTTAGGGTTATGTTTTGTATTAAATCATCTTATGGTTAGTTTTAAGCATGTTAAGAGAGGTAAAAGATTAGGGTTCATTCTACTGTAAGGGTTATGTTTTGTATTCAATCATCTTATGGTTAGTTTTAAGCATGTTAAGAGAGGTAAAAGATTAGGGTTCATTCTACTGTAAGGGTTATGTTTTGTATTCAATCATCTTATGGTTAGTTTTAAGCATGTTAAGAGAGGTAAAAGATTAGGGTTCATTCTACTGTAAGGGTTATGTTTTGTATTCAATCATCTTATGGTTAGTTTTAAGCATGTTAAGAGAGGTAAAAGATTAGGGTTCATTCTACTGTTAGGGTTATGTTTTGTATTCAATCATCTTATGGTTAGTTTTAAGCATGTTAAGAGAGGTAAAAGATTAGGGTTCATTCTACTGTAAGGGTTATGTTTTGTATTCAATCATCTTATGGTTAGTTTTAAGCATGTTAAGAGAGGTAAAAGATTAGGGTTCATTCTACTGTAAGGGTTATGTTTTGTATTCAATCATCTTATGGTTAGTTTTAAGCATGTTAAGAGAGGTAAAAGATTAGGGTTCATTCTACTGTAAGGGTTATGTTTTGTATTCAATCATCTTATGGTTAGTTTTAAGCATGTTAAGAGAGGTAAAAGATTAGGGTTCATTCTACTGTAAGGGTTATGTTTTGTATTCAATCATCTTATGGTTAGTTTTAAGCATGTTAAGAGAGGTAAAAGATTAGGGTTCATTCTACTGTAAGGGTTATGTTTTGTATTCAATCATCTTATGGTTAGTTTTAAGCATGTTAAGAGAGGTAAAAGATTAGGGTTCATTCTACTGTTAGGGTTATGTTTTGTATTCAATCATCTTATGGTTAGTTTTAAGCATGTTAAGAGAGGTAAAAGATTAGGGTTCATTCTACTGTAAGGGTTATGTTTTGTATTCAATCATCTTATGGTTAGTTTTAAGCATGTTAAGAGAGGTAAAAGATTAGGGTTCATTCTACTGTAAGGGTTATGTTTTGTATTCAATCATCTTATGGTTAGTTTTAAGCATGTTAAGAGAGGTAAAAGATTAGGGTTCATTCTACTGTAAGGGTTATGTTTTGTATTCAATCATCTTATGGTTAGTTTTAAGCATGTTAAGAGAGGTAAAAGATTAGGGTTCATTCTACTGTAAGGGTTATGTTTTGTATTCAATCATCTTATGGTTAGTTTTAAGCATGTTAAGAGAGGTAAAAGATTAGGGTTCATTCTACTGTAAGGGTTATGTTTTGTATTCAATCATCTTATGGTTAGTTTTAAGCATGTTAAGAGAGGTAAAAGATTAGGGTTCATTCTACTGTAAGGGTTATGTTTTGTATTCAATCATCTTATGGTTAGTTTTAAGCATGTTAAGAGAGGTAAAAGATTAGGGTTCATTCTACTGTAAGGGTTATGTTTTGTATTCAATCATCTTATGGTTAGTTTTAAGCATGTTAAGAGAGGTAAAAGATTAGGGTTCATTCTACTGTAAGGGTTATGTTTTGTATTCAATCATCTTATGGTTAGTTTTAAGCATGTTAAGAGAGGTAAAAGATTAGGGTTCATTCTACTGTAAGGGTTATGTTTTGTATTCAATCATCTTATGGTTAGTTTTAAGCATGTTAAGAGAGGTAAAAGATTAGGGTTCATTCTACTGTAAGGGTTATGTTTTGTATTCAATCATCTTATGGTTAGTTTTAAGCATGTTAAGAGAGGTAAAAGATTAGGGTTCATTCTACTGTAAGGGTTATGTTTTGTATTCAATCATCTTATGGTTAGTTTTAAGCATGTTAAGAGAGGTAAAAGATTAGGGTTCATTCTACTGTAAGGGTTATGTTTTGTATTCAATCATCTTATTGTTAGTTTTAAGCATGTTAAGAGAGGTAAAAGATTAGGGTTCATTCTACTGTTAGGGTTATGTTTTGTATTCAATCATCTTATGGTTAGTTTTAAGCATGTTAAGAGAGGTAAAAGATTAGGGTTCATTCTACTGTAAGGGTTATGTTTTGTATTCAATCATCTTATGGTTAGTTTTAAGCATGTTAAGAGAGGTAAAAGATTAGGGTTCATTCTACTGTAAGGGTTATGTTTTGTATTCAATCATCTTATGGTTAGTTTTAAGCATGTTAAGAGAGGTAAAAGATTAGGGTTCATTCTACTGTAAGGGTTATGTTTTGTATTCAATCATCTTATGGTTAGTTTTAAGCATGTTAAGAGAGGTAAAAGATTAGGGTTCATTCTACTGTAAGGGTTATGTTTTGTATTCAATCATCTTATGGTTAGTTTTAAGCATGTTAAGAGAGGTAAAAGATTAGGGTTCATTCTACTGTAAGGGTTATGTTTTGTATTCAATCATCTTATGGTTAGTTTTAAGCATGTCAAGTAGAACTGACAATGCTTAGGATTTAAAGGGAGCTAAGTAGAAAACCAACTGGCAATGCTTAGGATTTAAAGGGAACTAAGGGCTAGTTTATAATAGCTGACAATGCTCAGGATTTAAAGGGAACTAAGGGCTAGTTTATAATAGCTCTATTACAATGCTTAGGATTTAAAGGGAACTAAGAGCTAGTTTATATAATAGCTGACAATGCTTAGGATTTAAAGGGAACTAAGGGCTAGTTTATAATAACTCTATATTTTGGTAATGATGGGTTGGAATCTCCAACATATTGCTGCCCTTAAACCCTTTACTGCATCTTATTTTACAGATATTATGTACACATATACAATGTATGGAAATAAAGCACTATCAATTTCATCATACAAATTGTGATACAGACAAACAAATCCTCACGACTTAAAATGTTATTTTGTATAATTACCTAGGGGAAGTATCAAAAGCTTTGGCTCTGACAAATAAAGACTTTATAATTAATCCTATAGATGTTACAGACATTTAATTGATGGAAATCATGCCAGCAATTATATGGAGGATAAAAGATGTAAAGAATACAATTAGAAGACTGGACTGTATCTGACAAGAGATGACAATACACACATCACCTATAATATCCTTCTATATACCTAATCAATATCATATATTCATTTATATTGCTACTCATTTTCATCTTTGTGATAAAAAACATTTGTAATATATAATATATATATATATATATGATATAGAAAAGAAAGAATGTTGGGAAACCGTCCTTGACACAAATCAGTACATACATGTACACAGCAAAAAATTATAAAAAAACAGTTACTTTACTAATATCTCTTACCTTTTTGTTTTGTTTTCAAACATGTACAGTACTATGGTTAACAAAGGGGAAGAGGGAGGGGGGAATTATTGCAAGGGTTTATTTTTTGATAATTTGGTGATCAAAATAGGATCTATTATCCAAGGAAACCTAACTAAATCCTGTAAAGAATATAAGGTGGGGGAAAATGTAAAAATAAAATCTTGTGAACATGGCTTATCCTAGAAATCTGTTTCTCTAATTTTTGTGCTATTTTCACATTTCCTGACCGGTGTGAGAAAAATCTGTTCTCCGCAAATGAAATTTAATTGTGAATTTTCTTATTGTGACATCATGAAAAAGGCGACCATGTCTGATGACGTAACATCAAAAGTACACAGCTTTCCTCTAATCTTTGAAAAGGAAAGATAAAAATCATTAGAGAAACAGATTCCACCACTATAACTCGTGTATTACGATATTTCTCCACTCTCAACAGGTAAATTCTAATTATTTAAAAAGCTCAGCAAGCCTCACGCTTTAAATATTAAAATTTTACTGGCTCGAGTGGAGAAATATCGTAATACACCTGTTGCAGTGGTGGAATCTATATAATCTTAACCCTTACCAAAAAGTGCTAACATGTTGCACATAAGTTGCACATAAGATGCTCACGTTAGAAACTAACATGATTGCACACGAGTTTTTTAACATGCAAATTAGGTGAGCATTTTGTGAGCAAAAAAATTGCACATATGAAACTAACCTAATTTGCATGTTAAAAACCTCACGTGCAACTGCTCATATGAGCTTTTGTTTCACATGTGCATTTTATTAGATTGCTCATATGAGCAGTTGCTCACATGTTGCACACATGAATATTATAGTTGACCAAAACAAAATGGCTGCTTTAAAAAAGGAATATTTTTCAAATTTAAATGAAAATCTTAAATAATTCAGTTGAAAATAAAATAACTGATACATCATGTTAAAAGAGTTATTCTTTAATTATTGTCAGTTAATTATGATTTTCATATCATTTTTTTTTTTTTTTATTTAAACAATAATCATGATCATGACTAAAAACATAACATTACATTATAAAACTAATAGAGGGACTTGCAAGTTTAGTACACAATGAATGTCTTTGATAAATAAGTACTGTATTTCAAAAAGTTTAAAAAGGAAAAATCTTTATACTTGTAGTACTTATTTTGAAGCAACCTGTATATATATTCCCATAAAGGACTTAAAATTGTAATATATTTCAAAATCTGACACAAAAATGAAAATAATGAAATAGAAATGATAACTTACAAATAATTAACCACAGCCACACTGGTTTTATCAGATTTCAACAATGCCTTTCTTCAAATAGCACAATATAGGACTTAACATTTTCCATATCCATCTACCTCCATTTATTGCATGCTTTTCATGAATTTGAATTTACAGGAAGTATATGACTGGGCATGTCATTTTGAAAAAGCTCATATGAGCAATGATGTAGGTTAGTTTTGAATGGTTAGAAGAATGGAAAAACTTTTCAAAGTACAAAACTAACATAAAACTAACATGGATGATAAAAGCTCACCTGAAGTTTGAATTGCACATGTGAGCATTATGTTTGATTTTTGTGGGCACATATGAACTACCAAACTGCACATATGAGCAACCTGATTTGCATACAATTCTTACTTGCATCTCATGTGCTTCACATGTGAAACTTATGTGCTTTTGTTAGCAATTTCTGTACGGGAACTTTTTCTAAGTATCAAATGATTAAAAGCAGCACAACACTGTTTTGTTGCTGTCAATAAAAATGATTTTTTTGGCGTAATGTATTTATATAAGCACATTTGGCTTTTAAGTCACTAAATTTATATTTGCATATATATTATTTCAAAATTTACTAATCAAATCAAATACTCAGCAGACATCCTAATACTACATCATTTATGTTTGCCTATATGCCAGCATAGATAGAAATGCATGTTTTCGTAAGATGCAATGGTTGTTTGTATTGCTGATATATACATATATTTACATTTTTTGATTGAGTTTAGCCTTTCCAATTGATATTTTATAGTGTGTCTTTCTATGTTGTTATGTTTTACTATTGATTCAGAAAAGGGAAAAGGTTTGGTACCATTTAAACATTTAATCCAGCTGCAATTGTTTGCACCTGTCCTAAGTCAGGAGTCTGATGTTCAATAGATGTCGTCTGTTTATGTGGTTCATATAAAGTATTTCTCCTTTCTTGTTTTCTATATAGATGATAGACCCTTGGTTTTCCTGTTTGAATGGTTTTACACTACTGTAGTAATTTTTGGGGCCCTTTATAGCTTGCTGTTCGGTGTGAGCCTAAGCTATGTATTGAAGACCGTACCTTGACCTTAAATGGTTTTTACTTTAAAAAATTGTGACTTGGATGGAGAGTTGTCTCATTGGCACTCATACCACATCTTCCTATATCTATGTATTTCATAAACAGAAGAGAACCTTTCAAACCAGTTTAAATACAGGCCTGTTTCAATGGGTTATATCAGCCTCACAAACAAATTCGATATCAGTCTACTTCTTTTTAGAGAGTATCTGGTTCTCAGAAAATCTTGAGTCAGTGTCTATTCTCTTGCAAATAATTAAATTGCCTGTCTTGCAACTGGGAAGAAATTGAGGATGTTACGTATACCATTTCTCCTTAGTTTGTCCTTGCAATGCCTTATTATATACAACAACTTAACATTAAATTAAAATGAGAAAGTTCATAATAGTAATATCCCTAACATGTCTAAGGCATATACATGTATGTCCACAGTGTTGAGCATTGTTTCAATAGTCATTTCAAAAATCATTGAATAAATACAGTAATCAGTAATATACAATGTAATTATAAATGATTGTCTTTTAGTCTTGTTAAATAAATACTAAATAGCATGTGTACAGATTAATGTACATAAACATTAAAATGATTATAAGACATTGACCTTGTAAAAATACGTCATAAATATTTGTTCATTTTGTTGTCATAAAAAAATCAATTATCATATGAAGGTCACCTTAAATTCCACTATACAACCATCAGTTTATTTGTTCGTATTTCATGCAATAAAACCATTTATGATTTAACATGTTTAATGAAAATGTGTTTGTGCAAATAAACATTGTATTTTGTATAACAGTATACTGTATTTTTTGCACGACTTATTGACTAACACCTTTTAATATAAATTGACTGCTGTTTATAAACAAAATGAACAGCATGATAAATTAAGTGAAGCATTCAAACAAAGTAATCAATTAAATATAATTCAACTTTTAATTTGCAGTAAAATGAGGTCCAATATCTAAGGTCACAAAGACTGACGGTTTTTGTATTCATTATTGGGGAATCATCGGAAAGTTGAGCAATGCAAGCAAAGTAAACAAAAAAACAACACCCAAACATACAAATATTGATAGGTTTTTTTTACCTGATCTGAAAATAGATAATTTAATTAATTGTTAAAAAAAAGAATAACTGCATAATTTTTAAACCTGTCATGATCTCCATATTCTCCCCACACTAAATCTCTAAATCTGTATCTCGGGGGTAACGGTGGCACTGTTGATAAAACATCACTTTCCATTTTTTTTATCCTCTGATCATCATTTCAGCATCATGTATCTAGGTGAAGTTATTTAGCAAATCTCAATACAAAACGAAAGAAGAGGAGCAATGGTACATTATTGAATTTCTTTACTATGTTGTAGATACGGCGCGAACTTTAAAATGTAAACGTGATACACATTATTTTTATAAAAACGTTTAAAAGCTTGTTTCTTATATAACAACTCATTTACGACGATCTTGTACCAAGTAAAAAGTCATCACATAGTTTCGTTTTGTTTTATTCGTATTTTAAATTCTTATTTTCACTTGACCTGATTTACTGTCAAACTGATTATTTCTGATTCACCAGTCAGAGAGGAGTAATTATATTGATTTGGAGTTGTAATACAATACTATTGACTAAGTGGATGTTTGTTGTGTTTCACGCTTCAGTCTAATGGTTAGCTAGGGTAAGAATATTTTCACAGAGTTTCGTCTATGTATCAAGAGATCAAGTGTGAAGGAAAAAGGGGGAGTTGTCATCACATGGAAATTATAGAAGTTCCTTTACCATGTTTACAAATTAAATATAAGCTCAAATTGTAGAAGAGTTATTATTTGATATCATAATAGTATTTCCACTGAAAATATTATTACAATTTTTTTCTTGAAAGGAATAAGAGTAAATCATATGCACACAATAGTCCAAATTTTCAACCAGTTGATGTTTTTCTGTAAAGAAGAAGAAATAATTATGACGTCTGGCATAGGCGTCCCAGAAAAAAATTTAAAATAGCCTTGCCAAATGTCATAATTATTTGGGCTAAGACATGAACATGATAGATGTCAGTGATGCTAGCTGAGGTTCTATAGCATATATGATGTATATAGGGTATTGTTTATTCAAAACAAAGTTAGCAGAGCAGTAAAAACAGGATTATTTGACACCCTTGTACGAATAAAACACCATGACACTCTCCAGATAATTCAATAGGGGTGCCATATGGAATAACACAGTTTCTCTGATTTTCATGTCTTTTTTTAATCCAAATAATTATAACATCTTGATTGTTGGAAAAAAAAATTGCATTCATAAATGTGTCATGATTATTTCATTGTATTTGTGCAAGGACGTATATTAGACATATTTGTTAGTTATATGTCCTTGATTTGTGCTACTTTTTTTTTGTCAAACATTTTCAATGCTTAAGTTTTGTCTTTTAAGTTCCTTTCTGGTTCATATGTAAGCAAGAATGTGTACATGGTGTTTGAAATGATATTAAAGTGTTCATCATGTTCATGTCAATCATTTTCAATGCAGGGTTTCAATTAATTTTGACCTTGACCTTGTTTTCATGACGAAATTCACATCTGACCTTGACCTCATTTTCATGAAGTATTGAATCAATATGATCATATATAGTGGGTTTTTTTTTTTTTTTTTTTTTTAATATATATAGTCGATTAGACCATTGGTTTTCCCGTTTGAATGGTTTAACACTAGTAATTTTGGGGCCCTTTGTAGCTTGTTGTTCCGTGTGAGCCAAGGCTCCGTGTTGAAGGCCGTACATTGACTTATAATGGTTTACTTTTTTAAATTGTTATTTGGATGGAGAGTTGTCTCATTGGAACTCACACCACATCTTCCTATATCTAATTAATGTTTGGTTCATACTTTTAGATCATTTCTCCAACTAACAAAAACCATGAAAAATCATGTATAAGTGTTATAAATAGAAGAGCAGGGACCGAGCTGTGAGTTGCCAATGTCGCAATTTGCAATTTTTTATTTCATCTGGCGACAAAATACTGCTGCTGGCGATATTTCCAGTGCCAACGTTTTCTTATGTAATAATTTTCATTTTTTGACAATAACGATTTTCATTTTCACTGGTAAAATTAAGCTAAGTTAATTAAATAAATTGTTCAAAATTTTACCTTTCGACAAGTTTATAACTTCGTTTACGACCCCAAGCTAATCAACAGTTACAACAGGTGTCATAATCTGTTGTTACAGGTAATCCATTTATTGGATGGGTCATTAATGATCATCCACATTAATTAATTCAATGGAAATGGTCAGTTCGGATTTTGTCTATTTCATTTGTTTATATTTTTTTAATGATAAATATTATATCCTTACACAGCTTCCAAATATCCTTCCGTGAAAAATAAAAAGTAAACCTTTTGCAGTATAAATTTTACCTTTTGAAATCGTATGTTTGACATCGTTAATTTATTAGAATATTTATATCAAAAGCAGTTGATTAGTTGTAACAGAGAATACACATAATTGTTTGAAAAATGATGTAACTTTGACCTCTGTAGCAGAGTTCAAAAAAATTAATGGGTCACAATATATTTTAGATTGTGTGTTGTTTTGATGACAAAGATTATTTTATTTTTTTAAATTGATCTTTAAAACTAGTTTTAATCCAGAAGAAAGTAAAAACATTGCATGACTGTACCAATATGAATATCTATATCCAAATTGAATTAATTAAAGCTGTAATCAAATTGAATGCTTTGTTTACAATTGTTGAAAAAGGGGGACGAAAGATACCAAAGGGACAGTCAAACTCATAAATCGAAAATAAACTGACAATGCCATGGCTAAAAATGAACAAGATAAACAGACAAACAATAGTACACATGACTAAACATAGAAAACTAAAGAATAAACAACATGAATCCTACCAAAAACTAGGGGTGATCTCAGGTGCTCCGGAAGGGTAAGCAGATCCTGCTCCGCATGTGGCACCCGTCATGTTGCTTATGTGATAACAAATCCAATAAATAATCTAATTCAGTAGGTCACATTCATGAAAGCCATGTGATTTTGGCGGGGAAAATTCAGGAACCCCCCTTGACAGGAAACAGTTACATTTCATTGTTATTTATAGACAGTGAGAATTTCATTTTGATGAACTGCTAAGAATTATTCATGAAAAAAATCATAATTTCTTGGAGTGATAATACTTTAATACTCTACATCTAGGGTGGTGTAAAATAGAAAAGGTGGGGGGGGGGGCTTTTTTTTCATAATATTACAAATATAAGTTAACCAGTCTGAAAAGACATGGTTAAATGGATTTTAATTCTGAAACATTCAATGTGGTTTATTAATTCCTTTATTATTTCCATCATAATCAGAAACAAGCTACATGTATAAGGTATTTCAAACATATAGTATTGCCTTTATAAAAACATTCAAGACTATTTATAAGTATGTACCTGTAGTAGTAAAAAATTGGTAGAGCCTAAAAAAAATCTACTGGGCCATGGACAAAAATTTGGGTTCTAGGCTGGCCTTTGGAGAAAATGTTAAGTACTGCAGATTCTTTAATTTTTATACAAATTTTCATTATTCTGTAAAGTTAAACACCTCTTATTTTGTTTTCTTTATTCAATAAGCTATTTTTTTCCCTATTCTTCATATTTTAATTCAGTCATTTTCTCTATTCTGTAGCATATACAGACCATAAGCTAATTTATATTCTTGTACATATGAAATACTGACAAAAGAAAATAAAATACACATGTTGTTTTGTTGTATGTTTAAAAACCCTCTGCAATAACTTACTTAGTATTACATGTTAAATGATGTAGCATAAGAAAGTTTCCTCCAAGTTTTCAAAACTGGCGCCAAAATATAAAAGCTGGCAATTTTTCTGGCTCCAACTTTTTGGGAGCCAGAGCAGCCCCTGTATCCACATGTGTTATTGAAATTGCAGATTTTTTTCAACTTTTTGAGATGGGGCCATTTGTGTAGCTTTGACATATCTTGGTTTTTTTTATGAAAACACTGCAACTCTTGCTATTGTTCTAAATCATGTAAATTGTCCACAAAAGAAAATTCTTTGATTTTTTTTATTACAAAAAATGATGACATTACATTATACATAACTCTTTATAATACATGTACATTCAAATATGTCAAGGTGGAAATTAAAGACACCTGCTGTCCTGAAAGTGTTTTGTTAAAAATTTAATTAGCCTTTACATGTATTTAAAACCATATGTTGCTGTGAACATTTAAGATAATATGATTTTTACTCTTTTTTTTATAGGTTGATGCAAGTTACAGCAATGATCAAAAGAATCTCATGTATAGGATTTATTGAACAGCAGTATTTAGGATATGAAGTTAAAATGGAAAATTATAGTTTTGTTCAATATTTTCTTCATCTTTTTTGTTTCATTTAAAATCTTACAACCTGAAGATGAAGATGTATGGGGAGATAACCCATTACCTTCTTCAGCATCAAGGGAAGGTAGAGAACTGGTGAAGATTTTGGAGGAGAAATACATGTTAAGATCAGAATATTGTCAAGCTGATGATGATCCATGGAAGATTGCAGCTGATTGGGTTAAACCTAGAGAGATAATCCCTGAAAATGCTCCAAAACTAGGTAATATACTTTAGCATTTGTTTTTATTAAGAACATTTTTTTGTAATAAATAGTATTAAAGGCTTATAACTATCTGGTTGAAGTTATGACACCAAATTTCCTAAAGTATTCAAATTCAGATCTAGACAGTTAAATACCTGGAAAAAGAGAGATAACTCTTTTGTGTTTTATGTTTTAATGAAAAGTAAAATTTCAAAGTTACATGTTTGATAGCTGTTGAAATATTTTTTTTCTGGATGATTTTTTAGTATAATGGAAGAATAAAAGAAATCTTCCTTGTTTTATGAAATTGCACCACAAGGTCCAAAATTAAACTTTGTTTGATTTCAACCAAAACTGAATATATGAGGTTCTTGATTTATGAATCTAACCATGTAGTTAGATTTTGGATTTGGACCCTTTATCAAATTGGTCCACATTGAGAACCAAAGGGTAAAAAATAAAACTTTGATTGATTTCACCAAAATGAACATATCTTTTGATAGATCTGCTGAATCTAAGCATGTATTTAGATTTTGGATATTGAACCAGAAAAAGGAAATGTCTAATTTCAAAATTTTAAGTTTTAAGACCTGACCACATTCCATCTGTGTTAGAAACCTTTGCTGTGTTAAATATTTAATCAGAATCCAAATTATTACAGTGTATCTGTATCAAGTTTAATTTTTTTTCCATGCTTGCCTCATGATCAACTGTTCAGGGTTCAATCCATTTTTGTTATCCCTACGACATTTATGTCGCACAATTAAGACATTTAGGTTGAGTCTGAGGTTAAAGTTTTTAAGACATCAGTAACTATTTCAAATCATCATGGAATTTTATGAAAAATGAGCAGAAGTTATACTTATGATTAAATGACAGTAAACAGAGTAAAATTTTGAATATATATATATATTTATGTTGTGTACAAGTTATCATTTTGTATTTTGACTTCAAATTACAATTTGTACAGGCACTTTTTGTACAAATTACAATTTGTACAAAGTCAAAATACAAAAATACAATTTACAAAATTGAACTAAAATTCACTTACACAAAATGACATATATACATTGGTTTTTATTTTATAATTTTCCTGTAATTGCTGATAAATGAACTAAGTTTTTTTTAAAGTAACATTTTCATAATTTTATGAGTAAGATTAAAGTTTTAAGTCATCAATAAATTTGTCAAGCATTCATGGAATTCTATGTAAATAAGTCGTGTTGCTCATGTTATTACAAACATGGTCTAATTCGTTATGTCACATTCATGGAAAGGGAAGGGGATTGTAGTTACGACATAAGGAATATTGTTCCGAATATTTGTCATCTGTGAAACGGTTATTCTATAATGGTCGACCAACTCATGATGACGACTGTAAAATTAAACAAGAAGGAGAGAATAAATTGTAAAGAGAAAAATTGATCTTGAATGTAAGAGAAAAAAGAAAGAGATTATCGATGTGAATTATATTCTAGTCAACTAGTGTCTATTGCTCAAAGACCTAGGTTAGTGACAATTGCTCTTTAGAGTCTCTAGTCTTTGCATGGCATACACTATAACTATCAATTACTTATTTCTGAATACAAATTTTCTTATTTATGTTGTATTTTTTCGTGACTGCTTGTGCAAGGCATACATAATCTGTAATTACAATGTAAATTGGACATTTTCCTTTAATAAAAGTCAAATAAAGAATTCACTAGGGAAATTGAGAGAAAAGTTACAAACAATAACATATATAACTGAATGGATTAAATTTGCATAATGAATGAAGCTGTTCTGAAATGTCAGCTTCTTATTATACTTCTATAACTCACTTTGTGTAATAACTTAAATTAGCCTGAGTAGACAGTTTACTCATGTGGCTTCAGGATCTGTTTGGGACATTGTAATCTCTATACGTTTGTAATTGAGATTATGGTTCACAACCCTTTGTAATCTTTATACGTTTGTAATTGAGATTATGGTTCACAACCCTTTGTAATCTCTATACGTTTGTAATTGAGATTATGGTTCACAACCCTTTGTAATCTCTATACGTTTGTAATTGAGATTATGGTTCACAACCCTTTGTAATCTCTATACATTTGTAATTGAGATTATGGTTCACAACCCTTTGTAATCTCTATACGTTTGTAATTGAGATTATGGTTCACAACCCTTTGTAATCTCTATACGTTTGTAATTGAGATTATGGTTCACAACCCTTTGTAATCTCTATACGTTTGTAATTGAGATTATGGTTCACAACCCTTTGTAATCTCTATACGTTTGTAATTGAGATTATGGTTCACAACCCTTTGTAATCTCTATACGTTTGTAATTGAGATTATGGTTCACAACCCTTTGTAATCTCTATACGTTTGTAATTGAGATTATGGTTCACAACCCTTTGTAATCTCTATACGTTTGTAATTGAGATTATGGTTCACAACCCTTTGTAATCTGTATACGTTTGTAATTGAGATTATGGTTCACAACCCTTTGTAATCTCTATACGTTTGTAATTGAGATTATGGTTCACAACCCTTTGTAATCTCTATACATTTGTAATTGAGATTATGGTTCACAACCCTTTGTAATCTCTATACATTTGTAATTGAGATTATGGTTCACAACCCTTTGTAATCTCTATACATTTGTAATTGAGATTATGGTTCACAACGTTAACCCTTTATTTTATTATATTAAATAACTGCTGAGGAGGTATCAATTATATCAATCAAGCATTATAAGCTATACCGTACAAATTATGTAATAACCATGGTTATTTAAGGTAGCACAATACAAAGATTTTTCACTCCCAATCAGACAACTTTAAACTGATGTTATTTCACTCATCCTTCTTTATATTTTATAAATGAGGTACCAAAAGAAAGAAGAAAGATTATTATCACAATTTAAAAGAATAATCTTTCTTCTTTCTTTTGGTACCTCATTTATAGAATATAAAGAAGGATGAAACGAATTACATCAGTTTAAAGTTGCCTGGTTGGGGATGAAAAATCTTTGTATTGTGCTACCTTAAGAGGGAGGGGTACATACAGGATACATATATACAAACAAGTCCATATTGATTAAAGACTTTGAATAAAAGGCATGCACTGAAAGTAATGTGCAAGCAGTCTGCACATTAAATAAAGTAATATGCCATGTATATATATTGTAAAGCAAACTTTCTTTAAAATTTACTTGTGGAAGTCAAAATCATACATCAATTGTCAACTTTAGCAAATGTTGACCAGTGGTTTTTCTTCATCTTTGTTTAAAGTAGTTGCCACTGGACGAGTAAAAAATGTAAATTATGATGTTTTCTAAGTGGTGCAGGAGATAAGTTCACTTTTTATTCAACATCATTATGATTTTGATGCAAATTCTTGGGCTTAGATCATAGACTGTATAAGGAATGTTCAGTATTGTGTGTAGAGAAGGCTAAACAGAACTGTTTCTTATACAATGTATACGTAGTACTAGTAGTAACAAGAGAAGATAAATAAGGTTATTTGGAACTGTTTCTTAAGTAATAAGAGAAGACAAATTTGTCTGTAGCATGAGATCAAGCTATCAGTTTATAGACCAATCTGTCTTTGAGAGATGTATGCAAGGTTTTGTTTATCAAAAAATCAAAAGGATGTGATCTTTGCTTATCAAGTTATTCAATGAATAATTTCTTATCTGGATTGATTTCTACTCCTGTTTCATCATACAGACTGAGATGAATTGATCCATGTTTGGGGTCAAGCTGACATGCATATGTCATTAAGTTCTTTGCCAGTTCATAATCAGGATTATGTGACCTTGTTTCAGTTGCCAGATTGATGAGACAAATGTTCTTCCTGATTATTTATCTGTGTTGATTGATGTCCACTCCTGATTTATAATTAGGATGATGTGACCTAGTTCCAGTTGCTACTTTGATGAGTCAATGCTCTTGTGATTACTTATCTGTGTGGATTGGTGTCAATGTATGATTTATAATCAGGATAGTTTGACCTAGTTTTAGTTGCTAGTTTGATGAGTCAATGTTCTTGTGATTACTTATCTATGTGGATTGAAGTCCACTCCTGATTTATAATCAGGATGATGTGACCTAGTTTCAGTTTTAAATTTGTTTGTCAATGTTCATGTAATTACTTATCTCAATCTGTTTGGACTGGCACCCATGTCTGATTTATAATCAGGATAGATTGACCTAGTTTTAGTTGCTAGTTTGATAAGTCAATGTTCTTGTGATTACTTATCTATGTGGATTGAAGTCCACTGCTGAATTATAATCAAGATGATGTGACCTAGTTTCAGTTTTCAATTTGATTAGTCAATGATCTTGTGATTACTTATCTGTATGGATTGATGTCCATGTATGATTTATAATCAGGGTGTCATCATGATGTGACCTACAATATAGTTTCGATGCCAGGTTCACGTGTCACTGATCTGGTGATGAATTATATATGAGTGCTGATTATTTATGTCTGTATCTGATTTTAAATCAGGATGATATGACATACTTTTAGTTGACTTACTTGTGTGGATTAATGTCTGTGTCTGAGTCATCATCAGTATGGTGTGATCCAGGTTTGGTTGTCTTTGAAGTTTTGCTAATTTCAACTTTAGGTATACTAGTATATTTCTGTTTGCCTCTGTTCATTTTTGGTATCCTCACAGTTTAACTGTTACAACAAGTCTTGGACTGAGTGCATGATTGTGAAGACAGAAGTAGCCTTAAGAAGCCTACAAAAAGAACAAACATATTTGGGTACATGATATAGCAACCCAACAACACAATACAATAGATAATACATAGATATAGGAAGATGTGGTGTGAGTGCCAATGAGACAACTCTCCATCCAAATAGCAATTTAAAAAAAGTAAACCATTATAGGTCAATGTACGGCCTTCAACACGGAGCCTTGGCTCACACCAAACAACAAGCTATAAAGGGCCCCAAAATTACTAGTGTAAAACCATTCAAACGTGAAAACCAACAGTCTAATCTATATAAAATAAAAAAACGAGAAACGAGAAACATGTATAAATAACATAAACAAACAACAACTACTGTACATCAGATTCGTGACTTAGGACAGGTGCATGTTCATTTTTGAAAGTAAAAAATCTGATAATAGTGACCCTAATACACTATATATCATACATTTAAAGATTTGTATGCCATGTCTACAGTAATAGTAGGTCATCGTGTTTTCTCATCTGTCCCATATCAGGTTGAAGTTTTGGCTTAAGGTAGTCTATCAGGAAGTTGTAGTCACATCAGCTTGAAACATGTGCTGAAGTCAAAGGCTTTCTCAAGGCACTTAGCTTCTGCCACCAATAAAAACTGACCCCCACCAAAATATCACAATAGTGTTGAAAGTGATATTAAACACCAATCGATTAATCAATCAATTGAAACATATAATTATTATGCTGTGATCTCTTGAAATATATTTGACACATATTTCTGGTTTGGTTAAACTGTGAGCACAACACCATGTCAAAAAGAAAAAGAAATAAATAAGCTGAAAAACAACATAACGTACATGTATTCTCTTTGAAATCAAGAAAGATTATAAGTTCATAATGTATCACTCATTAAATCTATATTAGGAGATATTATGAAATATTTACTAACTTGCATAAGAAAGTATAACCATGCATGTTAATTAACTTTCCCTGAAGATGTTGTAGATATTCAGATTTAGTTAAGTGAGACTGACAATTTACCAAGGGAACTTAATAAAACAGAAAGTTTACCTTTTGTTTACTATTGATTAGTATAGACCTCTGACTGCAGTTAATTATTTATCTCATCCAGTTAATTTGATTGAATGAACAGCTATTCATTATACAGACTTCAAAAGTGATAAAATAGATTTCATCTATAAACAGATACCTGAGTGTCAGTGTAAACTATATTAAAGGTTACTGTACAGTTGGCTGGAGGAACAAATGTCCTGTATCATTTAATTAGTCTTTGGGTCACTTTTCTCAAAATCAATATTTTTTTCTTACACTTATTTTATTTCTCCATTAACAATGTGGGGACGTGGGGTATGTGAGCACTAAGGTTCTTTAATTTGACATGCAGTAACAGTATTTGGATTAGTGGTGTTCCTCCTTAACCTGAAGGTGGCCAATATTGACAACTGACCCCAATTGAATTATTGCCCTTGAACGACTAGTAGGTAGAGAGAAAATGTTTAAAAAAAGGATATTAATCAACATAATTCTATCTACCAATCAATGCATTCAAAATGGTTTGTGATCCATAGTATTTGATTTAAATTAACTGAAGTCATAATTCTTTAATGCTGCAGTGCTTATATCTAAGTGTTGATTTTTTTTTTATTATTTCCTGATATGGTATATTGGCCACGGTTCTTTATTTATTCATTTTACTTTCAGAGATACTGTCTGTTTAGTGAATTTGTTATAATGATCTATAAACATTTCCTTTTAGTGTTATTCGTTCTAGTTTATTTACTTAATAAATTGTAGTAAGCATTAGTTAGATTGAGGGAGACTCTATTTTGTCTGTCATTAGCTATATATTATCATTATCATTTAGTTTGTCAATAATTTGTTCAAATGAGTTGTCAATCATAATGTTTAAAAGCATTTGCTTTTGTTTTTTGTGTGACAATTCAGGCATTACTGATGGTATTTGAGATTCTATGTGATGTATAAATTCAGAATCTAAGAAGTTCTATATATAGCAACCTAGAAATTAGTTTCCTGCGATTTACTGACAAAGACACATTTCCTTTGGTATAGTTCTAGACAAGATAAAATTTTTCCTTTGGTATAGTTCTAGACAAGATAAAATTTCTTCTGATGTTGCAATTTCCTGAATTGTTATGAAGTTTTACAAATGTTGATATTGAAATCATATTAAATTTTATACTTCTGTTTAATGTTATTTTAACAATTACTGTAAACAAACTTATTTTCGTGAGCGATTTCTTATTGAACTACATCAAGTAAGTTTGAGAATCCCGAAATTCAATCGCTGCAAAATGGACTAGAAGGGTCTAATTGCGAAATAAAGTATCCGAGAAAGTAAGTTGGTTTATAGTAAACTAAATTTCTTTAGAATTTTCTTTGTACTCCTTTTAACAACTTAGTCCAAGATTAAACCTTTTTTATATAGATAAGACCATTGGTTTTCCAGTTTGAATGGTTTACACTAGTAATTTTTAAGGCCCTTTATAGCTTACTGTTCCGTGTGAGCCTATGCTCCGTGTTGAAGATCGTACCTTGGCCTATAATGGTTTACTTTTATAAATTGTTGCATGGATGGAGATATAAAAAAGAAGATGTGGTATGATTGCCAATGAGACAACTATCCACAAAAGACCAAAATGACACAGACATTAACAACTATTGGTCACCGTACGGCCTTCAACAATTAGCAAAACTCATACCGCATAGTGAGCTATAAAAGGCCCAGATAAGACAATGTAAAACAATTCTAACAAGAAAACTAACGGCCTTATTTATGTAAAAAAATGAAGATGTGGTATGAGTGTCAATGAGAGTTTTCTCATTGGCACTCATACCACATCTTCCTATATCTACTTATCAACAGTTTATAGTAAAGGAATTTATTTTATATATATTATTAGAAAACTTATGAAAATACAAAGCAATTATATAATCCAAATGACAGATTAGTCTTTTCCTTGAAAGTGATATCACTGAATTTGTTCGTACTTGAAAAAATCAATGCGTGTGTTAAAGAGAGCATGATCTGCTTCTTCTGGAGCACTTGAGATCACCCCTTGGTTGTTTTGTGGTGTTCGTGTTGCTCAGACATTAGTGTTCTATGTAATGTTCTGTAGACTGTTATTTGTCTATTTTTGCCATGGTATTATCAGTTTGTCTATTTTTGCCATGGTATTATCAGTTTGTCTATTTTTGCCGTGGTATTGTCAGTTTGTCTATTTTTGTCGTGGTATTGTCAGTTTGTCAGTTTGTCTATTTTTGCCATGGTATTATCAGTTTGTCTATTTTTGTCATGGTATTGTCAGTTTGTCTATTTTTGCCATGGTATTGTCAGTTTGTCTATTTTTGTCATGGTATTGTCAGTTTGTCTATTTTTGTCATGGTATTGTCAGTTTGTCTATTTTTGTCATGGTATTGTCAGTTTGTCTATTTTTGCCATGGTATTATCAGTTTGTCTATTTTTGCCATGGTATTATCAGTTTGTCTATTTTTGCCATGGTATTATCAGTTTGTCTATTTTTGTCATGGTATTGTCAGTTTGTCTATTTTTGCCATGGTATTGTCAGTTTGTATATATTTGTCATGGTATTGTCAGTTTGTCTATTTTTGTCATGGTATTGTCAGTTTGTCTATTTTTGTCATGGTATTGTCAGTTTGTCTATTTTTACCATGGTATTGTCAGTTTGTCTATTTTTGTCATGGTATTGTCAGTTTGTCTATTTTTGTCATGGTATTGTCAGTTTGTCTTTAGACTTTTGAGTTAGAATTCCCTTTGGTATCTTAATCTTATTTAACTACATCACGTAAATTTGAGATTCATGAAATTCAATTGCATGGAAATGGACTAGAAGGGTCTTATTGCGAAATAAAGTATCTGCGAAAGTAAGTTGGTTTACAGTAAACTAAATTTCTTTTGAATTTTCTTTGTACTCCTTTTTAACAACTTAGTCCAAGATTAAGCCTTTTTTATATAGATTAGATCGAATGGTTTTACACTAGTAATTTTTAGGGCCCTTTAAAGCTTACTGCTACATGTGAGCCTATGCTCAATGTTGAAGATCGTACCTTGACCTATAATGGTTTACTTTTATAAATTGTTGCATGGATGGAGAGTTTTCTCATTGGCACTCATATCACATCTTCCTATATCTACTTATCAACAGTTTATAGTAAACGAATTTATTTTATATATATTATTAGAAAAGTTATGAAAATACAAAGCAATTATATAATCCAAATGACAGATTAGTCTTTTCCTTGAAAGTGATATCACTGAATTTGTTTGTACTAGAGAAAATCAATGGGTGTGTTAAAGAGAGCAGGATCTGTTTCTTCTGGAGCACTTGAGATCACCCCTTGGTTGTTTTGTGGTGTTTGCGTTGCTCAGACATCAGTTTTCTATGTAATGTTCTGTAGACTGTTATTTGTCTATTTTTGCCATGGTATTAATTGTCAGTTTGTCTTAGACTTTGGAGTTAGAATTCCCTTTGATATCTTCCACCCCTCAATTAAAACAATGGTAAAAAATGTGTATAGACAGTATACAATATCTAAAAGTTTTCTTTGCGAGATAAAATCTATAATTTATTGATATTACTGAATACAATGTAGCTTTGCTCTTCAATGCACAGATGTGATCAGGTGCTAGGGGCTGTCCTTGCACAGATGTGATCGGGTGCTAGGGGCTGTCCTTAAACTTGAACAATAAATTGAGCAAATTTTAAAATTATAGAAAAACCAATCTATGACTCAAAATCAGTACATGCACAAGTTAACAACAACAAAAAAAACACAAAAAACAAAGGAACTGCAGCTCTTATTGCTCCTAATCAAATGGCAAAATCAAAAGCTCAAACACGTCAAATCAGTGGAAACCTCCCGAAATTTTAGACTGTTGGTTTTCCTGTTTGAATGGTTTTACACTAGTAATTGTTGGGACCCTTTATAGCTTGCTGTTTCGGTGTGAGCCAAGGCTCTGTGTTGAAGGTCGTACCTTGACCTTTAATGGTTTACGTTTATAAATTGTTGCATGGATGGGGAGTTGTCTCATTGGCACTCATACTACATCTCCCTATATCTATGTATGTATATATCTCTTAAATTCAAGGTAGCATCTATTTATTCAGAAAAATACTTCTTTATTTCAAACAGTTTGTGGTGATTTATTATTTCTTTCAATGGGAATTACAGGCTTTTATGTGAGGTCAATTTTGTTAGTGATTTTTTAATTCAAACTAGCACAGCTGTACAAATATGAAATTTTAGTTTATCTGAGAATTCTTTAGAAAATAACAAATGGATATTAAACATCTTGTACCTAATATTGGATTCAATATATTTAGTAGTTAACTATTATAATAAATAAAATAGATTTTATACTGGTACCATCTGATCAATAATTTTATACAAGAATTTGAATAGTATTAAAGACTAACTATACAAATATTTGTTTAATATAAAGAAAAGAAAATAGGTCAATAGTAGCTATCAAGTAGTTGGGGATAAATTTTACTAAAGATTGTACAATATAAAGAACTTAGTCTGTATGAAAATTTTAGCTCTACCCTCATTTCTTTTTAATCTTAAATGAAAATTGTATGTGCAGTTAGATTGCTATTTATTATAACCTTTGTATACCACAAACATTTTTAAAACGGTGAAATGATACTGGAATAGTTTTGAAAAATAGAAATCCTTATAGTTACATGTCTGTTCACTCATCCAACTAAGCTGGGTGCGAACAATGTCAACAATACTAACCCAGTCAGGTTATTTTCATAAAAGAATTCTTGCTAAATATTCCTAATTTTAAAATTAGTTACATATAATTCAGTAACTAATTAGATAACTATAAAAAGTCACTTAATGATATTATAACAGAGAAGTTTTAAGAAATTATGTACTTACTAACATAAGATGCATTTGTCGGTGAATTGAATGTTCCTAGAGTAATTGCAGATGATTTTGAGAT
This sequence comes from Mytilus edulis, assembly GCF_963676685.1. Classification (NCBI taxonomy): domain Eukaryota; kingdom Metazoa; phylum Mollusca; class Bivalvia; order Mytilida; family Mytilidae; genus Mytilus; species Mytilus edulis. The sequence continues at coordinate 3,528,469 of NC_092345.1, forward strand.
AATTGAGTTACTGCATGAGACTTTGTAAAACTGCCAAGAGAACTTAATAAAACGGAGAACTTACCTTTTGTTTAATATTGATTATCTCACAGTTAATTATTTATCACCCAGAGTTATTGTGATTGAATGCACAGCTATTAATCACATGCTCCTTATGTGACAAAATAGATTTCTTCTAATAGTTGTCAGTGTCAACGTTATCCAAGGCTTATATTACAACACACTGCCATATATACTAGTACCATTGTAAAGATAAACAAGTTTCCCATATCACTCTTTCATGTATTGTTTAGTTCACTTTATAAGAAATACAAAGTTAATGATTTTCTGAAAAATCTATAGTATATTGTAAAGATATACATGCAAAATGGTTTCCACTTTGATTCAGGTTTATTCAAATTAAAAATAAATCTATCTATTCTGATTCCCACAAATCACTCGCTATATACAAAAAAGACATAAACTTTATATGCAAGATAGTTTTATGATTCAATGGTTACATGCTGGATCAATATGTTTTTTTTAGAATTACAATTGTTAATAGAAAAATATATTATTATCCCATTGTAATTATTGATAATTTATGTATACATTCAATATCGGTTTTAATTTCCGGTGGTAAGTCCTATTACTTGTGTAAGTCATAAAACTAAAAGAAAGACGCTAATTTCATTTGACACTTATTATAAGCCTTACAGTTAGGTATGTCATGTATTGATATATTTTATTGCATCAAAATAAATCCATCAATAGTATAGAGTGCAATCTGCTATACCAATGGGTTACATCAAAACAAATCCACAAATTGGTGTACCCAATAATTAAGTTGATATTGATTTCAGCTTATCAGACAGTCAGAAAAACGTGAAGTATGAAGACAATTAGTTTATAGATTCTTCTCTCAGTCTAAATGTAGTTCAGATATTATATTTATTTTTGCCTGACACACTTCAAATAATCTTTTCTTGTCGTGCTAACCAATCCAGGATACTCAATTTGGGGCGCAGAAAAAATATGAAGAAATAGAGTAGTCTAAAATCAGAAAATTATACTTTAAATTTTTTTTTTTTATACATTTAAAGGAAGGAATGTCCATAATGGTTTTCCTGGATCCACCAGTGTAATTCTTTTGTTATTTAGTTCATAAACCGTTTTTGTTGCAGCGCTATTGATTTAGTTGCTGTTAGTCTGTGTATGTATGTGTCTATCCAAAACACTCTTTCGGAAACTTTGATGGCAGTCTACATCAGATTCCATCAGATGTTTGGCTAACTTGCAGAGTGTTTTACATGTATTTAATTTTTAGGTCGAAGGTAAAGGTCACATTATGACCTGTAAGATAAAAGAACTGTAGAATTCCATTGAACTGTTAGTGCATATACATACCATTACTTGCATCTTCTTAATTTGACGATAATCTAAAGGAAGTAATTGATTTAATTTTACATTTTTTTTCTAGGTTGTGTATTGCATTCCTTGAAAAGTGGGAAGATTTTATCTGCAGATGTTGGTTATAAAGGTACACAACTCAAGTTAACGTTGCAGTTAGAAGGTGGACAGAGAGTAATATTTAAACCAAAGTGGTCAGTATCTGTCACAAATCAGAACCTTGAATTTCTAATTCAACTATTACACAATTTTTTCTTGTCAGTTTCTATTGTATGGGTTTTGATAATTTTTTATGGTCATTAGCTCATGTCCACATGGGCTAAGTACCCAGCCAGCTGGTCACCTGCCAAATAACAGTTGAATGGCACAGATGGACTCCTTTCTTACTGATGGCATGCTTCTGCTTGACAAAATGTCTGAATCCACATCTTAATACAAATGTTTTCATCTAGTATAGTGAGGATATTAAGTGGTTGTGTTGTAAAAGAAATTGTATATTCTCACTGTTAATTAATTCTTAAAAGTTTCTCTATGTCAATTCTGAAAAGGTCTCACTGTTAATTTTGAAAAGGTCCTCACTGTTAGTTCTGAAAAGGTTTTCACTGTTAGTTTTGAAAAGGTTTTCACTGTTAGTTTTGAAAAGGTTCTCACTGTTAATACTAAAAAGGTTCTCACTGTTAATTCTGGAAAGGTCTCACTGTTATTTCTGAAAAAGTCTTCACTGTTAATTCTGAAAAGGTTCCCTGTTGGTTTTGAAAAGGGTCTCACTGTTATTTAGGAAAGGGTTCTCATTTTTAATTCTGAAAAGGTTCTCACTGTCATTTTAAAAAGAGTTTCACTGTTAATTCTGAAAAAGGTTCTCATGAAAAATTCTGAAAAGGTTCATGCTATTAATTCTGAAAAGGTTTTCACTGTTAATTTGGAAAAGTTTTACACTTTTAGTTCTGGAAAGTTTTGCACTGATAATTCTGAAAAGTTTCTCACTGTTAATTCTGAAAAGGTCCTCACTGTTAATTCTGTAAAGATTCTCACTGTTAATTCTGAAAAGGTCCTCACTTTTAATTCTGTAAAGATTCTCACTGTTAATTCTGGAAAGGTCTCACTGTTAATTCTGAAAAAGTCTTCACTGTTAATTCTGAAAAGGTTCCCTGTTGGTTTTGAAAAAGGTCTCACTGTTATTTCGGAAAGGGTTCTCATTTTTAATTCTGAAAAGGTTCTCACTGTCATTTTAAAAAGAGTTTCACTGTTAATTCTGAAAAAGGTTCTCATGGAAAATTCTGAAAAGGTTCATGCTATTAATTCTGAAAAGGTTTTCACTGTTAATTTGGAAAAGTTTTACACTTTTAGTTCTGGAAAGTTTTGCACTGATAATTCTGAAAAGGTTCTCACTGTTAATTCTGAAAAGGTCCTCACTGTTAATTCTGTAAAGATTCTCACTGTTAATTCTGAAAAGGTCCTCACTTTTAATTCTGTAAAGATTCTCACTGTTAATTCTGAAAAGGTCCTCACTGTTAATTCTGTAAAGATTCTCACCAAATTCTGAAAAGGTCCTCACTTTTGATTCCGAAAAGATTCTCACTGTTAATTCTGAAAGGTTTTCACTTAAATGTTTAGATGGAAAATGGAAAGAAATTACTGTTTTGTCGAGTATGTGTAGTGATTACATGTCATGGAATTAATACACCAATCTCTTCTTTTCCATTTCTTTAATTTGCAGATTTTAATTTCATTTGGTAATGGCTTCAGACCTACATCATCAGAAGTCTTAAAAAAAAACTTGCATTATGAATCATGAAAAGTTTTCAATGTATAATAGTACTTTGACAAATAGATTTTATCTATTTTTGTGCAATATGCTTCATTTATAATCACTGCTTTTCCATTAGGTTATTTCGTTTTTGGATGGTGTTATGTTATGTCCTTTATGAATTAAAGTATTTTATGGATGTGAAAATGATGTATATTAAATACATTACTATCAGATTATTACATGGCATTTTTCATATCGCATGTATTATCAGCCCAAGAGTCACATTGCTCGAGGGCTGATTTTGACCGAGGGCTGATAATACATGTGATATGAAAAATGACATGTAATGATCTTTTTATCATATGCTTCAACAATGGAGAAGTACAACAGATTCATATATTGATTCTTTTATGTCGTCCCAAATAGAAGTTCAAGGTGTGAAAAGTTCCCGGACGTCGGACCCCAAATTTTTAGTATATTATTCGATATGAAATCTTTATCATATGCCCTAATAGAGAAGAAAAACATTTTAATATGGACAAATCGACAAAAAAAAATAATTTAACAATATACATAGTGTGCACTGTTTGGAAAAGTCAACTTATTTTTAAAGTAACTTTTTAAATTATGTAATATTTAATAATTTGTTTGGGTTTTTTTTTTTTTTTTTTTTATTATTATTTTGCACAATATATTTTCCAGTATCCAAATAATTGTTTTGTACACTACTTTGTAATGTTTATCACAGAAAACGTAGCATTGGTGTTTAGTCTCCGGAATTTGCTGAGTATCACCGGAATGCCATGTGATAACAGTCGAAGCATGTGATAAACTTTTCATATCAGCCTGCTAAGCACCAATTTGAAAAATATGGATTTTACGTTGATTTAATGCTATAATCATACAGTTAAAATCATATGTTATTTAGTCAAAGTGTATGATAAATAACTTTTTTGAATTAGAACCACATATATAATAAATTGTCCTCTGATGGATAAATATCAGTTATATGATATATGAGTCATATTAAGGAAGAAGTGTAGCCATCAACCAAGAGATAGCCACTGTTATTATCAATAGAACTCTAAATAGATATTAAAGAAGGAGATATGGTATCATTGCTAATAACACAAACATCTGTTATCATTGCTAATGACACAAACATCCACCAGAGACCAAAGAATTAAAGACTGCCATAAAGTATTCAACAATGAACGAAACCCACATTGCAAAGCAAGCGCTAAAAGGCACTAACATGACAAATGTAAAATAATTAAAACAAGCAAACCAAGACATAACTATGACCAGTGAATTGAGCACTGGTGTATTTGAGTGTCAAAGTATTGTACAATAGTTCCCAACAAATCAAGTCTTTTTTATAATTACTGGATGTAGATTTTATGAACTTTAACATACAAATAATATCAAATTGCAAGATTTAAAAACTTAAGTGATAATTTATAATCATAGAATATTTAATTTCTTTCTTTTTTGTTTTTGCAAAGTTTATGTTAGTAACTCTTATCTTTGTTGTGCAAAAATGAGAAGATGTGGTATGATTGCAAATTAAACAACTATGGGCAACCTTCAACAATGAGTGAAAGTAATACCCACATTGTAAGCTATAACTTGTTTTCCATTGTAATCAAACAGTAGATGAACATGCCAAACTTTGTTTATTTTTACAGGTTTGAAAGAGACTTTGTACAAGAAACTATAATTTCTGGTGGAGATAGACATAATGGAGAAATAGCTACATTCCATCTGGGCAGGTATATTTTATTAATATAAGACCAAACAGAATAATAGTTAGTAGATATAAGAACATGTGGTATGAGTGCCAAGGAGACAATTCTCCATCCAAGTCACAATTTGTAAAAGAAAAATTATTATAGGTTAAAAGTGTTTATATTTTGATTTTATTAAGCTAATTTTGTAGAAATTCTTACTTCAAACTAATTATAGCACTTGATAACTAAAGCTTGAATGTAACAATTTGTTTAAATTTCTGAAGTTAAAAGACCTTGATACTTTACACTATCAAGTTTCTGTCATGTGTCCATTGTCCTTGACAGCATTTCATTGTTCAGTGACTGCTTAGAATTATCAAATGAATGTCTTGCAATTAATGAGTAGAAGAATAATAGTTAAAAGATATAAGAAGATGTGGAATAAGTGCCAATGAGACAACTCTCCATCCAAGTCACAATTTTTAAAAGAAAAATAAATTAGTTTGGTATATGGTATCTGTGCAAGGTTAACTGTAAATGTCCGTCAGACAGGGCTCATTTGACCTCGATCTAACTTTTAAAACCAATGATCAATATAAAAATAAGGATATGTAGAATGATTGCCAATGAGACTTATAATTCAACAAAGTTCAAATGACAAAAGATAAAAGCATTTTTAAAACATTTCTGTTAAGCATAGAATTATTTTTTATTTAGTTAGAAACTGTAAATTTCTGACCAACACTCAATAGTTGGGTTTTTTCAATTATAGATAAAGGGAGATAACTGTATTAAAAATTTCCAGGATATGTTCCTTAGCGTAATACAATGTAAAATATAAGCAACTTTTACCTCCTCCATGCTTGAAAACACCTGTATAAGTTCATTAAGGATGATCGCTCCTCATGGTTTTGAATTTTTGCCTGATTTTCAGAAACTTCGAGATATGGTTTTATCCATGAAGTGACATTAAAAATTTTGCCACCTAACCCCTACTTTTCTTGTCATAATATGATTACATATAGTTTAAAATGTAATCTTTAAAAATCTTATAAAATCCTTGTTATTTTTCATCGCTTTAGAAAGAAAAAAAGGTGCCAATGTTAAATGTAAGAAAAATCTAGACAGATTTATTTCCCGCCAAGTTTTCAATGGCTTATATCTCAAAAACAAGCACACGGACCCTTCAATTTTTTCTGCTCTTTTAGTTTATTTATTTACTATCAATTTATAAAAGTCTTTTAAAAAGCTTGTTATTTTGAAACAGAGTAGCTAGTGAACATCCTTAAAACATAAAAGTATTCTTCTTTATTTTTCAAGGCTCCTTGAACTGAGAAGAACACCTATAGCAGTTGGCAGAAAAATTAATTTGAAAAATGAAATCATTCCAGTAGCTTCTGAGAGATTACTAAAGACATTCTTTACAAAAGGTATGAATCCCCCAAATTCATTTAGTATCATAATCTTCTGAGAGATTGTTGAAGATAACTTTTACAAAACCTCAAAATCTCAAATTGAAGAATAATTTATCTTTGATTGTTTTATCAATATTGGATATGTGTGGTATCATCAATGATATAGCAATGCCACACAAAAAACATTTTAACAATATATAGACATATTTAAACAAGATGCACAAGCATCACATTGTTTTAAGGAAAAAACTTTATAAGATACAAAGCACAAGACAAAATGTCTTTGATGTTCAAAGAAATAAGATATGGTATGATTGCAAATGAGAAAAAGTACACCATAAGCCTAATGATATAGAGGTTAGCAACTGTAGGTCACAATATGGCATTTAACTATAAGCATGACCTAAAGTGCATAGCAAGCTATACCAGGGCTGAAGGTTTTTACTCAACAAATCACTTAAAGTATACTATCCCATATAAACTTGTCACAAGGATAGGGCCAACATATCAGATCCTCGCCTAATTTGTATGAAGTTTTCTGTTCATCAAAATCTTAATTGAGTTTGATAATCAGAATAAGAGACCATTTTTTAGAATGGAAATTTATTATAAGAAAAATGTTACATTCTTCATATTTGGATGAAGGTTTTAACTCATTAATTTTAAGGATGAATTTAATAATAAAAAAAAATAAGATAAGGGATTCATTTTTACCTTGTACGGAAAAAAATATTTCATAACTACTGTGGATTCATTTATTTCAGAGGGTATCAATTTTTGTGGACATAGGAAAACTTGTATTTTATTTTACATTTGATTTCATGGTTTTCAAAAATCTGCATATTATCATACAGCAAACATGTAATTTGTTGAAAATTTAAATTTGTGGTTTCCCTGTATTAACAAAATCCATGATAATTGGTAACCAAAGAATAATAATGGATCCACAATAATTCTTGTCATAAAGGGTAGCACCTTCATTTCTTGTTATATCTAATTCAAGCATTTGATTTTTTCAACTTATCAAATCTCAGTTCAGTTTGAAAATAGAAAATCTGAAAGGACAGACCATAAACATGCTGTTCTTTGTATTAGTACTAAACAAAGTGTATCAAAACCTTTGATAGGTACAATTGTTTTCCAGGCTTGAAAAAGTATCCCATGTTTATAACTGTAGATTACTTTTGTGGGTACCAATTTTCTTGGATTGAGAAAAACTAACATTTTTGTGGATATTCAATTCCATTGTTTTGACAAGTCTTCATACATTTCTTTAGAACACTTGTAATTGGTTGAACATTTGAATCCATGGCTCTGTACCCAGGTAATTGGTTGAACATTTGAATCCATGGCTCTGTACCCAGGTAATTGGTTGAACATTTGAATCCATGGTTCTGTACCCAGGTAATTGGTTGAACATTTGAATCCCTGGCTCTGTACCCAGGTAATTGGTTGAACATTTGAATCCATGGCTCTGTACCCAGGTAATTGGTTGAACATTTGAATCCATGGCTCTGTACCCAGGTAATTGGTTGAACATTTGAATCCATGGCTCTGTACCCAGGTAATTGGTTGAACGTTTGAATCCATGGCTCTGTACCCAGGTAATTGGTTGAACGTTTGAATCCATGGCTCTGTACCCAGGTAATTGGTTGAACATTTGAATCCATGGCTCTGTACCCAGGTAATTGGTTGAACATTTGAATCCATGGCTCTGTACCCAGGTAATTGGTTGAACGTTTGAATCCATGGCTCTGTACCCAGGTAATTGGTTGAACATTTGAATCCATGGTTCTGTACCCAGGTAATTGGTTGAACATTTGAATCCCTGGCTCTGTACCCAGGTAATTGGTTGAACATTTGAATCCATGGCTCTGTACCCAGGTAATTGGTTGAACATTTGAATCCATGGCTCTGTACCCAGGTAATTGGTTGAACATTTGAATCCATGGCTCTGTACCCAGGTAATTGGTTGAACGTTTGAATCCATGGCTCTGTACCCAGGTAATTGGTTGAACGTTTGAATCCATGGCTCTGTACCCAGGTAATTGGTTGAACATTTGAATCCATGGCTCTGTACCCAGGTAATTGGTTGAACATTTGAATCCATGGCTCTGTACCCAGGTAATTGGTTGAACATTTGAATCCATGGCTCTGTACCCAGGTAATTGGCTGAACATTTGAATCCATGGCTCTGTACCCAGGTAATTGGTTGAACATTTGAATCCATGGCTCTGTACCCAGGTAATTGGTTGAACATTTGAATCCATGGCTCTGTACCCAGGTAATTGGTTGAACATTTGAATCCATGGCTCTGTACCCAGGTAATTGGTTGAACATTTGAATCCATGGCTCTGTACCCAGGTAATTGGTTGAACATTTGAATCCATGGCTCTGTACCCAGGTAATTGGTTGAACATTTGAATCCATGGCTCTGTACCCAGGTAATTGGTTGAACATTTGAATCCATGGCTCTGTACCCAGGTAATTGGTTGAACATTTGAATCCATGGCTCTGTACCCAGGTAATTGGTTGAACATTTGAATCCATGGCTCTGTACCCAGGTAATTGGTTGAACATTTGAATCCATGGCTCTGTACCCAGGTAATTGGTTGAACATTTGAATCCATGGCTCTGTACCCAGGAAATACATGAATATTGTTATTCAGTGAATAATCAAATGAATCCATAGTTTTAGGGTTATATTATTTTTTTAATTTTCAGGTAGAAATCAGTGTTTTTATGGTAAATGTTTATATTGTAAAGATGAATCCACCGGAGTTTGTGCTGAGGGAGATATATTAGAGGGTGTCGTTATACTCTGGCTGCCCAATAGATATCCCCTGAAAGTGTATCGTAGTCCATGGCTTAGATCTTATAAACCTGGAGTGACTCGAAGGTAACTTCTGTAATACATGTAACATGTATACTCATAGTATTATATATTAGGGGTTTCATAATATGTTCAGACTTTTATTACAAGCCTTGGTATCATTTGGGTCTCAAATCAAAAGAAAAGAAAAGTGTAATCTGCTTAGACTTTTTGAAAGTCTTGTATGAAAAGAAAAATGGGTGTTATGAAGCAAAATATTTTACCCTGCATCATGGAAGAAAAAACTAAGAACACTATCATCTGACACAAATTCCTAAACCTCTTTCAAATATTGTATGATAAATAACAGTATAAAGGGTATTTGTGCATAACAAGATTAAATTACAAAGAATAATATTAGTTATACAGGGTCAGTAAAGTCCATATTAGGCCAGAGCGACCACCCCTTTGGATATTGTATTAGGTCACTAGCTCACTGTGTAACTAATATATCTTAACAACTGTCTAGAATAGGGAATTTAGATGTAGTTGTAAACCTTGATACCCAATGTTAACACAACATGTAAAGCGGTAAGACAAGTATGTATATATACTACCTTACAATCATGCAATGTCTGTATGTATGTTCTATGACAATTTCAGGTGGGAGAGTGACAAAGACTTTTGTAAAGATGTGATTATGAAAGAGCCTTATAATTCTGGATCAATGTTAATGGACCTAGTAGATGCTACTATAGTGGACTATTTAATAGGCAATGCAGACAGACACCATTATGAAACATTAGGGACACAAAGTGATAGTATGGTGCTCATTTTGGACAATGGAAAGAGGTACCGAAGAATTGTTTTTATGCAGTTGTTGTTGTAACATATATTTAAATTGGATACATAGAAGAATATAAAAAAAGACAACATAAAATTCAAATTAAAAAAATAAAATCTTACAGAAAATTAATAATTTTGGTGGAATTTCTGTTATTCATAACATAAGAAATGTAAATTCAGAAATGGTCAATTTTTGTTTAGTTCACATACATTTTTAATTGTAAATAAATGAAGAAATGTTATATATATATTTGTTTAATTCTATTAATCTTTAGTTGTAGTTGGAAGCCATTAATTATTTTAAGATTTGCTATACAGCCTTTTTGTGTTCATAGTTAAAAACTTTCTCTGTTAACTGTATTAAGACAAGAGAAAAGAAGAGATCAAAGATACATATTGCTTTAAATAATTGAAAAATAACCACCTGGCATGAAGGACAATACAATTTGAATTGTCTTTGGTAAATGACAACCTTTGAAATAACCATTATTTTATTTTAGTTTTGGAAATCCAGATTATGATGAATACACTATACTGGCCCCTCTTTACCAGTGCTGCAAGTAAGTTTCTTCAATTTAAGTGTATTTAGTATTACCCATTTAGAAATTCATTTTGCAACCAACAATATGAATAGGTAAGACAGTCTTTTATAATCCTTGCAAATGGCCTTTTGTCCGACTAGTTTTTGTTCCAAGTGGTCATGCCATAGAAATTGTTTAGCATTCCACAAACTAAATATGAATATTTATACAAAAACACAGTTTGCTTTCATTTAAATCGGGGGGGGGAATAGATGGGCATCCTCATTTTCTTATTACTTCTATCAAAGAACAAGATTGCCTTTTAATCAACAAAATTGAAATTTTGAATGTGTAAAAATTTGTTTTTGACCAAAGAAGGTGAAGGAAATCTGTTAGTAGTAAAAGTTTCCGTCAGTTCTAGAGTACCTTTATTTTGTATAAATGATTCCTGAATGGAAACATAATGTAGTAAATGTTAAATGAGTTTACTCACGTGCCAATGAAATTGGGTATATTTAAATTTTATCTTTTTGTGTTTAAATGTTAAAAAACATTGTAGGTTAATTTTTAGTTTTCATGTAACAGAACCTCTTGTGAGAAAGAAAGAGGGCAATTTTAATTTTACATAACATTATGAATAAGACACTCTAATCTTGTTTTGTTTATTTAAGAATTCGAGAATCCATGTGGCAGACATTGCTAATGCTTCGTAATACTGTACTGAGTAAGACATTACAGACACTGCTAAGTCAGGATTCTCTAGAACCTGTTCTTTATGACAAATATTATGCAGCTTTAGACAGAAGACTAGAGAGAATCTTACTGGAGGTCAATGAATGTATTGTGGCTAAAGGCATACAGCAAGTAATAACTGATACCAGTACGCATTCATAGGTAAGTTAAAATACATGTAGGTACCAGTTAAGGTAATCTTGAAAGTTAAGGTCATTAGAAAAAGTGGAATGTGACTGGTAACTTACACTAATTGCCATCAACTTAATTACTCATAGTCAAGCTGAACAAAATAAAGTGGTTACAAGCAAATATAACCAAATCTGACAGATACATTGGATATTTCATTTAAGGTTTTATTTTTATCTAATAACTTCAAGTTAATAAAGGAAAATCGGTTCTGTATTTGAAGAAAAGTGAACAATAAGGAAATTTCAGAGTTTTCAAATCCAAAAATGCAATACTCTGATAACGTTCAAAATTATACATTTCAAATATTCCCTAAACATTGACTGTGACTCCAACTGTCAGCCATGGAAATGATGCAGATGTTTCAATAGGAATTGTCAATACATGCCAAATTGCATTAGAATATAAAAATTGTGGACACTAGTCTGAAATAAAATGAAATGTGAGTTATAAGTCAATGAGTAACCCAACAAGACGACTAACTATGTATACAGTGTGTATAGGGGGAAAATTATATTTATGTCAATATTTGTTTACCTGGATTCTCCAGAATATGTATACAAGCCTAGAAAATTATACTTCTTTGCTTATTAAAACTCATGGGTGACCAATACCTACAAAAAAAATTAATTCAAAAGATAAGTCTGTTATGGTTGTGTTTTACAGATATTTCAGTATGTCATGATTTGCTGTATGTGTTAATTCTAGTAGTTCTTTTCTATTTGTTCCAGAAGGCAATGATATCCAGTGTTAAAACAGACAAGGCAGCATTATATGACATGACTTTATAACATGTAAAACAATCTCTGATGTCAAAGAGTCTTCCAAAATGTGCAAAATGTAGGGCTTTCAGTGTTTTAGCTCAGAATCAAAGTATACAATCAAATGTGCAATTATTTCATATCTTTTATCATCAGACAAACTACACAATTGAATTGATGAGGTGGCTCTCCTAAAGTTTTACAGGTAAAAATGATATAATTTTTGATAAAAAAAATCCATATTTCAGGTACGGTGAGTGAGTGTACCAAACCCAAAACCAACTCCATGAAAATTTAAATGAGAACATTTTTGTTTTTGACCTTTTTACACAAAATTGCTTACCTTATCCACAATTTAAGTGGTTTTTGATACTAAATAATTTGTATTGTCTTTGTATGTACTTTCTGTAATTTTGTCTCCCTTACATCCTTACAAATAATATGTGACTAAAAAAGTCTTTCTTTTTATTGATTTTTAATCTGTATTTGGATTTATACAATTTATACACATGTCTTTCATGAATAATAAATAAATAATTTACATATCAATACAAATGTTGTGTTTTTATACCCGGCTTTAAAAAAGTGGGGTATACTGTTTTACCTCTGTCTCGGTCTATTCAGCCCATGAAAATTTTTCATTACATCTTTCTCATGAACTACATCATAAGGAATTCTGAAATTTGGTTTCATGGTTTATATAAGTCAGCTATACTGTGTGATGTGTTTTCAGATTCATTACTCAACAACTTCCTGTTAACTGAACAGTAAGATCATTTTACACATTAGTAGCCAAGTTGAAAATTTTCTTCACATTTTTCTCAGGAACTACAATACATGGATTTCTGAAAGAGGGACGAAAGATACCAGAGGGACAGTCAAACTCATAAATCGAAAATAAACTGACAATGCCATGGCTAAAAAAGAAAAAAGACAAACAGACAAACAATAGTACACATGACACAACATAGAAAACTAAAGAAAAAGCAACACAAACCCCATCAAAAACTGGGGGTGATCTCAGGTGCTCTAGAAGGGTAAGCAGATCCTGCTCCACATGTGACACCAGTCGTGTTGCTAATTTTATAACAAATCTGGTAAATAGTCTTAATTTGGTAGGTCACATTCATGAAAGGGAAGGGGATTGTAGTTACGACGTAAGAAACATATCTGATATCATCTGTGAAATGGTTAGTCCTTTTAAATGAGACGTCAGATCTTAAGGATGCCTGCCAACACCTTAAACAATGTCGGATCCGAGGGGTGTCTTTGAGTTGAAACCCTCCTTTTTTTGATGATCAATTCTTTTGAATTGGGAAATATGATTGGACCCCCTTTTTATCCTGGGTTGGAAACAACCTTTTGAAAATGACTTGATCTGCCCCTGTCTGTTCGCTAGTCCAGGATTTGACTATCTTTGACCAACCAAGAGGCTTTGAGTGCTTCAAAGAAATATATTGCACATCTGGCTGATTCCCATCAATGCTTCAATCACAAGTTGAACAAAACACATATTAACATCTGTATCTGTATAAATCAATTAAATCATAATTAAAATATAGTAATTTAATTGATTTATGGTGTAAGCCTTGTTCTCATGGTTCATTATGGTTCATCAATCAGTGTTGAGGTTTTGCAATTCATTTACTTGTTAACTTCATGTAATGTATCTATCGAATTGTAATGTATCAAACAGGAATCAGGTGATGTAATCAAATACTGTTATTTCGATAAGGTTTATTGATTAAAGTGCATACAAATACATTTTCCCTCACTTGATCTAGGAGTGGAGTCTAGATTATAACCATCCTGTCCTTCCATGTGTTTGTCACCCTTTTCTAAAAACTAATGAGAAGAATGACTTCATTTTTGAGCTCCAGCCTGACGATGTTGAGTTGTAAGGTGTCAGTAATTTCAGGATCTGTCATACCTAGTATCTGTTTGCTTATACTCTTGAGTTACTATATGAGTATGCTAAGCTTGACAATCTCTTGTTCACACCATTTTTGTATTGCCTGCAACAAATGTTACAGAATGGGATAGGGAATAGACAGTGTACACTATTGTACTTTATATTCAGCAGGTAATTGAACTGGATACCTTGTATGCAGATGCCTTATGTTTTAAAGTTTCAATCTTGTACATATCCATTGTCTTTGATTCAAAGTACAGCAACTGCTGTAAACAAAATAAATTTATAACATTACTTTTTTCAGTCATGGGTAAAAGGAGATCAACTAAAAGATCCAAGATTCGTGGTATGGGATACGCATCTTGTATTATCTTTTCATTTAATTTTCGGTTATCCTCGCAAAGTTGCCATAATAAATATTTTTTTTGCTTTCAGTCAATGGGAGCACATTTATTCTAAACACCTTTTTTACTGTAAATTCTCTTTTTCATTTTTATATGTCCGCAAAAATGTTTGCGGTCGTATATTGGTATCACATCGTCGTCTGCGTCCGCAGACGTATGGTTTCTGGATAATAACTTTAGTATAAGTAAATAGAAATCAATACTATTTTGTAACACAATGTTTATAAACACAAAAGGAAGGTTGAGATTGATTTTGGGGGTTATGGTCCGAAAGGTTCAGGAATTAAGGGCCCAAAACAAGCATTTATCTAGTTTCAGGACAATAAGTTGTGTATAAGTATTTCAATTGTACCACAATGTTCATACCATTAAGTAAAAGATTGGGATTTGTTTTAATTTGTGGGGCAAATAGTCCAGGAATAAAGGGCCAAGAAGGGGTCAAAAACAAGCATTTTTTAACAACAGACAATAACTTGTGTTTAAGTGTATGGATCTCTCTGAAATTATACGACAAGGTTGCTTACTACAAAGGAAAGGCTGGAATTGAGTTTTGGGGTTCTTGCTCTAAGGGGGGTTTCAACAAGTGAGGGGCAAAAATGGGTCCCAAATAAGTATTTTTGTAGTTTTCAGTCAATAACTTGTGTTTAAGTGTATAAATCTCTCTGAAATTATACCACAAGTTTCCATACTACAAAATGGATCAAATCATTAAGCAATTAGGGGCAAATAAAGGGGGAAACAGGGTTTTTCTGGTAAAAAGGACAATTTACACAATTCAAAAGTAGTGTAAGGAGGTAATCTAATTAAAATTTAAAGAATACTGTTATATATATGTTTGATTACTAGATTACCTCCCTTACACTGCTTGAAAGTTATGTATTAAGAAATGATAATTGTCTTGAGATGTGTAGCTGTCAATTTATTTTTAGAAGTTACTGTTAATTATTAAAATAATGATGAATTTAAATGAGTAATTGTTGTTGCCAATACCATTAGAAATTTGAATTGAGATTTTTTTTTGGAATAAGGGGTTGGGGGGAGGTGAAAAAAATGGGGAGGGGTGGGGGTAAAAATTTTCTCATTTCAGATTTCAGAAATTTAAAAGAATTTTTCTTCAAATATTTTTATTGAGGGGATTAATATTCAACAGCATAGTGTATATTGCTCAAAAGCAAAAACATTTTTTTTAAGTTCATTAGACCACATTCATTGTGTCAGAAACCTTTGCTGTGTCAACAATTTAATCACAATCCAAATCAGAGCTGTATTAAGTTCGAATGTTGTGTCCATACTTGCCCCAACTGTTCAGGTTTCGACCTTTGCGGTCGTATAAAGCTACGCCCTGTGAAGCATCTGGTTATCCTGTATAATGATATTGTGTGCTATTTAATTGGTATTTCATCATATATTATAAAGAATGCAGCCTAAAATAAAAGCAAGGATTTCCATTTGTATTTGCGAACAAAAATGGTATTGTATTGATATTTTTGAAATTGAATCAGTCTGTTCTTGTGTTATTAACTTCTTTCTAAATAGAATCATCCTGTTCATATTTTTGTTCAGAAGACTGATTTAGATTTGGTAAGTAACATTTTAACAAACAAAAAAAAACGTCAAACTAAATAGCTGTTAGTTCTTGATATAGTTAGAGTCACATAAATAGAAATCGTCCCTCATTTGTTGACATTTATGGTGCTGTGACCAGGCTTTGAGAAGAAAGCAGGACCAGCTTTTCTTCGAATTACCTTTGTATCCTATGTCTTCGTCTTATCGCCGGCGTGACCGTAGCTTTAGTAAGTAACATGTGAAACGCCAAACTGAACCATTATTTTTCATTACAGTTTTCAAAGCCAAGGCGACTGAACTTTACAACGAAGAATCTCCCACTTTTCTTGTCAGTCCCGATTTTACTACTAATACATGTGTTTAGAAAGTATATCGCTATTGTCTCAAAAACAACCTTTACTTAATCAGGTGTCTATAATATATTTCTGGAGTATAAGAGGCCATTTATCTCCAAAGCATTTTAACCCCAGTGTCAATGAAAATACTTTATTAAATCATCTAACAAATTTGATTCCACCGCTCATAAAAATATAAGAAAATCAACACAAAATTCATCAAATGGCAAAGTCACTACTGCTGTTCCTTTCACTGTGGAATTTTGTTTTTATTAAAGGTGAAGTAAAGGTATGCCATTGGTCAGAATGTTTTTGTATTTTTCTGTCATGAAGGTTCTTCTATCCCCTGTTTTTAGTTTCCATGTGCTTTGAGATTATTTAAGTTGACCGTTAAAACCAGCTTTTCAATTAACCCTTGTTAAGAACTGAATGCTTCATCATTCAGCTTGTTGTCCTTTATCGGTCTTATTCATGGATATTTTTGTGAAACCGGTCCATTTTATCATCGTTTCTTTCATTCGTGCGTATATACGTTCTTCCATTGCAACACATGTCACTCCTTTCTGGAGCCATTGACCTGGTTCATCTTATTGTCATCTTTAAATCTTTCGATTTTTCAGAAACATAAAAAAATATTAGAATTGGTTTTTTTTTTTTTGTAAAAAAAAATCTCTTTAAATTCAGCTTTCAAGTTAACACCATTAGCACAATTTTCACGGTGGGTATGGTTGTCCTGCGAGAGAACGTACTGTGCTGGTGATTTGGTCCTGACGGGTGCTGGTGGGTCCTGATTCTGTGCTGGTGGGTTTGTTTACATTGTATCAGAACGGCAATAAAACGACTGTTGTGTTGCTTAATTTTTCTCTGATGTGTCATAAGTACCATGCAAAGTATATTACAACAATATTATATTGCAAAAGTCGTGCAAATTCGTTAAACGGAATTGTCCTGACGCTGTGCTGGTGATAAGAAAAACGGTCCTGGTTCTGTGCTCCTATGTCCTGGTTCTGTGCTTTTTTATTTTAGTTAAAAGTGGCATATATTCAAGATCATTGATGCTGTACTGTTATTGACTTATTAGCTGTTGTCTGCTTTCTTGAAATTGACATTGTTGTGAATCTGTTTACTGTTATTATGAGAGAAAAAATACACCTATTTTTAAATATTTTTTTTTAAACTAACTGTAATCTTATTTATTGGCCTGTTAATGGAACCCTTCTTGCCCCTTTTAAGATAAGAAAATATGTTTACGATTTTCGGGATAACGATCATTTTGCAAGATCACCAAAATACGTTGTAATTTATACAATACTTATATAAAGTAGATGATGTGGTATGTTTGTTGTCAATGGACAAATTTCCATAAGAAACCAAAGGAAGTATAACCCATAAAATAAAAATGTAAAAGATTTTGCATAAAAACTGAGAGCAAAAATATAGAACAAAGGACTTTCTGAGCGTTTGAATCATGTCTTTAGCAGCTTCAAACACATTTGTTTGTGAACAATTGAGTGCTGACTATAAGAATGACAATAGTATTGCGAGTTTGTTTGTTTGGTGGGTTTTTTTTAGGGGGGGGGAGGGATGGGGATAAGTTAGAGCGAGGTTACAGTGAAAGCTTGGAATAGTTTCCCGTAAGATTTAAAAGTTGTATTGTAAAAGAAAAAATGTATCATATAGCTATTAAGGGAAAACGGTAGTATTTAATTTTCCCAGCATTAGGTTGGCCTTTTGTGTACCCAAGGCAGGTGAAGGAAGTCAAATTAGGAGCGCTGTGATTGGATGTAAGGGTACAATATATTTTTTATTTATCTATGAATAACTGCAGTGTGTATATTTACAATATAAATTTTAAAACCTATTGAAATATTTTCTAGAGAATTATTCGAAAAGACTTGCAAAATTTCATAAATTTGGTGCAAAATGACGGTGTGCATGGATAACATAAACAAGCTCCGTTGGAAGTTGGTCATGATACTATTTGGCTTTAATTTTTAAAACAGAGTAATAAAGTACTAACACAACATATAACTGTTTTATCCAGGTTTTTATCTTAAAAAGTGGTAAATTTAGAAAATGTTAACATTGTCGCCAATGGCAGAATAAATAGTACCGTTTTCCCTTAAGAATCACTTGCTGTAAGATTTTTCCAACAATTTTTTTTTGTCTAAACTGTTATCAGGTATTTTTTTTTGAAAGTTCGATAGAACACTAAAAAAAATCACTATTTTATGAAAAGGCAGGCTAGAATATGTCAGAGAATGAAGACGAGATAACCTAGAGAACACTAATAAAATTAAGATTTCTTAGCTTTTTTCATTTAAAAATTAATATTTTTGATAAAGAATTACGGGGAAGGAAGTGAACAATGTGTCCTTCTTTTCTATATATAAATATTTTTCATGAATAAAAATAAAATGTGCCTTGATTATAATTGAAAATGAGTAAATGGAAAAAATACACAACTAAAATACACTTTCATTTTAATATTGGTAATTTCACTAAGCTTTTAAGTTTTGTGTGTCAAACACATCATCTCTGTAGTAATGACTCCTTACTAAGATATTTCACTTCATTAATTTTTTTTTCTGCATTTTTTTATATTGTGAATTCATAGAATTATTATATTAAATGTAGCCTTAATTTATATTAAAAATAAACCTGAATCTAAAGCCAGATATATCAAACATTTTTGTTTCCATCTATCCGTTTTCAGGACTTTAACAATCAACAATAACACGCCTGGAAAGTAAAATGCGTACTCGGCTGTCTGTAATCGACCATTTTAAGACACCCCATGCTCCTAAAAAAACAACCCGGGGTGGGGGTTCAAAGATGCAAATTAGGTACTTATATCAATATTTTATCTTTTCGTGTACGGTTTATGACCCCTCATGTGGCCTGTCAATTCCGAAATGTGCAAACTGCAATAGTATCAAAACAGCAGAGACAATGAATAATAGAGATGTAATTTTGTACATATATCAAGGGGAAACTTCTTGCATTTTTAATTTTTAGCATTATTATTTATAGTTCATTATTGTATTCAGTAGAAAAAGAGAATTTAGTGAAAATAAAATCACTATTTTTGTAGAAAATTCGCAGACCTTTGTACAGAGATTTTTGTTATGTTTAGCATGGGATCAACACAATGGTTCATTACCGAGTAAAAAAATCAAAATGTCTATCTACCTTGCACATTTCAGAAAATTCAGATCAGATAACGAAACTGGTTCCAGCAACATTTATCAGCAATTTAAGATTGTGACCCTCACAGTTTCCATTCACCACAAATATTCTCGTTACAACGAATCATTTTAAATACAAAAATACGTGTTGCATGCAGCCTTTTGTTATCTATTAATATATGTATACGGATAAAGTTATGAAAGGCAGCAGGGTCATCAGGGTGAGGAGTCCATGTCATCTGAAATAAATGCTAAGCATAGATCTAGAAAGCGACATATAATCATGACATTAAAAAAATCTCTTCTTTTCGACTTTTTTCGAACAAATTGACACATAAAATGAATTATATAGTATTGTGGAATTTTTATCTTATTTTAGATACTATATATTGTTATCTGATATTGGACGAAAGATGTTGCCCTTTTATGTTATCATTTGTAAAGACATATTAAACAGCCAAATGGATGCACAAGAGCTAAAATGGGAGTCATAGATCCTGTTGGCAACAATTATCTGGCTAATTTTATTGATTTTGTAACATTTGTTTCAAATATTACCAACTTCTTATCCAAAATCACCAGCACCGTATCAGGACCCACCAGCAAAATGACAGGACCCACCAGCACAATGACAGGACCC
Source organism: Mytilus edulis (assembly GCF_963676685.1). Classification (NCBI taxonomy): domain Eukaryota; kingdom Metazoa; phylum Mollusca; class Bivalvia; order Mytilida; family Mytilidae; genus Mytilus; species Mytilus edulis. Next base: position 3,548,659 of record NC_092345.1, read on the forward strand.
ACCAGCACAGTATCAGGACATGAATAAATTGAGAAAATGCTAAATTTTAATAAATTGCAATGTTTTTTCACCAAATTGTTTTGTCGTGTGGATTGCGGTATAGAAAGCGGACTCTATGAGCATTTTTGTTTTATTTTTTCAGTTCGAGATTTTCTGAAAATGAGTATTTTTGTGTTACGCTTACTGAAACAGTTTAGAGGGTCATTTTTTTAATGGTTTATATATGAACCCATAAGAAACGAAATTGAAAAATCTCAACTGTTTTCTTCCATTTTTTATGAGTGAAAACGTCAAAAATCATCATTTTCGTCTTTGTTTACATTTTTTCATTGATCACCAGCACCCGTCAGGACCGAATCACCAGCACAGTACGTTCTCTCGCAGGACAACCATACCCACCGTGATTTTTTTAATGAAGCAATCCTACGCTTAACTATTTGTGGTGGGTCCATATAATTTGGATGTGAACTGAGTTAAGAATAAATGAGAGCAGAGGGTTTGTTGATAATTTTTCTATTATCAAATCAGATAAAGAAGCTGTCAAACTGAATTACAGACCCCCCTAAATTAAAATTATCCATATTTACAAGTTACAGCCAATAGACTTTTCTATAATTTTGATATAGTTTGCCCTCAAAGTAAATTTGCAATTTATAAAATGGAAATGCACTACGAACTAACTGTGTTCACGGGCAATGTGCTTGCATGTAAGTGTATGAGTTGATCTTGACTAACTAAATATGAGAATGGAAATGGGGAATATGTTAAAGAGACAACACCGTACCTGACCAAAGAGCCGACTACAGCCGAAGGCCACCAATGGGTCTTCAACGCAACGAGAAAGTCCTCAGACACCCTAAATAAAGTTGTGTACGTGTTCAGTGAAAATGGACATCTCACTAAACTCCAAAACATATAAATGAACTAAAATAAAAAAAATAAAAAACATACTACCAAAAGGCCAGAGGCTCTTAACTTGGGACTGGCAAAAATGGCGGGTTGTTTTGTGAGATATCAACCCTTCCCTATACCTCTAACCTAAGTAGAATAAAGAAACACATATAGCAATACGTACGTGAGTTTAGTCAGTTTAAAAGATTTTGTTTCTTGCTTTTACAGTGATTTAAAGTTGATTTTATTATTATAAAATATTGAATATTCACGGATGAGGTCATAGTAAAATTTTAAACAATTTCAAAAACGAAAAAATTGCAAAAATTTGAAAAACTGCATGAAGTCGTTTGTGTCCTTCGTCTGATAAGTACAACTCTCTTGAAAAACTTTTAAAACAATATACCCTTACTGACCAAATTTATCCTGTATATATAAATTATTGCCCTCAGTATTAGGCTAGAGAATGCCGCTATATATATAGACATGGATCATTCAATTCATATAATAAATAATAAATATGAAAAATCTTATTTTCAAGAGTTGGATTTCATTATATTAATCGAAATCTTTTTCATATTAGAATGTATTTAAAACCCTTCCAAGAGAGAATCAATGATATAGCCTTTCGAGAGAGAATTAGTGATATAGCCTTTCGAGAGAGAATCAATGATATAGCCTTTCAAAAGAGAATCAATGATATAGTCTTTCAAGAGAGAATCAATGATATAGCCTTTCAAGAGAGAATCAATGATATAGCCTTTCAAGAGAGAATCAATGGTATAGCCTTTCAAGAGAGAATCAATGATATAGCCTTTCAAGAGAGAATCAATGATATAGCCTTTCAAGAGAAAATCAGTGATATAGCCTTTCAAGAGAGAATCAATGGTATAGCCTTTCAAGAGAGAATCAGTGATATAGCCTTTCAAGAGAGAATCAATGATATAGTCTTTCAAGAGGGAATCAGTGATATAGCCTTTCAAGAGAGAATCAGTGATATAGCCTTTCAAGAGAGAATCAATGGTATAGCCTTTCAAGAGAGAATCAGTGATATAGCCTTTCAGGAGAGAATCAATGATATAGCCTTTCAAGAGAGAATCAATGATATAGCCTTTCAAGAGAGAATCAATGATATAGCCTTTCAAGAGAAAATCAGTGATATAGCCTTTCAAGAGAGAATCAATGGTATAGCCTTTCAAGAGAGAATCAGTGATATAGCCTTTCAGGAGAGAATCAATGATATAGCCTTTCAAGAGAGAATCAATGATATAGCCTTTCAAGAGAGAATCAGTGATATAGCCTTTCAAGAGAGAATCAATGATATAGCCTTTCAAGAGAGAATCAATGACATAGCCTTTCAAGAGAGAATCAATGATATAGCCTTTCAAGAGAGAATCAGTGATATAGCCTTTCAGAAGTAAGAGACTGACATCATTCAAAACAAAAATAAAAAACTTTTCTAATATACTATATAAACCAAATAAAAGACCCTTGTATGTTGATCAATTCAAATCCAAATGTGATAGATCAACATTATGTAAACTAAGATTAAGTGCTCTTAAGTTTATCTATTGAAAGAAGGCAATAAATTTTTTTTAGTAAAAATACCAAAGCAGAGTCGGATATGTCTTTGTTGCAACAATGGAGACATTGAAGAATCATTGAAGATGAACTACATTTTCTTTTAAAATGTTCATCCTATAAATATGTGAGAGATAAACTCATTAAAAAATTAAATAACGTTCTATTGAACAACAAATTACCTTCTTTATCATATATAATTTCTCATTAGAGCTAATATGTTTGTCTATGTTTATATACCTTGCCCACTCTAAATAAAGTTATTTATTATATAACTTGCTTATATTTATTCTAAATAGATAACCATTTATTGTTAATGTGTTAGAGCTATTTAAGTTATCTAAATTATCTAATATAAAAAGAGATAATTAAGTAAGTAAGTAAATTTTATTTAGAGTCGGCATACCGGTATATTTACATAATAACAGAGAAAACATGAGCTCTGGTGAGCTCTTTAACCGACTAAGATAGGTCTGCCATATGGCTTAATCATACAAAAACGTTAGTTGTCAAACAAAAAGGGAGATTCCAAGTTTCAACCCCTCCCCTCCCCCAAAACTGAATCCTAACCCAAACACCTTTTTTTTCAAACTGAATGTTCTTTTTCCTTGAAATTGTCGTCGTTAAATTATCAAATACCGAAAGTTTGAAACAGCATGTTATCAATCTTGTTTTCAAATATTTTTTAGTATTTTCTCCCTAATAGTAAGAATTTACGGAAAAGAGTCCGAAATGGACTTATTTTATTTTCACAATGGGAAGTAACTCTGAAGGAAAAAGAAGGGGAATTTTTTTTCTGTTACAGACAGCTGATAAGCAATATAAACAGACAAGACAAAGAGCATTCAAGCAAAACAATAGCACTGAACTGCACATGTGAGAAATAAATCTGTTTTTGCATCTCTAAATGATCCATTGTATGCCATACAAATTGTATTACACCTAAGAAAAAAATATTTTCAAGAACAGTCAAAACATGTGTGCAAGTTATTACAAGTCTTTTTGTTTGAAAGCTTTATTGCTTCGAACAGGCATAAAAAGAGAAGAAAGACATCACTCATGTCATTTTTAAAAATGGCTTGGAAAATACAGACATAAAATCACCTCAAAAACTACTCTGTGTACAGACTTACCTGTGCTGTTTAGAAAGTTTTAAGGTTCATGTGGACCCTATGGCTAAAATGGCCGTATTTTCACCTAAAAATTTACTCTGAGTACAGACAAACCTGCGCATCTGTAAAACATTTAAGGCATAGCATGCCCTAGATAAATGAATTTAAGTATGTTTTATGTTTTAGAAAAATAAAACTTACCAGGATTTTGCCGTGCACTTTTTTTCATTCCTCCAGAAGGTGCCAAAATAAACTAAGTTGGGAAACAGGTTTGAGAACTTCCCCACAGGTAAAAATTAAAGTGAGCATTTTTAATTGACATGGACATTAGATGGACAATAGATACCTGACAATAATTGGTTATTTAAACTGTGTACCTGAGTGGACCATTTCAAGGTAAACTCAACTGTTTGTTAATTTAATCATCTTCTGCAGAGACGAAAAAAAGTGTACGGCAAAATCCAGTTAAGTTATGAATTTTCTAAATCATCTAATGCATTTGAATTCTATTTATCTAGGGCATGCTATGCCTTAAAACATTTCCAGATGTACAGGTGTGCCTGTACTCAGAGAAAATTTTGAGGTGAAAATACGGCCATTTTAACCATAGGGTCCACATGAACCTTAATGCCTATAGCATCCACTAGATATATAAAAGTTAAATGCATTTTGCGTTTAAGATAAAATCTTTCTTGGTTTTTGATGGGCATTTTTTTCCATTCTGCAGAAGGTGTAAAAATAAACAAACACCTGAATTACTTTGATACTGTCCACTCACTGACTCAGATAAACTCTTTAACTCACCTTTAGTTGTAAAGATGGGTCCTACTCAAAAGCGCTCGGTTGAAGAAAAAGCGCCCAGGGAAAAGAAAAAGCACCCGGGGAAGAAAAAATAGCGCCTGGAGAAAAGAAAAGGCGCCGGGGAAAAAAATGAAAAATATTTGTTTGGCATGAGACAACGTTGTGACGATGAAATAAGTTATGAAAATTGTTTTTTTTTTTTTATTTTAGACAAGTTATTTGCAAATTCAAATTCAGATAATAGACATTTGTAATAAAGCACAAAAACAAGTATGAATGTTTCATTTTAACAATAATATATGAATACTATTAAAATGAAAAATGTAAATACAACTTTAATATCACAGATAAATAAAAATTAATGAAAATTAATAGAGTTACACATAATAAAGCAGTACTATACATGTACCGTAGTTAACGGTGCATTACGTTTACGGGCATTACCACTACATTTGCGTGCATTTTTTTGACAGTTAAACTCAGGTAAAATACAAGTAATAATACTTATTTATTTATAATTTGTTCAATTATTTACCCTGCTCACCAACGATAAGGTGGAAGTGGGATTTTGAGCAGCATAAGTCCGTTTTCTTTTGCACAAGCACTAAATCCTAGAAATCTATACAGATAAAATTGTTAAAATGCTAAAACATAGCTAATCTTAAAAAAGGTAAAGGTATTGATAAATTCATTACTTTACATGTTGTTACATGACGAAACTCCATGTTTGTGCCTTGGTGTAACTTTAAAAAATAACTTAAATTATTTACTATTTTTAAAAACGATCACTATTCATTGAAACACTTTTTATTCTGAAACATTCGCAATGAAGTTACATTTTTGGGGAAGACGGCTTCAAGCCGTCAATCCCCAATGGGGTTGACCAGAGTGACATTCACTCACATCATTCATTTTGTTTTTATAGTGTGGAAAACCCCCCAACAAATCTTACTGAGAATGATGAGATGGGGAGACACAAATGAATAAATTGACTTTAAGGTTTATGTACCCTTCTGTAGCCATTTTTGTACGAATTTTGCAAACCTCAATTGTATCAAAACTACAGATATAATAAATAATAGAGATAGGCCATTTAGTACATGTTCCAAGGGGAAACTTGATGCAAAGCATTATTTTTTACTGTTTCATTGCATTAGATAGAAAAAAAAGGACTTTGTGGCAAATAAATCAAGATTTTTATAGAAAATCCACAGCCTTTAATACAGAGATTTTTGTTATAAAATTTGAAACATAAATTACTCACTTGATTTTCTATGATGTGCTAGTGTTTATTTTTTACAAAAAGTTCTAAATAACCTGTAAATTCCAAAACACCTCGTGCTGAGTCACTAAAGTCGAGCGCACCCTAAAAGGTGTACTTGATTTTGGTCATATTCATACTTGTCTTAACCAATAACTACATTTATAAACTTGTTTTAAGGAAATCAATGCTAGCACTGCATGCAATAATCCTTTATCTATCAGTCATCAAATTGCCAAATATGAGAGTACAAGGATAAAGGCTGTGGATTTTCTATAAAAATCTTGATTTATTTGCCACAAAGTCCTCTTTTTCTATTAAATGCAATGGAACAATAAAAAATAATGCTTTGCATCAAGTTTCCCCTTGGAATATGTACAAAATGGCCTATCTCTATTATTCATAATATCTATAGTTTTGATACAATTGAAGTTTGAAAAGTTCGTACAAAAATGGCTACAGAAGGGTACATAAACCTTAAACACTTTTTTACACATTTCCCTTCTGTTTCTCTCGAAATTATCGTATATTGAGCTCTCCTTTACACTATTAATGTTTCTTTTACAATCCAGAAAAATCAGTATGACAAGATATTTTTAATATATCCAACCTACATTATATTTTATAGTGACGTCAATGTTGGAATGCCACACTACGCATAAGCAGGGATATCCTTCACTGGTTATTTCAATCATTCTCAAAGATTGTGCACTTATTAAATTAATAGTATTTGTTAAATTTAAACATAATTATGTTTGCTGTAGATGATTCAAATATCAACATGCAAAAGGCCCAACTTTAATTTGTAGGTCAACAACTTTCAAAGTAAACAGGGAGTCCGAGGGACTACATGAGATTGGGGAGATAAACGATCTTTTCCATTTTTTTCTGTAAAACTCTGTTTTGAGAATCTTCCTCCAATTCAGGAGCACCTCAATTTATGAGCTAATTATCCTCTAAAATAAACACTTAAAATGTGACATTTATTATATGATAAGTAGTCTTCCATTAAAACTAAATTTTGTGTACAAACATAATCATTGTAATAGTTACAAAAACAATTACAAATGTTGCATGTTGTAGTTTAAACCTATTTATTCATGAAATTTTACAAATATTTCAAAATGTAGGATTTGGAAACAAGCTTCACACAGTTTACATCAATCATATTGTTATTTTTATTAGTACCTGTATCCCTGTGATGAGAGATGTAACTGGGAACTTTATCAATGGAAATTTAAAACTGAATAGATTTTTCAGTCCTAACTTTCTTAAGAAAAAAAATTAAAATCTTAAGAGTACTGTCACAAAAAATGGAAAATGGCCCTAGCCTTCAGTTCAGTCATACACTATTAAGATTTCAAAAATAATTGTAGTTGTTGTTAAATGACAGAATTCAACTAGTTGAATTTTAGATAATTAGCTATCAACTTTAATTAAATGTTTATATTTAGACGATGCAGATCTCTTCCATTGGTCTGAATTGAATCCTAAACTAAAGAAACAAAATTACATTAAACAACAATTGATTCCAATAGTTTCAACCTTCCACATGTTCTAGCTGTTCTTTTTTTCATTCTTTATATGAAGACTATCAAAAGATCCCCCCCCCCCAAAAAAAAAATGAAATAGAAACAAGGGGCCTGGCCGTCTTTCCCCTCAGGGCTATTCAGCTCTTTGATTTACATGTATGTCTTAAGCTATACTACAGAGTTTATAATGATCACTTTAAAATTTGTTTTACAATTTTATATGAACAAATTATAATTTGAATTAAGGAATATTTTCAAAATTAATAATTGATAGTCATGTTTATTATGAAAATAAAAAAATATATATACTATTAGTCAATTGTAATTTAATTTAAATTTTTACCTGAATTTACCTGTAAACGTAAAACATTTTAATCCCCAAATGCACGCAAACGTAGTGCGCCCGTAGTTAAAGGGATAAAGAGCAGGGGTTTTGTTTTAATTTAAAACTAAGCATTAAAACCCTGATATGCATAGCCATAGAAACAGTTTTAGTTTTATAAAAAGATACAATAAATCTGTATCAGTATCTGCATAAAAAGGTGTTCACCACATGCATGCCTGCCAATGCGAAAATATTACACCTCAGGCACTGATTATTTTTAAATAACAAAATATACGTTTTGATCGTGAGCCATATCGTTCATGATTCTTCTATATACTCTTTTTATCGGACCACAGATGAATTATCATGTTGTGATTGGTTAACCGTCACATGGTGACCCCTTATGAGACCGTATGGGGTTAGTAAGTTTCATATGGGGTTCATGACGCGTTAATGGCGACGTCATCTATTAATGTTGTTGTGTTTCATTGTTTATTTTTCAACAAAACACTGCAGAAAAAGTCCAAAAGTAAATTCGTTATACAGTTAATTACTGACCCTCTACGGATCCATAGAGGGTGAATAAAATTCATAGGGGACTCGGCCTCCAGCCTCACCCCCTATGGATTTTACTAACCCTCTATGGATCCGTATGGGGTCAGTAGCGAACCATATTAACTTAAAATTTATATATATTTACTTACTTATATACAATTTTGAAATCAAATTGTAAAAGTGCAACAACACTTTAAATGTAGCATCGTACATATATCCGCATTTATATTAAGGACTGTGACAAAACAAGCAATGATTATTTTTTTTTGAGGAAAAAAAATATTGTTTTAAAATATTATTATATGATAATTTTCTACTCCGGGCACTAATTTTCCTTTTCCGGGCACTTTTTCTTTTCCCCGGGTGCTTTTTCTTTCCTGGGCGCTCTCAGGCGCTCCCAGGCGCTTTTTAGTAGGACCGGTAGAGATACCTCTTATCCATGTCAATTAAGGACAATCAAAACAATACAAACCGGTTTTTTTTACCTGAGGGAGCATCTCATAGTTGTACCACAACTGAGTTAATTTTTACACCTTTTGCATGAAGGAAAAAAATGCGCATCAAAATTCAAAAGAGATTTTATCTTTCTGAAACACAAAATGCATTTAACTTTATTATATCTAGTGGATGCCAAGCATTAAAACTTTTCCAACTTCACAGGTAAGTCTGTTATATGAGTAATTTTTGGCATGTAAATACAGCCGTATTTTTCGTTTGTTATGATGAACCTTAAAAACAAGTACTGTTACCTTGACTCCCTGAAAAAAATGAGTTCAATCCCCCTGATTAAAGACCTACTAACTAGTCCTGCCAATAAAATGCCCCACTGAAAATAACTTTGACACAGTAAGATACGTCACTAAGACTTCACTCTTCCTATTCCTAGATTACTCTGTTTAGCCAGACAAGCTGGGGCCGTGGGACCAGCTTGTCTGGCATAACAGTTGTTGGACATCAGAGTAATCTCTGACAACACTCTTCCTAACCTGCAAAAACTGACCAATATAAAAATAAGGAAATGTCGCATGATTGCCAATGAGACAGCTATCCAATAAAGTTCAGATGAAGTGAATGTTAGCTATTATTGGCAAATATATGGCCTTCAACAATGAGAAAAACCCATGCCATATAGTCAGCTTTAAAAAAGTCCAGATGTGAAAAAGTGAAACAAGTAAATTCAGAAAACTAACGTCATAATTTATAACAAAACAATTTACAAATTATTTTTTTTATGACAGATATGAACCAAAGACAACCACTGAACTTGGAAAAGGCACTTAAAAAATATAGCAGTGGTAAATATGTTTGTGATAAAGAAAACAGCACTTGATTTATAGTCTTAAGAAATAATATTAATTTATTTGATTTTTGTGTCATATACATGTATCCAACCATTTAATTTTGCTTATATATGAGCCTGAGAAGACACATTGCATAAAAGGTATACACATGCTCATAAAAATTCTAACATATCCAAACTCTTATAACTTATAACTTGTGTGTGACATAAAACAAAAGTGTATAAACCTAATGATATCATGAAGAAAACAAAAAAAAAAGATTTTCAGATCAAATTTATATTTTGTTTGATTAAAGTTTGAAACTCCAAGAAATGTTGTTGCAGAGTAAATGTATATAAAACCTACATTTGATTTTTTTTCAGAAATGGACACACAAAAGATGTGAGAGAGTTTATCCCTGGTGATATGTTTAAAGAAAGATCTTGTGTATGAAAATATGGAGATGAACAGTCAAGACAATTCTAACTACTCAGATACAGGTCAAAGTTCACCATATTCCAAGTTTTCTGAATCTAGTAAATTGATAGATAGTAATAAAACTCTAAGGGTTTCTTTGGTTAAACTGAAACTTGACAACCTTCCTCTGAGAGTAAAATCCTCCACTTTTGTCACAGAAAGAAAACAAAACAATCCAAGCACAACTGTTAGCCAAGAGTCTAAAGATCCTTGTTCAAAGATCAGAAGAAAGCCTAATTCATGTAACAGAACATTTAAATATAAGGCTGCAGAAAAGCAGAGAAAAGCAAAAGTTGATAATAAAACAGAAAATTGTCAGGATTCCAACTTGGAAATCAATGAAAAAAGAAAGTTAAATGTTCAGCACACAGTATGTCAAGCTGAGCATTCTTATAATGACACAGAAAACTCCATAGCCATAGAAAACACTACAAATGAGGCTCTTACAAAAGGAAGACCTGCAGATGAAACTGATAAAGCTGACAGTAAGGAAGAAAACACTACACATGAAACTAATATAACTGACATTGCCAAAGAAAACACTGTACATGAAACTTATAAAGCTTATATTGCCAAAGAAAACACTACAACTGAATCTAAGTCAACTGACATTGCCAAAGAAAACACTACACATGAAACTAATATAACTGACATTGCCAAAGAAAACACTGTACATGAAACTTATAAAGCTTATATTGCCAAAGAAAACACTACAACTGAATCTAAGTCAACTGACATTGCCAAAGAAAACACTACACATGAAACTTATAAAACTTACATTGCCAAAGAAAACACTACAACTGAATCTAAGTCAACTGACATTGCCAAAGAAAACACTACACATGAAACTTATAAAACTTACATTGCCAAAGAAAACACTACAACTGAATCTAAGTCAACTGATATTGCCAAAGAAAACACTACAACTGAATCTAAGTCAACTGACATTGCCAAAGAAAACACTACAACTGAATCTAAGTCAACTGACGTTGCTAAAGAAAACACTACAACTGAATCTAAGTCAACTGACGTTGCTAAAGAAAACACTACAACTGAATCTAAGTCAACTGATATTGCCAAAGAAAACACTACAACTGAATCTAAGTCAACTGATATTGCAAAAGAAAACACTACACATGAAACTAATCAAGCTGAAAGTGCAAAAGAAAACACAACACACGAAACCAATATAACTGACAGTGTCGAAGAAAACACAACACATGAAACTAAACCAGCTGACATTGCCAAAAAAAACACTACACATAAACCAAATGCATCTATTATTGCCATAGAAAACACTACACTTGAAGCTTATACAACCTGCATTGCCAAAGAAAACACAACACATCAAACTAAACCAGCTTACATTACCAAAGAAAACACTGCACATGAAACTAATACAACTGAAAATGCCAAAGAAAACACTTCACTAGAAACTAATAAAGCTTTCATTGCCAAAGAAAACACTACACATAAAACTAATTCAGCTGCCAGCACCATAGAAAACACTAAACATAAAACTAGTGAAGCTTACATAGCAATAGAAATCACTAAACATAAAACTAGTGAAGCTTTCATAGCAATAGAAAACACTAAATATGATATTTATTCAAAAGACAGTGCCAAAGAAAACACTACACACAAAATGTGTACTGATGACATTGCAAATGAAAATACTACACATGAAACTAAACTAGCTTTCAGTGTCAAAGAAAACATTTTACATGAAATTAATAAAGCTGACTGTGGCATGGAAAACACTACAGAAGAAACTAATAAAGCTGACTGTGGCATGGAAAACACTACAGAAGAAACTAATAAAGCTGACTGTGGCATGGAAAACACTACAGAAGAAACTAATAAAGCTGACTGTGGCATGGAAAACACTACAGAAGAAACTAATAAAGCTGACTGTGGCATGGAAAACACTAAAGATGAAATTAATAAAGCTGACTGTGGCATGGAAAACACTACAGAAGAAACTAATAAAGCTGACTGTGGCATGGAAAACACTACAGAAGAAACTAATAAAGCTGACTGTGGCATAGAAAACACTAAAGATGAAATTTATAAAGCTGACTGTGGCATGGAAAACACTAAAGATGAAATAAATAAAGTAGACAATACCCATGAAAACACTTTACATGAAACTTATGTAACTGACAATGCCCATGAAAACACTTCACATGAAACTTATGTAACTGACAATGCAAAAGAAAGCACTTTGCATGAAACTTATTCAGCTCACAGTATCAAAGAAAACACTACAAGTGAAACTTACAAAGCTAACAACATCAATAAAAACACTACATATGAAACTTACACAGCTAACAACATCAATAAAAACACTACATATGAAACTAATTCAGCTGACAAAGCCAAAGAAAATACTATAAATGAAACTTATACAGCTAACAGTGCCATAGAAAACACTACACTTGAAAATAATACAGCTACCAGTGCCATAGAGAATTGTAACACCGAATTGAAATTAGGCAATAATATAAATGGGTTAAAAAAAAGGAAAATGAGAAAATCCAGGTGGGATATGGTAACACCTCTATTCAATGAAGTGGATGTAAACAAAGAATTGAATGTTGTCAACAGTGATGTAGGAACCAGGGGAAACCCAGATAATAGTTTACTTCAGTACACTAGACACAATGACATAGAAAGACCGGATAACTTCTCTGACAATATCCAAAAGCCAAAGAAAATGAGGATATCAAGATGGGATACAGTTATGCCTCCTGAGCCTTATGAGAATTGCATTGAACTAAATGTAGCGCTGAGCTCAAACAAATTTTCACACCAATCATCTCAAAATGGCAAAATCAGGAAGTCCAGGTGGGACACGGTTGAAACAACATCTGGTCTGAACATAGACAAAAATAATGATAGAACAGCAAGCTTTGACTTATCTGAGCCAAACATGGACAGCAATAAAGATAGAACATCCAGCAATGATGACACACAGCAACAGCTAAAAACAGCTGACAGACAATCAAACACTAAAACCAGTTCAATTGATTCTAAAACAACTAGCCATAATGGAAACCAGCAAAAATCAAGTTCAGAGAATGTTACAGCTTTATCTGATTTTTACAGAAGCCTTTTTGATAGAGATGGAAACATTAGAAATAATAAGACATTACACGAAGTTGAAAAGAAAAGAAAGCAGCAGTCCCTTGAAAGTTCACATGTACCTGATAAGATTTCCAATCACAAAGAAAGAAAGTTGGACACTCATCACAAGAAAAGTAAATTGAACACTCAAAATAGTTCACATCATACTGGTAAAAGTAAAAACCATAACCACAAAAAGGATGCTACTCGTCAGAATATTAATGATGTAAAAGTGAACATCAAAAAAGAAAAAAGATTTTCATCAAACCAGGGCAAGATTAATGGCACACACAGAGATAAGTCTAACATTAAAGTAAGTCACAGAATGAGTGGGACTATTATTCCAATGAAGTGTAATATCTGTTCCAAAATAATTAAAAATATTGATAAGTTGAAAATGCATATAGCTGAACATATTGGACAGAACCTGAAAACATGTGAATCTGCTAAGAAATCAGTTACACCTGAAAAAACAAAGGAACCAACTAAGACTAAGGTCATATTTAAATGTGAGATTTGTGAGAAACAGTTTAAAAAACGTGGAAATGTGATGATGACATCCAAAAAAACATCGAAAAGTGGTCTAAAATATAAATGTTTGTCGTGTCACAATTCTGGGAAAAAACGTAACGATGGTTCATCAGAGCTATCTGTTAACGTCAAGAAAACATTATCAATTGGTAAAGAAAAAATTGTGATAAACAACAAAGGACCAAAAGTATTTAAAGAAAATATAGCCATTAAAGGATATCAGGTGGAAGATCTAATACCTAGCCATTCAGATAAAATCGTCAGTTTTAAAAATTCAACAAAACCGGTCAAAGACCATGAAGAAGATCTTTCTGGAACAAATCTTCCCTGTGAAACTGTGCCTTTCGAAGTAAATGGACCAGAACTTCCCTATAGAACAACACTTGTCCAAGATCAAAAACAACAAGTCTTGCACACTTGCGAACTATGTGGAAAAACCTTTAAATTGAAATCGAAACTAAATTTGCATGAAAAAGTTCACACTGGAGAACTAGAATTTTTTTGTAAGATTTGTGGAAAATATTTTCATTTTTATGAGGAATTGGTAGTTCATGAAGTAGTTCATTCCGATATATATCCTTTTGAATGTGGAGTGTGTGGTAAAAAGTTTAAAACTCCAGAAAGTGTTTCTCGCCATGTATGGACACACACTGCACGCCGGCCTTTTAAATGCTCATATTGTGATAAATCATTTGCTACATTTACTAATAGAAGAAACCATGAGATGATTCACACAGGAGATCAACCTCACAAATGTAATATATGTGACAAGTCATTCAGACAAAGATCTGGGTTTGTTCGTCATACCAGGTGGCATAAAAATGAATATCAATACAAATGTGATCAGTGTGAACGCGGCTTCTTTTCCATAAGTGAACTTGAAATTCATATAACACGAACGCATCATCCTGAGAGAAAAAAATTTACATGTGAAACTTGTGGAAAAAAATTCACCCATAATAAAGAGTTAGAGATTCATTCAGTAACACATACTAAAATAAAAGCATTCAAATGTTCATTGTGTGATAAGAAGTATGCTGGTGCTTATAAATTAAAACTTCATATGGAGGTTATTCATAGAGGAATAAAAAAATTCACTTGTGATGTCTGTGGAAAAAAGTTTGGTAGAAAATGTGAAATGGACGACCATTATAGATCTCATACAAAAGAAAAACCGTATACATGTAGCCTTTGTGGACAGACCTTCTCTAGATTATACAGTTGGAAATACCATATGGAAATTCATGATGACAAAGTGCACACATGTGATTTATGTGGTAAAGAGTTTCAGACAAGTAGGAATTTGTATCATCATAAAAGAATGCATAAGAAAAAAAATTTACCAAAAGAATATAAGTATTCTTGTTCAATTTGCAACAAAAGATTTATAAGTTTACAAGGTAAAAAGTCACATATTATGATTCACACCGGAGCTAGGCCGTATGCTTGTAATCTTTGTGATAATCGTTATACAAACAGCAAAAGTTTAAAGGATCACAAAATCTCTACACATACTAATCTAAGACCAAATAAATGTGATATATGTGGGAAAACTTTTGTAAGGAAACAAACATTACAGACGCATAAGAAGGTACATATAGGAGCAAAACCATTTGAATGTAAACAGTGTGGCATAAAATACACTGAAAGAGGTAGTTTAAGGCGGCATAATAAAAAGCCATGTAAAAAACTTAAACAAAAAAGATCAAATGAGAACAAAAATTCTGATGCCCTTAAAGTAAATATATCTACCAATCAAGGACAAGTTTCTGCAGATATCAGAGAAACACCAATAGTTCTAACAGAGACTTCAAATAATTTGACTGAGACACAAAAAGAAGTCGCTGAGATACCAGAAAATATCAATGAGACCCAAAAGGATAGTAATGCCAACGAGACACAAAAAGATATAAGTGAGACAACAGAAAATATCACCGAGAAACCAAATGATATGAGTGAGACACAAATGGATATATGTGAGACTTAAAAAAATATATCAAGGACACAAAAGGATATATATGTGAGACACAAAATGATATGAATGAGACACAAATGAAAATATGAGAGACATAAAAAAATATTTATAAGAGACAAAAGGATATATATATATGTTAAATGTAAAGAATATTAGAAGGAGACGCAAAAGGATATATGTGAGACACAAGAGGAGATATATATATATGTGAAACGTAAAAGGATATTAGAAGGAGACAGAAACGGATATATATGGGAGACATAAATGGATATATATGGGAGACATAAAAGGATATACGTTGTAATACGTGTCAGACACAAAAGGTTATGTTTGAGACATAAAAGGATGTATGTGAGACACAAAGGGATATTAGTGAGACACAAAAGGTTTTGAGTAAGACAAACAAATGTATGCGAGACATAAAATGATGTATGTGAGACACAAAGGAATATTAGTGAGACGCAAAAGGTTTTGAGTAAGACAAACAAATGTATGTGAGACACAAAGGGATATTAGCGAGACACAAAAGGTTTTGAGTAAGACAAACAAATGTATGCGAGACATAAAATGATTTATGTGAGACACAAAGGGATATTAGGGAGACACAAGGGATTTTGAGTAAGTCAAACAGATGTATGTGAGACATAAAATGAAGAATGTGAGACACAAAGGGATATTAGCTATATATAGTGAGACACAAAGGATTTTGAGTAAGACAAACGGATGTATGTGAGAAATAAAATGATGTATGTGAGACACAAAGGATTTTGAGTAAGACAAACGGAGGTATGTGAGACATAAAATGATGTATGTGAGACACAAAGGATTTTGAGTAAGATAAACGGATGTTTGTGAGACACAAAGGGATATTAGTGAGGCGCAAAAGGTTTTGTGGAAGACAAAAGGATGTATGTGAGACATAAAATGATGCATGTGAGACACAAAAGGATAGTTGTGAGACTGATCTTGACAGTATTTCTGAGACATGACTAAATATTAGTAAAACAACAATAAAATGTGTTTGACACTAACTGATATAAGTCTGATTCCACTTACCTTGATGGGGTTTGTGTTGCTCTGTTATTATTTTTTTATGTGATTTTATGTACTTGATTGTCTTTTCATTGTGATTCTTCTTTCACAATTGTATTTGTCCATTTATTTCAACTTATGAAAATGATTTATTAACTATGACAAAATGTATGAAGGGAGGTTATGTTTTGTTGGTTTTTTTTAAATTAGGAAACAACCATTAATTTTAAAGGGGGGAGGGGATTATGTTTTTTTCCACAAAAAAATCTGAACCCCAATTTGCTAAAAAAAGATACTGTGGTCAATCAGATTTTTTCCTAGAAGTTATGTCCCTTTGAAATTTAGATTTTAAATAAACTGTTGCAACAGTTGTCATTGCAACTTCTCTTATTAAAACCACACTTATAACAGAATTTCTTTGTAGATTATAGGGACATACTAAGTTGATGTAGATTATAAGGACATACTAAATTGATGTAGATTATAAGGACATACTAAGTTAATGTAGATTATGGAAATTATGATTCATTATTTTTTCTAGGATTTATGCCCCTTTGAAGTTTCAAACTAATTATTCAACAGTTTGTCAGGGCAACTCCTCTGAACACAACAGAATTTCATTCAATTTTTTTGATTATTGACAGAAAATTTATTGTTTATTTAAGAGTTGTGCCTCTTTGGACTTATATTTAAACATACTACTGCAACAGTTTGTTATTGCAAAATCTCTGAAACAACACTTTAGTATTTCATGAAACTTCATAGTTAATGAGAACATAATGTGAAGATGTGCAGAATCACATGATTTGTTTTTTATTGACTTGTGTAAGAGTTATGAGTCTGTGACACTTAAGTATCTGGTGAGACAATATGGGGTATGCAAATCTGCACAGAAATATTCTTTAATATTCATATGTCATGTATGTAGAATGAGCAGGACAAAAATTTGAGAATATATTTAGCATCAACACCTCTGATATTTTCCAGAAATTAAAGTTATAACATGTATAATGTAATTTTTGATTTCAAAATATTTATTAAGTACAAGAGTTAATAGGATATTTACAGTTTATTCAAACCATTCTCTTTGACATAATACAGTATAAGACAATATAATACAAAGTAAGATATCCAGAATAATTGTTTTTCATAGAAGATGAAGTTGTACATGCTGTTTTACTCTCTGTTTGTGCTGTCCTATCATTCTGTTCCTCCAGGTCATATTCACCACAGAAACCATTCAGAATAGGTTGGGCAGGGATTCCACGTCTAAAACACGAAATTTAAATCATTTGAAAGTATACAATATTGCAATGAGATTGATTTGTTAATTATAAGATAATTTTTTTTGGTTAAGATTTGTTAGTTTCTTTAAGTTGATACATTTACAATGTATCATGTATAATCTCCACCAACATTTTTTATTTCGGTTTTCCATAAAAACAAATATACCTGCATTTTGCAAACAAAAAAAGGATTACGAAAGTGTTTTGTTTCTTTAAGTTCTACTGAAATACAAAATGTAGCTGAAGCTTGCATCTTTCTGGGTTTTTTTTAATATATGTGTACAGATGCAAATTGTATAATTAATTCCATTGTTCTAAATAAAAATCTCGCCTTACAGTAACTTCAGTTATGTGACAATTGTTTTTGTTTTTGTTTCCTGAATATTTTTTCTTGTATATTTGAAAAATGAGTTATGGTAGTGTCTTTTCATTACACTATATGTTAACATTTCAGGTATTAAAAAAAATTCTGCAGGACATCAGGTATTATGTATTTCTTTTTTAATATGAATTTTCAAGCTGTCTTATATGTTCAATTATAATTTATTTTAGTTTGTATTTAAATTTGTCTCATGATTATTATTTTTGATTATTTCCTAAATACTATTTAGTTTAAGAAATAAATATTTATATATTTAGCATGTTTACTTTTTTTGGTTCCATTATATTAATTTACAACTTTAACATTGATCAAATTAAATTGCTTTTTCTGTTGATTTTTGCCCCAATTTCGTAGAGATTTATTCCCATTGAAAAATATTATTTGGTATTCCCCTAGAATAGACTACAAAATTTTAGCCAAATATATAATAGTTCTCAACAGAAAGGGATGTCAAACTATTAATGACTTTGAAACCGGACTCAATGTGTTGGTCTAGCAAAAAGAAGAGTTTTTATTCATATCACATCAACCAGTTCCCTCTCTGAAAAAAAATTACTTAATTTGCCACTTGAAATTAAATAGCCATCTATTATTGTCATCATCATTTTGAGGTGGCTTTCAGAAAAAACGTAAATAGTGAAATTGATCAGCAAAATGATATCATCAAATAGGTCAACTCAGTATACCGATTTTTGTGTTTTTTTCTTAATCTATAGTAGGCAGAAAGTATCTGTAAATTGGAAAACAAGATCGCTGTATTAGTCAATATAAAACAGAAGATGTGGTATGATTGCAATGAG
The DNA here is from genome assembly GCF_963676685.1 of Mytilus edulis. NCBI lineage: Eukaryota > Metazoa > Mollusca > Bivalvia > Mytilida > Mytilidae > Mytilus > Mytilus edulis. Next base: position 3,567,606 of record NC_092345.1, read on the forward strand.
ACAACTGTCCACAAGAGACCAAAAGACCAAAAATGACACAGACATTAACAGCATGTTTTAGCCAAAATCATCAGTCAACTCCTTGAATTAAGACACTCCATTTTTAAATGTATGATACTTCTCACCTAGTTTGTTTGTACATGAGCAACACAAAGGGTGTCGCATTTGGAACATGGTCTGCTTACCCATCCAGAGAACCTGAGATTACAAATAGTTTTAGGTGGGTTTCTTGTGTCTTATAATTAGTCTTTAGTTTTCTATGTTATATTTTCTGTTGTTTGTCATTTTTGGTATTTTACATTTTCGGTAATTACATTCTCAGCTTGTAATTGACTTATGAGTTTGAATATTCGTTTTTTCATCCTTAATCTCTCCTACTCGTACAGAGAGCATCTTTGCTAGCCAAGGGTTACAATCCACTCCCGGAGAGAGCGGGAGTGGATCGTAACCCTTGGCTAGCGAAGATGACAGAGAGAAACTAAAATGCAGAAAGATCAAATCTACAAAAAAGTCGAAATGACTAAAATTATCAGTAAACTCTTTATAAAGGAGTTCTTGCCCATGACAACATTTGACCGATTTAAAGGTTAGTAGCTAATAAATTGAAATTGTATACTATAACAGATAGACTGAACTTTGACTTAAAACAGCAAAAAATGACTGTTTACAGTAAAACGTCAACATATTATGTCACAGGAAACAAAAAATCTACAAATAAGATGATGTATGACTGATATATTTTCAATTGTGTACTTTACAACAGAATTTGTCCCTGAATAACAATTTAAAATATATTTTAGCTAACGGAGAGCTATTGCCATCACTTCTTTTTGGTGTCTTTCAAAGTCTTCAACTTCTGACTAATGGTCCTTAAATTACGAAAATTCCAGTTTTAGCCATTCATCGCAAGAAATATGAAAAATGATAAAAATGATGTTAGCTGTTTTAAAATTTATCTAAGCAGTACGGGAGTATACAAAACAGAAAAAAAACCATACAAGTTCTTCATTGATTTATTATTAAGAGTTGTCGACTAGCAAACCATTTGTTAACTTGCCTTCCTAAAAAAATATATCTCGAAAACTTTATCATAGAAATAGAAACTATATATAGCAAAAAATATTAGCTATATAAAACCTGCAAAAATGTTCAAGACAAAATAAAAAAAAAACTCTAATAGATGGTTAAAAATTGTGCTTTGGTAAAATAATAAGCAATACAAGAACTACGAAAATAATATAGACTCTTAGAAGCTTCTTCTTCTGTCCTTATTATCTTGAAAAGTCTAAAGGAAGAACTGGAACTCGATCTAGCAAAAAGATCAGGAAGACAAGTTGTTAATAAACCCATTTTCCAACACACATATGGAGCATGCCTTGTATCAATCTTATGCAAAAATGACAGGCGAGTGATATACCATGCGGCTTGAAACTTCAAGTTTATTTTAAACACATTCAAACTCTTGACATTTCTTACTTTTAAGTTGGTGGGTAATGAACAGATATCATCTTTGGTTGGTGTTATGTTTATTTTTCTTTACCAAATTAAATGAAATTGAATGGAAATCATAATTATATGGATACAATGCAAAAATGATTATAGTAATATAATATAAGCTCGATTCTTACTTCAACATCCTACATCTGTGTTCATCCAATCTGAACGCGGCTGATTCTACATCCTGGATTACATCATTAGAACTCCAAAGTCTCTCACCTGCTGCTGAAGCTCTTGGCCTAGTAAACATTAAAAATAATGAAATTAAATGCAAAGATCATGTATATTATACATGAAAATATCATGTGTAAAAATTTCCTGACTTATTCTCACTATTGATCACTTTTGTACACATTTTTTTAGATCAGCTAACTTTAGAGAGAAAAAAGTCGAAGGGAGCTCATTTCAGATGATATATATAATCGATGGTATACAAGTCAACAAATGTAAATATGGGAAGGTGTGTACAACATTCAACACTGCAAACAAAAAATGGAAGACCTCAAATTTGTCTTAAAAGAGGAAAAGAAAAGTAAAGGAGAGAAAGAAAACAGAAAGCATACAAAACAGTTGTTACTTCACTGACTATTAATCCCCCTCAGTCTGAGACATTTTTTTACTGTGTAGTGTACATATATTATCATTAATAAAGGAAACTTCACCATTCCGAATTGATGTCTCGTTTGTTGTGGTTCTTTTCTACCAATAAATACTCGGATATGCAATCGTAGATGTAAATAATGTAGCGTACTAGAGACGAAATTTGGTCAGTTGGATCTGCTTACATACCAGAGTCTTGGAAGAAGGTTTGTATGGTCAATATATTCTCCAAATACACATGCTTCTCCTCCAAGCACTTTTTCAAAGTTGTTATCGCTTCCTGTAACAGAATATTGAAATCCAAGAAAATGACAATGATATAATAATTAAGAATCATTTATGCAAACATGCAATTATGACATAAAAGTTAAAAAAAATGTCAAAAACGTGTAAAAGCTGATGATTATGACGTTTTACATATTTTTAGCTTAACGAAGCAGTATTTTTAAAAGAACTAACAAACACTGTCAAAGTGGAATTCTTATAAAAGAGGTCTGTTGAATATATGAAACAAGAAAAAGTCACTCATGTCTGTTTAAGTGCCATGGTTAAGGTTAAGCAATATAAACAATTGTATATGATGTTGTTTGATTGCCAATGGGCCAACTTATTGAACCCAGTTCCAAAGGAAAATGTTTAATGTCTTTTGAGGGATGATTGTAACATGTCTTATGATTAAAAGGGTTCACACTGATAAGTTAATCATGTAATTTGTCTAGTAATCGTACGTATCGTACCACTGAAATTTAAGGAATCACACTGATAGTTCACTGATAGTATAGTACATGTAATTTGTCTCGTAATTGTACGTAACTTACAACTGGAATTTAAGGGATCACACTGATAGTTCACACTGATAGTAATACATGTACTTTGTCTAGTAATTGTGCGTATCGTACCACTGAAATTTAAGGGATCACACTGATAGTAATATATGTAATATGTCTAGTAATTGTACGTATCTTACAACTGAAATTTAAGGGATCACACTGATAGTAATATATGTAATATCTCTAGTAATTGTACGTATCTTACAACTGAAATTTAAGGGATCACACTGATAGTAATATAATTAATATCTCTAGTAATTGTGCGTATCATACCACTGAAATTTAAGGGATCACACTGGTAATATTTCTTCCAATCTTGACCATAACTTATGTAGTTTAGATACCAGCATGATGACAGGATGACCTGATGACCTTGGTTAGTTATATTTGTCATATATTCTTCCCATGTTCCTGCTGTATTCTTACTGCCCTTCCATATATGATGATAGCATTCTGTGGAACCTAAATAAATTCTGATGCATTTTAATTAGTTCAATATTTTATTATGCTTTGAAATTTTGACAAACATTGAATTTCTATTCGTTTAAAAAGTTTATTTATTAACATTAAATGGTACTTGACCGGAAATTGTCTGGGCTTCTTCTTGATTCATCTTTTATAAGTTTTTTGAAACGGGTGCTGAAGACCATACTATCCACTCTATGTTTTAATGCGTTTCGTGTAATATGCATAATTAACACATAAAAAAGATAAAAGTATAAACATGAAGACACTCGACAATGAAATGCAAACACAAAATTCAAATAAACTTAATAGAATCCCTGCAAACTGGAATTCTCCTTTCTCTTCATTTTTGAAATGAATATTATAGGTGCCATCTATAGGTTTAACATCTATTTGTAACATTTTGATCAAATCTTTATTGCTGTTCTCACAATGGTAAATGTAATGTTTACCTTTGCTCCATGGTCGATTGGATCTTGCCAGATAATATCACTTCTATTAAGACTGTCAACGATCTTCAGAACTTTCTCAATATAATATTCTTCTAAAGCTGAATAGTCTCCCTTTGCTATGCCATTCTGGACCATGAATTTCGAGATATCTGGATTGGTAGCCCTAAAGTGCAAATTATCTATTCAAAAGCGAAGAGAAACTGAAACGTCATGACAAACAAAAAACGAACAGAAAAACAAGTCCATGTGAATTTAAATTCTAAAAACTGAGTATATAAGAGGAACTTCAACGAAAACTATGGCTTTCAACTGATGTGCCGGTCCAGAAGGGTAGGCAGATTCTGCTCCACGTGTACCACCAGTCATGTTGCTCATTGCAATTTGATATATAAGTCGGATACATGTAGTAGAAACAATTGTGGCGCACATTATGTGCGTTAATACATATGCAATTCCACTTGATGTGTTTTGGTTTTTTTTGTCGTTGTGTTGCTGTCCATTTGGTCTATACCGCACATATCCTGTATTCATTTTATAAATTGTAAAGGAAAGACCATTCAATACAGGAAACATACATACCAGCACGCATGGTATGCTTCGTCCATACCTAGATGAACAAAATTATCATGAAATACTTCTACAACCTCGCCTAGTAAATCTTCCATAAACTTGTATGTGCGGTTTAATGTAGGATTGAGGATTTCGTACTCCCCATGAGAGTTATATTTGCCTACACCAGGAGTACCATTCTCATAGCAAGGTGTCAGTAGATCTACAAAATCAAATCATATTTAAATATCGTCCTGAACATAGATATAAGAAGATGTGGTATGACTGCCAATGAGACAACTCTCCATCCAAGTTACAATTATGTAAAAGTAAACCAATTTTGTTTCCAAGTACGGTCTTAAACAAGAAGCATTGGCGCACACCGAACAAGCTATAAAGGGCCCCAAAATGGGTTTAAATTCATGAAATATTTGTAAATGGACGTTAAACAACCAACAATCAATCAATCAATCAATCAATCATATTAAAACAAATTAGAGATAAAAAGAAGTCTGTCTCGCCTATTTGGTGTACTTAGCACAATTCTAATTTTATAAAACAAATGATAGCCTGTAGTTCAAGTTTGAATGCAAACTATACCATTGTAGAGCTTATTATAGCAACATAATGGCTAACCAGCATATACAAGAATTTTTTCTTTGGACGTTAATGTGATATTCGCATCTTTATATGACTCAGACATGTATATCAATGATAGAATAAGTATCTTTACAGCACATTTCATATCGTAATTTTGATAATAACCTTACGCTTTTCACTTATTCAGTGAAGTCAGATCATATCTTGTTTAAAAACATTAACGTGCACATTTTTTTTTACATTTTCTTTAATAGACAAGTGTAAAGATAATTTTATATCCCTAAACACAAAATTTTAGATTATGAACTTTCTGCATTTGTTATTTCCTTTTAGTGGTACCTTTTCTCGCCTTTCCCCATGAAGCCGTATGACCAGGAGTATCAAATTCAGGAATCACACGAATTCCTCTGAGACGAGCATAGTCAATTATTCGTTTGATATCAACATGTGTATAAACATGTTTTGCAGTGTAAGCTCCCTATAAGAAAACAAAAAAAATAAATAAGATGTCATCCCATGCGTATACTAAGTCTATATGTCTCTTAACAAAAAATCTGCTATTTTCTTTAATAGAATATTACAATACAAAGGTCTATTTTTTTCAGGATAGAATTTTCTTATATATTTTTTTCTAAATCTAACGAATTTATTCGTTGCTAAATAATATTTTAACCTAAATTGGATTTCAATGCTACAGTAGAATTTGATTTACAAAATACTCGAATATAATGAAGCTGTTGATAAAAGTTTGGAAAATGTTGACATACCTTAGCCGATAGATCTGGAAACCTTTTGCTCTGGTAAGGGAACGACTGGTCATCAACAATATGCCAATGAAATACGTTGAACTTGTTGTAAGACATCGCATCCTGTATTAGAAAATAAAATGTAAAATGATAAACCCACAAGCCTTTGAAGTCAATCTTGTTTGCTGGTTGTGTTTAACCTTTCATATAAAGTGATCTAAGTTTAAAGCGTTTTTGGTTTCAACTGCATTATTGAGTTCCCCATTTTAAAATTTATTGGTGCTGAAGCAACTATAAATTAACTTCATTTCGCTATACGCCTTGCCTTGCTGAAACAATTAATAAATCCAGGAAAACGATTGATATCATATAAAATTCTGTCAACATATGAGAGTTAAGACAATGTAAACGATGTTGACACAACATCGTGTTAACATTGTATACATCGCCATGTTAACGATGTCAATGATGTAAACAATATCTAAGAGTTCAAACAATGTATACGATGTTGACACATCATCGTGTTAACATTGTATACATCGCGATGTTAACGATGTCAACGATGTAAACAATATAGAAGGGTTCAAACAATGTATACGATGTTGACACAACATCGTGTTAACATTGTATACATCGCGATGTCAACGATGTAAACAATATATAAGGGTTGAAACAATGTATACGATGTTGACAGAACATCGTGTTAACATTGTATACATCGTGATGTAAACAATGTAAACACAATATATTTTCTAGATTGTATACATCGCAAAGTTAACGATGTCAACGATGTAAACAATATATATATAAGGGTTCTAACAATGTAAACAATGTTGACACAATATCGTGTTAACATTGTAGATATTGCGATGTCTACAATATTGATTAATCATCGTACACTGGACATGAATGGATGGCTTAGTAAACCAACACCGAGTTTACAAAACCAGACAAAAATCGCATAAGATCGTCATCATAGTCGTAGTTGTACAAGAAGATTGCCTGTATATATGTTTGCTTGTGTAAAAGTTGAGTTTTATTCTTTTGTTCTTTTCCTTAACAATTCCTAATAATTCTTATGATGTTTTGGCTTATAAAAAAGGGAGGAGTGGTATAGTTCCCATAACTTAAGACGTCTGTCCGTCGGAAACAAACTGACTAAGATGATAGGGCACTGCACGCCAGACTTTAAGGAGAGAAAAAACACAAACCGTATATATAGTAAGCCATGGACAACAAAATATGGAACAATTCAAACCAAAGAACCAACAGTTTATGATAATAACAAAACGAAAAGCAAATAAGACGGACAGCAACAAACTACAGCCCCTCAGTGCCCACACTGGGAGCTACACCATTATAATTATAATCAACACTCTGATTTTAGTTGATAAAATTGACCAGCATCTTACTAAGTTTTTCAGCAGTATCCAGACCGGTAAATAATGTCTAGCTGTATCTAACATTATCCCTCGATGTTTAAACCTTGGTCTATCTTCTATCGAAGTTTTCTTCACTTGAATCTGAAGTATAATTTTTGAAAATAAAGTAGATTTGTAGTAAGACATGAAATACGTATTCTGTTTTCTCTAATTTGAAGTAAAAGTTAGGGAGAAAAAATGTGCAATTGTTTAAATTATCAACAGTAAAAAAACCCAATAAAAAACAACAACGACTTACAAAAAAGGGGAAGCTGTAACGAAATTGTCCCCCTTTTTATTTGATAAAAGAATTATTCTGACAATCATCCTTGATTCGAAAACTACCTTACTTGTTTAAGTTAGAAGTTAAACGCATCTGGTTGTGTAAATCAACCTTTATATTTTTTAAATAGTCAACAAGTGTGGACACAGATCAGTATGGATAGTATGTTTTTTCAATAAAGCATTCAGTGAGTGTGGGTATTACCTTCTTTTGTTCATTGACGTAAATCAACTGGCTAAATGTTTCCAAACCTATGTATAAAAAAGTAAAGCAATCAACCTGTAGGTAAATAAATATATAAAGTAAATCTCTTTGACTAGAAACATAAAATCATTACAAAACTACATGTGACTGCTTAAACCGTAAAAAGATTACATTGAAAGAAAAAAAACTTTTTACAAATTTTTTAATACTTTTTTTCTTGTATTAAAAGTTCGCAGTAAAACATGCTTTTCCGCTTTGTCTTTTTTATGTAAGAATAGTAACCAAACTTGCGGTTAATCTCTGGTGATTCAGAATGTTTACAGTAGTTCTTACTTCACTGGTATAACCGTCAGGTTAATAATTTCAGTGCATTTGTGAGCATGAGCATGTTACGTTTGACCACTTCCAGATGGTGTGTTTGACTTAAATCTAAAGCTCTCGGAAAAGTATTTTCCGAAAAAGTTTGAAACATTTTGAGTCTGTAGACGAAACGATCGTCTTGCGTATATACAAAATTTAGTCCTGGTATCTATGATGAGTTTATTTATAATGCTTACCTCTGAGAACTCCCCATACAGATACAGCAGAAAGGGTAGATGATTCATCCACTGTCAAATTGTCTGAAAAGGCCGCGAATATATATTTTAATCTAATATATATTGGAAAATGTCGTTAGAAACTTGTCTATTCATTCGTACTAATGTTTATTATTTGCGTATTATACGAGGTTTACAATGTGATATTTTTGTCCAATTAATTACAGTATTAAATCACTACTCATTCAAGATGCTTTTTGTTCATATATAGCTCATCAAGTAAAGTAATAATCAGATATTCTTAGGTTTTTTCTCTCTTTTTAAATTATTTTTTTGTTTGACAGTTCCTATGAAGGTTAATAAAGAAAAGCTCTACAAAACTAAAGTTCTTTTCTTTATCATTATTTCAGTATTGTTCATCATGTTACATGACACAAAAGAAAATAAAACATCAAACTAATTTATCGTTTACTCTTTATGTCAGAATCAGTTTATTTGACTCCCAGTCAAGCTAAATAAGATCATTTATATATATATAAGGTGATATAACTTCAACTTAGAAAAACTACTATTTTCTAATCCTTTTTGGTCATAGAGCTCCTCAACTGTTTCGGTTCTTGCATCATTGGCTTTCAAATATTCGACTTAGAGAGTTCCTGATGAAGTTAAATCTAGAAATTAAAGCGCATCGGACGCATGAAATTATAAAGTTGTTTTTTAATATTTAAGTCAGAAAATACATCTAGGAAAATACAAACATGATTCATTCATATTCAGTTGAGGATAACCTGGACATTCATTATCTTTGATGTCGATGGAAAGACTTTTCATTTTCACTAAATTTGTGTCCACGTCTGCCTTCTTTGTATCCATTTTAATAATGTTTTCATAACGTGACATAGCGTCTTTAATGATGTCACATGATGCCAAGTTAGCCGTGATTGTCAGTGTTTCCGGATTCACAGTCAGTATTTTCGATGACTTCTTCATGGTCTCTGGAGTTGGCCATGGTGATCCGGGTTCAGACCTATTTCCCTTTAATATGAAAAACAACACAATTATATATCTATATATAGTCGTGTAAAATAATCATAAAGGGAAGGTTGCACGGTTACTCTGGCAGACCATGAAATCCAAACAAGTTACCTTCTTTTTAGTAGTATACAATTTCATGGGACGGGTTGATTGCTGGTTGTTTTACTCCAGTGTCAAATATTTCATACATGTTAATATGGCACTTTCTCTACACGAGGCATTGGATTTAATGCCCACCTTCTGACAGGATGTGGATGCGTACTTATACATCACGCATAGCCAAACGGAAGCCCTACTAGGCTTTAGCAAGTGTTTAACTGCCCGTCGGACCAACAGTGACCATAATTCTCTTCCACAAGCCACCCTCAAGGACCAATGTAAATGAATAACTGTTGTATATTACAAATAACAACGAGCAAGCTTAAAATAATTACACGAATACCCGATCAAGTATAGTTTAGTTGTAAATGATTCATTTTTGTATGTGCTAGAGTATAGTCTGTCCATTTTGTGCGCCCAAATACGGCAAACTGAATGTTAACAAACTATGTATTCAGATACATGTATGTTCCAAAATCATATATAAAATCTTTCTTTTTTGTCTAAGAGGGTGTAATGGGTTCCTCTTGTTACGGTAGAGGAATTAACCCCTACTTGCAACGATATATATACTGATAGTGTTTAAAGGAAAACGTCTGTTTAATTAGATTGATTAGAAGTGTAGTATAGAGAATTTAGAATCCAGCTTTAAATCCAACGGGCAATAAAACACGATTTTCTCTTCAATAATAACATTAACGGTACCAATTTTTCAGCACCAGATGCGCATTTCGACTCTAACATACTGCCATACTCCAGAAGTAATAAACTCCATTATTTTCAGATTCTCTATTACAACATTTGTTTAGTCCGTTACTGTGTGTGTTACATTTTAATGTTGTGTCGTTGTTCTCCTCTAATATTTAATGCGTTTCCCTCTGTTTTAGTTTGTTACCCCGATTTTGTTTTTTGTCCATAGATTTATGAGTTTTGAACAGCGGTATACTACTGTTGCCTTTATTTGTCTTTAATAGTAAAGCAAGGAAACTAAATAAATTGTAAAACTCTTATTGAAAGCCGGAGATGAAACAAAATTTGACGTGTTATGAAGTCTATATATTAGGCAGCCAATTCATAGTAATAAATAGTTAGGCTATTCTAATGTTCGGAGGACGCCTTAAGGTGTGACGAGACAATACTACGTTCATCTTCTATGCGATTCTCCTATAATTTAGAAGCGATGTTATTTTAATTTTTTAATAGCTTCAGCGTAAGTTGTTTATCCTTTCACTACCAAATTTTGACTGCTTTTTTGTTTATAAAGATGTGGATATGAAATGGAATAGAAACGACGAAGATGAAGATACATTTATGACTCATGCCAATTACATACATCAAAGTATTAAAAAAGAGGGGCGAAAGATACCGGAGGGAGATCCAAACTCCTAGATCGGAAATGAACTGACAACGCCATGGCTAACAAACAAAAAGATAAACAGATTAACAATAGTACACAAGACACAACATAGAAAACTAAAGACAAAGCAACACTAACCCCTCCAAAAATTGGGGGTGATCTCAGGTGCTCCGAAAGGGTTAGCATATCCTACTCCAAATGTGGCACCCGTCGTGTTGCTATTACAAATCCGGTAAATTGTCTAATTCTGTAGGTCACATTCATGAAAAGGGAACGAGATTGTATTTACGACATAAGGCACATATCCGATATATCATTTATCCCATAACGGTCAACCAACTCGTGATGGTGTCCGTAAAATTAAGGAAGGATGATTTCAACTTCACCATTTGTAACTCTTGATTTAATAGCTTCATTGTGAGAAGCTCTATCAAGGAAATCCTGATAGGAAATACAAACCTGGGAATATCGTATCAATTGGGAGTTATATACTCCGTATGCAGGCACTGCTGGAATGTTGCTAAATAGAAATGGAAAGTTTACAATTGGGAAGCTGGAATCATCTCTTTTGTCGTTAAGTTTTGTTTTCAACCCAACCGACCCTCATTGTCAATTTTGTCAATTTCTAGATGTAAGTCAAGATGTAAGTCAAGATTTGAGGCCGACTTAATTGTATCTGTTGTATCCGTTATCTCTAATTCAATGGGATATATGCGTTAAAGATAGTCATCAAATTTTGAAATATTTAATGACAGAACATAATTTTGTTTAGCGGAAAGTAAAGTAAAAGCTTATTACTAAATTCTTATCTTTCTTCATAAGAAATTCTTATATAAAGTCAGCCTCATAATAGTAAAGGAACAAGTCGGCAAGAAGGGGGGCACACTTGGTTCCCATTGGAATGCACGATTAAATAACTCAACACGAGACTTCTAACTTCAAAACAACCTTCCATTATACTTCCAACTCGAATAGAAGGCATGACATTAGCAAGATCTGTACTCTGTTTTACTAAAATATTAAAAGAGGGGCAAAACTTATACCAGAGGGACATTCAAACTTATACTCGATCGAAAATAAACTGACAACGCCATGGTTAAAAAAAAATAGACAAATAATAGTACACAAGACACAACATAGAAAAGTAAAAACTAAGCAACTCGAACCCCACCAAAAACTGGGGTGATATCAGGTTCTCCGGAAGGGTAAAATCTCTATAAGTTGTGATATGAGAAATAAAAGATTTGCATGGAGTTTTGATAAATTAGTAAAATAAATTTATATCTAACTGAAGTGGGTGTTAGATTGCAATATATGCCATATGACTATCAATTTCAAAGATCAACATTCATTTTGAACAAATAAAAAAATAAATTTATATCTATTTACCTAAAGTGGGAGTCGAATTGCAATATATGTAATGTAACCATTAATTGCATAGAAAAATCCAGATAATGTTAAAATCACTATGTACATATAAGTATGTACCGACATCCTGGATTAATTTGTTGCAACAAAATATGACACATGTGTCAGGATATAAGTAATCCAAAATGAACCTTACTGTTTACAGAATTCCATTTAAGCAAATAGTTGTCAATAAAATTTTGGATACTGTTCTTATATTTGCACGCAACTTTTATAAGGTGATATAAATAAACCCCAACGGTTTACCAAATTCCATTAAAACAATTTGTTGTCAAGAATATTTTAGATAATGTACCTATAATCGCCTGTAACTTTGCGTAACTTTGATCAGGTGATAAATGACGGATCTTTGGTTATATCTGAAACATTATTGGTAGAGTGACAAAGCAGAAAAAAGTCGCTTATTTAAATTGACCGAAATACATCATGAATATAGTTATCAAAGGTACCGGGATTATTATTTAGTACGCCAGACGCGCGTTTCGTCTTCATAAGACTCATCAGTGACGCTCATATCAAAATATTTATAAAGCCAAACAAGTACAAAGTTGAAGAGCCGATTGATGATCCAAAATTCCCAAAAGGTTGTGCCAAATACGGCTAAGGTAATCTTTGCCTGGGAAAAGAAAATCCTTAGTTTTTTTCGAAAAATTCAAAGGTTTGTAAACAGGAAATTTATAAAAATCACCACATTATTGATATTCATGTCAACACCGAAGTGTTGACTACTGGTCTGGTGATACCCTCGGGGACGAAACGCCCACCAGCAGTGTCATCGACCCAGTGGTGTAAAAAGTTATCAAAGGTACCAGGATTATAATTAAGTACGTGAAGATAGAGTAAACATTATTCTTTCATTTTAACCCTGTCTTAGAGTTTCCCACGGTGCATATATAGATTGAGTGAATTTGACGATTTTCAAATGTATCTAACATGTAAGGTGAGGATATAAATCACTAATATCTGGCAATCAGGCATACATATGACTACCTGAATTCATGGAGTATTTCCAGAGCATGCTTCCATAGAAAAAAAATTCTCGGTAACCATGAAAGTCGACCGAGAAATTAGCCAAAATGGTAAAAAGAAATTGTGACTTTTGAAAATCCTGCCTTTTGACTTTCGACCACAGCATTGTAAGACATGCCTTTATCATCGGGTTTCATATTTATCTTCAAAATAAGAGAAAATTAACTGTAACTTACTTGTTACCATACTATATTCACTTTAATAGATCCTAGGTGATTTAAAATTTGCCATATTATATCTTAACGAAGGCAACAGTAGTATACCGCTGTTCGAAATTCATAAATCGATTGAGAAACAAACAAATCCGGGTTACAAACTAAAACTGAGTGAAACACATCAAATATAAGAGAACTAGGACACAACAGAAACACAGTCATCACGAAAATGTAACACACACAGAAACGGACTATAATATAACAATAACCATTTTCCTGACTTGGTACAGGACATTTTAAGAAAAAAAATGGTGGGTGGAACCTGGATTTGTGCCTAGCCAAAACCTCCCCCTTTTATGACAATGTTAAATATAACATTAAAATGACAACATTACATGACAGGAATACAATAAAAAGACTTTTAAAACAAGAATGTGTACCAAGTACACGGTTGCCCCATCCGCATTATCAACTTTTTTTTTTCAGTGGACCGTGAAAATGGAGTAAAAACTCTAATTTTGGTCCTCAGCACTCTTCAACTTCGTACTATATTTGGCCTTTTAAACATTTTTTTATACGAGCGTCACTGATGAGTCTTTTGTAGACAAAACGCGCGTCTGGCGTAAATATAACATTTTAATACTGGTATCTATGATGAGTTTATTGGCATTAAAATTATAAATATCATATTATAAGAAACATCTATACTAAGTTTCAAGTTGATTGGACTTCAACTTCATCAAAAACTACCTCGACCAAAAACGAATGCACGAACGAACGGACGGACGAACGGACGCACATACCCGAAAACATAATGCCCATAAATGGGGCATACAAATGCCGACGAACATATTTAAATAAGAGACATTCAAACTCACAAGTCAATACTAAACTGTCAACGCCAGAAAGAAACGAAAAATGTCATTGAAAATGAGAAAGAACAGTATATAAAACAAAACATAGAAAACTAAAGATTGAGCAACACAAACCCCACTAAACCAGGGGTAATATCAGTGGCTCCTTAAAGTAAAACAATGTGTGACGAATCCCATTAAACCAGGGGTAATATCAGTGGCTCCTTAAAGTAAAACAATGTGTGACGAACCACACTAAACCAGGGGTAATATCAGTGACTCCTTAAAGTAAAACAATGTGTGACGAACCCCACTAAACCAGGGGTAATATCAATGGCTCCTTTAAGTTAAACAATGTGTGACGAACCTCACTAAACCAAGGGTAATATCAATGGCTCCTTTAAGTTAAACAATGTGTGACGAACCCCACTAAACCAGGGGTAATATTAATGACTCCTTTAAGTTAAACAATGTGTGACGAACCCCACTAAACCAGGGGTAATATCAGTGGCTCCTTAAAGTAAAATAATGTGTGACGAACCCCACTACACCAGGGGTAATATCAGTGGCTCCTTAAAGTAAAACAATGTGTGACGAACCTCACTAAACCAGGGGTAATATCAGTGGCTCCTTAAAGGAAAACAATGTGTGACGAACCCCACTATACCAGGGGTAATATCAGTGGCTCCTTAAAGTAAACAATGTGTGACGAACCCCACTAAACCAGGGGTAATATCAGTTGCTCCTTAAAGTAGACAATGTGTGACGAACCCCACTATACCAGGGATAATATCAGTGGCTCCTTAAAGTAAAACAATGTGTGACGAACCCCACTAAACCAGGGGTAATATCAGTGGCTCCTTAAAGTAAAACAATGTGTGACGAACCACACTAAACCAGGGGTAATATCAGTTGCTCCTTAAAGTAAAACAACGTGTGACGAACCCCACTAAACCAGGGATAATATCAGAGGCTCCTTAAAGGTAAACAATGTGTGACGAACCCCACTATACCAGGGTTAATATAGTGGCTCCTTAAAGTAAACAATGTGTGACGAACCCCACTAAACCAGGAGTAATATCAGTGGCTCCTTAAAGGAAAACAATTTGTGACGAACCCCACTAAACCAGGGGTAATATCAGTTGATCCTTAAAGTAAACAATGTGTGACGAACCCCACTAAACCAGGGGTAATAGCAATGGCTCCTTTAAGTTAAACAATGTGTAACGAACCCCACTAAACCAGGGGTAAAATCAGTGGCTCCTTGAAGTAAAACAATGTGTGACGAACCCCACTACACCAGGGGTAATATCAGTGGCTCCTTAAAGGAAAACAATGTGTGACGAACCCCACTATACCAGAGGTAATATCAGTTGCTCCTTAAAGTAAACAATGTGTGACGAACCCCACTAAACCAGGGGTAATATCAGTTGCTCCTTAAAGTAAACAATGTATGACGAACCCCACTATACCAGGGTAATATCAGTGGCTCCTTAAAGTAAAACAATGTGTGAAGAACCCCACTAAACCAGGGGTAATATCAGTGGCTCCTTAAAGTAAAACAATGTGTGACGAACCACACTAAACCAGGGATAATATAAGTGGCTCCTTAAAGTAAAACAATCTGTGACGAACCCCACTAAATCAGGGGTAATATCAGTTGATCCTTAAAATAAAACAATGTGTGACGAACCCCACTAAACCAATGATAATATAAGTAAATCAGGGGTAATATCAGTGGCTCCGGAAAGTAAAACAATGTGTGTATAAAAGTTGATAAAAACAACTGTGGAATCTTTTTACCACTCTTTTTAAAAAAATGTTTATTGCTAATACAATCATGGTACAAGTGATGTCAATTATAGATGAAATGACTGAGATCCGGGTTTTTTAAGCTGCCAGCCTCTTCTGCACAGCACATGTATGATAACACACAAACACATGTCATTATGCATCCGATTTATTATGTCTAAAACACAAGTACTCCTCAGACCTCTAAATGACAGGATATGGTGAAACATCTTATCCATGCTTCTTTAGAGAATTCATTGCAGCCTGAATCCCAATTTTCATAAATGGGTTTGTCTTCACCTTTTCCCCAAAACTCATCAAGTCAAGAATAAAACAGTGGGGAAATTTTAGCCATGTGAAACACTTTAAAATAGAATGAACATTCTCAAATGGATAAAAGGTTAAAAAGGCAAAACACATTTCGTGCTCTGTTCCTTGTCCAAACAATGTTGTTGCGTTCCTAGAAGTTGTGTCATAAGTACAGGTAACTCGTAAGTCATCGCCAGGTTGTACTTCTATTGGTGGATCGTGTCTGAAATAAAACCACATATATCCGTTAATCGCATTGTTATTGAGAGTAATACGAGGATAGATTGACATATCTTTAGTCATTCCAAATGTGTGTGCCTGTAATGAATATACTTTGGGTACTTATACATTTCTTTGATCTCCATAAAGATGCATGCAGTAATGCGTATTGAACAGAGAATTTCAGTATGTTTTAGTTTAAACTACTAAATGTGTTTTTCTATTACTGAAACCATCGGTTCAGTATGGTCAACGTATTTTGCATTAACTTTTTATTTATTAATGCTATGTAATTTTAAAAAAAAATGAATGTTAAAATATAGTTCAAAGAAAGACGTAATTATAACAAGGAAAGCTTGACTTCCGGTAACTTCTTTTATGACATGTTTATAATTTTGTTATAACCATATGTTCATACTAACGAAATTCTAGTTATGGTTAGAAAATAACACCATTTCAAGCTTAATTTCAATTGTATATTCTACTTTAAAAAAAATATATGTGACGCACAGTTCATTATTCTATTGTGCTGTATTTGTGGTTTACACGTTGAAATGAACTATTATATTATTTATTTATGCATTTATTTCTCCTGGAGTTCTTGCATTAATTTGTACTGTATTCCTGTCACGTAATGATACCTTTTAAGCCTAATTTTTTAACATTGCCATTCAAGCAGGATGTTTGGCTAGCCATAAATCAGATTCAACCAACTATATTTTTCTTAAAATGTCCTGTATCAAGTCAGAAATATAGCAGTTGTTATCACATACTAGTGGTCCGTTTCTATGTATGTTGGCGTTTGTTTTTTGTGACAGTCCAGGGTTTCTGTTGTTCCGATTTGTTTCCGCTTATAGTTGATGTATTTCTCTCAGCTTTGGTATGTGACCCGGATTTGTTTCAGTTAAATCGATTTATGACTATTGAACAGCGGTATACTTATGTTGCCTTTATTTTTAATACATTTTTGTTTTTACTTTTAACCAGACTCTTAGCGTATGTGGCATAAATCAACACCCAGATGTCCCCCCCCCCTCCCCCCAAAAAAATATCGCCTCTTGCTTCTAATAAATAAAACGATTTGAGTTCTTTTTTTCCATTAAATTGATAAAAACGTAACAAAAACAAAACGTATGGAGTCATCGTCAATAATTGGTATTACATATACATATATCATATTTGTTTGGTCCTTCAATGAATTTGATGTTCGTGATATGTTTTAGTTAGCTCGGTTAAAATCATAACTCGAGGCGATTTGTATAGCTAGACATGTGATATAAATACGTTTTCTATACGACAAGGATGTTAACACGCGTTCATATGATGTCTTACTTTGCACGTACATATTGATATCTTTCTTTATTTCGTATGTTGTTTTTGTGATGTTTCCTTAAAGTTTAACTCAATATTGTAGTTTTGGCAGTATTGAAGGTTCCTGGATGGATAGAGCATAAAAAACGAAGCTAAATTCAAATGTAAACTTCATAACTGGGGTAGAAAGTCAACAGAAAACGTCTTTATTAACTAAAATCTGTATCAAACATATATTTCTGAAGACTGTTATTACATATCAATTTAACAGCAATTAAACTTGTGCATTTGCTTGCTTTTCCTTCCATTTATAATGTACTAAATAAAGTTTGGAACTAAAATAACACTTACATTTTGATGTGTTGTCTGTCGAATGAAAACTTATCAAGATCTGAGATTATATTGATTAAAGAACCATTCCGATACTGTTCTACTCTTTGTTTCCGACCTGTAAAATGTAAAGCATGATTTGTCAGTTCATTTCAGCAAACCCAAGAACTTACCTAAAGAATGCATGTGATTAAATGAAGAATGAACGTATATAGGTCATACGTACCTAAAGAATGCATGTGATTAAATAAAGAATGAACGTATATAGGTATTACTTACCTAAAGAATGCATGTGATTAAATGAAGAATGGACGTATATAGGTCCTTGGAATTCACGTTTCGTACATTGCCCAGAACAATTCCCGCTAACTTTGACCTCAGATTGTCCTGGTGCCAAATGAAACATAGTTTGACCGATAGTTAAGACTGCAGCATTATATGGTCTCAGATTAGGAGTGTAATACAAAGCAATTCCTGAACTGTCTGTGTACTCCACATTATCTTCAGAATTCTGCCAGTGAATCTGAAATATCATTTCTTATAATTACTACTTCAGCAATTATATAACAAAACATCCAGCTAAGGTGAATTATTTCGAAATAGAACGCAGTCTGGTCACGGTTGCACCAAAACGGCTCACAGATTTTTTTCGTATGATAGAAATCAATTGATCAAGCTAAATTTCATGGAAAAGAACCCCAATTTATTTAGAAGTAAGAATACGATTTAATGCTTTTGTGGACAAAAACACAACTTTAATGTACATTTCTTTTTTCCTTTCTTTTTTTCAATTAATTTTGTATTAATATTGTGTCATTGGTCATATTTATTTGTTCAGTGTATTCACACTCGTTTTTGTTAATATGTGTTTTGATTGAGTTAAGCCATTTCAATTGGTATTTTATAGTGTGTCTTTCTATGTTGTGATGTTACACTATTGTTTAAGGTAAGGGCGACGTTGGCATCTATTAATACGTTTAAAACCCGCTGCATTTGATTGCAAATATCTAGGTCAAGAACCTGATGTTTAGTGGTTGTCGTTTGTTGTTGTGGTTATTTCATAAGTGTTTCTGGTTTTAAGATTGATTACACCGTTAATTTTCCTGTTTGGATACTTTTTCACTAGTATTTTTTTAGGCCCTTTATAGCTTGCTATTCGATGTGATCCAAGGCTCAGTGATGAAGGCCGTACTTCGACCTATAAAAGTGTATCTTTACAAATTGTGACTTGGATGGAGAGTTGTCTAATTGGCACTAATACCTCATCTTCTTATATCTATAAGTTGAAAATCTGAATTTGGTATTTGTTTAGTCGTTTGGGTTTCAGTTCGTTGTAATCTGATATCGCTATATATATGTTACAGTAAACAGGTGAACTTAGGAATTACATGTAATTCCCGATGCACTTAGTTAATACATGTGATTCCAAAAACTGCCCAGTTATTACCAGTAATTACTAATTTTAGAATGATTTTTTACACCTATTTACTAGCTGTTGACAAAGACTTTTATGATTATATTCTTGCAATATTTTAAGCATCAGCACAAAAATATGTGATTCAAGATTATCAATTTAAAAAATAAAACACAAACATAATGCACCCTTGTTAAATATATTTAAAAAATATTTGAAAATATTTATTTGATTATTTTAAGAAATGTTGTGTTTGCCGTACTTTGACCTTTAATTGTCTACTTTTACAAATTGTGACTTAGATTAGATGGAGAGTGGTCTCTTTGACACTCATACCACATCTTCTTTATATACAAAACAAAAACCTTGCATTATTACTTTTATGTAGTTTTTAAAATTTGGCTGTATTAGGGTTAAATATTAATTTTTTTAGTGCAATGTTGTTTCTTTTGGCATTTTTAGTTTGGGGCCTATCTTAAAAGTAAAATGATATAAATACCGAAATCCATGGGAAATTAGAAACGGAAAGTCCTTTATCAAATGGTAAAATGAAATGTTCAAACACATGAAATGAATGGAAAACAAACGTCAAATTCCTGCTTTGGTACCATGACGCATTTCCTTATGTAGACGATGGTGGAGTAAATGATCCTAGGTAGTAGGTGCCACTAGTAGAGCAGGATCTGCAAACACTTCGGCAGCCAGGGATGGGCACGATTACTGACAAAGGTAATCGATTAATAATCGATTACTTGAAGGTATTTTGTGCAATCGATTAATAATTGATTACTCAGATTTTTGTATGTAATCGATTGCAATCGATTACTTTATCAAAAGTAATTACATCACTTTTCGATTACTATCAATTACATGCTTTAAAATTTTTTTAAAAATCTAGCAAGTTTACCACAATTATGTTGCTCAACGTTTGTATAGGGGAAATGTAGAAGTTTACCAAAAAAAAAACAGCATTTAAAACATTGTTTCCAAATTATAATTTGACAGTTATTATCTATATGGAATCTCTTACTGAGGATCAGAACTATTAAAAATCTTGAAATTATATAAAGTTTAATTGAGAATGGAAAAGGGGAATGTGTCAAAGAGACAACAACCTGACCATAGAACAGACAACAGCAGAAGGTCACCAATAGGTCTTCAATGCAGCGAGAAATTCCTGCACCCGGAGGCGTCCTTTAGCTGGCCCCTTAACAAATATATACTAGTTCAGTGATAATGAACGCCATACTAAACTCCAAATCATACACAAGAAACTTAAATTAAGTAAGCTTTTTTGTTTTTAATCATTAAAAGCAGGTATATTTTAGCATAGTAATATACAATGTTTTTTTCTAAAGAAAATATAAAAAAAATAGAATTATTAATTAGTTCAGCTAATTCTAAAGATTAGGAATTATAATTACAATGACATTTGTTTCAAAAGGTAGATATAAAGTAAATCATGGTAGGGGATCTGGGTGGTCATAATGCAGCTTGAGACAATAGATAGAAATATAAAGGCAGCTGATAAACTCTTAAGTCATATCACTACTACATACATGTTTCATTTGGAATAGGTTATAATTCATCAAACTATTTTACTAAAGTAATCGAAATGTAATCGAAAGTTATCGATAATTACATCATGAGTTTTACTGTAATCGATAAAATTACGATTACATGTAATCGAAAATGTCTTCGATTACAAATTACTGTCGATTACTGGAAAAAATTACAATCGATTAGGATTACAGATTACGATTACCCCAACCCTGCTGGCAGCACTTACGGTCACCCACATACTATTGTTTGGTTCATGTTTTTTTTCAATATTCGGAGCTGTAAGAAAGCTTCATATCTTACCGTCATAGCATAAAATACTACTAATATATGTAACAAACAAATCCAAGTATGTGAAAATATTCAATTATAAGGATGATAATTTTGATTCAAGGCAAATACCGCTTTTCTACCTTGCTCAGTTAATTGTTTCTGAGTTGCAAAAAAGTACTATTATAAATCAACAGTTCTCCTTAGTATCAAAATTCGTCAACAATGTCAATAACATTACCATCAAAATACCATTTTTCTTCTGCCCTCACATTTACTCTATTTACGAGTTTACAATACCATTGAGAATGGATATGGGGAATTTGAGACAACAATCATACCAAAAGAGTGAAAGTCTTTATATAAGTACCAAAATCAAAACAATCATATATTTGGCAGACAAAATTTACAACAACAATTCCTATACTTCATACGGTGACCTACCATTACAAAATCATTCATATACAATGAAAAAAGTATTGGAGAAAGTTCGTCTCCTTGCAATAAACAAACAGTAACTTCTCTGAGAAACACAACTGCCAATCCTATTCTGTACGTTGTCTCTCTTGCAGAAACATTTAATGTGATTAAGAATTCCCATAGTTTCAATAATCATATACAGCTATTTTCCAGTTTCAATGCACAAACTGTACAAAAGAGCAGGATTTCTGATTCCTTAAGTCAGTCTTACAGTCCTTACCCCTTTACTTTAAACTCCCTCAGGCATTAAATGGTTTTGCCATTCTATTCTACCTTTGTGTTTATAACTCTTCAACGTTTAGAGTCCTTATACATCCTTGGCTTTCAAATATTAGGCTTTGATCGTTCCTAATGAAGGTTAATCCAGAAAAACGCTTCGGACACATGAACATGTGATTCCTTATTTCATCTATTTACTGTAACATATACATGAATTTTTAAACGGTATCTTAAAATAAGATTTGACATCAAAATAAATGATTTACCTGTAACATAAACCTTGTGTAGCCGTTATTACCAATCGGAATACCAAACTTATCAGGGAAACATTCCCCCTTGATGCCAAGAGACCAAACTGTCACCATATGACAGTACGAAGGTCCTTCATTTGTAACACAAGTGTTCACCTCGTTCACTCTGGGCTGATTCTCTGTATTAAGAATCGATGTGTTATTTATGTAAATCAAAATGAGTAAAAACGACCAAGAATGAATCATATAGATCTATGCATGCATTTGAAATTAGTTAATTTTTATTTTTCTGAATTGCCAAACATTTTGAGTTTCCGATGGAGATAACTTTACAATAAGAAAAAAATAGACAACATGGCAAATTGTATCTAATAACTACCTTATTAGTATAGTTACAACCGACAATTTGGGATTTGACTGAAAACACGGCTCGTCAATTATTTATTATAGCATTGTGAGGTTTTTAATGCAACTTTTACCTTAGATACGGGCTCAATTAAACTAAGGGTAGATGTCAAAAGAAATGTGTTGACATTCATAATAGAATTTATAAATAAATAAACTCATCATAGATACCAGGACTAAATTTTGTATATACCCCAGACGCGCGTTTCGTCTACAAAAAAATCATCAGTGTCGCTCGAATCCAAAAAGTTAAAATGGCCAAATAAAGTACGAAGTTGAAGAGCAGTACGGACCAAATTTGATTTGGATGATTTTTGCTTTGCTTATTATCTGTTCTGTCATCGTACAAGGTGTAATTAAATAGTACAAACCTACGGCATCGCATCCAAAAAGTACAATATGATGGATAACGCGGCTATTGTCAATTAAAGGTTTAACTGCAATCACGTGATAATCTCCATCCAATGGTACATGTAGGTGTGTACATATGTATCTACTACCCTTGTGTTGCACTTTAGTTTTTGGAATTCTCAATGTCAATTCTTTTACATCTGAAATAAAACATATGAAATCTGTTATTCTAATCGGTAAATTTAGTTAATAATACTTCATACACTAGAAGACTATTTGGATAATCAATATAAGAAAATCTGTGGTTGATTGGTGTAATTAAGTTCTGTATTCTTTATTTTTGTTTTGACTTCCCATCCACACCTTAATTATTGACTCAAAGACGTTTTAAAAGGATACTTTTGTCTAATAGAACGTTGTAAGAAAAGGACAAAAACATCGGATAAATGTGAAATAACATATCTAATTAAATAAGTATTAAACCAAATGTTTAAATACTAACCAGGATCCTCTTGGATTGAAGGACAATGAAAATTATTGTCATCACATTTCAACCATTTATTCTTCTGTCTACAGTTTTCGCTTTCTGTTGGTTCACAAATTCCTTAAATGACAAAATTGATCAGCTAACACATAATTTTACAAGAAAGCACGAGTCATGTAAACAACCAGTTCGAGATCTGCGAGAAACACATAGAATATGAACTTTAAGAAAAACAAATTAAAAAATAAAAATAAAGCAACCATTTATAATCTTTCATATAAACTATAGAGCACAACATTCCAAGTTAATAGAATTAATATATTTGAAGTTTATTTTTAAAGAATTGAATGCTTCTTTTTGTAAATTTATTGGGGTGTAAAAGCATCGACCGAAGTACATTTTTAATGCATTCTAAAAATATGCGCACGGTCAACGCTTTTACCACCCTTTAAAATTACTAAAACTAAGATCACGAAAACACGTTCTTTTCCTTACATATGCACTCTATTAGGTATTAAACTCATCATAGTTACCAGGATGCTCGGTTCATCCTGACTTTTTTTTTTATTGAAATGAAGGTTAATTCTAATATGACGCGTGTTTGCTGTTAGCCACTATCAAATTAAAATATCATTATTATTTCATTGTAACAGGTACGTGCATGCGCGATATCTCTTGTTTGTATGATCATATGCTACCTAAAAAAAAACAGTTAAACGTGAATCGTAAGACCATTATTTATATTACAATTGATGGACAGTGTATGACCCAATACCTGGATGAGTGATAGTAGAATTAGTTAACAGCTGATTGATATTCTCAGTCCATAAACAGTCGGGATCTCCAAGTTCTTGTCCATTAGAGCGACCATCACCATCGGAATCAGCTTCACATATAGATTTAGTCCAGATCTAAAATGTATCATAATAACAAAAATGTGATAAATTCACTTACATAGAAAAAATAAACAGCTCCACACAAAGATTATGTCCAGATCTAAAACTTATCAGAATTACAAGAATGTGTTAAATTCACTTACATGGCACATGTAGAAATGTTATTTTTTATCACAAAAACATCAGATTTTGTCAAATGAACCAGTAAAAGACTAGATAGTACAACAATACATGTTGCAACATAAAAGCAGTTATATTGGAATTTCGGGTCATCAATGCTCTTTGAACTTGTTTGACTTTCTCACCATTTTGATTTTGAGTGCAACAAAAAACCTAACGACAATGTAACAAACACAGAAACGAACTATAAGATAATAACTGCCATTTCAGTCCTGATTTGTACAGGACATTGCCAGATCCAAAATAAATTATAGCATATATAAATAAAAAATGTAGTACTCATACTAATTATGGTAATTTCAAGATATGAAAGTAATTGAATAAATAACTAACCTTCATACAAAAAGGTGTATGATAAATAAATGTATTGTTGAATCTTACCTTTCCAGTGTTTACTTTGTTTTGATACAGATCGATTCCGAATGGATTCAGAGCTCCTCCACCTTCAGGTAATTTGTGTCCGACACCATCCCAGAGCTTGTTTTGGTGGCAGGGGTGAGGGGCTTTATCTCCGTTTGGAATGGACGATTGGTATGACGGGTAGGAATAGTTGCCGTCAAACAAGGAAATTAATAACACACAAATCACTAAGCTGTCAAGATTTAAAAAAACACTCTTGAAAATTTTATAAATTCAAATTGAAGATTGTTATACTAGTATTTAAAAAGAAAAGATCTCGTAATATTATTTTACATTTTGATTATGAAAAGCGATGGATCCACTTATTATAAATTCAAATCTGGTAAAGATTCAAAGTACAATTTCTTTATTATCTGACTGTTGGTTACCTTTTCATTTTTGTTTGGGTGGTCCTATCCCATATTAAAAATCCTGGATCCGTCTCCTCGAAACGTTGAAAATCACGAATTTCGTACGTATTTCAAAATTTCATGAAATTCAATAATTTTCAGTTTCATTTAAAAATGGGAACAGAATATAATAAAATCCAATAGATCCGCTACGAATTCATAAATATTTTGAATAACTATTAACATTTCAGTTACTTACTATTTTAATTCACTCTTCGTTTTCATAATATTATCTGTAAGTAAAAAAAAATATGTTTCATTTGGATTTAGTTACATATTTAAGGTAATATCGTTCATGGTTTTTTACATTATTTTATTTACACATTTACTATTGAATCTATTTATGTATTTCAATACTTCTCAGCATTCCCAATATACTGTCTGTAAAACGCATTTTATAGCAATGTTTACACCTTTCAAATATTAATTTTAATGAATACTTTGCTTCAGATATCTGTTTTAGTTATAAATATATGATGAATGATTTTCCACGTTTAAGATAAATCCACATAGCCTCCTGTTATATGCAGAGAAACAAAAAACCATTTGTCGTAGTAATTATAACTTAATACAAACACAATAATAACTTAATGCAAACCCAATAACTTTTGTTATCCTAAATGTATTAATTTCCTTATTGTCTAAATGTCTACCTTTTCTGAATTCGTAAAGATATATTTTGTCATCCAATATAAGTACAAGTTATGTCATATCATTTATCATCATTACCACTTCCCATTTCTGTCGTGCCTTCGGCTGCTTCATTGAAGATCGGAAACATGGTATATATATGCAATATAATTGGTATTCAAAACATGCCGATGAAACTGTCCTAGGAAATTTTGTTATTTAATAGTTAGTTTCTATGTATGTTGGCGTTTATTTTTTGGCACTTCAGTGCTTCTGTTGTTCCTTTGTTTTCCTCTTACGGTTGATGGATTTCCCTCAGTTTTAGTTTGTAACCCGGATTTGTTTTCTCTCAATCGGTTAACGACTCTTGAACAGCGGTATACTACTGTTGCCTTTATCTAAGATATGTCTTATGTCATAATTGAGGATGTGTGTACCCTTGTGTTGATTCAATGGTAAACAAATGGAAATTTTATAGAAAATCCAGTCTTTCCCTATTACTTTCAAATTTGGCAATTCGGTGCATGATAGGTAGAGGACTATTGCATGCAGTGCTAGCAATGATTTCCTTAAAACTGGTTAAAACAAATAAAAATATGGACCAATTCATGTACACCTTCTAGGATGCGCTAGACTTAAGTGACTCAGCACGAGGTTTTGGGGAATTTAAAGGTTATTTAGGTTTTTTCATAAACAATAAACCCTTGCATGTAACCCTGATTTGTTTTTTTTTTCTCAATCGAATGTATAAAGTTGAAGACGAATTTTAAAAATATTTTTTTGGAATTTGATTTTTGGAATGTTGAATGTTGACATAGAAAAATGTTGAAAACGAATGTTGACTGTTGAAAACGAATGTTGATGTTGAAAACGAATATTGAATGTTGAAAACTAATGTATTAAGTTGAAAACGAATATATAAAGTTGAAAAAGAATTTATAAAGTGAAAACGAATGTATTAATTTGAAAAACGATAATGAATGTTGTAAACGATCTAAACAAACTTTTATTTAATTATTATTTTTGAATGTTAAACAATATTGAAAACGAATTTAAAAAAAAAAAAAAAAATCCAAAGTTGAATGTTGACTGTTCAACACGAATGTAGAAGTTGAAAACGAATGTTGATGTTTTCAATGCTGAATGTTTAAGTGTTATAATTTTGAAAGCAAATGTTGAAAAAAATGCCCCAAAAAATGTCATTGTTGAATGTTGAAAACGAAAATTGGATGTGTGAAAATATTTAAAGTTGAAAACGATGTTGAATGATGAAAACGATTAAAAAATTATTTTTTAAGATAATAAAAAAAAGTTATCCAAAAAAATAAAAAAAAATGTTGAATATTGAACCAACTCGACATCCGTCCGATAATCTTGATTTCGCGGATATCGTAAGTCCAATAGAGACTTTTCCAAAAGGCAAAGAAGCATTCGGACTCTTCATTGCAAGGCTTCAAACGATGCGTGTTGTGCTGAGCTTGGTCGAAGTCAACTCAAAAGTTAGATTGTATTTTCAAGCTCGATTTTTTTGGAAGATATACTTTTATCGCTATTTCGTGCATTTTTCCTTTGGTCATTTTTGTGATAATTCTCCATATCATTAAAATAGCGATAAACAGATTATCATCGGTCATCTCAACTCGATTGCCTTTCTGGCTTTCGCCGTCCCGGCTCAAGCAAGAAAATCAATCTCGTTGAGATGATCAACGATAATCTATAATTATCAGAAAATACACTTGTAAAATAAATTTTCTATACTCCAAAACCCTCGATTAAAAACAATGAAAATATTTTACAAAATTTAGGATAATCATATCTTGTAGATAAAAGTAAAATTACAAACGTACTGAACTCCGAGGAAAATTCAAAACGAAAAATCCTTTATAAAAAAACAAAATCATAAGCTCAAGCACTCAAATGAATAGACAACTGAACAACTGTCATATTCCTCACTTGGTACAGGCATTTTCGTATGTAGAAAATGGTGGATTAAACCTGGTTTATAGCTAGCTAAACCTATCATTTCACCATTGTATGACAGTCGTATAAAATTCCATTATATTGACAACGATGTGTGGATAAAACAAACAGAAATAAAAGATGTTTAACAAAACAACACTTAGGACAAGTGAAACAAAGAAACTTTGATCAATGCTTGCTGATATTAAACCTTGGGCTGATAGTACATGCATTATGAAAAATGCCATGTTATGATCTGATATTCTCATATGAATTAACTAATATTTGTCATTTCAGGGCATTTTGAAGCTTACTATGCGGTATGGGTTTTGTTCATTGTTCGTCAAGGCCGCACGGTGACCAATAGTTGTTTATTTCTGGGTCAATTAGTATCTTGTGGAGTGTTGTCTTATTGGCAATCTTACCATCATTTGCAATCATACAAAATCTTCTATTTTTTTGTATATAAAGAAATCATACTTTGCAAAAACACCAAAGACAGAGAAATACATTTAAAATAGTATATTTCGACATGTTAATCACCGGATAACAACGAATAACTAAACTGATTAAGGACACAGTACACAAAACAACAGTAGAATTATGAATTGTGTTTCTGTAACACGAATGGATCAACGCCAGCAAACCATAATATAAGACGTTGAAAACGTGTCCAAAATTAGTTTAGACATAGACACATCGTATGTATCAACTAATTCGTGATGGTGTCCATAAAATTTACGGCTAGCCATTTTCAATCTTTCCTTCTTATAACTTTGTTGGAGCAGTTTCTGCGTAAGGAGTACACTCCTGTATCTGAGGTCCGTATAGTGTGAACATATACGAGCATAACTTATCAAGTGCAATGAGATGTAGAAATGGGATATTGATAATTGCAAAGTTGGAATCGTCCCGTTTGTCATAAATTTGTGTGTGTAGTCACTATTCAGCAGTCCTTCTGGCACTAGTAGTATCCTAAATAATTCTAAAGAAGAATCAGTGAATGTTTTGGGATTCCATCAATTTGATTTCCAGAAATCGAGGCAATCTGTATTCATAAGCGAATTTAGTGGGTTTAGTTGACAGAGATCTAGAGCGTCGATTTTGGCGACAAATAGGACGATATCATAACAAATTAGACAATACAAAAACGTCTGTATTCATAAGAAAAAATAGCACAACTAAGTTACAAATTATTTTTTCTCAAAATCAACATCCGTAGTGACGGTATTCAACTGACATGCGATGGCAAATACATGATCTTTAAATTGCGTACTGGACTAGAACTATACTGAATGGGCACTGTTATTCCTCTTTCCCTCTGTCACACATTTGTATAAATCAACAAATGAAAACTTCATTATATTTTGGCTAATTTACATGTCAGGAATATGACAGTTGTTGTCCATTCGTTTGGTGTGTTTTATCAATTATTTTTGCCATTAGGAATGTCCTTTGGCTACTTTCATATTTCTTTTATCTCGATAAAGATGGATGCAGTAATGTGTATTGAACCGTGAATTTCAGTATATTTGTTTTAGTTTGAATTACTACTTTGTTCCTCTGAAACCATCTGACCAGTATAGTCAAGGTTTTTGAATTGACTATTGAGTTATTAATTCTATGTACATTTAAATAAAGTTTCAAATGATAAATATTCAAATATAAACACATTATCGGATTGTTACGACAAGGAAAACTTGACTTTACAAGACGAGATCAATGCGTATATATTGATGTCTAACTTTAATCCTTATGTTTTTTACATGAAGTTTCCTTGAAAATTAACCTAGTATAGTAAGTTCGGTAGAAAGGAAAGTTGCTAGAGAGGTAGAGCAAAAAAAAACAACGTTACATTAGAACAAACACCTCATAAATGGAAAAGAATATTAAAGAAAAAACGTGCAATGTAAACTACATTCGGTATCGAAAATTTATTTCTGATGCATATCCGTAGCCAAGAGGTTCGTACGACCCCCCCCCCCCCCTTTTGAAAACACTGCTTAATTCAACTTTGTGTTTGAATTGTGATTGTCAAAGTTGAGTTCGCGAGTCCAATTACCCGCCCCCTTTTTTTTCTTCCTTGGAAATTCCTTGCTATGTGTCTGTTGATGGCTGTTATTGCATATTTGATAAGCATTACACTTAAAGGCGTCTTTAGTTGCTAATTAACACTGGGGGGGGGGGGGGGGGGGGGCTCGGCGGCCGAGCGGTCTTAATACTGTAATTATACTAGCCAGTTAACACTGAGGTTGTGAGTTCGATCCCCGCTCTTGCAGGTGCACTTGACTCCTATCTTAATTGACTAGGATTGTCAAGTTTCCTATCGAAGGTCGTTGATTTCTCCGGGCACTCCGCCTTCCTCCAC
This sequence comes from Mytilus edulis, assembly GCF_963676685.1. Taxonomy (NCBI): domain Eukaryota; kingdom Metazoa; phylum Mollusca; class Bivalvia; order Mytilida; family Mytilidae; genus Mytilus; species Mytilus edulis. The sequence goes on from NC_092345.1 coordinate 3,597,982, forward strand.
TAATAAGAAATGGCTACCATGAAAAAAACCCAAAAGCGGGGCTTAAAAGTGGCGTTCAAACACCAACAATCAATAAAATAACATATACTCACATTTCCCAGTGTCAGTAGAAATTTTACGCCTACCCTAGTCATAATAAAATATATTGTTGCATATATAGTTATTTTGCTCTCGTTCTGGATATGCATGAACTACTTGTCATTGGTAGTATATAAAAAAAACAATCAATCAATCAATCAATCAATCTGTGTTAGTTTTTTTTTGTTTTTTTTTGGGGGGGGGGGGGGGGGGGGTACTCAATACCTAATTAATAGGGGTTTCTGTGGTTCTGTTACCCCAACATATTTTATAACTTAAAATAAATCAATCAATAATTTTTCGTGTTTACTTTATTCTATCATACAGATCGATTCCGAATGGATTCAGAGCTCCTCCACCTTCAGGTAATTCGTGTCCAACTCCATTCCAGAGCTTGTCTTGGTTGTAGGGATGAGGCGCTTTATCTCCGTTTGGAATGGACGATTGATATGAGGGTAGGAATAGGTGCCGCCAAACAAGGAAATTAAACTTAAACACACACAAATCACTTAGGCTGTTAAAATTAAAAGATCACTCTTGAAAATGTAATAAATTCAAATTGAAGGATATATTATCCATAAAAAAAATATCCCGGAATCTTATTTTACATTTCAATTCTAAAAGCGATGGATCCACTTTAAATAAACTCAACTCTGAGGTGCAGATTCGGGTAGGGGGGGGGGGCTTATATATTGCTGATTTTTTTGTACAATTTTTTTTATTGTAAGACTGCCAGTTACCTTTTTATTTTGTTTTGGCCCTCCGACCCCCTTTTAAAAAAAATCTTGAATCCACCTCTTTGAATCAAATTCATTGATGAAAATCAAGAATTTCGTACGCTTTTCAAATAACTTTTGCATAAACAATTTTCATTTTAATTTAAAAATGGATAAATAAGATTGTAAAATGCAATAGATCCGCTATTACTTCATATAAATTCAAATTGCTATAAACATTTCATTAACTTACTATTTTAATTTAGTCGCTATCTGTAATAAACAAAAAAAATCATGTTTATTTATCAGTTATATGTTAAAGTTATTATTCATGTATTTTTGAATTCATAATTTTATTTACACATTTACTTATGAAACTATTTATTTGTTTAAATAATTCTCCGCATTCCTAATTTATGGCATGTTTGGAACTTTCAAAGATTAAGTGTAATGAGTACTTTCCTTCAGATATTTTTTAAAAACTTTATACATACATATAAATAATGGTTTTTCCGCGTTTTAGATCGATCCAAACAACCTAGCTCCTATCATTTGCAGGAAAAAAAGGAAAAAACAACATTTCTCGTGACAATAATAATTAAATACAAACACAATAATAGCTCAATATAAATCCAATATTTTTTATCCAAATTTAGAAATTTCCTTTAACTAGATGTCTACAAAAGACATATACATTTCCGTTTCTTTCGTGAATTCGGCTTCTTCGTTAAAAGATCGAAAAAATGGTATAAATTACAGTATATCCATGCACTCATATTTGGTTATTAGGCGATTATAACCTTGGACCATTTCAAAAATTAAAAAATCGCGTTCGATAATATAGAAGTTGAAGAGAGAACGGGAATGTTGTAAAAGACAAGTGAAACATGTCTGTGGTCCGATGTGGTCATCTACGACATAAGTATTCTCTTGAATATAACAATAAAACTATAAATTTTGTGCTCGATAAAATTAGGTGTTCTTCATGTACAGGTGCCTTAAATACTATTAGATATATATAGGGGAGGGGGTGGGGGAAGGGTGTCTGAGACAATTGTCTGTGTAACGGTATGTGACCAAAGAAATGGCAGATTGGCTGAATTCTATCAATTTTAATTAAGACTCCCTAGCCACCTTAATAGAACACCAAAAAAATTGCAAGTAACCAATAAAAATCACTGAATTACAGGCTCTTCCCTGACTTTGGACAGCATACATGCATACAGAAGGTGCCAGCCTGGTAGAAACAAGTTGGCATGTTGGGTAAAAATCAATCGGATATTGATTGACTATGATATAAGCTTGACACATAAAAAAACCTAACATAAAGTCAGAATACAAAAAATATAGAATTTAGAAGAGTATAGCTCTAAAGCAAAGCTGAAGCCAATAACACCTAATAAATAAATATTGTTCTCAGCCGACTAAAGTATCAATCAGCATGCATCTAATTAAGAAATAATTCTTTCATGCCATGCTCTATGCTCATTTTAACATGGGTAGGCATTATATTTGTCAATATCTTAATACTGAGCGTTAGCGAGGTATTAAATGTTTACAAACTATAATGCCTACCCATGTTAAAATGAGCATAGAGCATGGCATGATATAATTATTTCGATTCTAACAAGAATATTTTGAAATTTTGTACTTCGAAGCGGACACGTCCGACCCATATTACACGCTTGAAATCATGTCGCCATTTTGATTTGATGAACCAAAAACGTTATAGAAAACAGTTTAACAATATAAAAAAAAAGAACAGAAATATTTAAACTCACTTTTAGAATGTTTTTATTTAACATCCAAGCGAACAACACCAACAAAAATGTCTATTTAGAACTACTTTGATGTTCAAAATTCATCTGACGTTGCAATTTCGATTGTGACGTCAATCACGTGTAGCCCATGTTTTATTGGCTTTGTATATATTCAAAGCTCAGTAAAGAAGAACGTCATACTCTGATAGTCAGACGTCATATTAGAATGGATTTTAAAACGTCCGACAAGAAAAGATCGACGAAAATCTGACATTCTGCTATGTCAAAATACATTTACCAAATATCGACAGGATGTAGGACCATAATTTCTCATAATGTTCAGCCAAACATTTAGTTAGAGAGCTACCATTTGATTTTTATGGGGGGGCTAGGATGAAAAATTTTGTCCTGCCTTTTTTTTTTTAGCTGTAATCTCTGTCCTGCCTTTTTATTTTTCACTCTGTTCGGTCCTGCCTTTTTTTTTAGTTTATCCTGACTTTTTTTACCTAAATTGTTGTCCTGACTTTTTTTTTTGCAAGTGTCTCAGTGTCTCATCCTGCCTTTTTTTTTTTACTCAAAACTCCTGTCCTGCCTATTTTTTTCAAATTTCATCCTAGCCCCCCCCCCCCCCCCCCCCTATAAAAATCAAGTGGTAGCTCCCTTATGTGTTAAAGGTTATGACTTGGATGGAGAAGTGTCGCATTTCTGTGGAGCGCAACTGGAAAAAAATATTTTCATATTAAAGTTTGAATTAAAAATAGATTATTGAAAAAAAATATTCTTAAAACGGGGTTAGAATATACATATAATTATTCCAAAAATCGAGCATGACATGACCACGAAGTGCACCACTGTCAGGAGACTCAGAGTTAAGGGTAAGTATAGGCACGGAACTGAATAACATGTCCGACATCTATTCATCGTTTTAATTTTTTTCTTTAAGATAAGATAAGATATTTTTATTTCCAATTATGGGCCCCAAAGGGCATAAACATTACAACATCAATAATTTTTTTCATAATACAATACAAACAATGAGATAATAAAAAAAAAAAAAGTTAAACGAGAACTATTTAAGTTCTTAAAGAATACGTAGATAAAGAATCTATAGTATGTTTTTTTTTTTTTTAATACTAATGCATTTTATTGCAAGTGTGGTTGATATAGATAACAAACAAGCAGCCCAAAAAGAAAAAAAGAAAAATAGATATCCACATATGTATAGTACACAAAAAGTTGGATCAATTAAATATATAATAATTAGCCAAAAAGAAAGTAGAAATTAAACATGTCCATGACTCATCCTGTGTCAGCAGCAAATAGGAAAGCATTATGGTTTCCTAAAGGCAGCCGACACCAGGGGGCGATACCTTATGGGCCATAGGCATGTAAAATGTGTGTAAATGTCTCTTTCCTACCTGTATCAAAAGCAAACAAGGAAGCATCATAGGTAACTTGAATGCAGTTGATACCAGGGGACGATGCCTCAAGGATATAAGAGAACATTTGAATAAATAATATATCTTAACAATTATTTTTTTTTTTAATCGGCTAGTACGTTTGTGATATTCAGATGAATATAATTTTCTATGTCCAATCAAATGTATATACACACATAGATTTCCTTTAACCAATCTTCACTAAGGAAGATGTTTGTATATAAAATTACATATTATTTTAAGTAACTCAACATTTTCTACACTAAATAACCAGATAATTTTGCTTTGACTGTTCATATGATTAAAATAAGAATTATATTGTGCAATACTAGCTAACATACAATTTCTATCATCCTCAAATTTGTTACAATCAAATAGAAAATGAGCCTCATCTTCGACAGTATTGGAAGAACATTTATTACATATTCTGTTAATTCGTGGAATACCCTGATATCTACCTAATTCTATTTGTAATCTATGAGAAGATACACGTAATTTAGTAAAACTTCTTCTAAGTTCAAAATTCTTGATCAATGTTAGATATTTTTCAAAACCAAAATTTGTTTTATATAAAAGGTAGGTTTTCAGTTTACTGTCTGAAAATTTATCTATTTGTTTTTTCCAACAGCTAATAAACAATATTGATAGCTTGGTTTGTATATATTTCTTAAATTTGTATAAGGATTCACAAAATGGAGCATTAACGGCATTTGTATAGTCAATACCAAGTATTTTAAAAACAACATTTATTGAACCATACCATGATGTTATATTCATGTGATGTAGTGTCTTTGATTGTGTATATGCCTCTTTTAATAGAGGAAAATTATTACCTAAATTCTCTAATCTATACCAGTACAATAACATTCCTTTTATAATATTAAAATATATTGGAAATCTTCCAAGTTCAGATAACACTGCAGCATTTGTTGTTTTCTTGTGTACCCCAAGTATAAATTTACAAAATTTTATATGAAGTTTCTCACAGGGTAAACCTGAATATAGTTTTTCAAAAGATATATCTTCCTTCTTACATTTAGAGGAAAGAGAATTAAACATCCCCCATATTTCGCTACCATATAATAAAATAGGTTTTACAGTGTGGTCAAAAACATGAATACTTGTTTTTACATCAGGATTAAGTGATAAAAGATCTTTCCTTAATTTGAAATGAGCTTTCAGGGATTTTTTGTATAGTTCATTTTGAGCATAACTGAATGAACCAGATGAGCTTAAATATAAACCTAGGTATTTGTATTTTGAAACACATTCCAGATTTTTATTCTGAAATGTGAATATCTGTTTTACATGTCTGCCTGCCTTGTTGAAAATCAGCACCTTTGTCTTATTAGTATTCACATTGAGACACCAATCTTTGCAAAATTTATCAAGCATTCCCAGCTTTTCTCGTAGTCCTTCAGCTGATGTAGATAATAAAACAATATCATCAGCATACATTAAACAATGTAGATCTTTGTCATTGACATTAACTGGGTCTCTAGTATCTGACAAATATCTGGGCAAATCATTTATGAATATCTTGAATAAATTCGGACTGAGGTTGTCACCTTGTTTGACTCCAATATCTAATGGGAAAAAATCACTTACTTGATTTTGAATTTTGACACATGATTTGCTAATTTCATACATACTTTTAATAATGTTATAAAAATAAGACCCAGCCCCAATATCTAGTAGTTTAATCTTGATCCCTGTATGTATAACAGTATCAAAAGCCTTCTGAAAATCAACAAAACAGGCAAACAGTCTACCTTCTTTTGAATTACAGTATTTGTTAATAAGACAGTTTAAAATAAACATATGATCTGCAGTTCTGGCTTTCCTTGTGAATCCAATTTGACTATCATGTATAATATTATGTTCCTGAAGAAATTTGTCCAGTCTTAGACTTAATATTCTATTAAAAAGCTTTCCAATTGCACTTGTTATTGTTATTCCTCTATAATTGTTAGGGTCACTTGTATCGTTGCTTTTAAAAATTGGTGTAATATAACCTTCAGCCCAAGATGTTGGGTATATACCTGAAGACAGACAAGTATTAAACATCTGTTGAAAACTTTTTAAAAGGAAAGTCTGTCCATTCTTTATCATATTATTACTAATGTTATCCAAGCCTGATGATTTATTGCATTTTAAGTGTGAAATGGCTTTGGATATTTCAGACTCAGTGATAACGGAGTCCAACTCGTTGAAACATTTTGAGTTTTCTAACTGTTTCAGTTTTTTACATAGCTCTGTATATCTACTTTGAAATTCACCTTTCAGTTGTGACAACTTTTGGAAATGTGATATCAAAGTTGATGGTTGTACTCCACATTTTTTTTTAGTTTCATTTTTTTCCTGTAGTTCATTAATTAAGTTCCAATACAGTTTTGGATTCTCTTCGTGCAAGGAGTCCAGCTGACTAATCAATGATTGTTTGTATTGTTTGTATTTATATTTCCTTAGTTTGGAGTATTCACGATTCAGTTTATAAAAGTGATTTTTGATAATTGGATCATATGGAAATTTTGAATAAATTTTTCCATAATTAAGCAAGTTAGTTCGAGCTTGTTGTAAACTTGCGTCAAACCACTTTTTGTTTTTTTGTTTGTTTGTGTGTTTTTTTAAAGGTCGTTTAAGTGATAGATTTGCTGCTGATAAAAAGATGTTTGAAAGTTTTGATGATGCTTCATCTACTGATGTCTGAGTAAATTGAATTGTGCTGTTGTTGAATTCTAGTATGTAGTTTTGTAGTGTATCTGAAGAAAGTGTTTCTTGAAATTTTATTGCTGAACAGTCAGTCCAGATATAATTAGGTGTCATATTTTTCAACTGGATTGGAATATCATTTTCTCCAGGAACACAATATTTTGCAGATAATTCCCACTCAAGTTTACAATGACAATCAGATAATGTGGGAATAAATCTGGATACTTTAAAATACAGTACATTTTCAAGAATTTCTTCCGACACAGCAACATAATCAACCACACTTGCACCATTGGGGGTATAGCAAGTAAAATTACCAAATGTATCACCAAGAACTCTGCCATTTAAAATTCTTATTTGTTTACTAATGCAAAAATCCAAAACTTCTTTGCCTCTTTGATCAATTTTTTGGTCTCGACTTTTTCTTGTCATAATGTTTTTGTCAGTAGGGTATGTATCAAAAATTGGAGTAAATTTTGAATCATCGTTTACTATAAAGTCATTTTCAGAGCCTATTCTGGCATTAAAATCTCCACATAACAAAATTTCACCCATTTTTTTAAACTGAAAGATATCTTTTTCTATGCATTCAAAAACATCAGAAGAGAGTTCTTGGGTATATTTAGACGTAACAGGGGGGTTGTACAGTACACAAATAAATAGGTCACTTTTAAATCCAAAAAAGGATTTTTCTAATTTAATCCATTGATAATCTGGATTACTGTTAATCAATATTTTGACATGAGGTTTAACGTGACTTTTCTGTAGAATTGCTATACCCCCAAAATGACGGTTATTATTTGATAATTTTCTACATATTGGATGATAATGAAATTTACCAATATTGTGTATTTGGGAATTATATCCCACATGAGTTTCGACTAAAAAAACAATGTCGTAATTCTCTATATGTTTCAGAAAAAGGGGATCCTCTGCTTTATTCATGCCCTTTGAAAATAAGCCACCTATATTCCAATAACCAAATTTTACAGATGATTGGTTTGATTTTGGCATTTTGGTTGATACAATTAAATCTGGTATAAATAATAGAATAGATTTTCTATCTATAAAAAAAAAATAATAATAAAAATTTGTCTCTAAATAAAAGGAAGAGACAACAAGGAAAATATTCAGAAATGTAAATATTTGAAATAAGTAGATTTATTTAGAGGATAGTTTTTACAATGGTTTTCTAAATACAAATAGCCTATGATATAATTACAGATAATTTCTTTTCTATGTATCCTCTTTTAACTGAATAACTATTAAACTGATTTGGGTTGAATAACCTGATATCCTGGGTTAATTCAAGATCAAAAGTATGATTCAAATGTGAAGACTAAAAATAAAAATGAATAAAATAAAATAAAAAAGGCGAACTTTTATACCTAGCAGAGGTTACATATATATGACCATGTAATAGTGTGACTTCTTCACATAATGGCTGTTTCATTTGAAAAATCTATTCAAATGAGAATATGAATTTATCAGCCCAGAAAAAAAGAAGAAATATATAAAGTTGTACATGTATATATAAATTATATGTAAATGACTTTAAAAATGTAAAAGGAAGTCAACATAATGATATGGTAATATGTATAATATTAAAAACAAGTTATTCATGATGACCTCTGCCACGTCCACGTCCACGTCCTCTTGTGTTGCGCGATTTGGATCTACCTCTTGAATTTGGCATGGGAATGTTTAAGGCAGTGTGTATTCCACGCTTTAAGTTTGCCGATAGCTGAGACACGCCAGAGTCAGAGAGATGAAATTTATCTTCACTTAGTAGCTCTGCAATTGGGTTTCCATTTCGCAACATATTGCCATGATCAACAAGTAGAACATCTTTATTGTCATCATATATTTGTTTCAACAAGGCATTTATGATTTGTCCATTTGTGTTGAATATTACACTGTCGAGTCGAGGAGTAGTAAGAGAGATGATGCAACCACTATTTTGCCATTTTTGAAGTGCAAGCTTGACAATATCTTGTATTTCTTCTACACATTGCTGTGGTGATTTTATTTTCAAATCATTCGTCAGGGAATGAAACACTACTAGATTTGGAATTATATCCGATATCTCCAAAATAGCTTGTTTAGTTTCTTCTAAATTGAAAGCAGTAACCTTATTGGTTGTAAATGATGGCGATAGCTTCTCTGCATTGATACGTTTGGTATTGGATGTACCAATTAAAATAATTGTTGGTTTGTTATCAATGTCAAGTTTAGATTTGTCAGTATATTTCGTGTCTGCATTAACAAGATGAAAATCTTCAAATCGAGAAATCATTTGGGAGCGGAGAGAGATATTTTCTTCTTGTAATTTCTCCAAGTGTTGAGTATGTCGTTTTAGAGTATCAGTTAGTTTGTCAATTTCTTCATTTTTGGTTTAAAGAGGTCAAGAAATCGGACGATCTATGCAATATTGAAAGTTGATAAGCGAATCATAAGCTGCTCTGTCAGAGAATCCTTTTAAGCCATTGGCTTTTTGTTATTAAGTTTTCATCATTTGGAAAGGTATTATGTTTGCTCATTATAGCCATGTATTTGTAAAGTGATACTGATACATGATTTGTCTACTTTTCTTTTCCATGACCATGTGCATATTCTTATAGTATTCTCAGTGTTCTATTTCATTTTATTATTATTGCATTGTCATAACAAAAATTATTGTAATCATGTTATGAAATTAAAAATCTGCATTTAAAGTATTTCTATTTCTATACAATGCCATTGAATGGTCAATGTGGATTTATAGAACATTTGAAATAATGTGTGAGTTCGTGTGAGTTTGTGGTCTAGTGGTTAAGACCGATGGCTACAGTGCTGAAGGTCCAGAGTATGATTCTCACTCGGGCTGCTAAAAATATCAGTACATCAGAAGGGTAATTTTCACCCTCTCACACACATCTCTGGTACCCAAACCGGAGTTTAAACTAGAATGGGTACTTTGGGGGCCATCGGTTGGTCAAAGTTGTCCCCTACTTTGACCTGGAGATCAATCTTCTGATATCTCTCTGGTTTGTCTGTTTCCACCAAGTGGCCCGGTGGTTCTCTCCGAGTACTTCGGCTTCCTCCACCATAATAACAGACTTCCCGGTGTCCTAACCCTCCCTTGGGCGGTGTTGGGTGGGGATTGTTCTGGTGGTGGGATAATATTGTAAAGGACACATCTCTATTAATCCTTAGGGAGTGTACATGGATCCGCTGTACCCTTGCAGTCAATCAGGGGGTGCGTCTTAATTGGCGGAATCTCAGTACATACATACATAATGACATAACAACAAACATGTATACATGTAATGCATTTTAAACAACAACAACAACAACAACAACAACAATACTTTATTTTAAGAGGGTTACACAGTTAGCTATATAGCTAATCTTCCCTGAGGCCCTCATCATGAAAAATCAAACAAAATGCAAACTCATTTATATAGGTAGGTAATTTTATTTTTCCTTTCTTTTTTCAGTGAAAAGAATGGCCTTAGATTTGGATGTTATCGTGGACAATTTATATGTTGGAAGTCAACAAGCAACAAAAGATCCCTCTATGTTACTTGAACTGGGTGTTACTCATGTTGTTACAGTCAGTGATGGACCTATCGATAAGATTGTCAATAGTGGTTTCTTTAAATACAAATTTATAGAAGGAATTGACTTTGATATTACTGATCTGCTCCAACGATTCCCTGAAGTAACGGCTTTCATAGAAGAAGGAGTTAAGTCAGGTGCAGTTTTAGTCCACTGGTAGGTAGACTTTAAATTAGTAATCAGACATTTATCAACAATGTCAGAAAAAATTGTTTTGAAATTAAAGAATCAACTATTTTCTGCATCATATGGAGAAAAAAATTGAAATTCTTTCTCATGTACTTCAGAGTTCTCCCTAAGTACTGGACTCATGAAAAACAGTCTGGACTCATCGTATTCAAAATTGGCAAGTCCAAAGATGCATCAAGATTGTTAAAACATGTATCAACTGAGCATTTATGTCATCATTTTATAGCAAAACACGTAGCATTTCCTTGCTCTCTTTATTCAAGGAGATTTAAATAATGAACCTCTGTTAGACTTGCCATAGCTAAAATTGATGAGTTTCTGGACTCACCTTATAAATCTGTAGTGATTCTGTTACCCTGTATTTGTAACTTATGAAATTAAATCCTGTAGAAATTTTTTTGAAGAATGGGTTGAAATTTAATTATATGTCAATTCCCATCTATGTTTTATTTCCCCAATTAACATATTTTCATTTGCATTCACCATTATCTTTAATATTAATGAATTTAAGCAAGGATTTGTCTGGAATTTTGTATACAAATCCTTGATTGATTGATTTTAACCTCATGACCTTTGGTTTTGTTACCTTTTGACAAAAGAGTTATTTTATGACAGTAGATTATATCTTTCATGTCTTTGTTTCAGCCTATTCATGATAAGAATATAAAACTTAAATAATATTATCATATCTTTACAGTGTAGCAGGAGTTTCTAGAAGTGTTACCATGGTGATGGCATATTTGATGGAGAAAAATGGGATGTCTTTTGATGACGCTTTAAAATTAGTGCAACAAAAAAGAAAATATGCAAAGTATGTACCAGTACATGTATTTGGTTCAAATAGTGGTCTCATTGCCCTTATTCCTGAAAATCATCAAACCTTAAGCTAAAAGGGAACTTTCATGATGGTATACTACTAAACCTGTAACAGGAGGGATTGTGCCTGATATTCATATGATGAAGACATAATCTTTCAATCAGTTTAGTTGAGGTCTGGAGCTGGCATGTCAGTAACTGCTAGTAATCTGTTGTTATTTATGTATTATTGTCATTTTGTTTATTTTCTTTTGTTTCATATGCTGACATCGGACTCAGACTTCTCTTAAACTGAGTTTTACTGTGCCTATTGTTGTGTGTTTGTTTTTTCTACATTGGCTAGATGTATAGGGTGAGGAATGAGATCTCAAAAAACATGTTTAACCCTGCCACAATTTTGCGCCTGTCCCAAGTCAGGAGCCTCTGGCCTCTGGAAGTCTTGTATGATTTTTAATTTTAGTTTCTTGTGAATAATTCGGAGTTTAGTATGAGGTCCATTATCACTGAACTTGTATACATATTTGTTTAGGGCCAGTTGAAGGACGCCTCTGGTTGCCGTTGTTTCTTGTTGCATTAAAGACCCATTGGTGGCCTTCTGCTGTTGTCTGCTCTATGGTCGGGTTGTTGTCTCTTTAACATATTCGTCATTTCCATTCTGAATTTTATTTAGTGTTGAAAAGAAAATATTGTTAAAAATTTTTTTTAAGAATCTTCAAGAATACTTAAGTTATATTATAAGACATGTCCCAAATTGTTAAATTTTGAAAAATTTAAAGTTTCATAACTTGAACTGACAAAATCATCAGGGAAGCTTGCCTTTATGTAACAAAACTGTGTGAATAAATTTAGTAAAGAATCTTTAAACTTAAAATTATGTCTTTGCCATGGGTGTATTATCTAACAGACCGACAATTGTATACCATTATATTTATTATACTTCACGTTAAAATGCTATATTTTGATTGGCTAATACAAGGGTGTTAATTTACTCTACAACATAGCTGAGCGGGTGACAATTTTTGAATGTCACCCTCTCGTCAAGACCAATCAAAAATTGTAAATTTAAAGGACAATGGATTGAATTTACATCAAGTAATTAAATACAATGCTTTAGTTCTACGTTTTGGCTCAGATTTTATTATTTGACTGTCAAAATAAAAAAATAAAACATCTTGTCTCACTTTTGTTGTTTTTCTAATAATTGTATACCATTATTATATTATGTCTATTATTAACAGATATACAGTAAATTTCATCTGTGATTTTGTTTTTATCTATTTACAGCCCAAACGATGGATTTATTAAGCAGCTGAAACTGTATGAGAAAATGAAATGTAGATTAGATCCATCAGATGAGGAATACAGAGTATACAGATTGTCAAGTTTAGCAATAACTATGCAGGGACATCAACCCAAAGGTATCCATACTTTATTTGACAGAAAAGATGAAAGGAAGTTTAAAGGCAGTCTTTTCAGATTGTTTTCAGTGATTTTTGTTACTGGTGCTTTGTCATCATTCCTTATATATATATTTTTTATGTAATAGTATTAAGTTTTTTTCATCTTCATCCTCTGATATTAGTTCAAGAATATTAGGTCCAAGGACACAATTATCGTTCTTTGGTTTTCGTTGTCAATGAATATAGTCCATAGGGTGAACAGTGTATAACTTGCAACTTTTTTTTGATACTTTTTCCCAATTAATTTCTTGATATTTAATGCAAGAAATATTAAGTAAGGGGATGAAATTACATGTTAAAAAATTTTGGTGCTGAATCTTTATGTTAAGTAGTGATTTGGTCCAGTTAAAAAAGGTCAAATTTTAGTACGTCTGAAGCTTTCAAACTGAATTTTAGACCCCCTTATCACAGAATTGTCAATATTTGGAGTTAGAGCTGGTAGAAGTTTCTGTAATTTTGATATTATTTGTCCCACTAGTAGTACACTACACTGTAAAAAAAAATTGGAGAAAGAGCAAGTGCGATTTTTTTAATTTGAATTTATTGTCTGAAAGAAATGGACTACGAAATAACTGTGTTCTCGGGCCTAAGAGTCACATCAATCAAAATAAATGTAACATGTTTAATTCTATTGGTCCAAGTGAATTTAGCATAATTGAGGTTTATCTGCTAGATTTTTTTTTTTTTTTTTTTATATAGATGTATATTTCAGTTGTTACTCTATAAGTTTGAAGTTATGTATTTTTATGCCCCACCTACGTTAGTACTTGGGCATTATGTTTCCTGGTCTGTGTGTGCGTTCGTTCATCTGTATGTCTGTCCCACTTCAGGTTAAAGTTTTTGGTTCATGAAGTTTTTGATGGAGTTGAAGTCCAATCAACTTGAAACTTGGTATACATGTTCCCTATGATATGATCTTTCTAATTTTAATGCCAAATTAGATTTTTTACCCCAACTTCACAGTTCACTGAACATTGAAAATGATAGTGCAAGTTTCAGGTTAAAGTTTTTGGTCATGATAGTTTTTGATGAAGTTGAAGGTTAGTCCAAATGACTTGAAAATTTGTACACATGTTCCTTATGGTAAGATCTTTTTAATTTAAATGCCAAATTAGATTTTTGGTGCCAATTTTAAGACTTCAATAGAATGATTAGCTTGTCATTCTATCTTTCCTTGAGTTATGTCACTTCCTTCTCTATCTCTAGAAATGAATTTATTTGTTTTACATTACAAAAATTGTTTAAAAATTAGGCCATTTAATTGATTTTTTCCCCATTTTTCATGAGAGGGCCTTCTATAGCAGTCTCTCAGGTATTGGTTTTGCCATTGTTGAAGTCCAAACGGTTCACTATATTTCCTTTCATTCACTTTATTTGAACTTTGTTGGTTAGGTGTCTCATTGTCAATCATACCATATCTCCTTATTTTTATATAATCTTATTTTGATACAATATTTTTATATAATCTTATTTTGATACAATATTTTTATATAATCTTATTTTGATACAATATTTTTATATAATCTTATTTTGATACAATATTTTTATATAATCTTATTTTGATACAATATTTTTATTTATCATATGTTTAGTAGTAAATACAGTAGTTTTGCATATGTGATAAATAGCCTGCTGTTTAATCCATATCGCGCAACTTTGATGCACACCCTTTATCACATACCCTTTATCACACCCCTACCCTTTATCGCATACCCTTTATCACACCCCTACTTTTTTTTTTTTTTTTTTTTTTACATAAAGTCAGTTTTGGTTCTTTTTTTTGCTTAAGAAAATTTTTCCTCAAAATAGGTAAATTTTTTGAATGACGTCATTGTTTGGTATGTGATGTCACAAACGTCGAGTTTTCATATTATACATTTGTATGTGACGTCACGTACGTCAAGTTTTCATATTTTTTGGCACACTAAATGCAACTATGAAAAATACAAAACACACAAATTAATACAATAATAAACAAAATATTTTTAAAACAACAGCACGCAAATTGTAAGGTAACCCAGTTGCTTCGGATAAGTAATTGAGCAGTTCTTTTAAGGCCTTTGAAACAAAACAAAAGTAGAACTGGAGGTAACCCAGTGCTATGGATCAGAAAACAATTCATATAATATAATACTCCTCTGTTGAAATATATGATAAAGTGGATAATACATGGCAAAATCCGTATCACATGCCGTATCACCCTCGACCAATATCATCCCTCGGGCCTAAAGACCCTAGGGCTGATATTGATGTCTCGTGATGATACGACATATGATACGGACTTTGCCATGTATTATTCTCTATATAATCTTATTTTGATACAATATTTTTATATAAATCTTATTTTGATACAATATTTTTATATAAATCTTATTTTGATACAATATTTTTATGTAAAACTTATTTTGATACAATGTTTTTATATAAAACTTATTTTGATACAATATTTTTATATAAATCTTATTTTGATACAATATTTTTATATAAATCTTATTTTGATACAAAAATTTTATATAAAACTTATTTTGATACAATATTTTTATATAAAACTTATTTTGATACAATATTTTTATATAAAACTTATTTTGATACAATATTTTTATATAAAACTTATTTTGATACATATTAAACAATTAATGGTGTTTTTTATCATTTAATCTTATACTCACAAATTTAATGATTACATTTTTGATTAAGAAGAGCTTGTCTCTCAACAATATTATCACATAAAAATAAAATAAAAAATTGTTTGTACAAAAATTTATGATAAATAAAGTGTAATTTTTGTTGTTATTATGTCTATGTCTTTGTTAACATGATTTTATATACCCAATTTTAAAGACCGCACACATTTTTTTGCAGTTGTATATTGGTATCCCGTTGTCTTCGTTGTCCGCATCATCCGAATACACTTAGTTTCCGGACAATAACTTTAGTTTAAGTGAATGGATCTCTATGAAATTTAAACACAAGGTTTGAAACTAGAAAAGGAAGGTTGGATTGATTTTGGGGGTTATGGTCCTAACAGTTTAGGAATTAAGGGCCTAAAAAGGGGTCCTTATAAGCATTTTCTAGTTTCCAGACAATAACAAGTGTATAAGTGTATGGATCTTTTTGAAATTGTACCACAAGGTTCCATACCAAAAAAGGAAAGTTGGGAATGATTTTGGGGGTAATCGCTGTAACTGTTTAGGAATTAGGGGCCAAAAAAATACTTTTCAAATACTTTGTATAAATTGCTTATTTCTTGACCAATTTCAATGTGGTTTTATTCATGAATTTTTGTTTTTATTATGTCCCACCTACGATAGCATTATGTTTTTTGGTCTGTGCGTCCATTCCTAAGTCCATTCGTCAGTCTGTCCAGCTTCAGTTTAAGTTTTTGGCTAAGGTAGTTTTTGATAAAGTTGAAGTCCAATCAACTCTAAACGTAGTACACATGTTTCCTATGATATGATCTTTCTAATTTTTATGCCAAATTAGATTTTTGACCCCAATTTCATGGTCCACTGAACATAGAAAATGAAAGTGCAAGTTTCAGGTTAAAGTTTTTGGTCAAGGTAGTTTTTGATGAAGTTGAAGTTCAATCAATGTGAAACTTGTTACACATGCTCTCTATGATATGATCTTTCTAATTTAAATGCCAAACTAAATTTTTACCACAATTTCACATTCCACTGACCATAGTAAATGATAGTGCAAGTAGGGCATCCATGTATTGTGAACACATTCTTGTTTTTATTTTGCTGAATCTAACCATGTATCAACTTTTTAGATTTTGGCCCGTTTTATTAATTGGTCCACATTGAGGTCCAAATGGTCCAAAATTAAACTTTGTATGATTTCATCAAAAATTGAATTATTTGAGTTCTTTGATATGTAGAATCTAACCATGTATTTAGATTTTTAATTTTTGGTCCTGTCTTCAAATCCATCTACACTGAGGTCCATATGGTCCAAAATTAAACTTAGTTTGATTCTAATAAAAATTGAATTCTTGGGGTTCTTTGATATGCTGAATCTAAACATGTATTTAGATTTTTGATTATGTGGACAATTTTCAAGTTGTTCCAAATCGAAGTCCAAAATTAAACTTTGTTTGACTTCAACAAAATTTGAAAATATGGGTTTTTTTTATATGCTGAAACTAACCATGCATTCAGATTTTGATTTTTTGGTCCTGTTATCAAATTGGTCCACATTGAGGTGAAAAGGGTTTCCAAAATTAAACTTTGTTTAATTTCATAAAACAATTGAATTCTTGGTGTTCCTTGATATGCTGAATCTAACCATGTATTTAGATTTTGGATATTGGACCAGGTGTCAGAAACCTATTCTGTGTCAAATATTTAATCACAATCCAAATTAAGAGCTGTATTAAGCTTGAATGTTGTGTCCATACTTGCCCCAACTTTTCAGGGTTTGACCTCTGTGGTCGTATCAAGCTGTGCCCTGCAGAGCATTTTATTTATTAATTATATTGGTGTATTTTAATATGTCATTGAGTAAATGTCTATATATACATGTAGACATGTACATTGTACTTTCCTTTATGAAGCTTTTGCAATTTTATACAGTATTGATGTTATTTTCATTATTTAATTGAGTGTAAACAGTTGAGAAAGTATTTTGAATTAAAGTATTTTATATGAAATTTTTTTTAAGTTTTATTCAAAAACTTTCCAGTTACATGTATCAATATGACCTTATCCATTTGAATTAAGGTGGTACATAACACTACAGGGAGATAACTCTGTAAAAATCAGCTTAACATTTTAATAACGTTGTATTGTTAATGAAATATTAAGCTTCTCAATGATCAAAATTAGTGTTTGTCAAACTACTATATAACCAATGAAATTTTTCTGATAAAGTGGTCAAAGTAAACATCTATTTAAAATTGAATGAAAATTAAACGAGCCAAATTAATATTAGTCAAGGTTTTTGGTACCACCTTAATGCTGGCTTATATCTCTGGGTTTCCTTAATTTAAATAGTGATTGTAACTATCCATTACTTGAATAATAACTTGCTCTTACAACTACTTTGCATTTACTAGTCTTGGTTTATTTTCTCTCTATTCAGGGGCGGATGCAGGAATTTTCGAAAGGGGGGGGTGCTAACCCAGGGCACCCAGGGCAAAGGGGGGGGTGCAAAACATATGTCCCGATACAAATGCATTGATCGGCAAAAATAAAGGGGGGGGGTGCGCACCCCCGGAACCCCCCCACCTGGATCCGCCACTGCTATTTGATTTTCAGGTTAAACCAAAACCTATTTGATTTGGTGATAAGGTGATTGGCGTCATGTTTATTGACAATGTTTTAATTTTTACATAGGTACTTTCTGAGATTTTATGCTGATAAGATAATTTTTTTTTCTCTTTTTATGTAGTTTTTGACTTATATATAAACAAGAATGTGTTACCAGTACACAGAGGTCCCACTCGCACTATCATTTTCTATGTTCAGTTGACCATGAAATTGGGGTCAAAACTCTTGTTTGGCATTAAAATTAGAAAGATCATATCATAAGGAACATGCGTACTAAGTTTCAAGTTGATTGGACTTCAACTTCACCAAAAACTACCTTGACCAAAAACTTTAACCTGAAGCAGGACGAACGGACGAACGGATGGACAAATGAACAGACGGACGAACGGACGTACAGACCAGAAAACATCGTAGGTGGGGCATAAAAAAGAAGATGTGGTATGGCAATATATATAAAAAAGAAGATGTGGTATGATTGCCAATTAGACAACTCTTTACTAGAGACCAAATGACACAGAAACTAACAACTATGGGTCATCATATAGCCTTCAACAATGAGCAAAGCACATACCAAATAGTCAGCTATTAAAGGCCCTGAAATGACAAATATAAAGCAATTCAAACGAGAAAACTAACACCCTTATGATTAACAGGTCAATTCATATTTGCTATGAAATTCCCAGCTTGAACAACCTAATTTGGAGTTGTTGCCCGTGAAAAAATATTTTGTATGAAATTATCAGTTTTTGGTCATTTTAAAGATATAAAAGAGGAAATTTTAAAAAGGATAATTGTTTCTAAAAGTAAAACCTACAAATAAGGCAAACATGACAGAAATCCTCAATTGATCCCTTATATGAGTTATTGCCCTTGAAGAAGGGTTGTTATCATTTTGTTGTTGTTGCAGAAACTAAAAAATAGAGAGAAACTTTGCTTGGCATAAATGTTTAGCAATGCAAGACCCAAAAATAATTCTTCATGACTGAAATTGTCAATCAACTCCTTATGTTAGAGTTATTGCCCTTAAAGAATGAGTTTTTGATAAATTTGCAAAAACTATGATAGATTGAGAGAACCTTTAAATGGCATGTTCAAAAATGCATTGATAGACATTAAACAGCAAAATAATAATTGATTCTGATCTTCCCACAAACTCAAGGTGAGCGATTCAGGCTCTGAGTAACCTCTTGTTTTAATGTTTTAACCTTGAACTACAATATTACAATAGTAAATATTGAATTGAATAACACTGTTGTATGAATACTTTTCTTTCTGAGGTGTTCTTAGTGTTTCTTAGAGGTGAAAATAATTCTTTTCTTTTTCTTTTGAAAAATTTTGGCAGCAAGTTCTTAGTTCCTATTCATAGTAAGTCATATAAACATATATCAACAGAAATGCTTAGCAACCGCATAAAAAAAGTCTACTTCAGGAATGAAAAGCAAAATTAAATATTAAAAAAAACACCAAAATCGGCAACTCATAAACAAGACATAAAATCAAAAGAAAACGAAGATGAAATAATAAAATAATCACATAACATAATTGGTAACCATGGTTCTATTTTCCTAAGTTCCTCATGCTATCATCAGGACGTAGTCTTACTATTGATGTTCAAACACTTATGATAGATTGATTGATTGTTGGTGTTAAGACTTCTTTCAGCACACTAATGACTGCATTGTCATTGTTTGGAGAAGTCACAGTAAACTGAGAAAATCAGGACTTTTATTTCATTTGTTTGTTCTGCATCAATTATATGGCTAATTAAGATTTAACCCACCTTGTAAGTTCTGCATCAATTGTATGGCTAATAAAGATTTTAACCCACCTTGTAAGCTCTGCATCAATTGTATGGCTAATAAAGATTTTAACCCACCTTGTAAGAAATGGCTGGTCCTTATGCCTGGTATGAAAGAGAAGAGAATCACTCGATCTTGTGTAAATTATCTATCATTTTTAACTGTACCTTTTTCATTTTAGATGCAGGTATGTTTTTGCCTGGAGATTTAACAGATACACCAACAGCTAATGATAGTGACATTATCTTTAGATGTAAAAAGTGTAGGTTAGTTTAAAAAAAATTTATTCTACAAATAACTTACTTGGCAAACTTTTCCAAGGAACAGAGATTATATTACAATTTATTTGCTGGAGAATCAATTATGAAATATTCCCATTGTTTTACAAGAAGGGCTAGAGATACCAGAGGGACATTCAAACTCATAGACCTAAAATAAACATGACAATGCCATGGCTAAAAAAGAAAAAGACAAACAGACAAATAATAGTATACAAGACACAACATAGAAATTAAAAACTAGGCAACACAAATCCCACCAAAAACTTGGGGTGAAATCAGGTGCTCCAGAAGGGTAAGCAGTAAAATTACTCTTCCTATTGAAATTTTTTCTATATAAAGACAGGAAATTTGTAAATTGTGTTGTCTATTGTCATTAATTAATTAATGTTTTTTTTTTTTTTTGGGGGGGGGGGGGAGGGAGGGGTTATGATGTTGTTTGCAGTTTTTTTTTTTATTGTCTTGACTCACTCTTGAGTGTTAATTTTATTTAATACTTTTTTATACATGGAGATTTACATGTTGCTTAGAAACCTGTCTATTGTTGAAAGTTGATCTTAAGATATCTTGGTTCTTTCTTTATTGTTGTGTTGCTGACTTATTGAAGTATATCCCACATATCCTTCAATTCTTATACAGAGGCTTGTATATGTTTACTTTTCAGACAGCCATTATTTAACCGATCTTGTTTCTATAAACATACTGTAGGACCAGGAGAAGCAGCATTTGATTGGAGAGGAGCATCAAATACTGAAAAATCTACAGAAATTTGTGATAAATCAATCTTTATACATCCTGTTCAGTGGATGAAACAATCCATTATTGACACAGAAGGCAAGGTAAATATTCAGATTAACAAATATACTATAATCTAAGGTTAGTATTAAAAGTAGAGAACTACCCCAAAAGGCAACAGTGTGAAAATACTAATGAACTAAACAAGTTGCAGATTATTATCCTCCCTAAAATGTCTCAGGGCCTACCGGATTTAAGCAGATCCTGCTCCTCACATATCGCCCATCATGATGCTCAAATAACTGCCATACCATAAAATAACAAAAGACTCATGACTAACTGGGACAGGCATGTAAAAATGTTTGACACTGATTTTTTTCCTAAATATTTATCGTTATAATTAATTTTTTAATTTGTTTTATTTTCAATGTTAAAATATTTGTATGTATTAACTCTCATTTATTTTTTTCAGCTATCTTGTCCAAAATGCAGTGCTAAAGTAGGATCCTATGTCTGGCATGGTATGTAAAATCTATTTTTAGGCTAATTTTTAAATTAAAGTTTTCCTTTATATTAGTCATTCCTTCATTTTATTGATGTAATGCCAGAGCTTATGCATCTATCTTGATAATGCAGAAAATATACAAACTGATGATCTATAACTTAAATGTGCTTGTAACAAATTGCTGTTAGTAAAATTGAGCACACTATCATATATTGCTCTTATAATAAGTGAAATCTACAGATTCTACCACTACATAAAGTGTGCCCGTAGTTTGCCTATAACTGCTTTCATCCATTTCATTTGAACTATGATGGATAGTTGTCTCATTGGCAACGATACCACAACTCCTTAAGGTGGCTTGTGTGTCTTCCTCCATAGTAGCAAATAATAATTGGTCTAGATCTCTAATGGAATGTGCAAATTTTGAGAGTAGCATGTAATTCATGCATAAGACTTTTAATGATAATATGAAATTATGTGATCTTACTAATTTTAAAGCCAAATTACCCCATTTTCACGGTCCACTGAACATAGAAAATGATGGTGTGGATTGGGCATCCGTGTACAGGGGACACATTCTTGTTCATATCTGAAAGCATTTTATCTTAAAAAAATTTATCACACTGAACTGGATTTTCCATGCATAATCTATACAAATCTGACAATTTTGAACAACCTGTAGCAAGAAAAAATGTCCAGTAACCCATATGCTTTTTATTACATTTTTGAAAAAAGCATGATCAAAATCTTCATTTTGACAAATTATTGAAGTAATCTATGGATTTTAATTAGGATCTATAGTTGTTAATTTCTGTGTCATTTGGTCTCTTGTGGAGACTTGCCGTAATTTTTAGATATACAATATATGTACATTGTCAGAAAATATAAAATTTATTTGTAAACATTTTTTTTGCAGGAGAGCAGTGTCCATGTGGAGAATGGGTTATCCCTGCATTCCATATACAAACATCTAAAGTTGATGAATGTAAACCTATACAGACAGATATCAGAAACCGTGTAGAACCAGGACAAACTACATGAGGAACAAGGTGGGGTCAGCTGTTAAATGGGACAAGGAACCAGATCTATACTCATTCAATGAATCTCTTGATTTATAGAAGAAAAACTAATAAAAAGACTAAGTTTTTGTGATGGGAATATTGTGAATATAGATTGTATATAAAAGCTGTTACTTATCATCAATAAATATGTACATTACCTAACCAGTATTTTCTTCTTATTATTATTCATGTTTTTCCTGCTCTTTTACCTCATGTATCATGACCAAGTAATAACTTGTATCAAAGTTAGGAAGAAAGGGAATAAGAGTGCACACTTTGAAATGTCTCGCCTTCTTTACTAACCATTGTTTTTTTTATGTTAATAGTCGTAAATATAAAGCTTTACTAAAACTATCATATAAACTTAATATGATCCAAGAAAAGGAGGTTATAAACCACACGAGAAATACATGTACACCTTGCAATCATTTGATTTACTAAATATAGCTGACCTAATGCTTATAGTTTCAAAGAAACAGACTTAACCAAGAAAACTAAACATTGACCAATGAACCATGAAAATGAGGTTAAGGTCGTATGTACCAATGTTAGGCAGACATGAACAGCTTACAATCTTTCCATACAACAAATTATAGTTTAGGAAAAACAGACCAAAAAACAAAAACCTTAACACTGAGCAATGAAGCGTGAAAATGAGGTCAAATAAAACCTACAAGACTGACAGGTACATCATGAAATATTTCTATACACTAAATATAGTTGACCTTTTGCATATAGTATAAAAAAAAACTAACTTTGACCACTGAACCATGAAAATGAGGTCAAGGTCAGATGACACCTTCCAGTTTGACATGTACACCTTACATTCCTTCCATACACCAAATATACTAGAACTATTGCTTAAAGTATCTGTGATATGGACTTGACCAACAAAACTTAACCTTGTTTACTGATCCATGAAATGAGGCCAAGGTCAAATAAAACTGGATGATGGGCATGAGGACCATGCAAGGTATGCACATACCAAATATAGTTATCCTATTACTCATAATAAGAGAAATTAATTTTTTTTGTAAATAGTCACTTAGGTCAAGGACAATGGACATGTGACAGACAAAAAACTTCAAAACATGAGGCATCTATATACAAAGTATGAAGCATCCAGGTCTTCCACCTTCTAAAATATCAAGCTTTTAAGATGTTACTATCCCTATGTCAAGCTTTCTATGACTGGACAAAAACTAATTTGTGCAAAGGTTGACTTGCTATCTTATTACTTTTTAACCAACATGTGTACATACAGCTCCATTGTTTATTTCTTGCCTACCATCAATGAATGTTGAACAAATGAATGCCAGACTCAAGAAGGCTAATCTGACAGCAGCGGCATTAGCTTCTTTAACAGTCATAATTTAGAATGTAAACAAGCTATATAATCAATATCTTGTAAAAAGATGCCTCATCTGTTGTCCTTGACCTCATTTTTATGGTGCAATGACCATTTTTAAACTGTTTAGCTTTTTTTATCATGGTAAGACTATATTTGGTATATTCATGTGTTCTTCAACACAAAGTTTTAGTGTGATGGCATTCTTGCAGGTGAGGTTTGTTTAAAGTTCTGTGTATTTAAGTTGAAAAACAGCAATGAAAGAGGTTCCTTTGCTTCTGTTTTGACAAACGTGTATATGAATTTTGTGACATGAATATACCATTTACATCACAATTAGTTTCATCTCAATTCACCCTAAAGTAAAAGGTCAAAGAATAGCAGTATTTACCATTTGAGTAGAACTTAAAAATTGATAAACATAAGCAGCAATGTATATGATTTAATTTTCTGGTCTCTAAATATAAACGAATTAACTCTAATAATAATATTTTAATATAAAAATACAACATGCATATTGGTAGAACAGAAACAAATATTGTGTTAAGTTGTACAATCAAAATCTTATAGGCCTTAGGTATATAGATTGTCAATGTAATATATCCTCCTTTTCTTGTTTTAAACAAAAAATAGACCTAAATACATGTACTATAATTGTACATTAAATCAATAAACAATAAACAGAATAGTAAACAAAACCCTCATTAAGTAAAGTAACCAAAACCAGATAAAAACAATCCTGGTAGTATTAATGGAAAAAATCCAAGTGCTTGTAAGCACTGAAGGGTAAAGATGGCTTTAATTTATCAGTGGGAAGTAAAATTAAATATTGCATTTTACAAGGCATTGGTTGTGGTTAATTCAACGTATATTCTGGACAAAGGAAGATAACTCCAATTTTTACAGATGACTTGAGCAATGACATCATTTATATTTTTAGAAATTTTTAGAGCAGATATAAGATTCCTCCACACCTTGCAAAAGTTATGAAATTTTCTTGACAAGTGTAATACTATTTTGTGACTTGAATATCTGGGCATATATTATACAGATAAAATTCTGGAAATGTTTATGGATATCCTACAGGATATATGATCAATGCACCATATTTTGTGTATCAAAAAGGTAGTGATGAGCCTTGGAAGATTTACATGACAAGTCAGTTCCATAGGGTTTTGATTGCATTTTATGCAATCTTAACCTAATCAGCAGTATCTTGGTTTACATAGATTTCACTGACTTCAAATTAATAGTTTTAAAGTATACATCTATAACTATTTAAGCACTTTAAAAATGTTCTGTTTTCTTTCATTTACTTTTTCAAAACCTCTGACCATCAGTTATAATAATGTGCTTTCCTTTACACAATGAAAATCAAAATATAATTTAAGGAATTTGTTCTTTATTATTGGTTGCATATCTAAATCAATCAACTTCAGGAGACTAAAATTGTATTATTTCTATCATAACTATCATGATCAAACTGCCAAGTTGATAAGTTTGTAAACCTCCAAAATCTTAAATTAACATGCAACTTTGGAGGTTGACATACTTGAAATATGACAGTTACCCAACACAATTGAACAAAACCTCTACTATTAGTACACAAAAAGTTTGGCTTATTGAGTTTGAACCGTCCAAACAACTTTGATGTATCTCATTTCTCTGGTTATATGTCATTTTCACCTTAATAAGCAAATGTGATTACATATACTGTTCACAAACACAAGTGATGGAAAAAAATAGTGATATTCAAAACTTTTGCCAGATTTTCAAATGCAAACTATCAAGTTATGTGATGTATACTGAATCTTAAGCTGAAGCAACTATATTATTTATTAATAAATAAATTTTTGATATGAGACATTTCAACTGTTTTCTAGTGACACATCAGTATTCTTTTTGAGTGTTCAGATTGAAGATCATGCAACTGGAGCAACTGGGACTACATTTGGTATTTCATTGTCTGGTATAACCTACAACAAAAACAAAATATATATTAGTGACACATTTGATTGGAACATTTAGAGTTACTTCCCCTGGTAATACAAAATATAAAGCAAGTTGGCTTATTTTTTATTATTATTGAAGACTTCACAATATATGGACTTCACCTATGCAGGAACAACAGACGTTTTCTCTTAAATTTATTAAATTGCTTGGCTGAGAGCAGCTGGATACGACCACAGAGGTCCAACCCTGAACAGTTGGAGAAAAATGTACACAATATTAGCACTTGATACAGGTCTAAATTTGGATTGTAATTAAATATTTGACACAAAAAAGGTTTCTGACACAGAATAACTGTAGTCAAAGAACAATTGATTATATGATTTGAATTTATATTTAATCATTTGCTTTTGTGCAATACACTATGCTGTTGCAAATTGACAACCTTTTTTGCCCCCCCCCCCCCCCTCCCCAATTCCTAAATGGTTTAAGCAGCAACCACCCCAAAGTCAATCCTAACTGTCCCTTTGTGGTATGGAAACTTATGGTATAATTTCAGAAAGATTCATACACTTAAACACAAGTTATTGTCTGGAAACTACTAAAATGCTTATTTTGGCCCCTAATTCCTTATGTCACATGTCCATTGTCCTTGACCTGAATTATACTTACATTGTCTACAACATGTTTGTATACCATACCATGTTTATTGATGTAATATGTGGAAAGGCCATCAGTCCATCTACAAAAGACAATAGAAGATTAGTCAAGCTATTAAACTCAACAAATTTCAGCTATGAACAGATTTTTTTTTCTGCAAGTGAAAGAACTTGAAGTTGATATTGTCATGCTCTGATTTTATATTTTACCTAATCAATAACATGGTCACTTTGCTAGTTTCAAATTCTATTTTAATTCAAGACCCTGCTTACAAAGGCCTCTTAGGTATGAAAACTAAACATATCAATTTAACAAATTAACAAAGAATATATACCGTCATTAAACTTGAAAAACAGATGATAAACATATGGAGCAATATTGTCCATGTTATCTCCCCCTGAATTTCACAAAATTTGTACAAAAGTTGTCTCCCATTTAGAATGACTGTCTTCATGAGAATGATGAGAATAATTTTTGTGTGTACTCCTGCACATTATTACTAAAAAAAAACCCATATTTTCAAAAATTGTATGTTTGTCATGGAACTGATTTATTCTTGTTAATACTTCAGGTTTAAATCTACAGAATTTTTTTTTCAAAGAATACAATTTGTTTACTTGAATGTCTATTTTGACATTAATATATGTATTGTAAGGGTGTTATAATGCAAAAATAAATGAAGTTGCTGGAAATTGACAAGTATGACTTACTGTGAATCCTTTTCAACATTTTCCCTGTATTTTCCTGGATAGAAATTCCAAAACTTTAAAGATGCTGTGTTGGATAACCCAGCAACCCTCCATCTAACTTTCACTGCTCCATCCTCAGGGTGGACTGTTATTTTAAGTAGTTGTACAGTGATTTGAGTGTACTTGAAATATGCCAATATCCTGATCACAGATAGATTTAAAGAATACATGCCAATGCCACTGAAAAAAATAAATATTGTCACATAACTGAACTTTATTTGCCATCAGCTTATGAGTCATAATGTAATCTTTTTTAAAATAGACTTTTTACTTAATTACAATTTACACAAACACAAGGTTCTCTCAGTCTGGTTTATATCAACATTAACTTCAAGCTTTAAGTTTGGATCACTGTTGATTCATTTGTATTTGTGGGATCATACACATTTTCTTAGATTTCGTGGGTATGTACATGAACCATGATTTTTAACGTGCAACTATAAAAATTTATAAATACAGAGTTACCATTTTCTACTACCGGTACATCTAACACCAAATCAAATTTAATAGCAGTTTAAAATTATGAAGTATGATTTCATGTTTGATCACAATTTTAAGAACATGTCTATTTTTTGCAGGAAATTTTTTCAGTTTGTCTTGTAAATTTACTATTTTTTATTTTGATAAATGGATTTAATGATTGGGTAAGGGACGATCATCAAAAATACTAACCTTATTTTGTAAATAAAAATGATGTTCAGACTGCTTGTCTATGAACTAATTAACCATTAATGTTGGGAAAGAAAATTATCATTCTAATATTTGCAGAAATTTGATGCTTTGATTACTTTGGTGATGCTGGTAGATCTCTGACAGATCCTGTTTAATTTATGACACTCAATGTAAGAAGTTCACCAATCATGCCAATATCAATGATAATCAATTATTTTATAGAGGTTACAATCACTCAGTGTTGTCCCCAGATCCTTAATGCACCATGGAAACATAATGCTATATTTTCATCACAGTGCTACATTCAGTCATTGTACCTGAATCGATTTTATAATGAAATTGTAAATGTACTATAATACTGTCAATGTCATCCTCCACAGTAATTCTGTTTAATGTTCATGTCTGTTTTAGGATAGACTGACTCAGTGAGAAGATTATTTTCATTTAGAATCTTCCTACTTGTAATTGAATTCTCTAAAAAATAAAGTCCTTTTCAGTTTTTCTAAGAGTACACAGTATCCTTAATTTGTATGTTGACATTTATATAACTTTGTGTTTATTTCAAGCATTTCCATTATTTTGATCCAGTCTATAAACCAAGAATTCCAGTCAAGGAGCTGTCTCAAAGTTTTAGTGAGGTCAGAGTTTTTCCTTTATGTTTTAGCCAGTTCTATGACTTTGAGATGAAGAACAGCAATAAAGTTGTTCCTTTGCTTTTGGTTTTTAATAATTTTGTGTATAGAATTGATACACCATATCCTTTCTTTTACATTCATCAAAAATAATAGCGATTTACTGAGTGCCTTTTAACTACTTACGAGGTTTTTCTATTCCATATATTGTTCACAAATACCACTTTCGGGTCGTATATTGAATAGTCCATCACCTTATTAAAAAAATGTGGAAGCTGAAATGGAAGAAATTTTAAAATAACTGTACAGACTACAGAAAATTTATAATAACAGTAAGAGTTACACAATGCTAATCGCCGTCAACTATAATATAATTATATACCAGGTAATATGAAATTATTGTCAACTACATACAAATTGTTGTAAAATTTTTTGAATCTTTTTGGGCTTTGAACCATATAGAATTCTCTTTGGAAAATCGTAATCGTTGACCACTAGATAAACATTCTAAAATTGATATTTTAAAAGGAAATTATGAATTGCAGTGGGCAAAGAGATACCATCTAGGAAGATTTGAATGTGTAATAAAAAAAATATAATTCGTGTATGACTTGCATATCTACTACACAATCTTGAATGTGATTGGTCTGTTATCATATTCACTGTCTGACCTTAATGTAGAATCTACTTTCATAACCATTGTCCAATGTAAACACTATGATGATTTTACTGTAATATAGTCATACTGGGGTTCTAAGAAAGTTGAAATTAAAAAATAAAGATAAAATGTTTGGGTTGAGAATATTTAAGGATTAAACAGATTTCTAGATGATCATTGATGTGTAAACTGGTTCTATGACTCAACTAGAGGCTCTAAAGAGCCTGTGTCGCTCACCTTGGTCTATGTGCATATTAAACAAAGGACACAAATGGATTCATGACAAAATTGTATTTTGGTGATGGTGATGTGTTTGAAGTTCTTACATTACTGAACATTCTTGCTTCTTACAATTATATATGTTACAGGGAATTTGTGAAATCAGTGATTTTGTAAAATCACTGAACTGATTAGTGATTTTAAAAAATCCCTGATTTTGACTAGTGATTTTACAAAATCCCTGAAATAATTAAGATCTTTTTTACAGATTCACTGATTAAATTCAGGGAATTTGTAAAATACATTCGTTCATTTTTATTAAGAATTTCTGTGGAAAAAAAGACTACAACAGTAACACTCAATAAGTTTGAGGTTAATTTAGTCTTTATTTTAATGTTAAGTGAGCGGTTTTCATGCACAAAACAACTGACATACTGTAGAACAATGGCTCAGGCACAAATGTCTTAAAATCAAGAGCAAACATACACACAAAAGTTACTTCAAATAGTTGAGGTAAAATTAGAGTGCAACATATGGAACCAGGGAAAATATGATAAACATTTTGGAATATTTTGTCAACGAGCCACAGAAAGAAGACAAAACAAACTCTTATCACTACCGTGTTTGAAAGAAAGTTACTGTTTATTATATTTTTCTGTTTAATTACTGTAGAAAATAAAACCAATTATATAAACTTTTTAAATCAAATACAAAAACTGATCAGAATATTAGGTTGATTGCTGTCATTAGAGAAGAAAAACACATTTGTAAGGTATAAGAAATTGAGTGGGTTAGTGTATGTGATCCAGTGGCAAATATTACATGCATATCAGATCAAGAGCATCTTATTGCTGCATGAAAAAGTGTTGTATTATTAATTTGCTGCCTACAAAATAACATTTATATTCACAAAATAATAATAAAATTAAAAAAATATTGGTAATAACACTTTGTTTTGTACTTGCATGTTTATGAATAGGTTAACCTAACCAAGCAAAAATAAACAAAGTTTACCTACTTTGGTCATTTATCAGACACATGTATTCTATCACAAATTCGTATAACTTTGAACAAGTTTCTAAAATTTCTCAACTCTTTAAATCCAAATAAAATAAATATTTTATTGATAAATGAAAGTATGAAGTTCTTCAATGTGAAGATTTGAAAAAATTGTTAAAAACAATATTAATCTGACGAAGATGTTTTAAAAATATTATGAAGACATGTACAGCATAGTTAAGAAAATTCACATATCAATAGCTTATAGTGGTAAACTTGTCTTGCAAAAATAAGAAAATTCAAAGTGGTCTAAATACCCGTTTAAATGCCTTTTAGTCATTATCATTATACACAAGTTCTAGCTCATAGTGTTTATTAAACAAATATATTTCTAAATCATTAGTGATCATTCATTTGGTTTATCTTTATATTAAGAAAAACACATTTCTAATAGCATGTTATACTTTATTGTAATCAGGGATTTTACAAAATCCCTAGCTCTATTTTCAGTGATTTTGTAAAATTCCTAACAATTTCAGGGATTTTACAAAACCACTGAAACTGTTAGTGATTTTACACAATCACTGATTAGTCCAGTGATTTTACAAATTCCCTGTAACATATATATAATGAACTTTGCCCATTAGTAACAGAGAAAAATATTTGGTAAAAATTTACATTAATATACCAAATTAATGAAAATTGTTAAAAATTGACTATAAAGGGCAATAACTCCTTAAGGGGTCAATTGACCATTTAGGTCATGTGGACTTATTTGTAGATCTTACTTTGATGAACATTATCGCTGTTTACAGTTTATCGCTATCTATATTATAGTATTCAAGATAATAACCAAAAACAGCAAAATTTCTTTAAAAATTACCAATTGGAGGGCAGCAACCCAACAACCGGTTGTCCAATTCATTTGAATATTTCAGGGCAGATATATATTGACTTGATTAACAATTTAAAGGGAAACTTCGCAAAAAAATCAAAAATTGATATTATGTTCATTCTGTATAAAAATGTTCAAATTCATAGATATTAAAGTTTTATTCCGCTAGATAAGCGATCACCATCGATTTTAAATTTAGAGTATCAATTCTCCGAGATCCGCCATCTTGTCTTCTTTCCCGATGAATAAAAACGATATGTCTATAAACCACAAAGAAACAAAACTACAGTAACCGATGTAGTCGTAATTGCGTGTCTTGTCAATCGTACGGTTGTTTAATACGACTAACTAACTTGATACGGAAAATATTCTTACTTTTTTTAAATTACCCTAGTCTGTTGTTTTTAAACTGTTGATATTGGAATTAGGTGAAAAGTCAAAGTTGAAATCATAAATAAGTGTTCCGTGAAAATTGTTTTCGAAAATCTAATTTGTTCATAATTCTTTAAAGTAATAAACTTTTTTCAAATATATTTTAATCTGCCCTTATCTGATCACCAGCATGGCTAAAGGTATTACTTCCAAAGGTATTGTGAGGGGTGTGAGGTGACACGTCCAGGTATTCAAGCGATTTCCTGTCGGGCTTGCAAGTTCTGCAGGTATTGATCAGTGTACACGGCTGATAACTTATAATTTATAACTTTCCATTTTGAACTATCAGATGTATAATATACAACTCTGTCTTACTTGTCATTACTAAACTCATACGCTTGTTTATAAATAACATTTCTGGTGTAAAGAATATAATTCATAATATATAAATAATACCCAAAAAATAAGATTTGATGAAATTAAAATCTATTTAAATATTTTTTCCAAGGGTGAATTTGGGAAAATGTAATATATAGTCATTGTCAATAGTGAAGGACAGATTGGAACAGACCAGAAATATTGATTTAAAAAAATGTACGCACTTGCCGACGATTCGTTTATACGACTGGATATAAAGTTACGGAACTATAGCGCAATTTAAAATATATACGTGTATACATTGAACATAAGAAAAAAACATATATTTTGAACAAATAGGGGTAAAAGTGTTGTAAATAGACTAGCCAACGTATGCCAACAGTA
The DNA here is from genome assembly GCF_963676685.1 of Mytilus edulis. Lineage (NCBI taxonomy): Eukaryota > Metazoa > Mollusca > Bivalvia > Mytilida > Mytilidae > Mytilus > Mytilus edulis. The sequence goes on from NC_092345.1 coordinate 3,630,319, forward strand.
TGTAATCATCGAATGTCGATAGACTACAGTTGTATACCAAAAGAAGAAGAGAACCAATTTGATTTAAATACAGGTCGATGTATAACTTTTGCTTTGGTTCATTGAAGCTGTGGACCTAGGAAAATCACAGATTTATATTTCAATAAGATTGTTCTCAAACAAAGGAAGGAATTCGTCATCACAATTGTTATATATGCCACTGGACGAACACTAATTATCCCCAGGGGATGTGAATATTTTGCTGGGAAACTTTTGAGTATCAAAGTTTCAAATTAATTTCGGGATTTATTTTCTTTCTTGGTATTCAATAACCGAAAAAAGAATAAATTACTTGTTCGCTAAATAGGGATATTCTTGTCAGATAAAAGAATTTTAGTTATATTTAAAAAATAGGGAAATATGACATTAAATTGGTTCTGTCTTTTTTTAAACATCGTTAAAACGATGTGTGTCTAAGGTGAACGCCACAAGAACCCTGTAATACTAGTACGAGAGTATAGCATGTAAACATTCCTTCTCAATAATATGGAAAACTTTTCATACAGATTGACAACTCATTGTCCGATATGCATGTAATATTTGCCACATGACGCCCATAGTTCTTTCTACCATCATCACCTTATTCCTTGATATTGCTGTAAACATCGATGGTTCACACCCAAACAAAATGGGAGTAATGAACCTTCAGAGCTTCTCCGTGTTATACACTTGTGAAATATATAGACGAAATTTCTGTATTGAAATGAATCTACATCTCACAAACAGGATTTTCAAATAACGATTTTGAGTAATCACCTTACAAACCAATATAAACGTATGGCAAGATATAACCATGAAGGAATTTAGTTTTTGTCAGAACTCATCACTATATCATAAACGTATACGTATATATATGCATACAGTTTCAAATATCAAGAACAAGCGTTCGATGTCGATAGTCTGTTCTCTACCTGTTCAGAGTTAGACATGTCACTTGTTCATTCTTGGAAGCCTTCATATTCCCCGTCTAACGATGGGAACTCTTTCTGATTGTGTTGACTATAAATGCTTGTATGGTAATTCTGTCGTTTATCTGTACAAGCGGTTGCATTTCCTCTCCTTTCCCAACAAACAAACGAACGAAACGCAACTAGTCTGATTTCTCTGGAGCTCATCCTCAATGGCTCTTATACGTCAGGAAACTTACATGTATACTAATAATGATTGTTTCATGAACAACGATGTATGAACGAACTATTATAAATTCGTCAATATCTGTAATGCATGACTAAAGTATAACTTTTATTACAACTACTGTATTACTTATTTGGATTAATGACGGCTATCATGTTCAACATTGCACAACTATTATCATAGAATTTTAAAAAAAATCCTCAAAAATCCTCAAAAGATATAATGCCTTAGCTTAGATAATTAGTATTCTTTTCACAAAAAGTTCGTGTAAATGATTGTCAAATGAATTTAATTATGTAAGAATAAAATGTTAAAAAGAAACTAAAAAAAAATTATGCATGTTGTATGTTGTATTTTTTTGTCAATTAAAAACTTTAAAATTGCAATAGTTTTATTAGCATTTAAACACAGCCAGATTTGAATACAAGTTAAGAAATTCCGGTAAAGTCAATGATATCAAACAGATGTACAATGGTATATCAAATTGGGTAATATTGCATTTAGTTTTTATTAAAGATTAAAACTACTATTTTTTGCTTCATATTTGAATCTTTACGCCAATTGCCGCTAAGAAAGTAATCAAAAATTGTTTCCTTTTATTTTTATACACTTTCGGAATTACGAATCTGAATTTTATTTTCAATTAATTTACACAATTTAATTATTGTATCTTTATTCTCATCGTGTATTTAATCTTAGTGTATTAACATCATGACAGCATATACTCTAATCCTTTCTATTTATCCTTTCCAAATAACAACATTTATACCTGTGTACGCTTGAACTCACACCTGCGGCTAAATAGCTACAAGGTAAACGAATTGACCTCAAGCCGAGAAATATACAGTGACCTTTACAAAATAATATACACACTCTGCTCACACATTAGTTGCATTGAAATGATTATCAAAACAATAACGGTAAATAGAACTGAAATATTTTCAGTTCAATATCAGTAAAAATGTTCAATAAATATTTTATGAAAAAAATCTCAACAATAATTAATTAAATTTATTCAAAAACATTTACTAGAGATAATTTTATAGGAGTTTAATTCAATCAATACAAAACGGTATATATATGCATATTCACTTTCGTTCATTCTTATATTGTGGTTTATAACTTCGACCATTCGTCAGCTGTGCGCTTTTAATTACGTATATTGTCGATAAGCTATAAGAGTTAAACAGATTTTATTTTTTCCCAGAATTCAATAAATCGGGCTAATACGTCACGACCCACTCGAGAATTCAACCAAAAAAGTTACAAATACTTGATTTTCTCCGTTATTAGAAGGAATATAAATTTAAAACTTTGCAAATGTGTTTTTTATGTTAAGATGAACATAATTAGATGATATGTAAAAAATCGCGGAATTTCCCTTTAACTCCTTGTCAAATTTCCTCTAAATGATTTGGTTTCAGAGTTATAAGCAAAAAACTACATTTTACCCCTGTTCTATTTTTAACCGTGGTGGCCATCTTGGTTGGATGGCCAGGTCATCGGACACATTTTTCAAACAAGGTACCTCAAAGATGATTGTGGCCAAGTTTGAATTAATTTGGCCCAGTAGTTTCAGAGGAGAAGATTTTTGTAAAAGATAACTAAGATTTACGAAAAATGGTTAAAAATTGACTATAAAGGGCAATAACTCCTAAAGGGGTCAACTGACCATTTCGGCCATGTTGACTTATTTGTAAATCTTACTTTGATGAACATTATTGCTTTTTACAGTTTATCTCTATCTATAATAATATTCAAGATAATAACCAATCAAAGTGATGGGAATCACTCATGGAAAGATTAGAAGAATAGTTTGAATTATTTCATATTAAGGTATGTATGGTGGGGGAAAATGAACATTTATAAAGCACTATTGCTGAATATTGCATTTACAGCAGGTCTTTAGAAGGAAACTTGCTTTTCCAGTATGAGGATAAAATGAGCTCAAATTAAATAATATGGGTCTCTTAATTTGCACAATTTTATTTAAACTGCAGTTCATATCTTATCGAAATTATGTTGTCGGTTCTGAACATGTTTCAAAATAACAAAAAAATGCAAAAATTCTTCTGGTAAATGTTACCAACTATCCTTGTAAGACATAAATCTGGACCAACAGCTTAAAACTTTAAAGTGTGAACAAAAAAAATTGAAAAATGTTGTTTTGGAGCATTTTGTAAGTTGAAACAGAGGTTATACGGCATTGAAGATTAAAAGCTTTAGAGTGCCTTTTGGTCAATTTTTAAAGTATTTTTCAACACAGGGCATTGAAATAATGTTCTTTTTCAACGTAAACCAATTAAAAAACTTATCTTATTGAAATGTGGATTCTTTCTTGATTGCAAAAATATATATTCACTTCTAATAAAAATTCAAATGACTAAAATAGACATAATGATTGACAGGAAATAAACTAATAAACAATGGTTTGTTATAATTAAAAGCTTTAAAAGTTTTAAACTGTTTCAAGCCAATTCCTGATGAAAAAAAAAGTGTACCAATTTAATTGTTGATTAATTACTAACATGATTATTGGAAATTTATCAAGTAAATTATAGGCCTTACTTAAATACTTTTTATTTATTCATATTTATATTCATATTTCATTTTTTTTAAGATCTTGTTAATCCATTAGTCATTTATCTTTCAGATATAATTTACAGAATCACTTTATGTAATATAGATCAAAAGTAATTGGCAATAAATAAATCTATCATCCTTATAAATATCAAACATCTAATATACACATTTGTGTATTCAATTATGAGGTCAAATACTTGTGTATTAACAATTATATGTATATTAAGTGGTCTGTTTAATTATGTAAGACTGAGGTTGATAGGTAATTTGGTCAATTTGATTGGCAGTTTAGGAGGTGGGGCATTGTAATTAAAGGTCCACCTTGTCTCTGATTGTTTAGTGATAATGACAGTTGTCAATCATACTAGTTGAATCAATACCCAGTTACCTAATCAAAATGTTTTTAAACAGCCTGCACATCAACACACCTTAATGACATACATTCTTGAATGAACTGCTCCAATAATATACCCAGGTTTTTTTCAGTTTATATGTGTATTATGTGCACATACATGAGAACCATAGGGAACTATATTTCAGTGTGAATACATTTAGTAACAGTAGCTAACCTGTCCTGTTGTTAGGGAGGCCGGTGCATAAGTAAAGATTTAGAACAAGTTCTAATCTTTCCAAAAACAGCAAAATTTCCTCAAAATTACCAATTCAGGGGCAGCAACCCAACAACAGATTGACCGATTCATCTGAAAATTTCAGGGCAGATAGATCTTGACCTGATAAAACATTTTTACTCCATGTCAGATTTCCTCTAAATGTTTTGGTTTTTGAGTTATAAGCCAAAAACTGCATTTTACCCCTATGTTCTATTTTTAGCCATGGCGGCCATCTTGGTTGGTTGACCAGGTCACGCCACACATTTTTTAAACTAGATACCCCAAAGATGATTGTGGCCAACTTTGGATTAATTTGACCCATTAGTTTCAGAGGAGAAGATTTTTGTAAAAGATTACTTAGATTTATGAAAAATGGTTAAAAATTGACTATAAAGGGCAATAACTCTTTAAGGAGTCAACTGACCATTTCGGTCATGTTGACTTATTTGTAAATCTAAGTTGCTGAACATTATTGCTGTTTACAGTTTATCTCTATCTATAATAATATTCAAGATAAGGCCAACTTAAATTAATTAGTAGATTTTCATCCAAATTTTTGAAAAAATGGGGCGGGTGGGAGGATTTTATTTTTTAAATTCTATTCCATATGAAACCTTCTTGTTACGTGTTATTCATATATGCAAGTGTTATAATAAGCTTATATCATGTAAATACATCCATAAGGTATCGTGTATAAGACAATTAAAAATCAAAACCAAGGAGTAACCAAAGACTCATAAAACCAAGACATTTACATCAACAGTTACAAATAATAAGAAGAACAACACGAACTCCACTAAAAACCGGGAGTGAAATCAGGTGCTCCGGCATGGTAAGCATTTCCTGCACCGTATACGGCACCTGTCATTATGTTATTTCTATTTTCAGTTCTGTAATGATGGAAGGTTGTTATGACTGAGGAAGAATATCACTGAGATATGATTTCTGACACACTTTTGTCAAAATGGCAAATCAGCTCATGATGGCGACCATAAAATTGCTTGAGTGATGACGTAAAATCAACGTACTTTGAGCTAGCTCTAGAGTAACGTATCACTTTAGACACATATACTCCATATGCTGGTGCCTCTTTTTCAAATTCGTAAATATATATCTCTGATTAGCAACCACTGTTCTACATGTAATTGCCGCTTTAGAAACCTATTTTATAGTAAACAACAGAAATGTGGAGAAATGTTCTTTTCAGTTGGACTACCTACATCAAATGTATTTTGCTTTCTAAGCAATGTTGTTATGTCCTAGTAAAATGACGCAAATGCATTGATATGCAAACGAGTACGATAAGTACAGAAAACTAGAGGCTCTCAAGAGCCTGTGTCGCTCACCTGTTAATGTGTTTACTGATGTCGGCCATCTTCGTTGGTAGGCGGGGTCATTAGACACTTTTTTTTTAAATAGATACCCTAGTATTATGATTGTGGCCAAGTTTGGTTAAATTTGGCCAAGTCGTTTTAGAAAAGATTTTTATACAAGTTACAAAAATGACGAAAAGTTGTTCAATATTGACTATAAAGGGCAATAACTCCTTAAGGGGTCCTCTAACAATTTTGATCATGCTGACTTATTTGTAGATCTTACTTTGCTGAACATTATTGCTGTTTACAGTTTATCTCTATCTATAATAGTATTCAAGATAATAACCAAAAACTGCAAAATTTCCTTAAAATCACCAATTTTAGGGCAGCAACCCAACAACAGGTTGTCCGATTCAACTCAAAATTTGTGAGGGGATATATCTTATTCTGATGGACATTTAAATCTTGAAAGATTTGCCCTAAATGTCTTAGTTTCAAAGATATAAAGCAAAAACTGCATTTTACCACTATGTTCTAATTTTAGCCATGTCGGCCATTTTGTTTGGCAGGCTGGGTCATCGGACACATTTTTTAAACTATAATCCACAATGATAATTGTGGCCAAGTTTGGTTAAATTTGGAAAAGTAGTTTTGGAGAAGAAGATTTTTAGAAAAGTTACAAAAAATGACGAAAAGTTGTTAAAAATTGACTATAAAGGGCAATAACTCCTTAAGGGGTCAACTGACAATTTTGGTCATGTTGACTTATTTGTAGGTCTAACTTTGCTGAACATTATTGCTGTTAACAGTTTATCTCTATCTATAATAGTATTCAAGATAATAACCAAAAACTGCAAAATTTCCTTAAAATAACCATTTCACAGGCAGCAACCCAACAACAGGTTGTCCTATTCGTCTGAAAATTTCAAGGCAGATAGATCTTGACCTGATCAACCATTTTACCCTTGTCAGATTTGCTCTAAATGCTTTGGTTTTTGAGTTATTAGCCAAAAACTGCATTTTACCCCTATGTTCTATTTTTAGCCATGGCGGCCATCTTGGTTGGTTTGACGGGTCACGCCACACATTTTTTAAACTAGATACCCCAAGGATGATTGTGGCCAAGTTTGGTAGAATTTGGCCCAGTAGTTTCAGAGGAGAAGATTTTTGTAAAAGTTTACGGACGACGGACGACGGACGACGGACGACGGACGCAGGACGACGGACGACGGACGCCAAGTGATGAGAAAAGCTCACTTGACCTTTCAGGTCAGGTGAGCTAAAAAAGAAAACTCAAACAGTGTTGAAATAGTAGGGTTAGTCCTTAATATGCAAGATGCAAAATTAAAATTACAATGTAGAACATAAAGTTGTTTAATGACTCTATCGTGGGTATTGGGACAGATGATGTTTGCTGTTTTTCTATAAAAAACGAAAGTCATGGCTAAATCTAAATCTAAGAGCTTGCTATAAATTAATAAATTAAAAATGCGTATGTTTGTCGATTTTCTGAACTCAATATACGGTCACCAATCTAAAAAGTTCATGCTTGTGTCAATTTCTTTATTCCAGTCAAATGTGTTCCAAGATTCTTACGCTTTTAGGTGTCATTCACAGTCTAATTTCTGGACACAAAGTCATTGTATAAATAAAATAAATCCAAGGTGTTTTACTCACAAACATTTGTGTCATTTGTGACATACGGCGATTTGCGTTCTTTGACACAGCGTATTACTCGTAATCCGAATATTTCACGCCCTTCTCGTAATTAATCTCTATTCTCGGTAAATGATGTTGTCATCATAGATCAGCAGAATATATCGACTTAATGATTCAGTAAGAATACTCTAAGAAATACGAAAACCGTAATTGAAACAGGAAGTTTTACATGAAACGAAATTATCTACGGTTACCGGTAACGGAAATGAACAAAATCCGGAAATCGTACTTTTTTTCATAAATAAAAAAAATCGGGGCGGGCGGGGATGAAAATCTATCAATTAATTTTAATTGGCCCAATAACCAAAAACGGCAAAATTTCCTCAAAATTACCAATTCAGGGGCAGCAACCAAACAACAGGTTGACCAATTCATCTGAAAATTTCAGGGCAGATAGATCTTGACCTGATAAACATTTTAACCGACATCAGATTTCCTCTAAATGCTTTGGTTTTTGAGTTATAAGCCAAAAACTGCATTTTACCCCTATGTTCTATTTTTAGCCGTGGCGGCCATCTTGGTTGGTTGACCGGGTCACGCCACACATTTTTTAAACTAGATACCCCAAAGATGATTGTGGCCAAGTTTGGATTAATTTGGTCTAGTAGTTTCAGAGGAGAAGATTTTTGTAAAAGATTACTTAGATTTATGAACTAAAGGCTCTAAAGAGCCTGTGTCGCTCACCTTGGTCTATGTGCATATTAAACAAAGGACACAAATGGATTCATGACAAAATTGTATTTTGGTGATGGTGATGTGTTTGAAGTTCTTTCTTTACTGAACGATTTTGCTTCTTACAATTATATCTATAATGAACTTTGCCCATTAGTAACAGAGAACTATATTTGGTAAAAATTTACATAAATTTACCAAATTAATGAAAATTGTTAAAAATTGACTATAAAGGGCAATAACTCCTTAAGGGGTCAACTGACCTTTTTGGTCATGTTGACTTATTTGTAGATCTTACTTTGCTGAACATTATTGCTGTTTACAATTTATCTCTATCTATAATAATATTCAAGATAATAACCAAAAACAGCAAAATTTCCTCAAAATTACCAACACAGGGGCAGCAACCCAACAACCGATTGACCGATTCATCTGAAAATTTCAGGGCAGATAGATCTTGAACTGATAAACATTTTTATTCCATGTCAGATTTCCTCAAAATGCTTTGGTTTTTGAGTTATAAGCCAAAAACTGCATTTTACCCCTATGTTCTATTTTTAGCGGTGGTGGCCATCTTGGTTGGTTGACCAGGTCATGCCACACATTTTTTAAACTAGATACCCCAAAGATGATTGTGGCCAAGTTTGGATTAATTTGGCCCAGTAGTTTCAGAGGAGAAGATTTTTGTAAAAGATTACTTTAATTTACGAAAAATGGTTAAAAATTGACTATAAAGGGCAATAACTCCTAAACGGGTCAACTGACCATTTTGGTCATGTTGACTTATTTGTAGATCTTACTTTGCTGAACATTATTGCTGTTTACAGTTTATCTCTATCTATAATAATATTCAAGATAATAACCAAAAACAGCAAAATTTCCTCAAAATTACCAATTCAGGGGCAGCAACCCAACAACCGATTGACCGATTCATCTGAAAATTTCAGGGCAGATAGATCTTGACCTGATAAACATTTTTATCCCTGTCAGATTTCCTTAAAATGCTTTGGTTTTTGAGTTATAAGCCAAAAACTGCATTTTACCCCTTTGTTCTATTTTTAGCCGTGGCGGCCATCTTGGTTGGTTGACCAGGTCATGCCACACATTTTTTAAACTAGATACCCCAAAGATGATTGTGGCCAAGTTTGGATTAATTTGGCCCAGTAGTTTCAGAGGAGAAGATTTTTGTAAAAGATTACTTTAATTTACGAAAAATGGTTAAAAATTGACTATAAAGGGCAATAACTCCTAAACGGGTCAACTGACCATTTTGGTCATGTTGACTTATTTGTAGATCTTACTTTGCTGAACATTATTGCTCTTTACAGTTTACCTCTATCTATAATAATATTCAAGATAATAACCAAAAACAGCAAAATTTCCTCAAAATTACCAATTCAGGGGCAGCAACCCAACAACCGATTGACCGATTCATCTGAAAATTTCAGGGCAGATAGATCTTGACCTGATAAACATTTTTACCCCATGTCAGATTTGCCCTAAATGCTTTGGTTTTTGAGTTATAAGCCAAAAACTGCATTTTACCCCTATGTTCTATTTTTAGCCTTGGCGGCCATCTTGGTTGGTTGACCGGGTCACGCCACACATTTTTTAAACTAGATACCCCAATGATGATTGTGGTCAAGTTTGGTTTGATTTGGCCCAGTAGTTTCAGAGGAGAAGATTTTTGTAAAAGTTAACGACGACGGACGACGACGGACGACGCCAGACGCCGGACGCAAAGTGATGGGAATAGCTCACTTGGCCCTTCGGGCCAGGTGAGCTAAAAATGGTTAAAAATTGACTATAAAGGGCAATAACTCCTAAAGGGGTCAACTGACCATTTCGGTCATGTTGACTTATTTGTAAATCTAAGTTGCTGAACATTATTGCTGTTTACAGTTTATCTCTATCTATAATAATATTCAAGATACATGTAATAACCAAAAACAGCAAAATTTCCTCAAAATGACCAATTCAGGGGCAGCAACCCAACAACGGGTTGACCGATTCATCTGAAAATTTCAGGGCAGATAGATCTTGACCTGATAAACATATTTACCCCGATGTCAGATTTCCTCTAAATGCTTTGGTTTTTGAGTTATAAGCCAAAAACTGCATTTTACCCCTATGTTCTATTTTTAGCCGTGGCGGCCATCTTGGTTGGTTGACCGGGTCACGCCACCCATTTTTTAAACTAGATACCCCAATGATGATTGTGGCCAAGTTTGGTTCAATTTGGCCCAGTAGTTTCAGAGGAGAAGATTTTTGTAAAAGTTAACGACGACGGACGACGCCGGACGCCGGACGCAAAGTGATGGGAAAAGCTCACTTGGCCCTTCGGGCCAGGTGAGCTAAAAACGTAACGTGAAAGTCCGTCAGACTATTATTCAGTTTGTGAGACAATCCATTCACTTTAAACATCAATTACCATAACCTCTAGAAAATGAGTTTCATCCTCAAGTAATACATACTGTTTCTGCCAATCTTTCTTTAACAGCATTCAACTGTTCCATGGAAGGCTTCCCCAGACTTTTGTCATCAGGGGTTTTTAAATCTGTTTTGTCTGGTGATGAAGGTATGGGTTGACTGCTATACCATGATATACTGCTTTTCAAAAATTCTAATTCTTCTTGAGGTAGATTTATACTCTCTAACGTTGAACTTATTTCTCTTGAAATGTCATTTTGTAGAAATTCTAATGATTTGCCGGCACTGGAGTTTGAACAAATACTTAAAAACTCAGAACTGGCATGATCATTGTTTTGGCCACTTTCATATGTAATTTCAAGACTCCTTTTCAATCTTGGAAGAATACACAATGTAGATAAATCTGAATTTATTATGAGTAAATCTTTTCTCCAATCAAAATGGTTTTGTTCTTTTTCTCCAACAGAATATTTATTTTTGTCACATGATGTCACATTGTCACTGCACCAGAAAAATAAAGCAACACTGTCCGAAGAGTTTTGATTCTTATTGTTTACTTTTACTTGTTTTTGACTGGGATCAAAGATCACAGGTAAACATGGCACCTAGAAAATAAAGAAGTAAACATTCATTTTTTATGCCTAAATTTGGCCGTTAGTTTTCTTGTGTGAATTGTTTTACATAGTCATTTCGGGGCCTTTTATAACTGACTATGCGGTATGTGCTTTGCTCTTTGTTGTAAATTTCTGTGTCAATTGGTCTCTTGTGGAGAGTTGTCTCATTGGCTATCATACCACATCTTCTTTTTTTTATATTAAGAGTTTTCTATATGTAGATAAAACAAAACAAATTCTTAGTTTTACTACAGTGAATAGCATTACCCCACATACATTTGTATTACAGAAAATGATGCTATTAACAAAATAATATGTTTTCTTTCCTTTAACTTCTCTTCAGTGCTGTTACAGAGTGTTTAATTATCGGCCATTATTTCATTGAAGATTAGGACAAGTAGTAAAACTAGTATAATTGAGACGTAGTAAAACTAGTATAATTAAGACGTAGTTAAACTAGTATAATTGAGATGTAGTAAAACTAGTATAATTGAGACGTAGTAAAACTAGTATAATTGAGACGTAGTAAAACTAGTATAATTGAGACGTAGTAAAACTGGTATAATTGAGACGTAGTAAAACTGGTATAATTAAGACAACTATTGAACAGAGTCCAAATAAACTTGATTAATTCAAATATAAGTCTTTGTAAGACCTTCAACAATGAGGAAACCCCATGATTGTAATAACTATTCAAATATAAGTCATTGTAAGACCTTCAACAATGAGGAAACCCCATGATTGTAATAACTATTCAAATATAAGTTATTGTAAGACCTTCAACAATGAGGAAACCCCAGGATTGTAATAACTATTCAAATATAAGTCATTGTAAGACCTTCAACAATGAGGAAACCCCATGATTGTAATAACTATTCATAACTGTTTAATTTCATATTTTTATAAGGAACATTTCATTTGACTGTTATCTTCAATAAGCTTATCATTCACAAGCCTTCTTGTGATTATTTAGCAAGTTCTCTCTGCCAATTTATTTGATTCCATGTTTTGCAGTTCTTGAAACTTTAATAAAATATAATTATATTGAATCTAAATCACTGTGAATCTGACAAAAAGTTTATCTCTAATAGAAAATATTAGCAAACATTTTTTTCTTATGTTTGCTAATCATGCTACATGATATATCTTTTTAATTGGCATGATTTGACCTCACAAGAGTCACGCTAGTAAATTTATGGTTTTGGGAGTGAAAAAAAAGTAGTTAAGGGGAGATAATTCAAACCTCGAACAGAAAATCAAATCTTTTAAATTTGATAATCATGATAATGGGTGCAATGATATCCCTGGAACCAGAATTGTCTCTTCTTGATAATGAAATAAAAATAAAGTGTACTTTTAATATCACAAAAAAAGTTCTACCCATGGCCAGAGAACATGTGGAAAAAAGCGCCAATTCTGAACATAAAAAACCTGAAATCAGGTCATGTGCATACCTATGTAGACATGATACAGGCATATTTGACATAATCAAAACTGTATGAAATTCATAGGTTTTTACCTGGCCTTGCTAAAAAAAAATATAGTTTCAGGGTATAGTCTCCTGCTCTGAAAAGAGCTACAGTGGCTGAAAATAAGTTTTCAATTTTGATTGAATGAAAGTAATCAAGAATGACAAGATCCTTTCAAGTTAATCACTTATAATGATTGTAGAGTTTTCAACATACAATATGGTTATCCTTGAAATTAAAAAAAAAAACCTACATCATAACTATTTTAAATGTTCATCATAATTAAAAGTAAGATTTTATTTTTCCCTTTCTCAAATAGTTATGACGTACATGTAGTGAAATGTTAATATTTTGCTGTGACGCCTTCAGTAGTCTTATAAGATTTTTCCAAAACCTCCACTCCATGGACCAGCCACAAAAATTGTGACATGCGCAGGGTTTAAGCTAGGATTTTGAGGGCTTTAGACATTAGTCACTTTTGCGTGATATTAAAATCAACCTTATTTTGTGCAACAGCAATGGACCAAGGATATATATTACTAGATAATCTTTGTCAGACTTTAAAGGACTTAGGCATGCTTGACAGTTATTGTATGATCTGACTGGTTTGGCCCTTATACAATGTTATAATAAGATTCTTTAATGGAATACAGAAATTTAGTTCACGATTTCTTTTTCTGTTTGTTCCTAAGGGACATTCATGACTAACAAAATTGGATTCCATTTTTTTAAACAAGGAGTCACAGCAGAAATTAACTTGCAACAAGTATCTCTCTGCATAATCATTCCCTTGTAAAACGTCAAAATCGATATTTTGAAATAATTTCTATGAAGTTGGAACTGTATAAAAATCCTTTTTGGAACGATTTTAATGACTGTAGTGTATAAAGGAGGTTGTAAACAAATCAAAAATAGATCATGTTTACAACTTTTGGTTTTAAAATGAAATGAAAATGGGAAGTGACATGTGGATAATAAATTCAAAATGAGCCTGGTTTCATCTATGGTTTGGTTTGTGTATTATAAAAGCAGTAAATTATCCTTTTTCAATTTAAATATCTTTAGTAAGAGATATATATAAGTCTTTCTCATGTAATTGATACTAAATTATTTCGTATTTTACGTTTTAAGTGTTAAACCAGATGCTCCGCAGGGCGTAGCTTTATACGACCGCAGAGGTTGAACCCTGAACGGTTGGGGCAAGTATGGACACAACATTCAAGCTGGATTCAGCTCTAAATTTGGATTGTGATTAAATAGTTGACACAGCATAGGTTTCTGACACAGAATGAATGTGTTCTAATGAACTTAAAATTTTTGTTTTCTCTTAGAGCAATTCACTATGCTGTTGAATATTAATCCTCTCAAAAAAATGTTTGAAGAAATTTTCTTTTTTATTTATGAAATTTCAAATGAGAAAAATTGAACCCAATTTTTTTAATCACATCCCCCTTTCTCTTATTCCAAAACTAATCTCAATTAAAATTTCTAATGGAGTTTGCAACAATAACTACTCATTTAAATACATCATAAAATATTAAGATGTAAAAAAACTGCTTGTTATCACTGAATGGTAAAGATTATTTTAATTTATCAGTTGGTAGTAAAAGTGAATATACATTGTATATTGTTTATTACAAAGATTTAAGTTGATTCTGGACAAAGAAAGATAACTCCAATTAAAAAAAAATCTTTGCTATTGCACAATATTTTGCAATTAGATATTTCTTGCTTACTATTCTGGACAAAGAAAGATAACTCTAATTAAAAAAAAATTAGCTATTTCACAATATTGTGCAATTAGATATTTCTTGCCATTGCGCAATACTGTGCAATTGAAAAGACTTGCTATTGCACAATACTTAATATAATAATTTTAGATCCTGATTTGGACCAACTTGAAAACTGGGCCCATAATAAAAAATCTAAGTACATTTTTGGATTCAGCATATCAAAAAACCCCAAGATTTCAATTTTTGTTAAAATCAGACTAAGTTTAATTTTGGACCCTTTGGACTTTAGTGTAGACCAATTTGAAAACAGGACCAAAAATGAAGAATCTACATACACAGTTAGATTTGGTATATCAAAGAACCCCATTTATTCAAATTTTGATGAAATCAAACAAAGTTTAATTTTGGACCCTGATTTGGACCAACTTGAAAACTGGGCAAATAATCAAGAATCTAAGTACATTTTTAGATTCAGCATATCAAAGAACCTAACTGATTCATTTTTTGTCAAAATCAAACTAAGTTTAATTTTGGACCCTTTGAACCTTAATGTAGACCAATTTGAAAACGGGACCAAAAGTTAAGAATCTACATACACAGTCATGACAGTTAGATTCGGCATATCAAAGAACCCCAATTATTCAATTTTGATGAAATCAAACAAAGTTTAATTTTGGACCCTTTGGGCCCCTTATTATGTTGGGACCAAAACTCCCAAAATCAATACCAACCTTCCTTTTATGGTCATAAACCTTGTGTTTAAATTTCATAGATTTCTATTTACTTATACTAACGTTATGGTGCGAAAACCAAGAAAAATGCTTATTTGGGTCCCTTTTTGGCCCCTAATTCCTACTAAACTGTTGGGACCTTAACTCCCAAAATCAATACCAACCTTCCTTTTGTAGTCATTAACATTGTGTTTAAATTTCATTGATTTCTATTTACTTAAACTAAAGTTATTGTGCGAAAACCAAGAATAATGCTTATTTGGGCCCTTTTTTGGCCCCTAATTCCTAAACTGTTGAAACCAAAACTCCCAAAATCAATCCAAACCGTTCTTTTGTGGTCATAAACCTTGTGTCAAAATTTCATAGATTTCTATTAACTTAAACTAAAGTTATTGTGCGAAAACCAAGAAAATGCTTATTTGGGCCCTTTTTGGCCCCTAATTCCTAAAATGTTGGGACCAAAACTCCTAAAATCAATACCAACCTTCCTTTTGTGGTCATAAACCTTGTGTTAAAATATCATAGATTTCCATTCACTTTTACTAAAGTTAGAGTGCGAAAACTAAAAGTATTCGGACGACGACGACGACGACGACGACGACGCCAACGTGATAGCAATATACGACGAAAAATTTTTCAAATTTTGCGGTCGTATAAAAATTAAAGCACCAGAAAACTTTTCTGAATGTTTTGAATAAAGTCCTATCTTTTAAATGGAAATTGTAGAAAGTTTATATCAAATATGACGAAAATGCGTTCAAATGACGAATCTACGACAAACGAACTTCAAACATTGTCAAATTGTGATGGATTAAGAAATATTAAATTTAAATGTGAACTATCTGGGGGGAAACAATTTTGATCAAATGACGAATCTATACTCCTGGTTGTTGAAATGCTGACTGACTTGATTATCCTGGAAATAATAATTATAATTGTCAATCATGAGATTTAATAATTAAGGATTAGTAACCCATACGATGGCTATAAGTGGATTAGTTGTAATAACAACTTTTACCACCTCCATAACCTGTCATGTTGTACCCGATTCAGTGGCGGATCCAGAACTTTTCCTAAGGGGGGGCCCGCTGACTGACCTAAGGGGGGGCCCGCTCCAGTCATGCTTCGATGATTTCCTATATAATCAACCAAATTTTTCCCACCCCCTGGATCCGCCTATGCGATTATTACCTCATTGGGTCATAATCTTGTCGAAAACATGAAGACAGGTAGATTTGTAGTATTTTCATGCGAATATATTAATACTTAAAAAATTTAAGTGACAATATTGATTTGAAATACTTTCGTCATTTTGAAAACCGTTTTGTAAATAAGGAAAATGTTGAGCGCTAGCAAAATTACTGCATGCATGAAAGAAGCAGAATCTGGTTGCAGACGCGAATAATGATGAAGTGACTTTGATCACATTTTAAAGGAACATCTATGATTCAAGTTGATTAAATAATTGTTGCTTGATGACTGGTGTACAGCAGCACATATTACAGACTATAATACATTTGGAAAGAAGGGATCAATATCATTTCTGAAACAATTAAACTTGCCTCTGAATGACTGACAAGTGACTGTGCAGTTCTGGTAGTTTGAAAAGTGGACTTAAAATTTGTTCTCAATATATGAAAGCCTAATCTCTGAAACATTAGGGCCATGGCAGCAATCGAAAGTTGGTACACTTCACATGTCCTTCACCAGAAACCGGAACTTGATTTATGAATAAAGTAAAGAAATAATAAAATATTTGGTTGAAAAAATAAACAACCTATTCAACAAAAAATATTTCATTTCTTATTTCAATCACATTGAACATTAATTTTCACCAAATATATATGTTTGATCATCCATGTAAACATTTATTAAAGAATGTGATTTTGTAAAATGTCGATATACCGTCTTTTAATCAAACCGGAAGTGCATCAAGTGACAACAAGGCAAAATGACAACACAACCGACAGGATAAAATCAAACATTACCATCAAAAGAGAGGTTATCGGCAGACGAATCAAATCCAGCATTGCATATTTTGTCCAACAATGAAGTGCCAAAAAGTAGTAATAGTGTTGTCTTTTGTAATTGTGATTTTTGTATTGGAAGATGGTTTGGTAAAAGCAATGTCTCTGTCTGAAAAAAGGGAGTTAAAGTAAGTTTTAACAGTTTAAGGACATCAGATTAAGTTTGTTTTAAAAGCGCTCATTTTTTAAAAGAAAAATTAGAAGTTAAAGATAAAAATCTATTTGATCAAAAGCTTGTAGACTGTCACTTTAAAAAGTCTGAACCATAGACGGCATAGTTATTTATTGACTATTTCAGTATTTGCGAACCATAACATAAGGACCATAAGAGCTACGGTTCTGCAGCTAGTCACTGTAGTGGCACAAGAAATACTGTGGTGACATGTGTTTAAAATTTAATAAATATTTTGTACATGTATAACTTAATTTAATGATACTTCATGATGTTTTCCTGTACGGGATCCTCACGATGCAGGTAGATTGACATAATTTTGCCTTCCAAATCTTTCTTCAAGGTTTTACAAAACCGGTATGAAACATCTTGTTGTCAATGTCATGAATGTTGATGCTGCTAATCGTAGCTATTGAATTTGCCAGTAAAAAAAGGTACCTCCCCCTATTTTGTAAGCCCTAAAACAATTACCAAAATAACAAGAAATTAAACATGTCAAATGGAAACCTTAAGAACGTCATGTGGTCATTCTCCACAAAGAGAAGCCATGCTGGCTTAGCATTCAAATATTACAAATGACAATTAAATTAAATCATAAAATGTCATTTGTAATATTACTGACTGATAATTTCCTTTCTCAGCACAGTAGGGTGATAATTAAATTATCGCTAGAAACTAAGGGCGTTTGTAATATTCGAATGCCATGCTGGCTCAAGCAAGAAAATCAATCTTGTTGAGATGACAAATTATTATAATCTAGTATAAGAAGATGATGTATGATTGCCAATGAGACAACTCTCCTAAAGAGATCAAATGACTCAAAAATAATTGATTATCAACAGGTTGTTGTATGGCCTTCAACAATGAAAAAAGCCCATACTGCATATTCAGCTATTAAAGGATCCAATTTTTAATATGTGGTCCCATAGCCTTTTTGCATCCCAATTCTTTTGAATTAAATAAGGAAATATTTGTTTTAATGCAATATATTTAGAATAAAACAAATTTTTTTTTTTAAACTCAGTCTTTTATTTTTTATTTACAGATTGAAGCTTAAAGAAATGTTCTTCCATGCTTATAACTCTTACATGGTGAGTAGTTCTTAAATTTAACCCCTTAGAACAGTAAAGAAACATTTAAAATTGTTAAATATTATTTTATGTACATATAAGATACATATGTAAAATTTAAGAAATCATCTAGATTAAAGATTTACATATGCCATCAAGACATAATGAATTAGTTAATGGTTGTGCATTATCTGTTTCACAGATGACCATCAAATTTCAAGTCATAACCACAATCCATTCCTTTTTAGCTCACCTGGCCCAAAGGGCCAAGTGAGCTTTTCTCATCACTTGGCGTCCGGCGTCCGTCGTCGGCGTCCGTCGTCGTCGTCCTGCGTCCGGTGTTAACTTTTACAAAAATCTTCTCCTCTGAAACTACTAGGCCAAATTTAACCAAACTTGGCCACAATCATCATTGGGGTATCTAGTTTAAAAATTGTGTCCGGTGACCCCGCCAACTAACCAAGATGGCCGCCATGGCTATAAATAGAACATAGGGGTAAAATGCAGTTTTTGGCTTATAACTCAAAAACCAAAGCATTTAGGGCAAATCTGACATGGGGTAATATTGTTAATCAGGTTAAGATCTATCTGCCCTGAAATTTTCAGATGAATCTGACATTCCGTTGTTAGGTTGCTGCCCCTGAATTGGTAATTTTAAGGAAATTTTGTTGTTTTTGGTTATTATCTTGAATATTATTTCAGATAGAGATAAACTGTAAAAGGCAATAATGTTCAGCAAAGTAAGATCTACAAATAAGTCAACATGACCAAAATGATCAGTTGACCACTTTAGGAGTTATTGCCCTTTATAGTCAATTTTTAACCATTTTTCGTAAATCTTAGTAATCTTTTAGAAAAATCTTCTCCTCTGAAACTGCTGGGCCAAATTATTTGAAACTTGGCCACAATCATCATTGGGGTATCTAGTTTAAAAATTGTGTCCGGTGACCCCGCCAACTAACCGAGATGACCGCCATGGCTATAAATAGAACATAGGGGTAAAATGCAGTTTTTGGCTTATAACTCAAAAACCAAAGCATTTAGAGCAAATCTGACATGGGTAAAATTGTTAATCAGGTGAAGATCTATCTGCCCTGAAATTTTCAGATGAATTGGACAACCTGTTTTTGGGTTGCGGCCCCTGAATTGGTAATTTTAAGGAAATTTTGCTGTTTTTGGTTATTATATTGAATATTATTATAGATATAGGTAAACTGTAAACAGCAATAATGTTCAGCAAGGTCAGATTTACAAATAAGTCAGCATGACCAAAATGGTCAGTTGACCTCTTTAGGAGTTATTGCCCTTTAAAGTCAATTTTTAACCATTTTTCGTAAATTTTATATATCTTTTACTAAAATCTTCTTCTCTGAAACTGCTGTGCCAAATTGATTCAAACTATGCTACAATCATCTTTGGGGTTTCTTGTTTAAAAAATGTGTCCGGTGACCTGGCCATCAAACCAAGATGGCTGCCACGGCTAAAAATAGAACATAGGGGTAAAATGCAGTTTTTGGCTTATAACTCAAAAACCAAATAATTTAGAGAAAATCTGACATGAAGTAAAATTGTTAATCAGGTGAAGATCTATCTGCCCTGAAATTTTCAGATGAATTGGACAACCTGTTTTTGGGTTGCGGCCCCTGAATTGGTAATTTTAGGGAAATTTTGCTGTTTTTGGTTATTATATTGAATATTATTATAAATATAGGTAAACTGTAAACAGCAATAATGTTCAGCAAAGTAAGATCTACAAATAAGTCAACATGAACGAAATGGTCAATTGACCCCTGTAGGAGTTATTGACCTTTGTAGTCAATTTTCAATCTGCTTCCTTTGTTTAATATTCACATAGACCAAGGTGAGCGACACAGGCTCTTTAGAGCCTCTAGTTTAGTCCCCTATTGACAAAGTTAGGTTTAACTTTTAACATGTAATATTTTTGACTTATTATTAATCTTTTACTGGCCATGAGCACTAATGAGCAAAAAGACCAGTACAAACAGTACCAGTCCACCATTATCACTAATGAGCAAAAAGACCAGTACAAACAGTACCAGTCCACCATTATCACTAATGAGCAAAAAGACCAGTACAAACAGTACCAGTCCACCATTATCACTAATGAGCACAAAGACCAGTACAAACAGTACCAGTCCACCCTTACCACTAATGAGCAAAAAGACCAGTACAAACAGTACAAGTCCACCATTATCACTAATGAGCAAAAAGACCAGTACAAGCAGTACCAGTCCACCATTATCACTAATGAGCAAAAAGACCAGTACAAACAGTACCAGTCCACCATTATCACTAATGAGCAAAAGGACCAGTACAAACAGTACCAGTCCACCATTATCACTAATGAGCAAAAGGACCATTACAAACAGTACCAGTACAAACAGTACCAGTCCACCATTACCCATCTAGAGCACATTCTATTTTGCCTATCATTGATTATTTATATTTGTCCACTCTATTACTCTCCAGTTCTTTTTTTGTACCCTATTTTTTAATCCTTTGATGTGTTGGTTGATTTTTCTGTACATTAGTCCATTATTCTCTAATATTGGATTCCTACAAATGAATGGAACTAGTTGTAGAAGTGTCAACCACAGCTTTGCTGATTTTTTATGACCGTAATTTGTAAATTAAACGTACTCCATTTTTCCAATTGTAGGAGAATGCCTATCCTGCCGATGAATTGATGCCATTGAGTTGTAAAGGACGTTATAGAGGATCACAACCAAACAGAGGAGATATAGATGATAGCTTAGGAAAGTAAGATTTACAGATGATTAATTATACATTTATAATGATTGGAATACAGAGTAAACATTGATCGTGGGTTGCTTAAAGTCCAGTGGCAAATATTTCATGCATGTTCAGGGCAAACAAATATTTATCCTCAATAGCTGGATGGACTCTTATAAAGATAATCTGGCATTTACTATAAAACTCAGAATGTTTTCCATATTAAACAACAGTAAAATGGTTAACTAAAAAAAATAATCTTTCCAACAGAAACCTACCGAATGATTCTTTTAAGTTGGTTATTAGAACTAGTTTCAGTTATGTGACATAATGTATGCACACATGTTTATGTTTATACCTTTCTTAATTAATTTTAGAAATTTACAGAAAACATACACAATTGCATTTAATTTGTTTCAAATATACATTTTCATTTTTTCTTGACAGTTTTACATTGACGCTAATAGATACTTTGGACACATTAGCAGTGAGTATTTATAACATGAGAATTAAGTAAAAATGTTGGTATTGGTACGGATACATATTTCAGGACAAGTATTAGTGTCCCTGTTAAATGTTTTTGGCATGTTCAGTCGTCGGTATAACTTAAACAAGTATAACTAAGTGTAAAAGAAACTGCAGGCATTGCGTTATTGTTCAATTTTTAAAATAATTTCCTAGAAGTCTTTTGGTTCTGAAGTTTTGGAAAACTACATGTACATGTAGTCTATATCATTGATTACATGTTCATGAATATTTTAATGATTTACATGAAACAGATGTTGAAAGAAGTAAAAATAATCGTTACATGTTTACTTTTGAGATATATTATAATTTACTAGAACACACCCGTGATATCACGGGTCCGTGACTGAATTAAAGTATATAACTATGCGCAAGCCTTATTTTAGTATTAGTATTGTCATCTGATAAAGTTATGTCGATTATAAGATACACAGTTTTTCTCTGCTTTCAAGTCTTTCTGTTTGAACCCGTTGAACTGGAACTTATCAGTTATTGGTAATATTAATTATTTGGAAAACAAAAGGTCCTGGAATGGAGTATTTTTTAATCAACAGCATTGTCCTATATAAGTTATAAATAAAGTTGAATTCTTTGCTTTGCTGTTTTACGTCATGCCCACTAACAAATTGAAAACTGTACCTACATGTATACACCTTATTTTTAGTCCAGATTTTTAGTATTCGTATTGTTATCTTAGAAAGTCATACTGATTAAAATATTACAATAGGTAACAATTTGACAATTTAGTAGTGTCAACCCTGTGGTTATGACCCGTGTATATAGCATATTAGTCCTGAATACAACGTTTGGTGGTGCGCCTGTCAGATGCGGAACGTACAGAGAAGGTAATAGGTAACAGGTGAATATACTATTGGTATCGGTAGCGGACTCAACCCGGAACTTCTTAATTATTGGCAATATTAATTACGTGGAAAAGAAAAGGGCCTGGAGTGGTGTAATTTTTAATCTACACCTTTGTACTATATTAGTTATATATAAAGTTGAATTCTGTGATTCGTCGTTTTTACGTGATGACGGCTGACAAATTGGACCTCGTAATTTTAGTATTATAGATTTCTGTCTTCTCCTTCTAATCTTTGATGTAATTTTTAGGTATTGGGTGAAGTAGAAGAGTTTGATAAAGCTGTCAGATTAGTTGTATCTCAGGTGACCTTTGACACAGATGTTGTTGTATCAGTATTTGAAACAAACATTAGGGTTCTAGGGTAAGTACATGTTACCATGGTTACATGTATATAATTTTTAATGTCCTATATTTCATCTTCATTTGTTTAAGGTGGTACCCAACACCTTGACTAAAATTGATTTGGCTTGTTTAATTTTCTTAAATTTTGACAAAATGTTTACTTTCACCATATGACAAAAATTTAAAATCTCAAAAAACTGGAACCACAAACTTTATCTGAAATATTTCGTTGTATAAATAGCAGTAACACCAATTTGGATTATTGAAAAGCTTAATATTTCCTGAACAATAAAATGTAAGTAAAATGTTCATCTGATTTTCACCTGTAGTGTTATGTACCACCTTAAGGAAAACTTTATTTCACATAATTGTACATGAAGACAAAATTGTCATCTTATCAGACCAATGAAGTGTCAAAATTGAAACCAGCTTGCATTCATGCGTGACGGCGGCGTGTGAAATATGTGCTCAAAGTCACACTTATATCTCTAGATGAATTTTATAAATGCATTATGATTACTATGAACTCCAAAACATATCCTGATTGTTGAACACTCAGTGGCTCATTCTGACTGGAAAATATTTTGGTTGTTCATTTCATTCAATGATTAGACAAAGAAACTAAGCATACCAGAAACACAATAATTTTACAATCATTGATGTTTAAAAATAAAAGTTTGATAACACAGAAAAATCAAATTCATTTAATCAATTAACTTTTTAGCAACCTAAAACCTGTATTTAATTTTTTAAATTACCTATAATGATTAAAGAAGAAAATATTGATTTAAATTGAAAACTTTTACTCGTCTAAATATTTAATTATACAGTTTTCAATAGATCAAATTTAAAATAGAAATGAACATATTTTACAGGGGACTTTTAGGGGGACATGTCTTAGCAACATCACTTAAAAAGAGGAGGAAAGGAATGGAATGGTATACAGATGAATTATTATCAATGGCTAAAGATATTGGTTACAGATTATTGCCAGCATTTAATACATCTACTGGAATTCCTTATCCTAGAGTATGTCCAATTTAACACAAGATACAAACAAAATTTAATGGTACTTTTTTGCAGCAATGTCGTGTTGCATATTGTAAATGTTAAAGATCATATTTCTGAAATTTAAATTGAATTTACAACTCAATATAGTTGAGCATTCATGTGATGGTAATAACTATCATTTTACCAAAATAAGATATTTTCTTGAATCAGTCCCTATAATTTTTATGTCTTTAATAGCTATGGAACTAATCTGAGGAAGTAAAAGTACTTTAAAGTTCCCTCATCTTGTCATTGTATATGAAATATAGACATCTTCCTATATCTAAGAACACATGTTTTAAAAAATGTACTTTTAGGTAAATTTACGGCATGGTATAAGAGATATGATTAATAAATATAAAGATACTTGTACAGCATGTGCTGGAACTATGGTTTTAGAATTTGCTGCCTTGAGTCGACTTACAGGAGAACCTATTTTTGAGGTAACATATATTTTTTTCTATTTTTTCTTACTGAAATAATTTGCAATGAAATGTTTTAGTTTTTTAAAGAGAGTAAAAGTACATGGTTGTAATGAGAATGAAGTTTGTTCTTATTATTTGTATAATAAAGCATAATTGCATGAATTTCAGACAAAACTAAAAAGCATAAAATGAAAATCAAAGAACTTTACTTGATTTGCAGAACAAGTTATGAATGGATAATGCTTATAGACAAAATGATAGAGGTAAAACAATATTTTAAATTACCATATTTGATCTCTTGCACTTTTTGTAGGAGAAAGCACATAAGGCCATGGATTATTTATGGGAACAAAGACACAGAAGTAGTGATCTCGTTGGGACAGTTATTAATATACATAATGGCGATTGGGTTAGGAGAGGTATGTTGATATATTAATATACATAATGGTGATTGGGTTAGGAGAGGTATGATGATATATTAATATACATAATGGCGATTGGTTTAGGAGAGGTATGATGATATATTAATATACATAATGGCGATTGGGTTAGGAGAGGTATGATGATATATTAATATACATAATGGCGATTGGGTTAGGAGAGGTATGATGATATATTAATATACATAATGGCGATTGGGTTAGGAGAGGTATGATGATATATTAATATACATAATGGCGATTGGGTTAGGAGAGGTATGATGATATATTAATAAAATGGCACATTGTGAATTTAAAAATCAATATACAAAGACTAAATTCTGAGTGAGACTGGGACAAATTACAAAATTAATGTCAAACTGAATCTGAAAAAAAACCAACAAGGTATTAATTTGAAAAAAGATGTGTTACTCTACCCCACCAGCCTTTGCTTTTTAAATCTAAATAAAATTTGTAAAACAAGAAAAAAAACCAACCTCATTCCTATTAAACAAATGAGTTGATGCACCCTAAAAAGTCATGGCTGGTTAGATAGATTAGTTGATAATACAATGTACTGTAAACTAGATTTATTCATATGTACATAGTTTTTAGAAGGGCAGCGGTAAGTCAATTAGAAATTAAGAGAGGTCACATGGTGTTTTTTGGACAGGTACATGTACTATATAAGAGTGGTGATTAATCAAATTGAAAATGCAAAAGGGGAATATGTCAAAGAGATAACATACGACTAAAGAGCAGACAACAGTCAATGTTGAAGGCTAATGGGTCTTCAGCGTAGCGAGAGAAACCTGCACCCTGAGATTGAAAGATTATGTCTTCATCATATGTTGAAATTACTTTGTTACTGAATATTTTCTTGTTTCTGACAGAAAGTGGAGTTGGTGCTGGGATAGACTCATACTATGAGTATGTATTAAAGGCCTACATATTACTTGGTGATGATGAATATTTAGACAGATTTAACAAGGTTAGACCACCTATATAAGATAAGATAAGATAAGATAAGATATTTTTATTTCCAATTATGGGCCCCAAAGGGCATAAACATTACAACATCAATAATTTTTTCATAATACAATACAAACAATGAGATAAAAAAATTAAAAAAAAAGTTAAACGAGAACTATTTAAGTTCTTAAAGAATACGTAGATAAAGAATCTATAGTATGTTGGTTTTTTTTAATACTAATGCATTTTATTACAAGTGTGGTTGATATAGATAACAAACAAGCAGCCCAAAAAGAAAAAAAAAGAAAAATAGATATCCACATATGTATAGTACACAAAAAGTTATATATAAATCATGGTTAAAAATTTCAAATTTTACAAATATTTGTTTAATTACAAAGTTATTTGGCTGCTATGTTTCTAAAAGTCATTATAAAAGATATACTTTATTTTACAGCATTATTCAGCAGTCATGAAATATATAAGCCAGGGGCCATTATTGGTTGATGTACATATGCATAAACCAGAAGCTTTATCCAGACATTTTATGGATTCATTACTGGCTTTCTGGCCAGGTCTTCAGGTTTGTTTTTTCTGAATAGTTTTTTTTTTTTTTCATTTTTATAATAACTATAATAGTTAGACCTGAAAGTTTGATGGTGCAAGATTTTGAAGTTGGATCAAACGAGTGATGATTTAGAATTATGTGAATAAAAAAAGATATTTGGGGTCAGTGTTTGTGAGACTGGCATCAAAACAATTTTTAGAAAGGAATTAAAAACGATACTTGATCTTTATTATGCATAAGTTATTATGCATAAGTAACTGGGAATTTTTGTTTATTATTGAATTTAATTTTCCAGTTTAGTGAACTTCAGAACTCTGAATTTTTACAGTTTCGTATTTCCCTTACAACAAAGTAAATTTTGAGGTTTAAATTTTAAAATATTATATTCATGAGATCTAGAAGCCAACACATAAATATATACTCACTATTTCTGAATGGGATTTCAAAATGAAATTTACTAATATCTGATATCTAACTAAGTAATTGAATAATGAACTTATTTAAATGCTTTATACCATAGGTCTTTTAACAATAAGACATAAATTTTGTTTTTATTTGATATCAAGTTATGTTTTATTTTGCTATAGGTTTTAAAGGGTGAAATAAAACCAGCAATACAGAGACATCAGATGTTATATCAAGTTATGTTTTATTTTGCTACAGGTTTTAAAGGGTGATATAAAACCAGCAATACAGAGACATCAGATGTTATATCAAGTTATGTTTTATTTTGCTATAGGTTTTAAAGGGTGATATAAAACCAGCAATACAGAGACATCAGATGTTATATCAAGTTATGTTTTATTTTGCTATAGGTTTTAAAGGGTGATATAAAACCAGCAATACAGAGACATCAGATGTTATATCAAGTTATGTTTTATTTTGCTATAGGTTTTAAAGGGTGATATAAAACCAGCAATACAGAGACATCAGATGTTATATCAAGTTATGTTTTATTTTGCTATAGGTTTTAAAGGGTGATATAAAACCAGCAATACAGACTCATCAGATGTTATATCAAGTTATGTTTTATTTTGCTATAGGTTTTAAAGGGTGATATAAAACCAGCAATACAGAGACATCAGATGTTATATCAAGTTATGTTTTATTTTGCTATAGGTTTTAAAGGGTGATATAAAACCAGCAATACAGACTCATCAGATGTTATATCAAGTTATGTTTTATTTTGCTATAGGTTTTAAAGGGTGATATAAAACCAGCAATACAGAGACATCAGATGTTATATCAAGTTATGTTTTATTTTGCTATAGGTTTTAAAGGGTGATATAAAACCAGCAATACAGACTCATCAGATGTTATATCAAGTTATGTTTTATTTTGCTATAGGTTTTAAAGGGTGATATAAAACCAGCAATACAGAGACATCAGATGTTATATCAAGTTATGTTTTATTTTGCTATAGGTTTTAAAGGGTGATATAAAACCAGCAATACAGACTCATCAGATGTTATATCAAGTTATGTTTTATTTTGCTATAGGTTTTAAAGGGTGATATAAAACCAGCAATACAGAGACATCAGATGTTATATCAAGTTATGTTTTATTTTGCTATAGGTTTTAAAGGGTGATATAAAACCAGCAATACAGACTCATCAGATGTTATATCAAGTTATGTTTTATTTTGCTATAGGTTTTAAAGGGTGATATAAAACCAGCAATACAGAGACATCAGATGTTATATCAAGTTATGTTTTATTTTGCTATAGGTTTTAAAGGGTGATATAAAACCAGCAATACAGACTCATCAGATGTTATATCAAGTTATGTTTTATTTTGCTATAGGTTTTAAAGGGTGATATAAAACCAGCAATACAGACTCATCAGATGTTATATCAAGTTATGTTTTATTTTGCTATAGGTTTTAAAGGGTGATATAAAACCAGCAATACAGACTCATCAGATGTTATATCAAGTTATGTTTTATTTTGCTATAGGTTTTAAAGGGTGATATAAAACCAGCAATACAGAGACATCAGATGTTATATCAAGTTATGTTTTATTTTGCTACAGGTTTTAAAGGGTGATATAAAACCAGCAATACAGAGACATCAGATGTTATATCAAGTTATGTTTTATTTTGCTATAGGTTTTAAAGGGTGATATAAAACCAGCAATACAGACTCATCAGATGTTATATCAAGTTATGTTTTATTTTGCTATAGGTTTTAAAGGGTGATATAAAACCAGCAATACAGAGACATCAGATGTTATATCAAGTTATGTTTTATTTTGCTACAGGTTTTAAAGGGTGATATAAAACCAGCAATACAGACTCATCAGATGTTATATCAAGTTATGTTTTATTTTGCTATAGGTTTTAAAGGGTGATATAAAACCAGCAATACAGAGACATCAGATGTTATATCAAGTTATGTTTTATTTTGCTACAGGTTTTAAAGGGTGATATAAAACCAGCAATACAGACTCATCAGATGTTATATCAAGTTATGTTTTATTTTGCTATAGGTTTTAAAGGGTGATATAAAACCAGCAATACAGAGACATCAGATGTTATATCAAGTTATGTTTTATTTTGCTATAGGTTTTAAAGGGTGATATAAAACCAGCAATACAGACTCATCAGATGTTATATCAAGTTATGTTTTATTTTGCTATAGGTTTTAAAGGGTGATATAAAACCAGCAATACAGAGACATCAGATGTTATATCAAGTTATGTTTTATTTTGCTATAGGTTTTAAAGGGTGATATAAAACCAGCAATACAGAGACATCAGATGCTTTATCAAGTTATGTTTTATTTTGCTATAGGTTTTAAAGGGTGATATAAAACCAGCAATACAGACTCATCAGATGTTATATCAAGTTATGTTTTATTTTGCTATAGGTTTTAAAGGGTGATATAAAACCAGCAATACAGAGACATCAGATGTTATATCAAGTTATGTTTTATTTTGCTATAGGTTTTAAAGGGTGATATAAAACCAGCAATACAGACTCATCAGATGTTATATCAAGTTATGTTTTATTTTGCTATAGGTTTTCAAGGGTGATATAAAACCAGCAATACAGAGACATCAGATGTTATATCAAGTTATGTTTTATTTTGCTATAGGTTTTAAAGGGTGATATAAAACCAGCAATACAGAGACATCAGATGTTATATCAAGTTATGTTTTATTTTGCTATAGGTTTTAAAGGGTGATATAAAACCAGCAATACAGAGACATCAGATGTTATATCAAGTTATGTTTTATTTTGCTATAGGTTTTAAAGGGTGATATAAAACCAGCAATACAGAGACATCAGATGTTATATCAAGTTATGTTTTATTTTGCTATAGGTTTTAAAGGGTGATATAAAACCAGCAATACAGACTCATCAGATGTTATATCAAGTTATGTTTTATTTTGCTATAGGTTTTAAAGGGTGATATAAAACCAGCAATACAGAGACATCAGATGTTATATCAAGTTATGTTTTATTTTGCTATAGGTTTTAAAGGGTGATATAAAACCAGCAATACAGACTCATCAGATGTTATATCAAGTTATGTTTTATTTTGCTATAGGTTTTAAAGGGTGATATAAAACCAGCAATACAGAGACATCAGATGTTATATCAAGTTATGTTTTATTTTGCTATAGGTTTTAAAGGGTGATATAAAACCAGCAATACAGAGACATCAGATGTTATATCAAGTTATGTTTTATTTTGCTATAGGTTTTAAAGGGTGATATAAAACCAGCAATACAGAGACATCAGATGTTATATCAAGTTATGTTTTATTTTGCTATAGGTTTTAAAGGGTGATATAAAACCAGCAATACAGACTCATCAGATGTTATATCAAGTTATGTTTTATTTTGCTATAGGTTTTCAAGGGTGATATAAAACCAGCAATACAGAGACATCAGATGTTATATCAAGTTATGTTTTATTTTGCTATAGGTTTTAAAGGGTGATATAAAACCAGCAATACAGAGACATCAGATGTTATATCAAGTTATGTTTTATTTTGCTATAGGTTTTAAAGGGTGATATAAAACCAGCAATACAGAGACATCAGATGTTATATCAAGTTATGTTTTATTTTGCTATAGGTTTTAAAGGGTGATATAAAACCAGCAATACAGAGACATCAGATGTTATATCAAGTTATGTTTTATTTTGCTATAGGTTTTAAAGGGTGATATAAAACCAGCAATACAGAGACATCAGATGTTATATCTAGTTATGTTTTATTTTGCTATAGGTTTTAAAGGGTGATATAAAACCAGCAATACAGAGACATCAGATGTTATATCAAGTTATGTTTTATTTTGCTATAGGTTTTAAAGGGTGATATAAAACCAGCAATACAGACTCATCAGATGTTATATCAAGTTATGTTTTATTTTGCTATAGGTTTTCAAGGGTGATATAAAACCAGCAATACAGAGACATCAGATGTTATATCAAGTTATGTTTTATTTTGCTATAGGTTTTAAAGGGTGATATAAAACCAGCAATACAGAGACATCAGATGTTATATCAAGTTATGTTTTATTTTGCTATAGGTTTTAAAGGGTGATATAAAACCAGCAATACAGAGACATCAGATGTTATATCAAGTTATGTTTTATTTTGCTATAGGTTTTAAAGGGTGATATAAAACCAGCAATACAGACTCATCAGATGTTATATCAAGTTATGTTTTATTTTGCTATAGGTTTTAAAGGGTGATATAAAACCAGCAATACAGAGACATCAGATGTTATATCAAGTTATGTTTTATTTTGCTATAGGTTTTAAAGGGTGATATAAAACCAGCAATACAGAGACATCAGATGTTATATCAAGTTATGTTTTATTTTGCTATAGGTTTTAAAGGGTGATATAAAACCAGCAATACAGACTCATCAGATGTTATATCAAGTTATGTTTTATTTTGCTATAGGTTTTAAAGGGTGATATAAAACCAGCAATACAGAGACATCAGATGTTATATCAAGTTATGTTTTATTTTGCTACAGGTTTTAAAGGGTGATATAAAACCAGCAATACAGACTCATCAGATGTTATATCAAGTTATGTTTTATTTTGCTACAGGTTTTAAAGGGTGATATAAAACCAGCAATACAGACTCATCAGATGCTTTATCAAGTTATGCAAAAACACAATTTTTTGCCTGAGGTAAATTTAATTGTTTTTGTGTAGCCTGTGACTAAAATCTTCCAACCCGAGATATAGATATTGTTTTCTGTTTTTGTTTTGCTTATATTAGTTTGATAAGAATAACTCCAGATAAATTCAGTGTACTAACTTCAGAACAGTTTTATGAATTGTGACATAGATCAGATTAAAATACACTGGGAAATTTAATGATTACTAGGTAGCTTACATGTTTTCTCAAATATTATAGAATTCAGTACATACGTCTTTCTGCCTATTATTTGTTCCCCCTATTTTTGCACACATAGATATCAAAAGATTATGATTTAATTTGTTACAGGGATTCACATCTGACTTTAGAGTACACTGGGGAAATCATCCTCTTAGACCAGAATTAATAGAATCTACTTATTTTCTGTATAAGGTAAGGTGTTTATAATTTATTTTAGCATCATTAACAATAAAAAAAAATATGTTTGAAGTTAATACTAAGTATATAAGAAATGTAGAGTAGAAATTTCTATTTATTTAAAAAAATAACCCCAAAAAATGTTTGAATAAACAGAAAAAAAATGAAGGACATGTTCAGTAAATGTACATGAAACTGCAATCTAAAAATACAATTTCATCAAAGCTTGCCATCTCATACAATCTTCAATGCTTGACAAACTTTAATTCAACACATGTGGAAAAATGGTATTATCGTCAAAATTTGATTTTGTGGTTGTACACAAGTCTGCATATGAGCCTATAAAAAGTTAATACTTTGATGAACATTTAAACTAATTGTTCATCTGCACCAATGAAATCCTCAAAAATTTGTAACCAATAAATAATAAGGAATCCAAGACTAGACAATTTATTACAACTTAGGCACACGTATGGTGCTACAAGAGGATAACAATTATACATTAACAATTACATATAAACATTTACAATCAAGACTCACAATAAATGAATAAGTGATATCATACAATAAAACTAAAATATACCATATTTGGTTGATTTGTTTGCAAAATTCTTAATTGCAACGTGGATATGAAGTTATTGTAACATGCTATGAATTATGAAAATATTTTTTCAATATGTCTTAGAAACATGCACACTTTTGTAAGCACTGGCACGTTACAGTGTGATAAAAGACCAGTAAATTTCAATTGGGAAGGATTTTTTTGTAATATGTAGGTATATACCTTTCTCTTAAAGACATAATTTGTTCATTGGAATATACAAAAAAATAATGATATTCGTCACTTATTGTATTTGAATCGCAGTGACAACATATATACCTACCAACTTTGATAGGGATTTTGATATTTGAACATCTAAATTTACTGTAGATGTATCGATCTGCCACTTTAAAATTGAGTAAATATGGCTCTAAACAAAACATTGTTTTGTATGAAGCATAACACACACCTCTAGATGAGTTTGTCATATCAGCA
Source organism: Mytilus edulis (assembly GCF_963676685.1). Lineage (NCBI taxonomy): Eukaryota > Metazoa > Mollusca > Bivalvia > Mytilida > Mytilidae > Mytilus > Mytilus edulis. The sequence goes on from NC_092345.1 coordinate 3,663,138, forward strand.
CATAGACTCTGTCCAAATTGGTCAACCAATCTCTGTTTTATTTCTTTTTTAATATCCAAACTTTTGATATCACCCTGGGCATTCCAGACAAAAGAAAATCCTGTATCATCTAAAATTTGTTCACAGTTGTGACTTGGCCTTATTGAGCCTAATAAGTTATCAAAAGTACCAGGATTATAATTTAGTAAAATATTAAAAAACCAAACAAGTACAAAGTTGAAGAGCATTGAGGAAACCATAGTTAGACATACAAACATTTATTTGCCTTTCCTGACGAATGAACATATATTTAGATTGATATTATTCTTAACTTGCAGGCAACTGGTGATAATCATTATTTAGAAGTTGGCAAGAAAATGATGGAGAATTTGGATGCTCATGCACGAGTACCGTGTGGATTTGCTGCCATTAAAGATGTAACTTCAGGAGCACATGAAGACCAGTAAGTCAAACTGTCCAAGTATTATTATCATCTAGGACTTATTTATTTACATTCATAAAACCTTAGAGAAAATATTTCAAAGCTAAATTTCATCTGGTCGTTAGTTGTTTTTTATAACTAAAACACAGTAGTTAATTGTCAGATTGAAGTCATTTTGGCTTTTTTGTAAATTTTCTGTTAATACCCAACATTGTTAAACAATTGACAAATCACTTCTCTGTATTTATCTTGACCAGTCCCCTCTTTATACTGATCTTGACAAATCTCTGCTTTGTACCCAATACATTTTTTGACAGATCTTGATTCAGAGTTAAAGATTAGTTTGTTATGATTAGTTTAGTTGTATAATAGTATGTTATTATGATTACAGATTGGATTCCTATGTTTTTGCTGAGACATTTAAGTACTTGTACTTATTGTTTGCAGAGAAATCTGACCTGATAATAAATGTAGATGACTATTTATTTACCACAGAAGCTCATCTCCTACCTTTATCATTGTCTGTATATAATTACACAGCTCAAGTTCCAAAGGTAACAAAAATTGAAATGTTATTAAAAACTTTTTTTGCTACATTAATTTTTTACATATAGACTTATTCTCAGCTTAAATTTAATTTCATGGTTTAAAAAAATCCTATGTTAGTGGAATATCATCAGTTACAGTACCAATTTGACTGAAGAATCTATTATGCTGGATTTTTGTCATTTCTGATTTACAAAAATGAATTAAAAAGTTGGAAGTCTTTTAATTCATTTTGATTATTTTTTTCTTCTATATATCATTATAACTGAAAGAGAAGACTACATCTTGTGAGCCAACTCTTTTATATACACATTTATTTGACTTCTGTGATTTTAAAAAGTTGGTGAACAGTGAAAAAAAAAATATTTTGAAAGCATGCATGAAGAGGTCTGTTATATTGTATTTTCGAAGAAAAATGTGAAAAAGCACTTTTGAATTGCCATTTCCTTCTTGGATCAGACTTAAATATGTATTGGTGATATTTACTATTTACTGTAGCCAAAGGTTTATGCACTGTATTAATATATTTGGTTTATAATTAACAGATCAGACGAGAGGTATATGAAAGTTTAGATAATCTGTATGATGAAGAAGAGTTATCAGCTACTATTGATATATCAGCCTTAAGAGTAGAAAATACATGTCAGAATCCTCAGTATCTAGCCACTAATTTAATGAATTATGCCACAAAAGTTAGAGGAGAAATGAAAGGATGGATGGATAAATCTGTACCAGTACAAAGGTAGATAAAAATATTTAAATTATTTTGTAAACCTCAAGAGCAATAAAAGTTTGACAAAGAACTTTCCGCTATAGTGTGTTATTGTAGTAAACATGTACTGTAAAGTAAAAGTAGAAGCACAAAAAAGTAATGATTTACTGTAAAGTTAATCATTTAAACATTTACTTTTAAGTTAGTATTGAAATACATGTCTTTAAAAACTAAATCTGTTGGAGGTATACTGATTGATATTTAATCTAAAAATTATAAATAAATTAGTTGTAACTGACCTTTTGAGAAGCTTTCAGAGTACTCTTAGATAATTACTTAATTATGTATGTTGTTTTGTAGTTGTTCTTCAGGTCCTCGTCTGAAAGCTGCTGATTTCATAGCTGGTAATAAAGCCCAGTTACAACAGTTACATGACATGGGTATTAGGATAGCTACAATGGCTGATGGCAGAATACAACTTCTCCATTCAGCTGCTGATGTAAGTAATATCACATGAAAATTCTGTCTGTAGAATCAGATTTTAAAATAGATCTGACATATTCACTGAAAGATAGAGCCAAGAATTTTACAGACAGATGTAAAAATTTCAACATTTTTTCTCGATTAATCAATCCAAATACACATAAACCCAAGCTAAAAAAATCAGATTATCCATTTTTTTGAAGAAATGTGCATGGTTTTGTTTTCATAATTACTTATTTTGTTTTCTAATTGTTAAATAATTTGTTATCCTTTTCTTTTCAGGCTGCTTCTGTAGAAGATGCAGAGAATGGTATGAAATTTATGCAGGAAATGATAGAATTATCTTCAAAGCAACCACAAGATGGTAAAGTCTATATATATTTATTTGTGTATAAATAAAATTATATATAAAGCATCAAACCTGCTCTCCATGCTTATAGTACATCATGTATTACAATTTTGTAGAGTGCAATAGTAGTGAAGGTTATGTATTAGACAAGATCTGTCAATGATACATTTGTTTTAGCAGTGACGGCCAGTTTACATCTCTAGATAATATATTTCTTAATGTTTCAATCCACTGTGAGAAAATTTAGATTTGTAATTTCTGTTTTGTAAAACAATTTATCATAGAGGTATTTTTGTCTGATTAATAAACTTGTAATTCTTTCATTTCCATAATTATTGTGTATCCAATACATAAGTCTATTATACTTCTCCTTTTCTGTAAGAAATTTCCTGTTTGTCTTGATCCACTTCTTCTTGGAAAATAGAATTAACAACTCATGCCAGTTATGGAAGATGTCCCTGATGATAGATATTTATTTCTGCAGAAACATATGCATTGCTTCCATCCACTTATTTGTACTCTCATAGTTACCACATCTCGCTATTTTTACATGTATTGCTTTAATAAACCCTTCTTGTGGTCAGGACTGATAATCACACTTTTTGTAGATAAAAGACCGTTTCAAGGTAAAATAAAAGGTAATGCAACTATACTTTTCATTTATATTGGGCTTTTTTAATAATTTTAAAACCTGGTAATTTAAACAAATGTATTGGAATACTTTTGCGACATTCTTTTATCCTATTTTATGCATAGCCTCCAATAGCTTCCAATGGGATTATGTTCACCTCTGTTATCCAGATTTATTTAATGTTATAAACCAATTGTTATTTGGTGGTGATTTGTTTATGCTGCAGTCATGAACACAAAAAAAAAACTAATTAAATAATGTCAAATAATAAAAAAAATAAATGGATGTGGAGTATTTTTTTCAGGTATCATATGATGTACTGGCTTTGTGTAAAATGGGCGTGAACATTTTATGTTTTTTTAATTGAAATGTAATGGATTTAGTGGAACAATGTTGCTCCTCAATAAGCTATATTACACATGAGTATGTAACGTTTACTTTTTAGCTCACCTGGCCCGAAGGGCCAAGTGAGCTGTTCCCATCACTTTGCGTCCGGCGTCCGTCGTCGTCGTCCGGCGTCCGTCGTCCGTCGTCGTCGTCCGTCGTCGTTAACTATTACAAAAATCTTCTCCTCTGAAACTACTGGGCCAAATCAAACCAAACTTGGCCACAATCATCATTGGGGTATCTAGTTTAAAAAATGTGTGGCGTGACCCGGTCAACCAACCAAGATGGCCGCCACGGCTAAAAATAGAACATAGGGGTAAAATGCAGTTTTTGGCTTATAACTCAAAAACCAAAGCATTTAGAGCAAATCTGACATGGGGTAAAAATGTTTATCAGGTCAAGATCTATCTGCCCTGAAATTTTCAGATGAATCGGTCAATCGGTTGTTGGGTTGCTGCCCCTGAATTGGTAATTTTGAGGAAATTTTGCTGTTTTTGGTTATTATCTTGAATATTATTAGAGATAGAGGTAAACTGTAAACAGCAATAATGTTCAGCAAAGTAAGATCTACAAATAAGTCAACATGACCAAAATGGTCAGTTGACCCGTTTAGGAGTTATTGCCCTTTATAGTCAATTTTTAACCATTTTTCGTTAATTAAAGTAATCTTTTACAAAAATCTTCTCCTCTGAAACTACTGGGCCAAATTAAATCAAACTTGGCCACAATCATCTTTGGGGTATCTAGTTTAAAAAATGTGTGGCATGACCTGGTCAACCAACCAAGATGGCCGCCACGGCTAAAATTAGAACAAAGGGGTAAAATGCAGTTTTTGGCTTATAACTCAAAAACCAAAGCATTTTGAGGAAATCTGACATGGGATAAAAATGTTTATCAGGTCAAGATCTATCTGCCCTGAAATTTTCAGATGAATCGGTCAATCGGTTGTTGGGTTGCTGCCCCTCAATTGGTAATTTTGAGGAAATTTTGCTGTTTTTGGTTATTATCTTGAATATTATTATAGATAGAGATAAACTGTAAACAGCAATAATGTTCAGCAAAGTAAGATCTACAAATAAGTCAACATGACCAAAATGGTCAGTTGACCCGTTTAGGAGTTATTGCCCTTTATAGTCAATTTTTAACCATTTTTCGTAAATTAAAGTAATCTTTTACAAAAATCTTCTCCTCTGAAACTACTGGGCCAAATTAATCTTAACTTGGCCACAATCATCTTTGGGGTATCTAGTTTAAAAAATGTGTGGCATGACCTGGTCAACCAACCAAGATGGCCGCCACCGCTAAAAATAGAACATAGGGGTAAAATGCAGTTTTTGGCTTATAACTCAAAAACCAAAGCATTTTGAGGAAATCTGACATGGAATAAAAATGTTTATCAGGTCAAGATCTATCTGCCCTGAAATTTTCAGATGAATCGGTCAATCGGTTGTTGGGTTGCTGCCCCTGAGTTGGTAATTTTGAGGAAATTTTGCTGTTTTTGGTTATTATCTTGAATATTATTATAGATAGAGATAAATTGTAAACAGCAATAATGTTCAGCAAAGTAAGATCTACAAATAAGTCAACATGACCAAAATGGTCAGTTGACCCCTTAAGGAGTTATTGCCCTTTATAGTCAATTTTTAACAATTTTCATTAATTTGGTAAATTTATGTAAATTTTTACCAAATATAGTTCTCTGTTACTAATGGGCAAAGTTCATTATAGATATAATTGTAAGAAGCAAAATCGTTCAGTAAAGAAAGAACTTCAAACACATCACCATCACCAAAATACAATTTTGTCATGAATCCATTTGTGTCCTTTGTTTAATATGCACATAGACCAAGGTGAGCGACACAGGCTCTTTAGAGCCTCTAGTTTTTTCTCACTTACACCATCTACCTTAGTCAATACCTGCAAAGTAAAATTAACTTAGAAGAACTATTCTGTACTCAATATTATCACTAGCGATGACACACACCACATTAACTCAACATCGAAAAAAAATAATTAGAAAATAATCCACACTTTCACAAGTGTCCATTGTTTTAGGAATCATATCAAAATTAACCGTCTAGTATTTTTGATGATATAGCAGTATTATTTTACTTTTGACATGTGATTGTAAAAAATATAGCTGAACCATTATTCCTATATGGGGATCTGCAGCACTAACCCTGTCAATTATTAGTGTCAGACATTTACTCTTATATCTCAAATCTTACAGGAATGTCTGTGAAGTCCTGTAATGGCATACACATAGAGATAAGGTGTTTTCTTCTTTTACCTATACACAAGATCCAGTGGTGTTTTAAGAAGAAAAAGTCTTATTATTACATCTGTACTAATATTGATTATAAAATTATTTTACTTTACAGTTGCCCATGAGCCCAAGGTTACTAATTTAATCTTAAATTTGTGGGTGTACATTTCACCCTTGTTTTATTTTGCAGCTGCCTATGAGTTCGATAATAGTTTTATTAATAACAGATTATAACAGAACCTTTATACAGAATCCTGTTGTTTGTGTAACACCATTGTATTATTTTATAGCTGCCCATGAGCCTATGGTAGTACAAGTTATAACAGAACCTTATTACGGTACTCTATGGTTTAAAGCAGGTCCAGCACAGTTTGGTTACAACTTAAAAACTAACCCTCCAGTAAGTGTGTTACTTTAACAACAATGTTTTACCGTCAATACCTTAACCAACAATTTTGCATGTGGTAAATTTTGTATTAATTCATCTTTTGGTAATACTGCAATGTATTCATCTGTTTTATGTGACAAGAGTTTGCTTATCATTTGCATAATGGTTATTGAAGATAAGTACCAACATCAGAAAAATGTAAAGGCATAAAAATATAGTATATATACCAATACACATAATTAACAGCGCCTGGTGATGTTTCATAGCATGACCGGTTTCGGCCCAAAAAGGACCTTCATCAGAGGCAGAATGGTGGATTAATGTTTGCACCCTATTTATATAGATATGGTAGCTGGTGGTTCAGATTTAACGGTTAAATGTTGTATATTTTTTTTGATTTACCTCCCTGACACTACTTGTAAATTATGTATAATTAAATGTTAGGTTTTGTACTGATTTTAAAAAAAAGGGGGGTGGTAGTAGTTTTCAATTTTATTTTTTTTAAATTTCTCAAATTCCAAATTTTTGAAAAGTTTGAAGAAGAAATCTCTAAAGGCACAATATTACGCAATAGAATTTTAAGATCTTGACATTTGTTTTGTGTCAGAAACTCATATTATGTCAAAAATTTGATCACAATCCAAATTCAGAGCTGTATCAAGCTTGAATGTTGTGTCCATACTTGCCCCAACTGTTCAGGGTTTGACCTCTGCAGTTGTATAAAGCTGAGCCCTGAAGAATACCTGGTAACAATTATAATGATTATGTCTTGCAGGTGCAGGGACCTGTAGTAAAAGCTGAACCATATAAAGCATGTACCCCAATAGAAAATGCTGCTGAAATAAAGAACAAGATAGCAGTGATAGAAAGGGGGGATTGTATGTTCAATGACAAGGTATGTCAAATAATTCAAACTATTTACTACAAAGATCTGTATGTCAGACAGCAGTGTCTAGGAATTACAGTTAAAATTCTACAAGAGACATTTAATAATCCTGCCTGATAGATTAAAGTGATTTGCAAAGGAAGACAAGGCTTTGTTTTGAAGTCTGTACTTTAACCTATATTAGTTTACTTAGATAAATTGCGACTTGGACGGAGAGTTGTCTTATTAGCACTCATAACACATCTTCTTACATCTACATGTATGTTCATTAGGCCACCTTGGCACCTGACAAAAAAAGATAAGACCCAGATTATACAATAATAAGACTTTAAAATACACAGAAAAAGCATTTAGAGGTCAACAGCAGTAAGAGGTGGTTAATTTTGAACTACATTACAATAGTATCCTACAAATTGAAACCTTTTTCAAATTAATGTTTTCATTCTAAAATTACATGGTTTAATTACATTTTTTCTTTTCTTAATAGGCTAGAAATTTAATGAAGGCTGGAGCTATAGGAGGCATTGTTATAGGTAAATATTTTCTGTTTGAGAGTTTTTTATCAAGAATATCAGTTACATATTGTTTTTGAATTTGTGCATCTGTTGGTAACAAAATGTGAACAGTCTGAAATATTTTTAATGAAATTTTTTTATCGTAAAAACAGGTAACTGAAGTTGAGTTTCAATCGTGTACTACAATTTGAAAATGGGAGAGTCCTCCTGAACATGCATGAAATATTTACGACTGGACAACAAGTATCAACCAATAATGCAGAAATAATAGATGTTTATGATTTTAAAAGTTCTTAATACATGAAGTGAAAACAACATTTTGAAATTGTAATTTTCCTGAAAAACCATGTGATTTTGCAATACTATCCTTTGTCTCATTTAAATAGTTTTAATTGTTAAATATTGTTTATATTAACAGATCATACAAAAGGTAGTACTGTAGAGGGGCAGCTTTTGTTTGCTATGTCTGGAGATGGAACTCAAGATGTTAAGATTCCAATGGTCTTCCTCTTTCAAAAAGAAGGACATCAGTTGTTTGAAGTTTTGTTAGCTTTTCCAGAAACAGAGGTTCTACTGGCACATACTCGTAAGAGTGAAGGTAAGTTCATGGAATATTTGTGTAATCTATTATATATACATAGTTGTAAAAATCCCTGCCCTTTGTCATCTGGTGGATAGTAGTCTGGGTGGCAATTAACTTACATCTCCTTATTTCATATATACATCCAAATATGGCAAATCAGATACATTTTTGTACTCAAAATGTCAGAAAAAAAATATCTCATTACCTGATTTATTAATTGAGACTATAATTGTATATTTATTGAATACACTACAATAATGAGTTGACCTAATCCTGATATGGTATCAGCCCTGACCACAGCTATATATACGAAAAGGGAATGTTTTCCAGAAAAATCAGAGGTTTGGTCATATGATAAACTGAAGTTTTAACCCTTCATGACGAAGGCTTATTTGTCAAGTCCAATAAATGTTAAAGTTATTTAGTGAGAAAGTGTGTCATATGGTAGCATGGTTGCTTTTAATATGGAAAGTCATAACTTTTTTCTTGGAGGGGTTAAAACAAAGATTTTGAATTTGATATTTGATTTTGTAGCCTTCCATCATCTGTGGGGCATCGAGAAACAAAGGACTAAATGATTTTAAGATCTTACATAAAACAAAACATCTCACTGTTGTCTAATTCAGTACTAGTGGTGAAATATTTTGCCACTGAATATTAAACATTCATTAATAAATTAATAATTTGCAATAAACAGAGAACATATTACATTGACCATATTAAAATCAGATAATGTACTGTTTTATGTATTTTTCAGACTACTTTAGGCCAGATGGAAGTGCTAGTGTCACAACTCAGCCTAAATCACCACCAACTTCTGCAAAAGGCCCAAGTCGTGTCGAGAATGTTCCTAAAGTGACTGTGCGTGTTGTTGGTGATAAAGTAACAAAGACAACTTTACAAGATGGAAATGATGAAACTATTATTTCTGACAGTTCAGGGAATACAGTATATTACAAATATCAGGCAGGAACAAACAAAATATTAATGAATGTCAAGGTCAATCCCAAGGACAATAAGAAACCTGAAGTTCCTGTGGTTACAGATGATGATGTGATAGTGATAACAACAAGGCCAGATGGTTCAAAACAATTATCCTTTAATTTTGATCATATCTCGGCTGCTGTGTCAGACTCAGTACCCCAGTTGACTCAAATCTATCAGTATGTTGTGGACATTTTAAAAGAAAGAACAAATTTTCCTTCTTTAGACAATCAAGGAGACTACCTCACTGCTGTCGCTCGAATTCTTGAGTCAGCATATTTTAATACAGGTTCATTTGACAGTCAGTCACAGAAAATGTTTGATAAATTAGCTAGTGTTTTAGAATTAAAAAAAAAAGACACAGTTTCAAGTGAAGAGAAATCCACTACAGTATTACATGATTCCAAAGACACAACAGACAGTCTTCCTTCTTATGCTTCAGGGGGAGAATTAAACGAAGAGTTTGAAATTACAGAACAAATCTCTGAGCTGGACTCAGAGTCTTCTAATAGTGAAAAACCTGAGTCAATAGCAAATGTAAAAATTATAGATAAAAATGGTAATATAAAATATATGAAAGTAGAAGAATTTGAAGACTATGCTCAATTTACAAATATTGATGATTATGTATCAAATAAACGGACAGAGTCAAATAATGAAAATGTTGATAATGATACAAATGAAAATTTAGGTGACACTGATAATAATAATAATAATAATAACAAAGATGAGTTATGAGAGTTGCTAATTGTCAAGTAATGAAGAAATGGTATTTTAGGACTTTTTTTCCAATTCAAAGTGTTGTGGATTTAAAAAAAATGGGTATCATTTAGACTTCAGAAATTATAAATGCAATGCTAGTCAACAAAAAGAAAAATGCATTTTTCTTAGAACTTGAAAATCAGGTTATTGAATAAATTAATTTGATTTGGACTTTTTTTAAATTGATCTTCAGTATTAGATTTTAAAGCAGTGGTGATTATTTATGAAGTTATGTACTAACTACATGTCAAATAAATATTCTTTTTGAAGATCTGTTAGAAAATGCTGTAATTATATGTCTACTTAATTGATTTTAGTGTTCAATTCTTTTATAATAATTAATGGTTATAGGTTTGTTTTATGTAAACAAACATGGCATCCATTGATGGCAGAGGGAATCACATCACATTTGACAAAAAGTTGTATAATAAAATCCTTGAAATAAGAAGTTCCAGGCCAGAAAAAAACCAAGATTTTATTTGAATTAAACAAAAAAGATCTGTAACCATTTAAATTTTTTCATAAATATTTCTACTAGTAAAGATGTTTTTTTAGGTTAAATTTTTGTTTCTAGTAAAAGGCAAAAATCAGAGTATGAAATATAAGTGTTTAGATATTAGATGCTATAAGATTTTGGCATAATGTAGAATAACAAATTTTGCCATGAGAATTCAGTTCTTTTCTGTCTATTCAAGTGAAATAGTTCTGTGTTTAAAATCATAATACTTAATCATATAAAGTATATACACATCCTGTATCATACTGACCCTGAGTATGCAAATTAATAAAGTAATCAAGTTGACCCAAGAGTATGCAAATAAATTAAGTAATCAAGTAATTTAGGAATAAATGTGTTCATTTCATGTCAATTAGTTTAGGATATATAATGTATTACATATTTACAGGTATCTGAAAAGTATTACTATTTATACTTTATACGATGAATTAGGTTTGACAAAAAGAAAAGTTTTTCCTAGAAACTAAAAGTTGTTTGTTTCTAAATTGATTTCATATTTGAAATATAAGTTGTGAATATGATTAATTTAATTAAAATTCAGTAGGTATTAAGATTCTCATTAAAAGCATTTAACTTTTAAGTGCTTATTTTTTTTTTTTGGTGAAGATGGTGCTTTTATGTAATGTAGACTAAGCATTAATGTTGAACACGAGATCTTTACTTGGTTGTTATGTTAAAAACATAAAAACTAAACATGCAAATACAAGAGGGATGGGATCATAATTGTTTGTAGGGACTAAATCGGAACTTTGGACTTATTTTTCAATTTAAACTAGAAGGTTTGAATGGCAAGTTTTATTAATAACTATGTCTTACTTGAACATTATTCTTTTTTTTTTACTTAGAAACAAACATTGTATACAAAGGAGAAAGTTCACGAAGGGTTAAAATTGGCCCTGAATTTTTTATGTTTTTTTTAAATCGGACCAAAAGATTACAAATCTCACATAGAAATACTTGTGATAATACTATTAAGACAAAAATATTTTTTCTGGCACTTTCCTTTACAATTTATGAAGCTATGACCCCTTAAATAAACAAAATCTGTACTGAAAGGTCAATTTTGGTACTTTTTTCCCATAATTTAAATTGTTTTTGACATTATTAACTTTGGCCGCCATCTACGATCCAAAAAGTTTTTATGTTGATAAAATCTATATCAAAATTTGAATCTTTTGGTTACAACACATTTTGGATCGTAGGTGGCGTCCAAGGTGTTTCTTAAGCTTTTAGGTCTGAAAAATACACAAAATCATCATATTTTGACAAAATGTCCAAAATGTTCTTACTTTGGAGAATATTATGTACTCTTAAGAAGAGAACTGATATATTTAGCATTTATACTTTTGAAATAGACCCATTTACGAACCAAATTGAAACCTTTTTAGGGTTTTATGATAAAGTTGATATTTTAGGCCATTTTGTGCCATAAGTGAACCTTGTCCTTAAGAAGTTTGAAATTAATTGGTGCACATTTGTGATCTCTTGTTCAACTTTGTATGCTGGTATTTAAACCAAACTTTTATGAACACATACATCATCTAGTCTTCCATTGTAATATATGTGTAGTATTGTGTAATATATGTGTAGTATTGTGTGTTTGCATCGGCCATCTGGTAATTGTATAATCCATTGGTATTTAGGGATATTATACCCATACATACAACTTTGATCAAAATTTATCGTCTAGTAAAAATCATGTTTTTATTGTAATGTTATTACTGTTTTAAATGTTTCATTGATTAATTTTAAAATTACATTGTTATGTATGAAATTTGTTATTTCCTTTTTCATTTATTTAATTCAAACATCTATGTGTTTCAATGCAGAGTTAGTAAAAGTTCTTATGATGTATTTGTCAGTGATAGTTTTTGAAATGAGCCCAACATTGTGTGTTACATTACATAAATTCTGTGAGGAATCTATATCCCTACCTTCAACAGTAGAAAACATGGCACCAATATCAATTGCTGGAACTTCTGTCATATAAATGCCTCAAGAAAAAATCTAGCAAATAAATCGACAAACTCTAATAGAAGGCTTTATTAAAAGTAATTTATTTTGCAGTGGTTAGTTTTTAGGATAACAAAATATTTGTTGGTCTCTTTTTGCTGTAAGATAATTTTATAGATATCTAACATTGTATACAGACAAGGATTTGAACAGTGACAAATCAAAGAAGATAATTTGAAACTACAAACACACTTTTTTTCCTAGTCTTAAATTATTCAATATGAGTGGGATTTTCTTAGAAAGACATTTTACAGAGTCCTTATTTATAGTAACTGATTGAACTGTTTCACAGTGCATGCAGTAACGAAAATCAAATTGTTTTATATCTTTATAAGTTGTTGATTTGAATATACATATTGAAAACAATATACTTTTCCTAATTCTGAGGATTCATTTATTTTAATGGTTAACAATTTTCATGGATGTAAGAGAAATTGTACTTGCCTGGATATTTGATTTTGTTGATTTGCCAAAGTTCAGTGGCCGATCCAGGGGAGGGTTCCGGGGTTGGAACCCCCCCTTTTTTGGGGACAATCAATGCATTTGAATGGGGACATATAGTTGGACCCCCCCTCCTTTTGTCCTGGGTTGGGAACCCCCCCTTTTTCAAATGGCTGGATCCGCCACTGAAGTTTGCATACAAGCCTAAAGAAAATGAATACTTTGTTGAATATTTATAATCATGGTTTACCTTTATCCACAATATGTCTTTGTGGTAATTCTGTTGTATGGGAGGAGACTTAATTAATTGAATTCCTTGTAGATTTTTCTCAAAAACAAATAGTATTACTGTAAATTCAGAAATTATTGTGTGCATTTATTAAAGAACTGTTAAAAAAGGGTGATATATATTATTGTGATTTAGGGAACAGCAGCATACAGATATATGTATCATATATCAAAATGTCAGTCTTTTTATTGCAATACTCACCTAGTTGCATTAATAAAAACAACACAATTATTTCTGAATTTATAGTTATCTAATTGATAAGAGCAAAGAATGTTCAATATTTGAACTATTGGTGTCTGGGGCAAGTTAACTTTCAGTTTTCTGGGTTTATTTTGGTCGGTGTTAACAAAAATATTGAGATTCCCTCCAGTTTTTATCTGTACGCAATAATTCATTGAATAAACACACATAATTTTTTTGGCAATGATATTGTTCAGCATCTTTTTTACTGTGGGAAAATGTGTAACTAAAATATGCACTCATTAAAATATAAAGTGTTCAATTATCATTCCTCTAGACGTGTTCTATGCCTTTGTTGTTTTAGGTTTTTAGTTATGTTTAAACATATCATATGATGTCATGATGTAAAGCCTCCTTATGATATCATGATTAATAGCCTTGATTTTTTGTTTTTTTGTTGTTGTTGTTATTATATTTATTATGTTTTACAATGCCACATATTTTGTGGTTTTGTGTACAATGTATTACGATATAAGTCCGCCATCATGTAATATTTCAGAAAAGTTATGAATGTTTTTGTTTTGTTTCAAACTCATCAATGGCAGAAACCAGCTTTTTGAAATAGTTTGTTATATAATTATTAGCTCTTAGAAACAAATAACGGGTTGAATTCAGAACAAACAACTGAAGTTTTTTTGGGGGTTTATTTTATCAATTACAGTGAAATCTTGTCTAAATCAACCCTGTAAAAACTGATTGTCTCCCTTAACTTTATTCTCAAATGAGCTCAGACATTTGTTTTGTAACATTTTTCAGTCCACATTGATAGCCTGTATTCCTCTACAATTTAAGGTTTTGGTGAAATGGGTGTGAATTTTGACAACACATATTAGGTCCGAGAACACAATTAATTCGTAGTGCATTTCTTTTAGAACATAAATGAAAATAAAAAAAATCCCACCTGCGCTTTCTCAAAGAAACTTTTACAGTGTGTTGTACTACTTTTGGGACAAATTATATCAAATTTATAGAAAACTTCATCGCCTCTAACTCAAAATATGGACAATTTTATGTTTAGGGCGTCTTGAAATCTTTTGACAGCTTCCGAAGTGCTCATTTTCAACCTTTTTCAGCTGGACCAAATCACTACTTTCCTTTAAAATTCTGGACCCAAATTTTTTTACAGTGTAATTTCATCCCCCTCCTTGCAATTTGAGGCATTGAACATGGAGAAATAAATTTGGAAGGGGTATAAAAATTAATGGCAAGTAACCAACCCTCAACACTAGGGACTATATTTGTGGACAACGAAAATCAAGGGACGACAATGGTGATCTCGGACCTAATAGGGTAGAAAGAGTTGACAAATCTTAAAAAAACTTGGTATGAACAAAGTTTAATGTATTATAACACTGCTTACAAAGTTTCATGTCAATAGGATGTATATTGTAGACATTAAATTAAGTTCTATACTCATCTTTGCGTGTAAAATTTTGACGTTAAAATTGAAAAATTTCAACTATCAACATTTGGGGCTTTGAAAATTAAAATATTGCAAAAAAATACTTTTTAAATGCCTTAATATATAACTTATCATGTACTAAAAGCAATAGAGTACTCATTTGATTTATCAGACTTGGCATAATTATTCAAAAGTCAAATTTATATGAGCCTGCCCCTAAAAATTTAGGTTTTTCAATGAAGGGGAGCCTTACATGAAGATGTAATATTTTCCAGCAATTTTAAATTTGTGAAGCTTTTTGGTTATAAATAATCCTTACATATGTATTTAAAGTACTTTAAATGGAAAGAAAAGTTACAAATAACATATCATATTAGTTTAAAAGGGTCTTAGGCCAAGTAAGACTGGAAAAAATTTAGGGTCAATTTAGGCCTTGCCACATATTTACATTAAAAAGTGCATGTTGAGGCTATAAGAAATAAAAATTTGTGTCTTTTTTATCATTTCTATACTCATGTGACATGATACAACAAATCTGAACACAAAAAGACTCTTGCAATTAACTTTTCTTACAAGCAGTATGGGCTGAAACAAAGATTTTTGCCTTTTTAGGGAAAAACTTGCATGCAATTTATTCTCAACAGGCTTATATTTAAACCACTTGCTATCCTACAGAAGAAAAGAAATATATTATGTGAAATGAAACAGGTACAATAGACATTGTAAAGTGCATTTGATACAAATTTAGTGAGGTCTCTAATATGGACATCAAATTTTATATACCAAGTTCCCCACTATTGACTGCATCCGAACAAGGCGTTAGACAAGGGTCATTTATACAACACATTTTGCACATTTTATCTGAGATAAATTTCTTTTCTGTAGATTCAGAGTTCATAAATAAGTAAAAGAAGCAGATAAAGGCATAGAAACACAAATATTGACACATTAAAACCTGTCAGATAGAAAGTCAGGATGCCATTTATGCATCAATATTGAAAAAGTTATAAAATGCCTATTTTGACAATAAAATGCCAAAATTGGTCGTTTTTGCAGAAATTCTATAAAATAAAAGTTTAAATCCTTTAGTTTCATGCTATTTGACAAGTTGACACCATCAAATCATTAAGGGAAGTTGCCAGAGTACAAATTCTATATTTACAGATTTCACCTCTTAGGTCCGAGAACACAATTAATTCGTAGTGCATTTCTTTTAGAACATAAATGAAAATAAAAAAAATCCCACCTGCGCTTTCTCAAAGAAACTTTTACAGTGTGTTGTACTACTTTTGGGACAAATTATATCAAATTTATAGAAAACTTCATCGCCTCTAACTCAAAATATGGACAATTTTATGTTTAGGGCGTCTTGAAATCTTTTGACAGCTTCCGAAGTGCTCATTTTCAACCTTTTTCAGCTGGACCAAATCACTACTTTCCTTTAAAATTCTGGACCCAAATTTTTTTACAGTGTAATTTCATCCCCCTCCTTGCAATTTGAGGCATTGAACATGGAGAAATAAATTTGGAAGGGGTATAAAAATTAATGGCAAGTAACCAACCCTCAACACTAGGGACTATATTTGTGGACAACGAAAATCAAGGGACGACAATGGTGATCTCGGACCATATAAGTTCAGAATATTTAAAGCTCTGTATATATCTCATTCATTTCTAAACATTACAAAACATGTCATGGTTCGGTTATTAACATTATTATAGATGAATCTAGGCAAACTATGTTAAAAAAAATGTAAAATATGTTAAAATCTGGATATTTTCTTGCATTGATATGCCTATAAACAAACTCATTAAACTTGTATAAACTGACCATCCAAGTATTCAACAAAATTCCAAATCCTGTCAGGGTTTGGTTTAGACAGGTTTATCTTATTTCATTTGTAATTCTTGGGTATTATTTGGCTTTTTTTTTTATATGATTCACATGCAACCAAACAGAAGGTATATATTCAAAAATTGTTTCTGATTAACAATTTGTGTATTGTTTTATAATATTGTGAATATGTCTATTCTTCAGAGTGTTTTTCTTACTGTTCCCACCCCTCAAAATGAAAATTTGAAAATGAAGAAGTAAAACCGACGATGAGAAATCACAAACTGTACATGTTGTATCCAATTTTCTTACTTACAATGATCTACAATCAATACTATAATGTTATCATTTAGATAAAAGTTGAATAATTTTGATACAAATTACTATGACGGAGATCAAATGAACCTAAAAAGATGATGAAGTCAGAAGCAAGCTGTTTCAACGGATCAATACCGATTTCAATACCTTGTCTAACCAAATCTTGATAAAAATACAAATGAACTGACAACTTACAAGAAAATTAGCTAACACATGTATAGTTTATATAATGATATCTCAATGTTTGCTTCTTCAAAAGCTGGAAATCACCCACCCACATATTAGTATTGGAATAAAAAACCTGCCAAATATTGAGTTAATCTCTAATCCAATATGATGAGAGTTAATCTCTAATCCAATATGATGAGTTATTTTCTAAGAACAATAAATCCTTATATGGTGCTTTCATGGCTGTCCCATTTTTGTAGAATCATTTTTATAATAAAATTACATAAAACTATTGTCTTATTATTTTGCCTTGAACAAATTTGATCATACAAAAAAAAAATTGTATAGCCTGCAACAAAAAGTAATGGTAGGAGAGTCTATGACATTACTTTTGCAGCAATGGGGTTACGGTATCAATTGAACAGAAATCTGCACCAGTTGAACAGAGAATCTGTGCCGCTTGAACTATTGAGGACATACAACTATCACTTTTCCATTGTGGCATTTTGTATTATGATGTCAAAACTTTACATGAACCTTTGTGATGTCCAGTAATGGCTGACAAATAGTGATAAGGTATTGTTAGAAATAACTGGCATCAATCCTATTTTAAGGAGGTTGTTCTGGAATGAGACCATGTCAAAGATTATGACCCAAATCCTATGTTCATGCTCCATTGGTTTGGTTTTCAGGACAATGTGTGCTCTACAGTAACAGCACATACATGGTTAACAATATGTGATTTGTGGATTTACTATAAGAAGTAGATGTCCATCTGAAATATTTGAAATTGACCCGAGTCATGTGTACTTTGGTCTATTTTGTAGTAACTGTACATAAGGAGGTCAACAATATTTTGTATGTGGATAGGTTGTTTATATCCATCTGACCTTGACCAAATTTTTATGCTCCAGTGGACAGGTTTTTTTTTCAAGAGGTATTTTTTTTCATATAGGTATATTAAAGTAGATGAGATTTGAGAGCCAATAAGACACAACTCTGTCCAAGTCACAATTTATAAAATTAAACCATTATAGGTCATATATATATACATGCTAAATCAGCAATCATTGGCGTGTTAATTGGTTGAGAATTATTAGATGACGTCTGACCTGTTTGGCTTTAGCTGGTAGTGTACTTCACTTGTGTAAATAGAATATATGTGAACAGTTCTAATTGTATTTAACCGTTGCTTGTGTTTGGATATTTACAATATTGCTACAAACACATTGACCAAATGTAATGTTAGTTACAGTGCATTAGATTTTAGCAGAATACCCTGGATAACATATCTCATTAGACAATATTTCTGGTTATTGTTTTCTGTAAGAGAGCTGTTCCTCAATAGCTTCATTATTAGATCAACAATATTTGACATGTGAATTGATGGTGTTATGTTCATATAAGTTGACCTTGACGTTGACCTTAGTTTCAGGCTCCAGTTTATACTTTTTGGTATAATTTGATACAAGAAAGATCATCAATATTTGGTATGTGGATTTGTTGTTACGTGTAGAGTTGTAGGTCACAAGTTAACCTATTTCTTATTGTACATGTGTCAGACAGAGAACCAAATTTGTCAATCTGAATATTGACCAATGAATCCTAATAACCCCGGTCAGATAGACAGGTACATGTTTCAATTCTGATACACAACCAAAACCACTGACCTTTCATTACTTATACATTGTAGTTTATGAAAAGCAGACCAAAACATGAATATTCAAATATATGGAAGTGTTTAACGATCTAACTGGCTATACAGCCCTCGCACAGTCAGGAAAATATTCAAAGATAACCAAATGCACAATGAAAATGAGGTCCCGTTCAGATAAATCCTGGTCAGAAGGGCATCTATCTACATGGTGAACAGAAATGATCTATTTGCTTAAAGTTTCTGGGAAAAAAATCTAATAATTATTATGAAAGCAGTACAGGATGTTGAGCTATCATTAGGATACCAATTTTTGTGGATTTCATGGATTTCGTGGTTACAATATATAATGTATTACATTTTTTGTTATAAAAAATAAGCAGACCTTGGCAAAACCACGAAATTAAATATCCACAAAAATGCAAGTCTTCATCAATCAACAAATTGGTACCCACGAAAATAAATGAATCCACGACATACAATTATACATTCCATACACCATATTGAAAGCTTTGTGTACAAAAATCCAACTAACCTCAAAACCTTTTATAATCACAAAATGAGAAAGGAAAAGGTTCAGTATACTGCTATTTTTTTTAATAAAATTTAAAATGAGAATTGATTATTTGGTTTGATCAACCCTGTACTTTGTGTAACCTAGACCTAAATTTGGTTAAGATCCAGAATATTGTGTCAACTGTCACAAAAAAAATCTTATTAATTGTGAAATATGCATCTGCTGCAGCAAATTCGTACCATTAATTTTACAATTACCACTGATTTTATACCTTTGCTGGTGGAGTGTTAGTCCCAAAGGGATCACCAGCCCAGAAAAAAAGAACTTCTGTACTTGCATGAAAATAAGGATATTGTTTGATTATAATTTGCTGTTGATTAC
The DNA here is from genome assembly GCF_963676685.1 of Mytilus edulis. NCBI lineage: Eukaryota > Metazoa > Mollusca > Bivalvia > Mytilida > Mytilidae > Mytilus > Mytilus edulis. Next base: position 3,682,825 of record NC_092345.1, read on the forward strand.
TTTTGGAAATCATTTTAACATAATGAATATATCTCTTTCATGGAAAGGTCTTCTTGTCTGTAATTTGGCTATACTTTAGGTGCACTTGTGTTTTATCACCTCTTCAACCTTTGTCTTAGGTTTTGAATTTTTCAAATATTTTGGCCTAAAGCATCACTCAAGAGTGCAGTAATAAAACAGCCTGTTCATATCATTTTATTGGAAAATCTTTACAAAAATAGTTCTATTGCACTTTCTTACAGGTCTACTCATCAACTTGAAACACTTTATAAATTGCAAAAAGGACAAAAGGGTGCTGATTTGGACTCTTACAATATTAGTCCATTACCATCTCTCAACATATTTTTTAACTATTTTATGGACCTTGAATTCATTACAACAGCAATTCAATTAACTATGTCTACCCCTCAGTATTAAATCTTACGATAAGTTGATTGTATTCTGTCCTCATTTTATATTTAAGATAGTTATACAGATAAAAGAACTTGATGTTATATGAACATTTTATTTGTCAAGTCCCTAAGCTTTCCAGTCTTGGTTGTGTATTCTCTATAATTTCTGTCATTATTTCTGGTTTCAAAATGTCTTTTACCTACAAAAGAACAGAATATTTATGTAAAATATACAAAATAATTTACATGTATATATCAAATGGAATAATTTTTATTCATATAAAAAGATTGTTATACGATTTGTCATTAGTTGTACCCTGAAATTGTAATATTCTCCAATCATTTCATAATAATGTAAATATTATTTATGTATGAATACATTGAAATAGTATGGTCATTTGAGTGCAGGAAAGTAATTTGTGAGGTAACTATAGTTTTCCTCCAGAAGATCAAAAGTTCTCTCCGGCTTCTTCCATAATTGAAATTGATGAAATCTTGTTCCTAAATCCCTGGTGTGTCATGCTAATGAAAGAAATTATGTATCAACAAATTTAAAATCACATTACAACACACGACTATCACTTAGCATGATCAATTGTTCATGGAGGACTGTAACACAGTTCCTAATTTTATCAATATACCATTACATAATTGTTGTTGGTTGCTTATTGTCCAGTGGCAAATATTTCATGCATGTTCAGGATGATATCATTGTACCTAGGATACTTACATTAAATCTGAGAGATTCTTCATAAGAATACAACACACTTGTATCATATAACATCATCTGATGTTCAGAGAGAGCTATAACGCAGTTCCTTAACCTAGCTATCACTTCTCTGTCTCCTTTAGAAACTGGCTAAAATCAGGAAAAAAAATTGTTAAGTCATATTCATATAAATATTTCAAAGTCATAGTTAAGAACAACTTGTCATATTTTTAAATGTAGAGGAAGAAATTCCATAACGCTAATTCTTAAAATTTCTTTGATAACGATTTTCATAGTTTGTTGAAACATGATATTTTCGTGGAAACTTTGTTAAGTAGTATCACCAAATTATGCATTCAAACCTATCAGAGTTCAACCTCAACCCGTTTGTCCTCTTCGTCAAAATTTTATAAGGGATGCTATTTTTGTCTGACAGTTCTTCACACACATAAAAGCTTATTATGATACGTTGTTGGGACATTGGTCAGATCATGAGACATTGGTTAATTATTTCAGCCTTTAATATGGTCACAGAAAAAAAAGTAATTTTTGGAAATAATTAAAGAACATAACAGTGGCGTACCATCAAGTTTATTGTCGCACCAGAAAAAGTTTGCACCCTCTCACTTTTTGTATATACAATATGTCAATCTTAATAAGCTAGGTCTTATACCAAACTAAAAATTCAATGCATACCTCTAAATCTTGTTCATAACCTCCTGTTTGCTCTGTCTCTTCGTTCATTGTAGCAGAAATCCAGACAGAGCCATTGTTCCCGAGAATTATTGTAGCACCACATGGTAATGTGTGAAAATGTGTTTTCCTTCGTTTGATTAAGGATGGTGATACTTGAATAATAGTCCCTTGAGCCAGCTAGCAAAATATAAACATGTCAATTAATTTGTTGTAACTGTAAGTTAAAACTTAATTAAATGGAAGAAATTAAATTCAACCCAAGTAACAATATTCAATTAGTTACAATACTTACTATTTTTTTCAATTTTTCTATATCATCTTTACAGTCTTATACCAAAGAGTTCATTCTATGAAGCGAGAAAATAACTTTAAATCATTAAAACAACTGTAGTAATTTTCATTTTAGTTTATAGATGGGTATGTCAATTTTCAATTCTGTATTAAGGAGAACTGATGCATGATGTTAGGTTGTAACTTTCAATTCTGTATAAAGGAGAACTGATGCATGATGTTAGGTTGTAACTGTTCATTTATTTGTTTAAAAGGTTTTTCTGTTTTATAGGCAGTTTTATATGTCTGAGAAACTGAATCGCAAGAATTAAATCAATAAATGTTTATTGTATTGTATTTAAATCAGCCTGCAAGTTTTCTCATTTGAATTGCATCAACGTCTTTTAATGTGTAGTATGTTTTATGGTTTTTGCTCATTGTTGAAAGATGTAACTTCTAACTTCTCTGGTGGAGAGTTGTCTCATTGACTTATCAGCAAGACCAACCGACAGTTTGAAAAATCCATACAGGAAAATTTATACTGGTACATACCTTCCCATATTTTAAACTTCTAGTGTGTAAAGATAAGGCACCATCAGAAAATACAGATTGCACCTCTGCCTGTACAAGTTAAGATAAAATAGTTGATATTTATTAAAGATATTTTTTTTTATAAATCTTGTTTTTCCAGATCTAAACAACTTTATAGGGTCTTTTCTGTGTTTATAAGAAGAAATATTGTTAAATGCTTTTTTATAATTTCTTGGTACATTTTTGTATTGATGTGGACAAATTACTGATTTTGTTTTGTTTTGTTATGTTTTATATATTAATATCTATTCTTATGAACTTATTCATATTGCTGTATAATAGATTTTTAGTGACAATGTGGATACATTTCAATTACAACAGGTTGTATAATCTTACAAGAAGAACTCTGTATATATTTTCAGGATTTCAGACTAGTTTTAAGTGATATGATCTTTTTAAAATATATGTCAGTTTGTGTTTGGAAAACAATATTCAATGCTAAAGGTTGAGCCATATGAACCAGATTTCTTTACAAAATTATGGAATGCAAAAATCTGTTATTGACCTTGATTAGTTTGCAATATGTGACAACCACTTAGTCTGAAAACTTGTGCACATTTACATCTGAATTTTTTGTTGCAATCTTAATTTTTAAAAGGATACACTTATGAGGTCTCCTTCTTTAAGATAATTTCTCATCATCTTCTCATCTTCCTCTGATCTTCGCCTCTAAAAAAGAAAAGGGAAAGAATCAAAAACTTCGACAAATTTTAATAGCATCATGATTTATCATTGAAATCACTTTTCGCATCACTGTAAAAGTCAATTCAACACAAATATGTCATTTACCATTTAGCAATAGAAACAGCAAAAACTTAATGTATGCTGTTTAGAAGTATTTTCATTTTGAAAAAATCAAGGGGAGATAATTCATCAAGAAAAAAAATGCATTGTACATGAAATATAGTACAAATAAGATTACAAATTTACACATTATCATGATTTATCATTGGAATCAGGCTCTTTATACATCACTGTAGAAGAATTTCCATATCTTTATTTTTATAATAGAAACTGTAATCTTGAAATTGAATATTTTAAAAATATGTACAACTACATGTATGCATCAATTATATCAAAATTGTCCACATACAAGTCAACTTACATCCACTTCATTTGAACTTTGTAGAGAGTTGTCTCATTAGCAGTCATATCACATCATTGAACTTATTTTTATATTAGTAATTTAAAAGGACAAATGATTCTTACAAGTTCTCCTCCTGGCAGATTAACTGATGACAACATTAATATGGAATCTAACTTTGATCTGGTATCTACTTTCCATCTCTTTTGTCCCACTTCTATAATTCTCCCAATCACAACATCTCCAACTTCACCATTATATCTATGGATTAACAAAATAATTATGTGTTACCACTTCTATAAACCTACCAATCAAGGGTGAAGGTGTTAATGTGCATGAAATAACCTACACATGATGTGTAACATAGACTTAGAAAAACATTGTATATCAAAGGGACAGTACTGTCACTGTTTTGCATATTTATAGATTAAAGATGAGTGTCAATGAAACAACTCTCTTATGACTAAGAAAAATAGCTGTAAACATGGCTTACAACATCCTATTCTCTTTCGACATGACTGACAAAAAACTTTTTTAGTACAGTACATATGTACCTTGAAATGAAAAATTGACATAGAGATATACAATGTATTAAAGGAACATTTCATTAGTGGTTGTTGTTTGCTGATGTGGTTCATAAGTGTTTTTTGTTTTTTATATAGATTAGATTGTTGGTTTTCCTGTTTGAATTGTTTTACACTAGTCATTTTGGGGCCTTTATATAACTTGCTACAATTTGGTGTAAGCCAAGGCTCTGTGTTAAGGCCTTACTTTGACCTTTAATTGTTTACTTTTAACAATAAGAAGAGCTGAACTTGGGCAATATACATGTACCTGAAAAATTATACACCTTAAAGCAAAAAAATCTTAGATAGAGAGTTGTCTTATTTGCATTCATTCCTCCTCTCTTTATTTCTGTTGTTGAAATAGTGAAAATAATCTGACCAATAAATTGCTAATGTTTACCTTGTTTTAAGAGGTTTTACACATATTAATTTGTTGACTCTCTCCACAACACCGGCTACTGAAGCATGAAGTTTCTCGTCCTCCATATACGTTCCATGACCACTGAAATTATGCCAATAAAATATAAAATATAATTATTTCTCAAGTACATATAAAGGCCAAATCGTTACTTTTTAAAAAGTTTTTAAGGGAGACAAAAAGAGCTGAAATTTCGCATTATAAATGTCCCTGAATAATAATACACCTTCAATACAGGCACTTGTATCAGAATTTTTTTTACTGTATACCTTTAGTTGTCATGATTATATAACACAAGGTACTGGCATTTTGAAAAAAATGTCACCCAGTCGCGAAATAGACAACTTTCGAGTTTGATGCATTGTCGTCAAAAACTCTGGTTTTAGTGAACACCATTTGTACGTTAGGTGCTTCGTCACTTCTGTTCCAATGCTGAGCAAGTGACCGGGAAAACTATAATGTTATATTGCACCAAAAATGTATTTTAATAATTGACAATCAGCACTGCTGTAATTAAGGAATTGTTAATAAGTACTTACAAAACAAACATTATTCTAGTTAATCCTGCATAATGACGATCACTGTATTACATACAAACAAAAATCAGGGGCGAACATGTGAGGTGTAAGCGTGTAGGGTATGACAGTGTATTGAGCGGGAACGGACCTGATAACATTCCTCAAAAGCAGTCGATTTTTTATCGTCTAAATGAAAGGGTACATTTTATTGTCATGAACCAAAAGTTACCGTTAGCCACATTTGGCAAGAATTTTTACAATAATCTATAGTGAAGGTTACTAAGTCTGGTACCTCCATTATAACTCTCTTGTATGATGTCAAAAGTTCAAGAGGCGTAGATTCTTGGGTCAAGCGGCGCAGCCTAGATTTCCAAATAGCGATAAGGTCTATAAAATTTCAATATTAGGACTACAATAACAGTGAAGTGAAATATTGATAACTATACTGCCTTCTCCTCTTTCCGGTGTATAAATGGGAATGATTATACTGATTTTTTTTAAATGATTTAGACAGCCAAAATGAATAATTCTAAATTATTCATTTTAAATAATCGACAAATAAAATTTATGTTCATTTCATGTTGTTCAAATATTGTCATCCATTTCCTACCGCATGAAACCAGTATCTGTAGTAATGACATCGCCTGGACACACAAGGTTCGATATTTCCTCTGTGAACTCTTGCTTTTGACGATCTCTGGCTCCAACAACACGAATATCAACCATGCTGCTTCCTTGCGGGTTTGTTTACAGCTCTCATCGTTTATGTTTTTATTTTTAAAGATTAAAAACTGGTTACTTCCAAACGTTCTGAGGACAACGACGTGAAATCTTATGTAAAATCCAGAGGATCATCGAAATTTTAGTCGGAATATTTGACCTTTCATTTTCAATGAAGAATCACGTTGTATAATTTCATCAAATTAAAAGATGACAGAAGAACAAGTTGCAGAAGCTCGTACTAGCAAGCTCGAGGAGCTGCTCATGCAAGATGAACCCGAGGTAATTAAAATCTACTTTATACAATACCATTCAATTGTCATGATTGTCAAATCACATTTACAAAGTTTTTTCACAGTTACATCATACAGGAACATAGATATACTGTTCCCAGCATCATATAAAAACAAGAAGGAGAGGCATGATTGCCAATGACACAACTCACTACAGGATGCCAAATGACACAAAAAATAACAACATAGGTTACAGTAGGCTAGTGAGTAGGGCCTTCAACAATACACCTTATCGCTAATCCCGGCTGACCCGGCCGGCCGCTTGAACTTTTGACGTCAACAACAATCACTTTTCCATTGTGGCGTCAGATATTTTGTTTTATGACGTCAAATTTTTACGGGAACCTGTGTGATTTCCAGCAATGGCGGACAAATAGCAATAAAGGTGTATAGGATTAGCCCTAGTCCAAATAATTAAGACGTCTGGCAATGCTTCGGTCGTAGGAAGGCGTCCCAGGATTAAATTTAAATAGCCTTGTCAGACTTCATATTTATTTGGACTAGATTAGCCCATACTGCATAGTCGGCAATAAAATTAAAAGTACTTGAGAAATGGGACACTCGAAGTGACAAATGTAAAACAATGCAAACATGAAAACAAACAACCTAATTTATTCACAAAAAAATAGCGAAAAAGCTAAGAGGTTACACAACAACAAATGTCAACCACTGAATTAAAGGCTCCTGACTTAGGGCAAGCACTATTTCAATGTTTTAATTATTGCGAAAAATGTAACCGGGTTATAAGGCCACACCAATTTGATCCCTTGTTCGACGGACCCGCCAGCACCTATTTTTTTCAAAACAGAATTTTTTTATTTTTTTTATATTCCCGCTTCCCGCATCCGGAATTGTAATCATGTCCATTTCCCGCACCGTTTTTTTTTTGTAAATATTATAAAAAGATATCAACATTTGTTAAATCACAGTGTAACCTGTATATAATGATTTTAAACATAAAAGCACCCCACCACACTGTGTAAATATCTGTGAGAATATTTGTTTCAGCATGAAACCTGGAGTGCTCCGATAAAAAGTTATAACAGCGGGTATTTCCGTGAAGAACAAAAAATTGGTTTCTTTCCCCCTTACTTATATTCCCTATCAAAAGATGTTCGTTGTTAGAATAAAGTACAAAGAACTTCTGAAGGATTTGCCTTCAACTGCAATTATATTGTATGCTCGCGAAACAAAACTATCCATAGCCGCTGCATGTTTATGCACCTGTCCTGATTGATTCAGGAGCATGTCGTTCAGCAGTTATCGTTTGTTGATGTTGATCATTGGTATTTTTTCGTTTGGATATATAAATTAGATCGTTGATTTTCCTGTTCGAATTGTGTACGCTACATGTAATAATTTTGGGGTCCTTTATAGCTTGCTGTTTGTTCTGTATCAAAGCCCTGTGTAAAAGGCTGTACTTTGACCTGTGTTTGTAATTACATTGTATCAGGTTGAGAACAACCCTCCCTCAGACAAGGGGTCATTTTACTGATGTAGAAAAGAAAATAGAAATACTAAGGATTTGTATAGTTCTGCTATATAAACCTTTGAACACGAATTTTGTACTCAAAAAGAGGAGAGTTACATCATATTTTAAACAAATTTTTCTAAAAGAGGGGTCCACTTATTTTGAATAATATTAAACTGTTAAAGTAAAGTGTTAACATGGTTAAAGTCCAGGAATATTACAAAATTCTTGGACATGTTTTGACCATTTAATACCAGATAGATATATAGTTCTATGAGAAAATATGAGCTCTTTTGTACAAACAAATATATTATAACTTATATTGATCCCTCATAAAACATGTAAAAGGGATATTTATAACATTAAGGGGTTGCCCCCAAACTGATTATGATTTGGATGGAGAATTGTCTCATTGTCAGTCACACATACATAGACCAGATTTAATTATTTCTTGGTGAACAGGGAAAAAATACTTCAGAAATTAAAGAAATGTCAAAGTACAAGTGGTAAATCAAGTTTTAATATTATCAAAACCTATTATTTTATGTTTACAAAAAAAATTATAATCGCTCGCCTTTACTTTTCAAGCTTCGCCTCAAAAATTTGCAAATTAAATATTTTTTTATTAAAAATTTTCAAATCGCTTGCTCGCCCCAAATTTTGGAGTCCAAAAATCTGTAGAACAAGAAATTAAATTGGTGTGGCCTAATCTGAATAAGGCCGTGTTCAAACCAAACGCCGTGTAGAGTAAACATGTTTACAATTAGTTTAGTGTAGTGTACACTGGTTTCACATTACATTTGTTCACATCTATACACATTGTTTAGCTACCTGTACATAAGATTTGTTCCCATTTGTAAACTATATGTCATTTAAATGTTCATTACGTAGAACTGATTTCAAATTTTTGGACAATTTTTGTAGCGGTAAGGGAACAACCATTTGACTTCAAAAGGGGAGTCGGGGTGGGAATGGAAATATTCCGATCCCCAATTTGATAAAAAAAAAAAAAAAAAAAAGGTCATACAGATGATAAAAAAAATATTCTGAATCAAGAGTTTCCCCATACATTATAGTGTTAAATATGGAAAAAAGTATTTGATCACCAGCATCGAAAAAAAAGGAATAAAAAGGTTTGCGCGAAAAAAAATCTGACTCAGATAAAAAAAAAAAAAAAACCCTCCCCCTTTTTTTAAAGTTAAGTGGTTGCTACTTTATGAAAGCCATTTTTATAATTTGCAGTAGTTTGAATATACTAGAGATGTCTCCATTACGCATTAGAAAACGTTAGCTGCAGCAGCGTGCTTACAGCCAAAAAAAAAGGATTGAGATATTAGGAATCACTACATTTTAATTTTTTCTGTTTGTTTCAACTTGATGGTATTTCTTCTCAAAGGAGTATTTGGTAAAGGAATAGGGTAACGTTTTTTTTAAAATTTATTTGAAGTTTTATTTAACGGATCTGAGATATAAGACAAACATATCATTTACCTCACACTTTCTTTAGTCGTGCATTTATGCGTGAATCGTTGTTTGAGTAAAGACCAGTGGCGAATATTTCTGTGTACGTCAAGTCGATTCAGGAAGACCTTTTCAAATGAATTAGGCAGCAACTATTTACTTCATTTTTTGGGGAGGGGAAGGGGGGGGAGAGTAGGGGGCGTGGGCTTTTGATTTTTTCAGGACAAATTTTGGTGACAAGTCGAAATCAATTTTAGCATTATATATATTGGCAACTGAGGGTGAAACAAACAATTATAGGGCCAAAAACTTGTTTCCAAACACCCCCACCCCCTTGCTTTTATGTTTTATACTCAACTATAATAGCCCCCCCACCCACTCGAAAATCAATTGGTTGCTGCCTTATGGGTTCGGCAATGATGCTGCTTTAAGTCTTGATCAGGGGTTAATAGGGTACGTTAAGTTTTTTTAACAAAAAAAAATCTGTAAAATTTAGACAACAATTTCTGTAAAGAACTATACTAATAATTATCAAAAATATCAATTTTACTCAAAAATTGTTTCCTCGTTAAATATATGCACGGTAAAACTAATGTCCTAAATGCCTAGTTTTGTGTACACTTAACCTACACAAGGCCTACATTGACTATCGACTGTGTGTAGATAAAACATGATTTAAACTACATGTAAACATTGAGTTTTATCAATGGGAACGCAATTGTATTTAGTTTACGTGTGATTTACACTAACACAACACCGAATTTAGGTCAATGTGAACATGGCCTAATTTAAACTCACATTTTGAAGATTTGTATATACATGTATATGAATTGAACAGGATATTTCTCAATATCGCAAACATCAATATCACATTTTAATCTGAAATGACAAAATAGCAATAATAAATGCATGCACAAATTTCTGAATTTACAGTATGTAGATTGGCATATTGACAGGAAATTATTATTCAGTTTTGTTTCTAGGAGTTATGCCCCTTTGAACTTAGACTAAGACTGCAACATGGGGTGTGGGGTATGTGAGCTTGCTCACAAAGATTCCTAACTTTTTGAATTACTAAATTACTTAATAAGATGATTGTTACCCTAAATTATTTTTTTTTCAGTTTGTAAAGAACAAAGATGTATGCCAGTCAAGGTGTTTTATTAAAGGACTTGGAACAATGTTTGTAGGTGGGTACATATACCAATATCTTTTTTTTTGTCTGTCATACATGTATGTCCATTGTCCTTGCTCTCATTTTCATTGGTTCATTGGTCAATGTAAAGTTTTGTGTTTTGGTGTGTTTTTCAAATACTAGAAGCATTATGTCAACTGGTATTGATTGAATAATAATTTTAAGGTGTAAATGTCTGTCTTGCAGGATTATCTGATGGTGACCTTGACTTCATTGTCATGGATGTTAAAAAATGTTCAAAGGGCCAAGTGAGCTTTTCTCATCACTTGGCGTCCGTCGTCGTCCTGCGTTAACTTTTACAAAAATCTTCTCCTCTGAAACTACTGGGCTAAATTTAACCAAACTTGGCCATAATCATCATTGGGGTATCTAATTTAAAAAATGTGTCCGGTGCCCCGCCCAACCAACCAAGATGGCGGCCATGGCTAAAAATAGAACATAGGAGTAAAATGCATTTTTAGCTCACCTGGCCCGAAGGGCCAAGTGAGCTTTTCTCATCACTTGGCGTCCGGCGTCCGTCGTCGTCCGTCGTCGTTAACTTTTACAAAAATCTTCTCCTCTGAAACTGCTGGGCCAAATTTAACCAAACATGGCCAAAATCATTATTAGGGTATCTAGTTTAAAAATTGTGTCCGGTGACCCGCCCAACCAACCAAGATGGCCGCCATGGCTAAAAATAGAACATAGGGTTAAAATGCAGTTTTTGGCTTATAACTCAAAAACCAAAGCATTTAGAGCAAATCTGACATGGGGTAAAATTGTTTATCAGGTCAAGATCTATCTGCCCTGAAATTGTCAGATGAATCGGACAACCCGTTGTTGGGTTGCTGCCCCTGAATTGGTAATTTTGAGAAAATTTTGATGTTTTTGGTTATTATCTTGAATATTATTATAGATAGAGATAAACTGTAAACAGCAAAAATGTTCAGCAAAGTAAGATCTACAAATAAGTCAACATGACCAAAATGGTCTGTTGACCCCTTTAGAAGTTATTGCCCTTTATAGTCAATTTTTAACCATTTTTCGTAAATCTTAATTATCTTTTACAAAAATCTTCTCCTCTGAAACTACTGGACCAAATTAAACCAAACTTGGCCACAATCATCATTCGGGTAACTAGTTTAAAAATTGTGTCCGGTGATCCGGCCAACCAACCAAGATGGCCGCCATGGCTAAAAATAGAACATAGGGGTAAAATGCAGTTTTTGGCTTATCACTCAAAAACCGAAGCATTTAGAGCAAATCTGACTGTAGTAAAATTGTTTATCAGGTCAAGATCTATCTGCCCTGAAATTTTGAGATGAATGGGACAACTCTTTGATAGGTTGCTGCCCCTGAATTGGTAATTTTAAGGAAATTTTGCTGTTTTTGGTTATTATCTTGAATATTATTATAGATAGAGATAAACTGTAAACAGCAAAAATGTTCAGCTAAGTAAGATCTACAAATAAGTCATCATGACCAAAATGGTCTGTTGACCCCTTTAGGAGTTATTGCCCTTTAAAGTCAATTTTTAACCATTTTTCGTAAATCTTAGTTATCTTTTACAAAAATCTTCTCTGAAACTACTGGATTAAATTAAACCAAACTTGGCCACAATCATCATTAGGGTATCTAGTTTAAAAATTGTGTCCGGTGATCCAGCCAACCAACCAAGATGCCCGCCATGGCTAAAAATAGAAGATAGGGGTAAAATGCAGTTTTTGGCTTATCACTCAAAAACCAAAGCATTTAGAGCAAATCTGACATGTGGTAAAATTGTTTATCAGGTCAAGATCTATCTGCAACAACAAAAGAAAGAGAGTTTTTCACGACCTCAGCTGGCTATACAACCCTTGCACTGGTGGCAAAGTGGGGGGGGGGGGGGGGTTACGCAACAACAAAACTACTTCACAACTTTCTCATTACTTTGCATTTCTTGTTAGATAAATTTTACAAAAATTCTCCCCTGAAACAACTGTCGAATTTAAACAAACTTGGTTTAAATCACCACTAGGATATCCAGGGACCACTGTGTATGATGACCCTGCCTGCCAACATGGCTGATATAAAACATAGGTTTCAAATGCACTTTTTAGTATTATATCTCTGAAACTAAACGACAGTACAACAGTTGCATTTATCATGCAACAATTGTAAATAAAAATATCAGGTGAGCGACACAGGGTCCTTGGACCCTCTAGTTTGGCTTATAACTCAAAAACCAAAGCATTTAGAGCAAATATGACATGGGGGTAAAATTGTTCATCAGGTCAAGATCTATCTGCCCTGAAATTTTCAGATGAATCGGACATTCCGTTGTTGGGTTGCTGCCCCTGAAATGGTAATTTTAAGGAAATTTTGCTGTTTTTGGTTATTATCTTGAAATTATTATAGATAGAGATAAACTGTAAACAGCAATAATGTTCAGCAAAGTAAGATCTACAAATAAGTCAACATGACCAAAATGGTCAGTTGACAACTTTAGGAGTTATTGCCCTTTATAGTCAATTTTTAACCATTTTTCGTAAATCTTAGTAATCTTTTAGAAAAACCTTCTCCTCTGAAACTACTGGGCCAAATTTAACCAAACTTAGCCATAATCATCATTAGGGTATTTAGTTAAAAAAATGTGTCCGGTAACTTGGCCAACAAACCAAGATGGCCGCCATGGCTAAAAATAGAACATGGGGGTAAAATGCAGTTTTTGGCTTATAACTCAAAAACCAAAGCATTAAGAGCAAATCTGACAGGAAGTTTTGTTGATCAGGTCACGATCTATCTGCCCTGGAATTTTCAGATGAATCGGATTATCGGTTGTTAGGTTGCTGCCCCTGAATTGGTAATTTTGAGGAAATTTTGCTGTTTTTTTGTTATTATCTTGAATATTATTATAGATAGAGATAAACTGTAAACAGCAATAATGTACAGCAAAGTAAGAACTAAAAATAAGTCAGTATGACCAAAATAGTCAATTGACCCCCTAAGGAGTTATTGCCCTTCATAGTCAATTTTTAACAATTTTCTTAAAATTTGAAGATTTTCAATAACATTTTCCACAGAAAGTACTGTTATAGATAGAGATAATTGTAAGCAGCAAGAATGTTTAGTAAAGTAAGATCTACAAACACATCACCATCACCAAAACAAAATTTTGTCATGAATCCATCTGTGTCCATTGTTTAATATTCACATAGACCAAGGTGAGCGACACAGGCTCTTTAGAGCCTCTAGTTTTTTATTTTAAAATTTCTAATTTTTGAAAAGTTTCAAGAAGAAATCTTCAATTGCATAGTATTGCACAATAGATTTGAAAGATCTTTAACCAAGATTTTTTGTGTCAGAAACCTATATTATGTCAAAGTTTGATCACGATCCAAATTAAGACAGTATCAAGCTTGAATATTGTGTCCAAATTTGCCCTAACTGTTCATGGTTCAACCTCTGTGGTCGTATCAGGCTGCGCTCAGCGAAGCATTTTATTATATTCATAAATCTATTCTTTTTATGGCAATTTTGAGTGTGGTTTACATTCTTTTGTGTTAATTTTTGTTCTAATTGTAACAAAATAGGATAGCACTTTTAAACCAACTATTATGCTTATAGATGCATTAACAATAAAATGAATTATGTCGGAGCAAAGAAATCTTTCTTATTTATACTTATTTTTTATATAATTGTTTCTATGGTTTGTAACTGTTCTACGGAACCAAAATGACTATAGTAAACTGATTCTTTAAAGAATAACCAATATAGTGTATTAATAAGGTTCAATTTCTTATTTCAGTTGCAACAGCTGTTGGAGTTCGTCAGAATATCAAAGAATTGACAACAAGAAAAAGACTAAAAAAGTACTACATTTTACCTTTAAGTATAGCCGGCTTGGCAGCATTGGCCGTTACTCAATATGAGTACAATAAGTGTAAAGAAAAATTCTTTAAAGATTGGTATGATTACCACAAGGCACGCAACTTTACAAGATTTCCAGAAGGTTCAGGTAAGATACATTTACCTAAAACCTCTAGGTAAACATACTATTTCTTCATTAAAAACATATGCATATGTATATGTAGTATAAAACTTCAAAAGAAGAACTATGCATTTATGTTCTATAATTCTGACTGTATGAAATTATGCATTCATGCACTATAAAAGTAACAGCATAAAATAAATTCTCCAGTTAGGCTCTATAAATCAGTATATGAGAAATAATGTTTTAATGCACTATGAAACTGCATAAAAGGAACTATTCATTTATGCTCGAATTGCATGAAATGTGCATTTATGAAATTATATCAGTATTGTTACATGCTTTTATTACTAGGAGTTTATTTTTATTTGTGCTGCAAAATTTTGTTTTTCAAGGAGATATTCCAACTTGAATACCCTGACAAAAGCCATCTGATTTAAGGTTTTATTTCCTTCACAAACACTGCACAAAACTGTAATTTCAGTACTTTTACCTTTTATATACATGTTTTGGTTCCCTATACTCCCCATTTTAGATAGATCTAATTATATTTGTTTGTAAAACATGTAACAAAACAGTTCTTTCTAAAAGCAGGGTAATTCCAGTACACAATGCCAGTCAATAACATTCATACATTCCACTTAACTCAAGTTGTACCCAAATATTTTTTTTATAAGTTCAATTTGTTACTGATAATACAAAGAAAAGAAGATGTGGTTTGATTTCCAAACAGACAACTCTCCACAAGAGACCAAAATGACACAGAAATTAACAACTATAGGTCACCGTACAGCCTTCAACAATGAGCAAAGCCTATATACAGCATAGTCAGCTATAAAGCCGATTTAATATTTAACTTGTATGACCTATAAATGTGTTTTTTCCTTTTCATAGACACAGCTGTATAGCAGGACATGTAACCGTGGCTGATGTGTGTCTTGTAACCTGAAGGATGAAAGAAGGAATATATGAGTGTGATACATATAAACTATTATGTGGCAATCTTCAACATGGATAAAAACATATTCTTCTCATTGTTGAAGGATCTACTGTCCAGCTGAAATTTGTATACCACAATCATGTTATTTGAATTATTTGAACTTTTGTTTTCTTTTTGACAATAGTTGTCATAAAATGGCAGTTACCTATGGTTTTAGATACATGTTATAATGTTATAAATGAATGGGAAAAATCCTAGTAGTTCTTTATACAGGATTTTTTTATTTCATCTCTGACAATAAACTAATCTAAAGAGTAAACTAGTACATGCATTCAGTGTATTGTTTAATTCTAGTTCCTATTTCACAGCACCAAACAGTATTTAGAATTTGACCTCAATTTTAACAGATGTTCAATATTTTTATGAAGTTGGTAGCTTTTTATAATTGGGTTTTTCATAAGGAAAAAGTACTTTGAAAAAAAAGGCCCAGTTTTCATGTTTGAAATCAATATCTATTCAATCATTGATAATTTATCAAAGAAATCAGAACTTTGTGTATAATTCACTACATGTAGAATACCATCTGTTGTGTAGATAGAAATTTCATTGTAATTAAAGTACAGATGAAATTTTAAATCATGGTTTAAACTTGTAAGAACTTTTTCTTTATTTATATTTTTTTTTAAATCGTTAAATTTTCTAATGAAAAGTGTTATAGTTCATATAAGTCTAAGATTTTTCTGGCCTTTTAAAATATGAATTTAATTGCCAAAATGAAAGGATATTTTATATTCATTTGTTACTGAAACATCAAAATAAAACCAACATCAATTAACCATGGATAAAAGTTCTTTAATAGTATTCTTGACCAAAATTTCTTCATTCTGTTGAGTGTCATTTAAGTCTCTTTTGTTAATTCGAAGGTTATGAAAATGACCTGATCATTAATTTCCATCATTTTTTGTCATACTGTGTTTTTTAAGCTGTGAAGTATATGTCTATATAACATCATGTAGATAATTACATCAGAATGAATAATATTTGTATTATTGTGATATATGTAAAATAAAGATCTTAATTTAAATATTATGTTCCTGTTTAAATTTTTACAGTGTATCAAATTGGATTGATAATTATTTTATGCTATTCCATCAGTATTATCTACTCTTGTTGATCAGAAATGAAATAATACAGTGGAACTTGCCTAATCTGACACACTGGGGGACCAGAAAACATGTTGGATTAAGCAGGTGTCAGAATACTCAGGTTTTTTCTGCAAGGAAAAGCCTATTTTGGGACCATGAAAATGTGTCGGTTAAAGCAGGATGTTGGGATACTCAGGTGTTGGATTAGGCAGGTTACACTGAAATAACTTATGTGGCATGGGTATTGCTTATTGTTAAAGGATGTACAATGATCTTTTGATGTGAACTTTCACATCATTTGGTTACTTGTGGTGAGTTGTCTCATTTGCAATCATACCAAATATTCTTTTTTATGAATTCTTCACTTTCACCGTTCTAAAAAAAACTTCTCCTTGCTGACTGTAAGATCAATGCAGAGGCCACATCTGGTCTGAATATGCATGTTAAGTCTGATGTATTGTCTTGAGTAAGTGGAACACCTCAAAGATCTCTTACAACGACTTGTACAAGATTCGTAAATGATCTGTTGAGGGGCTAAATTCCTTCCCCTTTTCATTCATGTCATCACTTTGCCTTTTTTTTCTGTCCATCCATCATCTGTTAACTTCTCTTTTTTTTTTTAAATCTTTTCTGAAACTGCTCAATAGATTGAAACCAAAGTGTGTCTGCTTCATCTATTGGATGTTAACTGCTATATATTTATTGATATTTGTCCAGGTTGATAAAAAAAAACATGGCTGCCATTTCTAAAAATAGAACATAGGGCTAAACTTACAGTTTTGGATATCTCAAAAACTAGAGTAGAAGAGAAAAACTGACCGGGCGTCATGAGTTATTAAATAACTATGTTTGGTAAATGTGATCCTTGCAAGGTCAACATGTCTTTCAGACAGGGTTTAAATGACCTCAACCTAACTTCATAGATCAGATATCCAGGTTAATCTTTCATAATTATGTCTGTTTCTCATATATAATAAGGTCAACTATACTTGATGTCTGAAATGATTGTAAAATGTACATGTCAGATTGGCAGGTTTCGTTGAATGTTTGTCTGGTAGGGTTTGTCAGATCTTGACCTCACCTAGTTGTAAATTGATTACATGGTGTTCATCTTTTGTGGCAGGGTTTATTTGAACTTGTAATTAGTAAAATTGAGAATTGAAATGGGGAATTTTTCAAAGACACAACAACCTGACCATAAAGCAGACAACATCAGTATGCCACCAATGGGTCTTCAATGCAGTGAGGAACACCCGCACCTGGAGCTGTCCTTCAGTTGGCCCCTAAACAAATATGTATACTAGTATGTGTGATAATGGACGTCATACTAAACACCAAATTATACACAAGAAACTAAAATTAAAAATCATACAAGACTAACAAGGCTGCTTACTTGGGACAGGCGCAAAAATGTGTCAGGATTAAACATGTTTTTTGAGATCTTGGCCCTCCCCCTACACCTCTTGCCAATGTAGAAAAAACAAACACACACATAATACTAAGCATGATAATTCTATGTACATCTCTTTGGTTTACATCTTTCTCTACGCATATGCTTGATGGAAAGAAAAACAATATACACAATAATAGGTCTGCTTCTCATATTTTATAAGCAATGGAATTCAATCATGAGAAGTAAAGCAGACAGAAATTTCCTCACTCTTGTTTATTAATTTTTAGGCATTACCTTGCCAATGTTTCAAAAACTAAAGGAGCTAGGTTAAAAGTTGAAACTACAAAAGGGTTCAGCATGACATGACATCAACCTTTTAAATTTGGAAATGTCTAACTACATGATTTGGAATTATTGACCTTGAAATATAAACTAAAAATGCAAAAAAGATTCAGCAGGACAAAATGTATTTTCTGAAAATTGAAATATATGTCGACACAAGGGGTGCACATCTGACAATTCTTTACATCAAATGAAAATGCCTTGTACTTATACTATATTTACAGCTGATATGGACATGATCTCCTGTCTAAGATTTTTTTTTGTTCAACCAGTTTTTCATAATTATCTGAATCATGGTAGTAATTGCTCTTCCCAAAATGGTGTTCAAATAAACAGATTTTCTTCCATTCAAAATGATTAAAGTCATCTTTATAGTTGTTAAATAAAGTGTCAATTTGAGAGTCGTCTATTTCTAGTGTTTGCAGACTATGGTTTTCTATATCTTCACTTCGGTAAAAGGTTTTTACAACTCTGACGTAGATATCTTTTATTGTAAGTTCACTTGATGTATTTTTTCCAAAGCATTTCTTTTCAATTTGGTGCACAACTTTCTGACAAATATAGAGTTGTTCGGTGTGGTGGAAACAATATCTTAATACAGATCTTACGCTTATACGGAAATGACCATCAACTTCTTTTAAACCATTAAAATGTCCTTTGAACTCCTTTTGCACATTCGATTTTTTTATGTCCTTAATTTTATCTGTGGGGCGGTGTTGGTTACGCAAAAACAAAAGAAAATCTTCTAGTAAAACCCATTTGTTTTCTATGTCATTTTCATCATGGTGAATTGGTAGTGAACTCAATGAAGGGATGCTGCAAGATTCCATGTCTACAAAAAGCAGAAGTAGATATGTCATTTGACATGTTACAACGGGTAGCATTTGGTGTCATTTTAATGTCACTTGTCCATAATTAATTTAAAAAAAAATCTATATGATAATAAAATTACAATATTAATTATACCTCCAAATTACCATCCCCTTTTTTCCTCAAAAATTAAACATGAGTTTTCTTCTAAACCATCTCCTGCTTATTCTTGACAACCATAATTATATAATTAACATTATAAAAAATGTGTAATATTTGCTACTGTGCAAACAAAAACCAAAACATTTACTCTAGTAATGGACCTGGCATTAAATATAATAAATTATATATAAAAAAGTTAATCCCATGTATTAACATTGATTATAATATAATCACCTTAATAGTTTTTGTCGAGCCTGCAACTTTTGTTGCAGAAAGCTCGACATAGGGATAGTGATCCGGCGGCGGCGGCTACGGCGACGGCGTTAGCTCACTTCTTAAAAGCTTTATATTTTAGAAGGTGGAATACCTGGATGCTTCATACTTTGTATATAGATGCTTCATGTTACGAAGTTTCCGTCAGTCACATGTCCAATGTCCTTGACCTAATTTTCATGGTTCAGTGACCACTTGAAAAAAAAGTTCAATTTTTTTGTAATGTTGAGTTCTCTCTTATTATAAGTAATATGATAACTATATTTGATATGTGCGTACCTTGCAAGGTCCTCGTGATGTCAGACAGTTTTCACTTGACCTCGACCTCATTTCATGGATCAGTGAACAAGGTTTTGGTGGTCAAGTCCATATCTCAGATACTATAAGCAATAGGGCTAATATATTCGGTGTATGGAAGGACTGTAAGGTGTACATGTCCAACTGGCAGGTGTCATCTGACCTCATTTTCATGGTTCAGTGGTTATAGTTAAATTTTTGTGTTTTGGTCTGTTTTTCTCATACCATATGCAATAGGTCTACTATATTTGTTGTATGGAATGATTGTTAAGTGTACATGTCTAGCGGGCAGATGTCATGTGACATTGACCTCATTTTCATGGTTCAGTGGTCCAAGTTAAGTTTTTGAGTTTTGGTCTTTTTATCTAATGCTATATGCCATAGGTCAACTATATTTGGTGTATGGAAATATTTTATGATCTTTATGTCAGTCGAGCAGGTTTTATTTAACTGTGACCTCATTTTCACGGTTCATTGCACAGTGTTAAGTTTTTGTGTTTTGGTCTATTTTTCTTAAACTATAAGTAATGTGTCAACTATATATGTTGTATAGAAGCATTGTTAGCTGTACCTGTCTGCCTGGCATGGTTCATCTGACCTGGACCTCTTTTACAAGGTTCATTGGTTTTGTTTAGTTATCTTAGTTAATGTTAAGTTTATGTGACAGTTGTAATAAAGCTTAGCTTTATATTTAGGTCTATCAACATAATATCAATGATTAGTATAGAAGGCGAGACATTTCAGCGTGTGCACTCTTGTCTTTTTTAATGTCAACATCTGTCTGCAGCTTTCACATTAAATTTTGAATTTTAGGATATCTTAAAGTCTTTCTTTTTCTATATCAATATCAATATTCACTACAAATCATTTATACACACATTTATAACTGTACTATACAATAAATGCTGAAGATAATATATATTAAGTAATATGATATGCAAGTGACCAGTTAGTCAGGAGATTAAGATCAACAAACCCAGCATGATGCATGGTCTGGGGTAATTGGCATTGACATGATGTCTGATAAGACCACAGCTACTTTGTAGCTGGAAATTCGGGCTTATGTCTTAGAGTGTTAAGTTGTTAACATTACGAATAAATAAATGCTGTTGGGGTTGGTCACCGTATTCGATACCCTGATCATTGGGATATTATATTTCAAGTTATTTTCATCGTATTATTTATGTTCTAGAGTAAATATGAATGCATGTACTTTATACTTTAGAAGTTGTTAACCTTGAAAGTTTTGGGTTTTTGTGAGTGGTTGGTGGCGTCGTCTTTGTTTGGCGTATATCCCACATCTCCTTTTGTATTCCATTTCACTTTCGAAGTCAATTCGCAGAGAGTGTATATGTGAGCCAAAATTTGTTCCTGCGAACAAAGTTCCAGTGGAACTAATTTCACAGGAAATATGTTCTAGGAGAACTTTTTTTACAGACAATTTCTATATAATTTGTTCCATCTTTATGAAATAAGTTCCGCACTTTACCTGGTGAAACAGGGGTCCGCTCGACAGTCCGACAGTTCTCTAGTCCGACGGTCCGACATATACATCCAGATATGATATAGACTAATCACAGGCACTAGACCTTCTACCTGGCTTTCGACCTTACTTTTCCAAAACTGAATCCCCGTTATTGTTTTAACTTATTTCACAGATATTCCCCAGTACCATTGTGTAGATAAATCAATTTAGATTAACGGCATAATAAGTTTAAGTAGGTTTGGCAATTGAGAAATCGAAATAAAACGGAATTTCGCGACCGGTTGACATTTTTCAAAAATGTTAGTTTAGTACCTTGTGTTATATTAAGGTATATATGGGTTTTTTTTCTGAGACAAGTGCCTGTGCTTAGGTGGTGTCCTTCCGAAAACTATGTCTCCGACCAAGATGTCCGCCACAACTGAACTTTTACTATATATATATATATATATATATATATATATATATATATATATAAAACTCGTCTAAACATCAACCCAACAATGTTAGATCTGTAAATTTGCTTTCGAAAATTTTTGGTTCTTCCCTCGCCGGGATTCGAACCCATGCTACTGTGATATCGTGACACCAAATCGCCTGCACTGCAGCCGTCCCGCTAGACCACACGACCACCTGGGCTCTCAAAAAAAGAGCTTTCGGTGGGCATGTGTTACCTTTCCACGTCAGTTTTAATCTAGCGGCGTACTACAGTACATGATATATAAGGCATGAAGATGTTATTGTTACAGATCAGCTAAATTATCTATAGTAAAGGATCCTACAATATATATATATATATATATATATATATTTGTATTTGGATTGTCGGTGTAAATACTTTTTTTTGTAAAACAAATTACTTAGATTTTATACATAACAAGATGACCGCAGTGATGAAAAAGTTTTGTAGTTTATAACACGAAGGGTGCCTCATGTGGATCAGGATCTGCTTACCCTTCCAGAGCACCTGAGATCACCTTCAATTTTTGGTGGGTTTCGTGTTGCGCAGTCTATGTTGTGTTTTGTGTTCTTTTCTTTTTCTTTTTGCCTTTGTCTTTATTAGTCATGGCGTTGTCAGTTTATTTTTGAATTATGAGTTTGAGTGTCACTTTGGCCTCTCTTTTATAAATCTGAATTAAATTAACAAATACGTATGTACACAAAAATGGACAGACAATGATGAATCTCTAAAGTGTTGACCGCACTTTTGCTGTAACCATATTTTGACTATTTTACCGATTATGTCTGTTTTGTTCACGCATCGTTGTAAAATAACGGAACTTGATGCGACTGTCATACAAGTGAGAGGTTTAGCGCTAATAAAATAGGTTCAATCCACCATTTTCTACATCTGAAAATGCCTGTACCAAGTCAGGAGTATGACAGTTGTTGTACATTTGTTTTATGTGTTTTGTCATCTGATTTTGACTTTTTTTTTTAATTTTCCACGGAGTTCAGTATTTTTGTGATTTTACTTTTTTTTTTGTATTGGGGTATAACAACAATAAAAATCTTATTGTAGATTTTACTTCAGCAAATGATCATCATATGATTGTTTCTATATTTTATGCAGCATATTTATGTTATTTTAGTAGGCACCAGGTTTGCTGCCATCTTCAGATTACGAAATTCCAAGCAACTGGATTGATTATGTCCCACTTTGTTGGATCATTTCATGTGCCATATGAGATGGGCATTAAAATCAACGCCATTTTCTGCCTCATTGCCACATAAATGACAAACAAATGGTTTCACTGGATTAATATGTAGTGTTTTGTGCACCAAATACATGCTATAATCTCGGAAAATAATCCTACAGTGCTTACATTCATGGACTTTTCCCGCCGTCTCCATGTCGCAAAAAAGTTTATCTGTATCCGACAACATAATTGTCTGAACGTACTTTTCGTCTGTCGAAATAACAGAAAGTTGTTGTGGTTCAGGTAATGGTCTATCAAAAAAGTTTCGGGACTGAACTGGCGAGTGTATCCTTTGGGATGAAGCAATTGGGTGATCTACAGTAGCGATTGGGTGAATAGATCTTTGAATGGACAAACTTTCGTAATACTCCTCATTATTGTAAACTTCGTGGTCTGAAATAGGTTCCTTTTTTATACATCCTTCGGTAGATTTCAGAAGTCCAGTTGGATAAATATTAGTTTTGTGTACCTCATATGGTTGAGAGGTATTCGGACTGCCGAATGGGTTGCTGTCGTGTATCGTTTGACCAAGAAATTCAATATCAAACTCTTCGTTTTCGTTTAATCCGTTGTAATGGTTGTAAGCCTTATTTTGTTCATTAGGTTTTTCGTAATGATTTGGTTCTGGGGTCACATCTTCATTGGCAATAGTTTGGTGAGTATTGTTTATATAACTACAACCACCGGCTAGTTGGCTTTTTACTTGGTGTAGTGCAAGGGATTCTACCGATCTAAATATCATTCCGCATTGTTTGCAATGATGCGCTCCTGTCTTCTCGTGGCACTTTTCATGCAGATTCCTTCTCCGTCCGGTTGCAAATGATTGGCTACAAAAATGACATTTGTATGGCTTTTCCCCTGTGTGTGAGCGCACGTGCACGCGTAGATCGTATGCGGTAAAGTACGACTTGCTACAAACCATACATTGGAATTGTTTCTGACCATTGTGGAACATCATGTGTTTTTTCAGAACGGTTTCGAAACTAAATGATCGCCCACATACGTCACACGAGTACGGTTTGTCACCAGTATGAGTTCGTAGGTGAGTTCGCAAGGTTGTCATGTCTTTGAAGTTTTTGCCACAATGTTCACATTCGTGTGTTCGACTCTTACTGCGCATGTGTGTTCTTTCGTGCTTACGACAGCTGCCTTGACTATTAAATCGCTTTCCACAAAAGCTACAAGAGAATGGTTTTTCACCTGTGTGTATGCGTTCGTGTTCTTTGCGGTAGAAAGAGCGGGTAAAAACTTTCCCACAATATCGGCACTGCAAAGGATTCGGGCACTGCGGGACTTCTATCATCTCGTTATTCTCTGCGGGTTCGTCTTCATCTGGTAACTCGGACGACTCTGCAGCCGCTTCGGATTCTCCAACTGCTTCAGATGTAATAGTCGATATCACCAATGGCGTCGGCTCTGCAGATTCGACAAGAACTTCTGTTTCATCTTGACTTGGTGGTTCATGATTATCCGTTTCCATGACAATCCCTACAAAGATAACAAACGTACAGTGACTATTTGTTTTGAAATAGAAAAAGAAAACATGAAAATACTATAGTGTTATTAACTGGCTGTTTCTGTATTGGCACTGGTATATATTCAAGGTTTGCTGTATTGGCCTTGGGACCCGTATGGTCGAGGGCATATACAGCTGACTGAGAATCTATACCAGTGCCAATACAGAAGCAGCCAGTTTATAACATTTCTATTAAATAATCCAACTTTTTCAATACAGACTTGTTCTGAAGGGGGTCTCATTGGGAGGTTCTGATCCCGGATCCCACTTACTGTTTTGTCAGATTCCCGTATCCCGCTTACACTATGTACGTAAGCAATTTTCATTTTTTGTAATTTCCCGTGTCCCGCTAGATTTCATTTCCCGTTATCACGGCACATTATTTGACTTTAACGTGTCACGCTTACAAAAAGTTGGCAATCCCGCGTCACGCTTAGACCCCAATGAGACCAACTCTGAATGCTGTATTACATACATCAAATGTGAATATAGGACCAATATTTCCAATACGGACTGACAATGATGTGAATATAGGGCCAATATTTCCAATACGGACTGGCAATGAATCCTGAATTACATGCACAATATATGTGTACATGTAATTCAGGATTCATTGCCAGTCTGTATTAGAAATATTGGACCCGGCGGGCCGAAAAGCAATATAGATTTATATGACCAGGACGACGTCACCAGTATGACACATGCCGTTTTGGTGGTATAATGGCTGTTTTAATCGTATTATTTAATACAATTATTTATCATTGAAAGGGGTTGTGACATGATTGTCATTGTAAAAATTATCCACAAGAGACGTAGGATGTAAATAAAAAACAGAAAAAAAAATATTTAAGAATCGGCTTACAATTTCGGTCACTATAAAATATTTGTAGATGTTGTTCTGCTGATAATTTTTGCTTAGATTATATTTATCTATCTATCTATCATAATTTTCAAGATAATAAGCAAAACGCTAAAAAAATTGTTAGAATGATCATTTAACGTTAAGGGCAATAACTTATACAGTATATGTGAGAAGTTGACTGACGATTTGAATTTAATAAAATTGTCATTTAGGGGTAATACTACCGATTTATGTTATGCAAAATTCTTATGAAATTCGTCATCCAAAGTCAAACTCCTACAAGAAGTCGTCTAACAGTTTTGATGAAAATGAAAAATAGGTATAGTTCTCAACATTTTTCCAGAAATTCTCTCCCTTGAATAAGATTTCTCTACCCATACAGAGTTTCGACATGATATAAAACATTCTAAAAAAACATTCTAAATTATGTAACGGTTATCGGGCATCAAGCAATAGATCTCTTTGCCCTCTGGAAAAATTCCATTCCAGTGGCGGATCCAGAGGGGGGCGTAGAGGGCGAACCGACCCCCCCCCCCCCACCTTTTGCTTGGACTTTTTTTTTAATGATTAATCAGACTATACTTTGTGAACTTTGCCATTTCCCGTGTATTCAATTTCTATGCGACAATTCTTTACTTATTATGATATTTTTTGCTGGTATTTACTGATTATGTCAAAAGTCATGTGATTCGCTATGGTGGAGTTGACCAGTTCGCCGAAAAAACGTCACTCAGTCATTTCGAAATGCAAATTGCAGTAACACATTGCATAGGCTGAGGATGACAATCCTGACACCTTCAAAGCGTCAAATAATTGAACAAGAACGTATTGACTCTATTGTACTAATTTTGTGATTTTACTTTTTACAATTCTACAATTTACAGAAAGTTATACTCTTTTACACTCTCATGAAAAAAATAAATCCACAGCAATTTATTTACCTACGAAAACATGTTTCACCCCAAACGCCCCAGCCTATTTTAACTAGAAATAACATAGCGGAATAATGATCCACAGTCAGTATAAACTCGAGATAGATTTAAAGTTTAAGGTACGAACCACTTATTTGAGGAGGCAGTCTAAGAATTTGAAAAAAAACTGACTCTGGCTTTTGCCTTGAACAAAAATTCTGACCTTATCTTGATTGAAAATAATTAACTTGTACACTTTTTTGCTATTAGAAACGAAAAATGCCAACAGAATTATTTAGCATTTTTGACTAAGATAATACTAAAATAACGTAAGAAAAAAAACGGCGGAATAGTGTGTGTGAAAAGGGGGGGGGTAGCAGTTACAAAATGAAATAGAGTATAACATGAACCATGTACAGTAAGTGTTAATTAAAATTCAAACTTTACTAAGAACTCACTTTTAAATTTTCTTCGCTTCTTTGGACACCAGTTCAACTTTGCTTTCTTCCGCATACAGGCTTCTGAACTGTAAAAGAAATATTAGCTATGATCAGTGTTAGCTCCTGTTGTTTCGTATTACAACAAAAGCTCCAAGGCATAAGCACATGGCCGTATGGTCTTCAATTAATTCAGACTAAAAATAGTCGGTTGCATGCTTAATATAGTATATAATTAGGAATTACAATATGTCGACATGATTTGTCCGTTCTATTGCTGAGCGTATAAAACGTAATAATAATTATGATATCAACATGTACTTCTTATATATACCTATACCTATCAATGAGGTTATATCAAATAGAAAATCCTTGTTACTATTTAGAAATTAAATTTGTATAGGAGCATGACAAAAGTTATTTACTGTATTTACTGGAAGCTATGCAAATTTTACACAGTCATGTACACACTAGTAGCTGTATGTTAATTATCTGACTACACTCATTAATTCTCCAGATGTTCTCTAACGATAACTGTGTGCATCATTATGGCATAGTAAAATACAACATGTGTCACGTGGTACGTTGCAGGATGTCCAGTAATCTACAAATTTGATAAAATAACTAATTAATTCTATACCAGACAATACGATATTAATCGATGAAATGGACGCTGGCAGGACTTTGGAAAGATGTGAAAGAAACGCCAATGTCTGAGTTACTAGTTCCATTGATTTTCTGGCGACATCCTGATTATATTTCAGAATTCATATGAACTAATAAGGTAGGCATCTCGAAGACAAAGACTTTAATTTTCTCAGTACTACAAATTTCCGTTGATCTTTTTATGAAAAAAAAAAAAAAAAAAATCCAGTATAATTATAAAAAAAAACTAAACATTATGTGACTGAGAGCGTAGAAATAGTTAAGGCTTACCTTAGCACTTATTCCAAATTCCAATGTGTTCTTGAAATACTGTCCACCCTGCCAGACGGTTGTTAGGAATAATCAAGAATCTGGTGTATTTGATAAGGGCAGACAACTAGATATACTAGAAACCAGACGATGCAGACAGTTATCGTCTGCTAAAGCGTCAGAAATCTGCAGATGTTTTTCAATGACTTGCTGATTATCTGGAATTTCTGAAGTATCTGGCGATCAATTCTGGTAGTAACACATATCTTTAGAGAGAAGGAGTTTGTTAGCTAGAGGAAACATTTATACATGTGCAGCGATGTTCGACAAATTTTGATAATGAAGGGAATTGATATAGAGGCCCATAGGGTTTTCATTCCTCGCGGAGAAACATCTGAACAATCATGTGATCATTCTTCATATGGGTTATTGATAATGTTGGAAATACAAAAAGTCCATACTTGACTGGACGTCAATATATACAACTAAAGCGTAAATACACAATTTAATCCTGGTATCAATGAGTTTATTTACAACCACTGGGTCGATGCCACTGGTGGTGGAGTCAGTTTAATTCCCCGATGGTATCACCAGCCCAGTTGTCCGGCAGCACTTCTGTGCTGACATGAATTATCATTGATATGGTCATATTTATAAATTATAACTGTTTACAAAACTTTTGAATTTTTAAAATACTAAGGCTTTTCTTCCTTAGATTAGCCTAGAGAATATATTACCTTAGCTGTATTTGACAAAACTTTTAGGAATATTGTTCCTCAACGCTCTTCAACTTCTTACTTTATTTGGTCTTTTTAAATAGCTCTTTTGGATTCGAGCGTCACTGATGAGTATTTTGAAGACAAAACGCGCATCTGGCGTAAATACAAAATTTAATCCTGGTATCTATGAGGTTTAATTATAGATAAAAAAAAAAGTCTGAATTGAAATATTTAACTATAGGTATATATCCCTTTACACAATTTTTTATATCATCCGACTAAATAGTTATCAAAAGTACCAGCAGTGGGTACCAGGATTAAATTTTGTATTTACGCCAGATTATCTGGCTAAATATCAAGAAGTAAAGGACTTGTATCATTATTTCGATAATATAATCGACTCTCTTCCAATATGCCAATTTTGCTATTGCAGTAAAATTCCGTAAACAACATGAAACATAAACAAAGTATAATGTATATACGGGTGAACTTGATTTGTCTTAAAAATGTCAGAAACAGACAAGAAATAGGACACAAAACAAAACATATAAAAACTAGAGACTAAGCAACACGAGCCACACCAAAAACTGGGAGTAACTCATGTCCTCATTTCACACCGTCCAGTTGCTCATGTTAATACAACCCCGGTAATAAGTCTTATTCGGTCTGTCACATTTGTGGAGAGGGAACGGGATTGTAGTTACGACATCTTTTCAACATAGTCATCAAATTTTGAATTATTTAGTGAGAGAAAATCATCTATGTAGCGGAGAATAAAGTTAATTATACTAATTATTTCCACTTATGAAGTCAGACCTCGTATGAATGAAGGAAAAAGTTGGTAAAGAAGAGAAGCATAGTTATTTCCTATTCGAATACCGATTGTTTGTTGAAAAAAACCGTCATCCAAACGTTACAAATATATACATGTTGTCTATCAAGAAATAAGTACACGTATCTTGATAATGTCAGTTCCAGAGAATTAGTTTGTTTGAATATAAGAGGGATTTTTTTCTTACTAAGTACGATTGGTACCTACCTAAGACAATATACGTGTATCTAAGATGGGTTTTTTCTTTCATGAAACAAAGTAGGACCATTTTTTCAGTTTCAGAATGGGGAATGTTTGTGTAAAGTGTAAAAAAGTCAAATGTTTAAATTAAACAAACTTCTAAGACATTTATATCACTATATTTATCGGACCATATTTATCTGCTCTTTCACAATTACATTAAATTTTGGATAATAAAACATTTCGGCCTAAGTGCATCACCGGAGAAACATTCATTGTCGTAATGTGTCTATGGTACATTAAGATTGATATCGTGCGTTTATGTTATAACATGGTACACATTAAGTTCAGTTTAAACACAAGCTATACCAGCGACCAGAAATAAAACAGCAAAACATGGGAAAATAATAATCGTTTTTGCTTTGATGGGTTATTGATTTCCTATAGCCATTCCGCTAGCCAATGCCTACAGTCCAGTACCCTCCTCTCCAGATGAATAGAGATGAGCAATAAGGGAGCTACAAGTTGAGACAGAATTTCTTCCAGAGCATATCTGTTCATACCCGGCAAGTTTTTGGATAAATAGAGATGAGCAGTAATAAGGGAGTCACAGGTTGATCCAGAATGGCTTCGATAGCATATATGTTCATACCCAGCCAGTTTAAGGATGAAAAGAGATGAGCAATAATAGGGGAACCACAAGTTGAGCCAGAATTGCTTCCAGGGCATTTAGGGTCATACCCAGCCAGTTTTAGAATGAATAGAGATGAGAAATAATAAGGGAACCACAAGTTGAGCCAGAATTGCTTCAAGCCAGATTTAGAATGAAGAGACGAGGAATAATAAGGGAGCCACAGGAATTGCTTCCTGGGCATATATGTTCATACCCAGCCAGTTTCGTGTGAATACACTGTAGAGATGAGCTATAAGATAGGAGCTACGGTTTGAGCCAGAATTGCTTCCAGAGCATATATGAGAATACTGGGCCAGTTTTAGGACGAATAGAGATAAGGAATTGTTAGTTTTTATGTAGAGTTTTGTAGATGCCTTTTTAGCTCACCTGGCTCAAAGGGCCAAGTGAGCTCTTCTCGTCACTTGGCGTCCGTCGTCCGTCGTCTATCGTCGTTAACTTTTACAAAAAATCTTCTCCGCTGAAACTATTGGGCCAAATTTAACCAAACTTGGCTACAATCATCATTGGGGTAACTAGTTTAAAAAATGTGTCCGGTGATCCCGCCAACCAAACAAGATGCCCACCATGGCTAAACATAGAACATGGGGGTAAAATGTAGAGTTTGGCTTATATCTCTGAAACCAAAGCATTTAGAGCAAATCTGACATGGATACTTGCCATGAAATTTTCAGATGAATCGGACAACCCGTTGTTGGGTTGCTGCCCCTGAGTTGGTAATTTTAAGGAAATTTTGCCATTTTTGGTAATTATCTTGAATATAATTATAGGTATAGACTGTAAACAACAATAATCTTCAGCAAAGTAAGATCTACAAATAAGTCAACATGACCAAAATGGTCAGTTGATCCCTTAAGGAGTTATTGGCCTTTATAGTCAATTTTTAACAATTTTTTCGTAAATTTTGGTAATCTTTTACAAAAATCTTCTCCTCTGAAACTATAAAGACAAAACCAAACTTGTCCACAATCATCATTAGGGTATCTGTTAAAAAATGTGTACATTGACCCCGCCCGCAAACCAAGATGGCCGACATGGCTAAAAATAATACATACGGTAAAATGAAAATTTTGGCTCATATTTCTGAAACTAAAGCATTTAGAGCAAATCTGAATGGGATAAAATTGTTCATTAGGTCAAGATTTATCTGGCCTGAAATTTTCTGACCAATCAGTCAACCCGTTGTTGGGTTGCTGCCCCTGAATTGGTAATCTTTAGAAAATTTTGCAGCTTTTGGTTATTATCTTGTATATTATTATAGATAGAGATAAACTGTAAACAGCTATAATGTAAGCAAAGTAAGACCTACAAATAAGGCAATATGATTAAAATGGTCAATTGACCCCTTAAGGAGTTATTGCCCTTTATAGTCAATTTTTAACAATTTTCATAAATATTGTAAATTTTTACAAAATATTTTCCACTGTAACTACTGGGCCAAGTTCATTATAGATAGAGATAATTGTAAGCAGCAAGAATGTTCAGTAAAGTAAGATCTACAAACACATCAGCATCACCAAAACACAATTTTGTCATGAATCCTACTGTGTTCTTTGTTTAATATGCACATAGACCAAGGTGAGCGACACAGGCTCTTTAGATTGTGGTTCACCCTTTTGTTAAAGAAAAATTTTAAATAATTTCATAAAATATACTCATAACAACTGCCAGACTCTATCTTTGAAAGTCAGCTTTAGTGCCATCATTGTTGGTAATTTTCTCAAAAAATTTTGTTCATCATTTAACAATCAATAAACATGCTTTATTGTACTTACTACTATAAGGGTGTTTCACAACCTTTACTACCCATGATTGTTTTAGTTCAGTCAGTCTGTTTTTGAGATAGATCATACACCAGAAATAACATTTCTTTCACAAAATGTTTGAACAAATGAATGAGTCCACCTTCCAAAAAATTCTGACATCTAACTTGAACGTCTTTTAATCTGAGTTTTACTGTGTGTATTGCTGTGTTTCTTTATTCTATGTTAGCTAAAGGTATAGGGGAAGGTGAAGATCTCACAAAACATGTTTAAGGTGTCAGACCACCAATTACTCCCTCCAATTTAGAACGTATGTATAAGTAGCCCTACTCTGACACAAAATTGTGCTTTTGATGACCTTGTTTACTTAAACTAATCAACAAATTTGCAGAAATGAAACTTTTGGTGAAAGAGAAATATATCTAGATCATTTTGAGCCAAAATTTACTTGTCTATGAGTTTGCATTAAAAATTGAGGATTAATGCGCTCCGTAGTATACTAATTTTAGATTTCCAGAAAACCAGGTTTTTTTTTTGAAGTACCGGTACCTCTGTTTGAAGGTCAGTTATTTTGTTAGAAGGCTTTAAAGGTATGGTGAAAATTGGCATGTAGAAAGCTGATACATGTACAATTCAGGATATACCTGGTTTCTATGAAGTTAAACTTCAGGTAAAATATTTAGAAAGCTGTGAAAATTGCAAAATTTGGTTGAACAGATTGGGATTTTTAATTGGTGGTCTGACACCTTAACCTGACCGCATTTTTGCAACTGTCCCAAGTCAGGAGCCTCTGGCCATTGTTAGTCTTGTATTATTTGTTAATTTAGCTCATTAAATTTTTTGAAGTTTAGTGTATTGTCAATTTTTCACTGAATTAGTACACTTTTTTTAAGGGACCAGCTGGAGTCCACCTCAGGGTGCTGGATTTCTTGCTGTATTAAGACCCATTGCTGACATTGGTGGACTTTGGCTGTTTTCTGCTCTTTGGTAGGGTTGTTGTCTCTTTGACACATTCCCCATTTCCATTCACAATTCTGTTGTTTCTCTTTTGTTCTTCAAATACCATCAGATACCAGGGGAGTGTGATTATTCTATTTAATACAATTTCTTTTTGTTGATTTGTTCAAATGACTTAATTAGTTTAGCTTAAACTAAAATAAATTTATATATTTATTCAGCTACCAGAAGATAAGGAGATCTTACAACAGATAATAAAAATAACAGAATGCATAAAATGGCAATTTATTGAATGTATAAATTCCCCTCTAAATAACACTTTATAATGTATTCCAGAAAATGAATATTGTAACCATAATATATCTGGAAATATTTAAAGCTTCATATAAAATATTTATAAAATTTATAACAAACAATGTAAATATACAAATAATTTCTTTTATGTAGATAAACTTTGGAATGAAATTTGGACAAACATGGGTAAAAATAATTCATAATTAATAAAAGTTTGTTAGGACAAAAGTGGGAATATAATTGAAAGCACATCTGTCCTAAATAAGGGCACTGACTATGTGTGGAATTTGAATAAATACTTTTAAACTTCTTCCTTGCCAAGCACAAATTTTTTTTTTCCATCTGAAAACCTGAAATTTCATAAAGATGCTTGAAGGACATAGATTTTACTGGAATGTCTATGCAACTCATATGATATATCAAATTAAAATTCTAATGACTATAACAGCAGTTGTTTTGCATGTATTTGTCAACACATTTTAAAGCAGAACTTTATTATTATTTTGGTTAACTTTTCCAGTTTTTGCAAGCTCTTTAAGCAAATATGGAAACTAATACTTGTACTAGTCCATTACTCTTGCACTTTGGCTATTTTATCCCTTCAAATAATTTGCTTCTTTGGTATGTGCTGGTAGTTCTAATAAAATGTAAATTTACTCCATAACACTAAGATTTAAAAATACCAGTGATAATTGTAAAACTGATCTAAAGAAGTATGGGGTCAAAAATCATTCACTAGAGAGTCACAATTTTTTGAAAATGTTTTTTCAGATATCCACTTTTGGAATGTGTTTATAGGGTGGTCAAATATTTTAGATTAGGAATAAAAATATAGCAGATTTTCATTGACATTTAAATGAATGCCACTTAAAAAATATTTCACACAATTTCACTGCATTTCAAAACTAGGTTTAAGCCACATGTATTAATTCAAGCAAACAAAATGACTTGGTTGACTCCAACTAATGGTATATTTAGTGTTCCAAGGAATTTGTCTACCACTGTTTCGAGTGTAATACCACATGTATCCACCGGAGAGAGTTAAATTTTGAAATTTAAAAAAGTGAGGCTTGATGAGCGTATTGAATCTTTAAAATCTAACTGTCAAGAGTGGATAAATATTGTATTGCAAAAGATTTGGTGGGGGGAATCTGTTTCTCTAAGGATTTTTAGACGAAATATCGAAAAATTCAATACTTCTTTTCGAAATGATCCGCGAAAAAGATGTGTTCTTTATTTAATATGTGAGGTCATCAGGCATGGTCGCCTATTTTCGTGACTTTATAAAACGAATTAAGAAGGCAAGAAAATTTGACATTATAATCAAAATTTTGATGTTATTATCGAAATTTTGACCAATGACAAAATGAGATCAAACGAACAACACATTGATTAAATAAAAAAAATGAACAGGTCAGGAAAGGATAAATCGGGTAAGAATTATAGAAAATTCAAATAGAGAAAAATATTCAACAAGTGAAGATACAACACATTAATTCACAAACGCATGTTAATCTATGTAAATCATTGCAACATATGTAATAATCTGAATTAGCACATGATCTGGAGATTAATTAATAAAAAATCATGTTATTCATTGACTTTTAAACCTTAATGAAATATGAGTATAACTCATGTGATGATCTTGAAAAAGTTGTTTATGTCATGAAATTAAAATTGACATGATTGATGAAAAAAAATAATATCATATAAATAAACTTCAGTAATATCTTGTTACACAGGATAAATGCAATTCTGGGGTCATCGACTTTTCCTCTTCACATTGCACACCATTCCCATCTGCACCAGTTAATTACCATAATAAATATTATACATGTAATTGATTTAAAAAGACTTTTAAATGAATAGTATACAGAATTTTTCAAGAAAATTTAACTGATTAAATCCTTTATATAAAAGGAACTTGAGATATGCTATAAAATATGTAAAATGCCATGTTGTCTTCAGTTTTCTATTTAGTTTAATTTAAGCTTTTAACATCAGATTTACAATATCATATCATATCAATTCAATAAATAATTTTCTTACATACATAATTTGCCTGTACTTTTATTCTTGCTATTCATTAAATTTTCATAACTTTAAAAGATTTTGGGAGACATTATATGTTTAACAATTCAGTCAATTATTAAACAAAAAGCTAAATCACTTGCTGGTCTTATCATCCTTAAACTGTTGAATGTATTTAGCACTTCAAAGATGTTTATTACAGAAACACCCTTTTTCTCAAACAAGTTGAACCTTATTGTTTGGCTACCTTATGACATACCCAATGACTGAAAAATAATTCTACTACATAAGAATGTAACACACAGGAACAATTTGTTCATGATACAGTCAACAAAGAATTCATAAGTTAAATGAGAATAAATTAAAGAAGATAATGATTTTTTAAACCACACATGTTGTCAATCCTGTCACTATCAACCCAAGAAAAATATAACAATGGTTCAGTAAAATATGAATACACTGAAAATCAAACTAAACCTGAAATTGTGGTTAACATTAAGTTCCCAATGTTTTAATTTATCAAAGAAGTTAATTTTAATGTTATTTAAACAATTAAAAATCCAAAGCATGAATAATGAAAGTTAAAACTAACGTAAAACAGTGTTTAGTGGTTAATAAAAAAATGTGAAAAAAATATATATTTTAAGTTGAACAACACAATAATTTAATGGAAACTTAACTTAGGGCTTTTTATGTTGTTTTGTCATGATATTTTGTCAATAAAAAAACAACACAGTATATGAATAGCAAATCAACTGTATATAAAAATAGTTAACCCAAATGTTTCTATCTTTTCTTGGCTATTTCCAGCATCACAGATAGATATATTAAAAAATCAAACTACAACCTCACCCTAGAAGTTGTTTATTTAATTACATTTAAAATCCTACAAACTATGTATATTTTAAAATCTTTGGCTTCAATTACTGAAAAAAATTACAATAATTACATGTTTGACATTTACAAAAATCTTTAAATTTGCCTACATTTTTAAAAGAATTATTAAAGTTCAATTTAATACAAATGCTTACAAAAGAAATTCAACCTTGCACTTTTGAATGGTTAAAGATAAAATTTATATATTCCTTATAACATTACAAGTACATTTGTTACAGAAAAAAATAATTTCAAACATGGGCATCTGTCATAAAAAAAAACCTTTAATCCCAAACCATTCACCTACCTCAGAATCTTGTATCGATAGTGACATCTTTGCAGGAAAGATGTTTTCAAAAATTATTTCCTTTGCATAATGATCTTTGAAACATGACTGACACATGTGTATTCTGATTTTAAAGGGTTACAAAATATGGGTGCCAATTTAATGAGAGTGACTTAATTAAGTTATTTGAGCTGCATTTGTTACATTTAGATGTAAGACAACTATATTTAAATTACATAAATGTTGTATCATCATAATTAGTTTTGTGACTTGAGCGAGCTTCAAACAGATCTCTAATCAACTGTGCCTTTTCTTGTTCAAGTTGTGTGATTTTATCACTTTTATGACTGATTTCCTACAAATAAAGAATTTGTTTACCAGTATGATAGTCGTTTTTACTATTTTTGGTCGTTTTTTCTATGTTTACTCACTACTGTGGATTCTTAAAATTTGGTGAATGATTATAAGTTATTTTATGAATTCTTGAAATCCTGGTATGACAATTCTTAGATGGAAAATCAGAAGAACAGTGTTAGTTTTCTCATTTAAATTGTTTTACATTTGTCATTTCAGGGCCTTTTATAGCTGACTTTGCGGTATGGGCTTTGGTCATTGTTGAAGATCGTACAGCGACCTAAAGTTGTTAATTTCTGTGTTATTTGGTCTCTTGTGGAGAGGTATCTCATTGGCAAGTATTTTAATAATGTAATATACAATTGTACTTATTGTGAACAAGGTCTTACCTTTGTTAACTGTTTATTCTGATCTTTAACAACTTTAATGGTACTTTGTAACTGATGATTGGTAGAGGTCATAGCCAGGTTCATATGGAGAGGAAAACCCTGCAGATCACAATCACATATATGTTAAATATAAACAAATACAAACAAATAAATCTATATATTAACTAATGGGTATTTAGACTTAAGTGTGATGTTGCACTTTTGTTTCAGATAAGGGTGAAGGTTTGGTACCATTAAAACGTTTAAATCCTAAGTCAGGAATCTGATGTTCAGAAGTTATCGTTGGTTGATGTGGTTCATAAGTGTTTCAAGTTTCTTGTTTCTTATATAGATAAGACCATTGGTTTTTCCTGTTTGAATGGTTTAACACTACTAATTTTTTGGGGCCAATTATAACTTGCTGTTCGGTGTGAGCCAAGGCTCTGTGTTGAAGACTGTACTTTGACCTATAAGGATTTACTCTTATAAATTGCGACTTGGATGGAGAGTTGTCTCATTGGCACTCATAACACATCTTCTTATATCTATATTCATATAGCAGTTCATGTTCAACTATATCCTTTAAGGGACGAAATCAAAAGTTCAATGAAGGATAAAAAACTTAATTCACATAGTTTTTTCACTGACCCCCACCCCCCTCTTAACTTAATTTGGGAAAAATTAATTGACCCACATAGATATATGTAAAAATCAATGTCGGATAACCACATCTTGCAGCAGTTCAACCCCCAAACTATTTGAATTAAGTTTTTTTATCTTACATTGATCTTTTGATGTTGTCCCTAAGTTTAACATTATTTATGCCTTAAACTATTCAACTATGTAGAACCATTATATCAAATTTGTTTAACTGCAATGATATTGTTTGATTTGACTTTAACTCAAGTCTTATGGATCGTTGTATGTAGGTCAAAATAAATATTTTCATATGCAATTTTTTGCCCATAAAGGGGGATAACTCTCTTGTTTAATGTAGTTTCAACAACACTTAAAGGGGCACTAGCTGTCAAATTCATGGTCACCGATTTGACTCAAATTCTCATATTTGATTTATAATAGTGTAAAACATTTATCCAAAGTACCAAAAGTCTAAAATAAACAGTTTACAGAGCATGGAGTAGATAATATGTAGGTTCGTTTTGTGTGTATTTTAGTCCAGACGCCATCTAATTAACTATCGATTTGACCTCAGATGACCATATAAGTGATGTAAACATGAATGAAGATATGAATAAATTAGACCAACACGTGCAATTGGATTTTTTTAGGTCTGTTTATTTTACAGATTAAAAATATATGTTTCTCATTGTTTTAACCGTATAAGAATGCTTTTATATGGATCGAATCAGTATTCAAATGATTTACCGTAGTATCACTTTCATTGATGACATTCTTTTTCTTTAAATAACCAGTACACGTACAATGCATGCGTTGTCAATCTCTAGCAAGGGGTTAAATTGAAGTTCACATGAATACAGATTTAATGAGGTCGACTAATTCACTTGGAAGTGAATGGGTAATTATCAATGTTTCTTCGCTTAATTTGACAAAATTGAACCATTTTGGCTGCTAAAAGCGAATTATTATTTCACTATTTCACTTTCATTATTGATTGAACAAAAAAAAATCTTACTTTAGTTTTTTATATATCTCGTAGCTAGTGCCCCTTTAAAACGTTTTAAAATATTCCATGTTTTTTCTAAAATGTTCAATACTGTGGAAAATTATAAAAAATAATTATGTTTAGACCTTTAGCATTTTATATAAAGGGTCTTTATTTGACTGTGAAGAATAGAGTATTGAAAATAACTCTTGCATACAAAAATGCAATATCTTTGTTTAAGCATTATAAATGTCAACACATTGATGATCTTCCAACATTTAGACTTTCAAAATTATGTTTTACAAGTTGTTCAGTTAAGAGTGAAACACATATACATTGCCTATCAGAATAATCATGAGAATATATGATATTTTTTTCAGATATGGCCTTATTGGCCTAACAAAGAGAGAGCATGATGAATTTCAGATATATAGCCTAACAGAGAGAGCTATGAATTTGTGACAAATAAATACCTTTTCACTACTGTCTACAAGTGTTTTTATTTGATGATTCACTTCAGCTATTCTAGCTTTCTCAAAATTCATTCTCTCTTGCATTGCCTCTAAATTGTAGTCCTGAAAAATATAATTTCTGATAATATAAAATCTCAGACCCAAATCAGGAATCTCTGGCCTTTGTTAGTCTTGCATGTTTTTATAATTTAAGTTCAATATGTTTTGGAGTTCATCCATTGGTGAGAGATTCATTTTCCCTGGACTATGGTTGTATTAAATGTTTGTCAATATTATCTTTGTATACTAATATTACAATGTTTCATCAACTGTCAGATTTAATGTAGACAAAACACTGGTATCTTTGATCACATTTTTTTTTAAATAACTTTTGGTCTTTATAATTTAGCAGGACATGTATACATGTATGTTTTCATTTGACCATTATGAATCAAATATGTCATGCTTATTCAGGATAAGAATAAGGCTCTGTGTTGAAGATTTTCACCTATAATGGTTAACTTTTATAAATTGTGACTTGGATGGAGAGATGTCTCATTAGCACTCAACCCACATCACCTGATATCTAAATAAATAAAACTAGAGGCTCTAAAGAGCCTGTGTCGCTCACCTTGGTCTATGTGCATATTAAACAAAGGACACAGATGGATTCATAACAAAATTGTGTTTTGGTGATGGTGATGTGTTTGTAGATCTTATTTTTACTGAACATTCTTGATACTTACAATTTTCTCTATCTATATAGACTTGGCCCTTTAGATACAGATGAAAAATATTTTGTAAAAATTTACAAAAATTTACCAAATTAATGAGAATTGTTAAAAATTGACTATAAAGGGCAAAAACTCCTTAAGGGGTCAACTGACCATTTTGGTAATGTTGACTTATTTGTAGATCTTACTTTGTTGAACATTATTGCTGTTTACAGTTTATCTCTATCTATAATAATATTCAAGATAATAACCCAAAACGGCAAAATTTCTTTAAAATTACCAGATTTGCTCTAAATGCTTTGGTTTCAGAGTTATAAGCCAAATTCTACATTTGACCCCTATGTTCTATTTTTAGCCATGGTGGCCATCTTGGTTGGTAAGCCGGATCACCGGACACAATTTTTAAACTAGATACCCCAATGATGATTGTGGCCAAGTTTGATTAAATTTGGCCCAGTTGTTTCAGAGGAGAAGATTATTGTAAAAGTTAACGACGATGCCGGACGCCAAGTGCTGAGAAAAGCTCACTTGGCCCTTTTGGCCAGGTGAGCTAAAAAATTAATTCAAAGGGTATAAACATCATCAATTTTGCCTAACAATAATTCACCTATAGACCTAAACTAAGTATTGGAGTTTAAGGAACATGCAGAAAAAGCAATATTCTCATGTGCCTTTGGATTTACAATCCCAACAAGAGTAGATGTTTCTGATGTTGATAGTAGTCTGTCAAATTAATACATAAATTTTCTAGATTCATGGCAGTTTAATTTTTTAACATATATAGAGTAGATGCATCCTATTATTCAAGGGCTGTTATTGTCTAAATAAATTTACAATTTCAACCTCTATTTTTTTTTCAAATGTGGCCTTTTTCAATTCTTATGAACACTACACTGTGGTGCAGTGACTACCTACATTATGTGAAGTTTTTCCCACATATTTCTGTTTTTCTTCAATTAAGTTAATCTGTTTCAGATACCATAGACGAGCTTTGTCTATCATGGCTAATCCCTGAATTAATATTTGTTTTTCTTCATCTAACTGCTTCGCTCTTTTTATCTGCAATAAAAATTATCCGAATACAAACAGAACTTCATCAAGTGATTCTATTTGTGCATATAGTGTTATCTTTCATCAAATGAATGTTTGTCTAAGAGTAGAATTTTAACTCCACAAAATTGAAGTGCAATGTAATTGGTTTTTATTTTGATATCAAATATCTCCATTTAAATAAACATCTTTCATAGATAAGGCTCTTAATTATACTTTAATAAAAAGATGCCAGAAATTTTGAATTTGAATTTAAATTAAGTTTTACCATGTTAGTATCTACTCCACTTGATAATGTATGGCGTCTTGCAGAATCTCGTCTCTTAATACTGGATGGATGACTAGAAGGAGTGGGACCATGGTCTGATGCATTTAACTGGGCAATATTTACTGAAAAAAGAACAAAATTAAATATACTTTATAATTTTGTGGCTTGAATTTAGCACATACTAATGTATACATGATAAATCTTTAAAACTTTTTTTTTTCAATGCATATCCATTAGTATAATAATAACATTCATTAATACAGTGTTATCATTTATTTGTGTTTAGGATTAGATAATTGTTACTGTATCAGTATCTTCCTTGAGGGGGGATAGGAGGGGTCCTGGTCCCGAAATCCCGGGCTTAAAAATACGAAATCCCCAGGTCCCGAAATAAAAAAAAAAGAATTCCTGGATACCGAAATCCCAAGCTTAAAAACACCTGATGGCGGAGTCCTGATAAAGGTCCTATCCCCCTCTTCCTTGTAATTTGTGCAACCTTTTATTGAATAAAATTAAATTCCATGTGGTGAACCAACGCTTGTGTGAATCATTTCTTTAGAGTCCCTGAAGTAAATACCTTGGTTACGCAGGGTTGTCAAATTATGCAAATAAATGCAACATTAAAATAATACTCAAAATTGACAACAGTTACACTTTGAATGGTCTGCAATCTTATTTGCTATGGTCTACATGTTTCCCCTGCAGGGCAGGCTTCATCAGGACAATTTTTATACAGAAATTAACCCCTGAAGTTCTCAAAGTGGTGCATTGAATTTGACGTCGTCATGGTGAGAGAAACAATGAAAAGTGAAAGTAGCAATACAGAGTTATAAATAGATAAGATAAATATAGAAAATTAAAGTTTGTTTACAATGTAACTTGAGTTCGTTTTACTATTATATGATACATGAAATTGTTCTTAAAGCTTGGTATCTAATTGGACGAACTTCTTTTATTGAATAGAACACTATCTTATGTATGTTATAAGAAGATTTAAAGCTCTGCGTCATATCAATATTTGATTGATTTGTTGGTGTTAAATGCCACTTTAAGCAATATTGCGGCGCTATAGAGTGCCGCATTCTGTTTGTATTGTAAGAGAAAACCTGAGTGCCCAGAGAGAACCACCAGCCTCTCGGATGGAAAAGTGACAATCATAATAAATTAAAATTGGAGTTACACAATGTAAGTGCACCTACAACAAACCATACATTGTACGTACCAGATTCTAACTCACAACCTCTATGTAACATGCTACTAGTTATACAGCAGTCCATACATTGTGCGTACCAGATTCTAACTCACAACCTCTATGTAACATGCTACTAGTTATACAGTAGTCCATACATTGTACGTACCAGATTCTAACTCACAACCTCTGTGTTAACATGCTACCAGTTATACAGTAGTCCATACATTGTGCGTACCAGATTCTAACTCACAACCTCTGTGTTAACATGCTACTAGTTATACAGTAGTCCATACATTGTGCATACCAGATTCGAACTCACAACCTCTGTGTTAACATGCTACTATAGTTATACAGTAGTCCATACATTGTACGTACCAGATTCTATTTTTCTCACAACCTCTGTGTAACATGCTACTAGTTATACAGTAGTTTGACTATTTCAACCAATGGGCACTATAAGGCGTTCAACATTTGATGTTATCATAAATATTTACATCTTTACTCATGGTATTTCTATTTTTTTTGGCTTTTAAGTAGTGTTGTCAACGGTTAATCGGTTAATCAGTTAATCATTCGAACGACTGAATACCAAAATACCAAAAACGCTAACCGGTTAACCGGACGTTTTTTCAATTTTAATAGATTTGATATAAATTTTTATTGAAATCATTAAATAGTTATGTTTGCTTTAAAAATTGAAGTCGTGGTAATTAATTTGACGGATCAATTGTCCAGTATGTTGATTGCTATTGTTAATCCAAAAATACAAAATTAATTAGAACTCGTCTCTCAGCTCGGGGCAAGATCTTAAGGAAACATAATTAGTTACATGTTGTTTTAACATTAACTTTTAATAAGTAATACGATTAAATTTTACGATTTACTTCATTTCATTTTTGATCCAATACTGTGTAGACCTACATCTGAATGTGCAATCTACGTCGTGTAAGTCTTTGTCATACTTTAAATGAAATACTTACTCAAAAGCTGTAAAAAGTAAACCAACGTGAATGTAATCAATGTATACCTGATGGTACGAGTATCAGGATTAATAAATTCAAACTTAAACGCTTCACATTATTTTCAGAGCCAACAAGAGAAAATGAAAGAATAATCGGTTTCAGACATATTCAATTCTACGATATCAAGAAGTTTTTTTTATTGAATCTGAAGTTAGTACAAACGCCATAGTTGATACCGTGTATTTGATTATTAAAAGTCAAACGTCGACAGGAATCTTACAGACAAGCCTTATAATACCAAAGGACAAACTTAAATTCATCGTATAAACATTGACACTAATATTAAATCTTCTTATACCTATGTGTAGGGTACTATTGATAGTTTAAGGTCTTCAAACAGCAACTTAAACTACCGGTTAACCGGTTAATCGGCCGAACGATTATCCGACTAACCGGTTAGGCAAAAATGTACAATTTGACAACACTACTTTTAAGGTACAACAGATTAATTAACTGCATTGAATGTACTCATCGACTGCTTAATACATGTAACAATAGTCCCAAAAAAATAATGCATGTTTCAGCTAACATGCTAATAAATAGAATAGGTACTTGTAGTTAGGCAAGGCCACAATTAAAAATATTTTGGTTTGCCCTAACCCTACCAAAAGTTGAGACAGTGGGTAGGTAAGGTAGGCATTTTCTTTTTTTTTC
The DNA here is from genome assembly GCF_963676685.1 of Mytilus edulis. Lineage (NCBI taxonomy): Eukaryota > Metazoa > Mollusca > Bivalvia > Mytilida > Mytilidae > Mytilus > Mytilus edulis. Next base: position 3,726,691 of record NC_092345.1, read on the forward strand.
AAAAAGAGAAATTAAAGTATGGGGTGTTTATTAGTCTTCATGCCTATCCGATTACAAATCAGGACAACAAAAGAATTTGAGTAGGCAGTTTTTTTCTGGGTAGGTAGCGTTTGGGCAAACAAACCTATTCTTTTTAATGGCCCATTGTATCATTTAATTTTACCAGTATTTTTTAGCTTGTTACTACTAGCATGACTAGGAAATTAGTCTAACTTTATCAGTGCTTGTTCCAAAATGACATAAAAAGTGTTAGGGTAGGCACTAAAAATTAGAAAAGGTGATGGTTAGAGTTAACACATGTTTTATTTATTTTTTTGCCATATTTCCAATTTCTTACCATATATTTCATTCTGAGCAGAACTTTGTTCAGGAGACTTTGAATCAACTGTAGATTTGTCTTTAGATTGCTGCATTCCATGCATTCGTTGCTGCCAATTTTTAAGTTCGCTTATAATCCTTTTACTTGTGTTTCCTCTAGGTGGAATCTTTGGCGGCAGTTCAGACTGGCTCTTCTGTGGAGATCTATCGGGTCTTGGAGGTGGCGCTGATTGTGGATATCCTTCCCTGCGATATGATTTTTCACTCTTCTGTTCACGATTTGAAGGATTTTTCCATGCTTGAGTCGGAATGTGACCATGTACATTATTTGGCGGAACTGTGGCAGTTGGGTTAATATTTTGAGGTCTTTGGTTCGACAAATTTTGTAAGACATTTGGATTCGTCGTTTCATCATAATTGTTCTTTGAATTTAATGGGTCTGGTGACAGTGATGTGCTTGTTAATTTTTGTCTAGTATGTCGCTGTCTGTATTGTAAATTTGAATTTGATGGGCCCTGACTTGGAAGTTTATTTCTTTGGTTGTCTTTGTGATCAATGTTTTCCTTTTCATTGACAGGATTGCTATTTGGTTTGGTTTTACTTGTCAACAGTGCTAATTTTAGTCCTGATACAAAGCGTTCGAAGCTTAGATAACCATTTGGAGGGACGACTTTTCTCAGTGCATCGGTAACTCCACTTGGAAGTCCTTTCACGCCTTCTTCGTGCCATCTGGTTTCAATATCTTGAAGCCTGACGTAGCCACATTTTTTCTCATCTAATATATCAAATAAAGTTCTTAAAGATGATAGAAATTGTCTTGGTAAACCGTCTGTACTATTCCAAGCTTCTATGCTGGTCATTGTGTTTACCTGTGCCCAGTCTCACCTGTAATCTGGTACCCATGACCTTTTGGATTCGCCTGATCCCTTAGGTAATACGAATCCGGTACCAGTATATTTCAGTTGACTTTTTGCTCCGTCTTCTGAATTTTGATTGGTTGAAAGAAAGGTAATCATAAAATAATTTCTGTAAAGTTTGATCCGCCAAAATTTTGAATCTTCACGAATGAAAATTTTGTACTATCAGTTTTATACTTTTCACCAGAGACATATATACACAAAGAGTTTCTTTTACAATCCATCTATACAAATCTGACAATTTTGCACGACTAGCACAAAAATAAGAAGATGTGGACAAAAAAGTAAAATCACAAAAATACTGTAACTGAACTTGGCGAGGAAAATTCAAAACGGAAAGTCCTTAATCAAGGATTTGTATACAAATCCTTGCCCTAATCAATTGGCAAAATCAAAAGCTCAAACATATTAAACGATTGGATAACAACTGTAGATACTCAACACAAGATCAAAGATCAAGATAAGTATGCCGCGTGAATTTAATGACCGTGACAGAATAATAATTTTTATATGTGGTATCAGTGCCAATGAGACGACTCTCTCATACAAGTCACAATTTATAAAAGTAAACCATTAGGGAGCTACCACTTGATTTTTATGTGTGGGGGGGGGGGGCTAGGATGAAAAATTTTGTCCTGCATTTTTTTTTTAGTTGTAATCTCTGTCCTGTCTTTTTATTTTTCACTCTATTCGGTCCTGCATTTTTTTTATTAGTTTATCCTGACCTTTTTTACCTAAATTGTCATCCTGCCTTTTTTTTTGGCAAAGTGTCTCATCCTGCCTTTTTTTTTTTACTCAAAACTCCTGTCCTGCCTATTTTTTTCAAATTTCATCATAGCCCCCCCATAAAAATCAAATGGTAGCTCCCTTATAGGTCAAAGTACGGTCTTCAACACGGAAATTTGTCAATTTTCTAAAGAACAAGTAACTAAGGTAATAGGTAGACAGAAAGTAACAATTATAGAGTGAGTGTAAAGGCCAAATAAAAAACGTTTTTTCCTTTCTTTTTTATTTTATCCAGTTGTTTCCATTCCGAATGATATATGCACTTTGTGTTTCTCAACTCATTATTTTTTTTGTTCGGCTGATATTTTCTTTTTTATGCTTGGAGTAAACAGGAACATACATGTATATATATAGAATATACTATTAAGTAAAATAGATACGAGAAGAAACAAATATTTAGTAGACTTTTTGAATGAAAATAGTTTATATACTGAAGAAAATGGTATTACTTTTGTAAATTGTAGTGGTAAAGGAACTTCAACTATTGACTTTTTACTTTTTAAACAAGATTTTAAAGAGAATGTGATCAGTATGGAAACAATGGACAATGTAGCTACTAACGTGTCTGATCATTTTCCTGTTAAAGCAAAATTGAAATATATCATCAATGCTAAAGAAAACCTGAAATGTTCAAATTCAAATATTTTACCCTCTGGAAAAACTCCATGGAAAAAAATAGATAAAGACGCATATAAAACTTTAGTTGAAAATGGATTAGATAATTTTTCATCATCTTTAGAAAATAAATATGAAGTGGATATTGCTTTTCAAAATATGAACAGTTTACTCTTCAATTCAGCAAAAAGTTGTTGTCCAACTCCTCGAAAAAGATATAGAAAACCAAAATTAAAAGTAATGAATGAAGATATTTCTGGCGCAATTGCAATGAAAAAAAAGGCTTTTTATCAATGGAAGATTAATGGGCGGTCGGAAGATCCAAGGAATGAACTTTATATTCAGAAAAAAGAGACAACTTATAATTTACGTAAACACTGTCGCAAGGCAGTTGCGATGAATAGAATCGATGAAAGAGAAAAAATAATGGAAGCAAATATCAAAAACAAAAATTCATTTTATAGACTTATTAAAAAACAGAGGGGAAGATTAAGTAATCATATAGATGAAATATCTGTAGGAGACACAGTGTATAGTACAGAAAACAACATTCTAAGTGGATGGAAACATCATTTTGAAAATTTAACAAAAAATTCTATTCATGAACATTTTGATAACAAATATCAACAAAAGATCGAACAAGAATATATTGATATAATTGACATTTGTAGAGCTATGTTTCAGCACCAAAGTATTACTGAAAATGAAATAGTAGAAGCTTTGAAGTTATTAAATTTAAATAAATCACCAGATATATTTGGAGTTTCAACTGAAAACTTATTATATGGAGGACAATCTCTTATTTATCACCTTAAAGAACTCTTGGATAGTACTTTTAGACTTTGTTATATACCAGACGAACAGAAATTAGGGATAGTAATTCCGCTCTTTAAGAATAAAGGAAGTTGTAAAGACAGTAAAAATTATCGTGGAATAACAATTACTCCAACATTATCCAAACTCATTGAGGCTGTTTTAAAGATCAGAATTAATCCTGACATTATAAAATATCAAAATCCATTACAACGTGGCTTTACTAAAAGAACAGCACCATTAAACTGCTCTTTTATTATAGAAGAATATCACAAGGAATGTATCGAGTTAAATGATCAAATAATAATAACTATGCTTGATGCAAAATCTGCATTCGATGCTGTTAAACATGCTGGGCTTATCAGAAGATTATATCAAATGAAAATTCCGGAACAATCTATTTTAATTATTGATAATCTATATAAAAATGCTGTTTCTTGTGTTAAATGGAATAATCAAATATCGGACACTTTTAGAATAGAACAAGGCGTAAGACAAGGAGGGACTCTTAGTGCAGACTTGTACAAAATCTATATAAATACACTTTTAGACATTTTAGCTGATTCAGGATATGGAGGCAAAATTGGATCGATTTCTTGTTGTGCTCCTACTTGCGCAGATGATTTAGCCATTCTTAGTAACTGTCCGTATGAAACGCAAATTTTAATTGATATGGCCTTTGATTTTAGTAAACGTGAGGCATACTTACTACAACCAGCAAAAAGTTGTGTTATACAGTCTAAATCACGTCACCATGAGAAAGTAAATGAAAATTTTTGGAATTTAGGCAATTCTGTTCTTCCAACTTCTAATAAAGCAACACATATAGGAATATGTCGTACAGACGATGATTCATGTAAAGCAACAATAGATGAGAATTTAAAGAAAGCAAGAAGGACACTATATAGTTTAATGGGGGTTGGACTTTAATATGGCGAAAATGGACTAGATCCACAAACTTCAATGTCAATAATGAATACTTATATTATACCGATAATGTTTTATGGATTGGAAATAGTAATCCCTAGAGGAAGATGTTTAGAAACTTTAAATATCCAATTTAAGAAGTTCTTGAAACAATTGTTATCTTTACCAAAAACAGTAGCAGATCCTGCTATATATATGATTTCTGGGATGTTACCTGTAGAAGCTCAAATAGATGTAAAAATTTTAACTTTTTATGGAAATATTACCAGACAAGGAAAAAATTCTATTGAATGGCAACTAGCGGAAAGGCAATTAAATGTTAAATCTATTAATAGTAATAGTTGGTTTAGTTTACTGAGGAAAATATTTTTGAAATATGAACTTAATGATCCTGCACAATACTTAGTTAATCCAATTAGTAAATACCAATGGAAAAGGGAAATAACTTCCAAAGTTCAAAAATTCTGGATTGAGAAGATACTGAATCAAGCAAAACTTTATACCAGTTTAAGATACTTATCGTTGATATATAAACCAGGACAATGTCATCCTATTGCAAATACAAATACTATGAATTCAAGGGAAATTATTAGAATTCCTACAAAATTGAAAATAGCTACTGGGAGTTACATTCTGCAAACAGTTAGAGCCAAGTTTAAAAGTAATACAGAACTGTCTATATGCAAACTGTGTAATGAAACAGAAGAAACTTTACCACATTTCTTACTAACGTGTAAAAGTTTAGAAGATATCAGAAAACCAATTTTGGAAGATTTAATTAATTCCTGTAGTGAAGAACTAGCTGCTTTTAATATGAAAGGTGAACATTTTGACATTTTACAACTGATCATAGATCCCTTTAATTACATGACAATGTTAAGAAATGAAAAAGTTTTTAAAGTGATACAGAACATTATAGATCCAAAATGTAGGCGATTATGTTACAATCTCCATTGTGAAAGATATAGACTGTTGCAATTAGATGATATAAAGAAAAAGAAAAGAAAGTAACATTTTATGAATCCTAAGTGTCAATTGGTTGTCTACTCTTTTATTGTTTATTACAAACAGTGACATCTTTAGATAAATATTTTAGATTTTAAAATATTTAATGATTTGATGATATTGACATTAAGTCCAATTTTATCGTCAAGAATATGATGAACAATGTAAATAGTGTATAGTGATATTGGTGGAAGATATTTTTATTCATGATGTGAAAAACCAATACTCGGAAGAGGTGTGCCTACATTGGCAGAATATATATTACAGATTACAGATTACAGTTCCTAGGAGTAAAATAGCAAATAATTTACTTCCTTTTCCACTGGATAGAAAATGAAAACAATTTGTTTACCGAGCCACAATGCAGGACAAAGTTTGATAATGTACACAATGTAAACGATGTAATACATAAAAAAAAACAGTTGAGTTAATAATTTCGTTTTGCATACAAATCAGTTCATAATTTCGTTTTGCATACAAATCATATAACTGTACAAAACAAGCACTATTTTAAACAACTATTTTTCATTGGCTGATTTTACAGACAACGTACTTCCTGTGGCGTCTAGATTTTGAATTGAAAAGGTAAATTTCATGGTTGTTTATATCCATTTCAATCGCATTTAGAAGAAATCAGCTGTTTCTATTAGATTCACCTTTAAATTATACTATTCAAAGTTTCATATTTTGATAATATCTATAAGAAAAACAAAGCCAATGTCGCCCTAAACTATGTATTTCCCAACAGGTCTGAAATGTAGACGCCATTTTTTATAAAGGAAACTCGAAAGTGCACACCAAATAATGCGCAACAGCACAGTGTATTGCACAACAGCAAGAAATCATATACTGTAGATTCCTTTATTTTCATTTAGACATTCTTTCAGAAGAAGAAGAAGAAGAAGAGTATTCGAGTATCGCTTGGTGGTATCCGGTCGTTCCGGCCCAACGTCGATCCGGCCCCATAAATTATAAATGATAAGAAATAAACTATATAGACTTTTAATTAAAGTATAAATGGAATCTGTAACTGTAAGAAATTGATAATTTAATACCGCTGGTTAATGTTGATGTCTGTTGATTGTCCTAAATTATGTTATATTTTTTTAGTATAATTTATAGTAACTGTCAGCTGAAATTCGTAGCGGTTATCGGTAAAAATAATCTAAACTATCAATCGTGTTCACTCGAGATATAGTTTTTCACATTCCATTCATAATCGCAAAAAGAAAAACACTACTGACCTACCTTTTAAGTGATCACACTTGTAATCCTGACCTTCACATTTTCAAGAATATTTTCCATTGTAATTCCGCCATCTTCGTTTCTATGAGGATCATTTGTTTACATTTGACATTCGTCACTGTACGCAGTTTCCTGAAATGTTTCTTCATTGATGTGATAAGGTTTCCCGCGCTTTATGCAAATTTTATGAAATTGAACTCCACGGAAACACTTCCGGTAAAAACAATGGCTGATTCCACCATTCAAAATCGTCTGAAAAAGTGAAGGTCAGGATTATTACAGTGGGATCACTTAAATATTCATAAAGAATATATGTCACAGTGAACTGGACATAAACCAAATTATCGTGATGTTGAAATATGTCCAATATCAGACTGACTTTGATACCACTTATATTAACTGCAAATATTGCTTTAGCATTTAACGTCCACACAGAAAGACGGCTATTCAGTTCACAAATAATAAATAATATCTTAATATAAATAAGGCGTGCAAGTTTTCCCCGGCACTTGTGCAATAATATTTGATTCTATTTTAATCGTTCAGGTGTGTAGTGATGTGTATACACCTTATCACAAATCCCAGCTGACCCGGCCGCTTGAACTTTTGACGCATACAACAATCACTTTTCTATTGTAGCGTCAGATATTTTGTTTCATGAGGTCAATATTTGACAGGAACCTGTGCGATAGCCAGTAATGGCAGATAAATAGCAATAAGGCTATTACAAATGTCATCGGTCTCAGTCAAAAGTCTTGATGAGTATGATGAAACAGAAAATAGAATGAATGAAATAACTGAACTGATAATAACAAATCAAACATTTAATTATACACACAAATATGACGGTGACGTATATATTTACATGTAATATCAATATTATTTAAGATTAAAGTTTTGAATTTGACCCATTTATATGTGGATTGACATAATTTTAAATTCAATATAAGGAGTTACTTACAGTGTTGTTATTTTACAGATCAGAAATCAAAACAAACAGAACTACACAATGGCAGACACTGAAGCAGAACTTTTAGATTACGAAGAGGAAGAACAAGAAACAACCAATGATGGAGCAGGAGATGCCACTACAAAGAAGGATGTCAAAGGAACATATGTGTCTATTCACAGTTCAGGGTTTAGAGACTTTTTGTTGAAACCAGAATTACTTAGAGCTATTGTAGATTGTGGTTTTGAGCATCCTTCTGAAGGTAATTACGACTTGAAGTGGTATTAGGTTGAGTAAATGAGTTTGAATGAAAAAATAAATGTGTAAAGCTTGTTCTAATTAAATGTCTAGTGACTTTCTCTCCTGGAAAATGGGCACCTTACATAAACAGTTACAAGTAAAATCAGTAACGAGGGTTGCATTAATGATAGTACAAATTGGAATATAAGCTAAGGTCATGTATGATGTATCCCACAACAGTTTTTGACACTAAAATCATACATGCAGTCTGCACAAATCTTTTCAAACAACTATTCTGAAAACCAAAATTGTAATGTTTTCCTTATGTGTCTTTACAAAATTTTGCAAATACTTTCTACTCTGAATAAATTTAACTAGTCTGGTGCATCGAATTAGTGGCTAGCAGTCCAGACTGCTTATTTTTATTATTAAAACCAAATCATGCAAAGCATTTGCATATAATTTGTTATTTATTTTCCAGTACAGCATGAATGTATTCCACAAGCCATTCTGTCCATGGATGTCTTATGTCAGGCCAAATCTGGTATGGGAAAAACAGCAGTCTTTGTTCTTGCAACACTTCAACAGCTAGAACCAGTTGATGGTCAGGTAAATACTATTGAAAAGTATTAAATAGTATAACAAATGCAGTATTGTTTGAAAACTTTGTTTGCTGTAGTCTTGTTTAAATATAAATGAAAAAAGTGCACATCTGTAACATACAGGAAACTACATCTTGCAATTGTTTACCTACCACAGTAGCAATTTCTTAATCAAGAACTTTTTTGATTGTTAGTGCTTGCATTATTTGTTGAAACATGAAATGTTATTATAAGGTGGAACACTGAAATAAAATGAAACTATTGTGAATCACTTACAACATCATTTTATGGTAAAATTGCATGATTAATGATTTTGTGTCCCATTTTAGGTTTCTGTTCTTGTAATGGCACATACTAGAGAGCTGGCTTTCCAGATCAGCAAAGAGTATGAAAGATTTAGCAAGTACATGAACAACTTTAAGATTGCTGTATTCTTTGGTGGTATGTCGGTCAAGAAGGATGAAGAAGTCCTAAAGAAAAACTGTCCACACATTGTTGTAGGAACACCTGGTAGAATTCTTGCTCTCCTCAACAGCAAGGTTCTAGTCCTGAAGCATGTCAAACATTTCATTCTAGATGAATGTGACAAAATGTTAGCTGAACTGGGTAGGTAGTTCCTGTAAATACTTAATCTAATTATAGATGTATCTCTTTAAAGTTGATATATATAGCAGTAAAGGAATTAAACTGAAGCCTGTCAAGTCAACCGAAAAAAGAATGAATTGCCTGATTCACGCTATCTGATTTGGGTGTTTCCTAAATATAGTTTAGTTATTAATAAATGGAGATTATTTGATAGTTTTAATGAAGGAAAAGCAACAGTATTTATGACTGACAAACAAAATTATGCATCTCATTGATTTTCTGCTGTCACAACCTTTATTCAACAGAATTTAAAAAGGGTAATGATAAGCTCAAAACACATTTCAATTTATTCTTAAAAATACTATTACTTTTTGTTACCACAATTTGACTTCCTTTGTGTCCTGCATTTTATGAAGGTTAATGTTGAACTCAGACTGCAAATAGAACATATAAGAATATACCTACACAAAACTTTGATACTTCCACTGACATAATGTTTACAAAGACCTTACAAATTTTGAATTCTTCAGTTCATGTGATTTATTGATCTTGTTTTGCTTTTAGATATGAGAACAGATGTACAGCAAATCTTCAGAGCCACCCCACATGAGAAACAAGTGATGATGTTTAGTGCCACCCTCAGCAAAGAGATCAGAGCTGTCTGCAAAAGATTTATGCAAGATGTAAATACCTGTTTACCCCTCAAACGCAGGAGATTTTGTGGTTGAGGACTTCTACCATCTTTGATGTTCATCGCTAAAGCCGATTGAATACTTAAATAATTGTATCTGCGTTGGAAAGTTCTTGGTGCAAGATCAGCGTATTGTACCTGAAGAAGATTATGTCTATTGTTAAGGATATGAATAACAAGACCAAGTTGATTAACATTACAGAAATTCATACTTGACAGTTGTTTACCAGTATATTCTTGGGATAGCAAAATTTCCAATGTTGTGGAAATGCATTTCATCTTTTTAAATTTTTAATTAAGCAGCTTTGATTTTATTCCCTAATTTCAATTAAAGCACATTATCTATGGGAAATGGAGAAAATTGTAAAAAAAAAGGTTTTAATTGGCTGATTTGTTTAAGTTGCAAGAGAAAGATATATTAGGAAGTACCAATTACTGGTCTGTTGTAGGAAGAAGTTGATTTTTTGAGAAATATTCTAAGAAGTTTCTTCCATTCTTGAAAAAAAAATGCAGTTAATAAGAAATAAAATGTTTGCTTGATTATAGGAGACAACTTAAATCGGGGTGGTTTAAGACCCATGTCTTTAGTAGAACAGAGTTTAAAAACTGGTAGAGTTGCTTTTTAGAAAATGCTTGGTTGGACAAGAAAATTCTACGATGTACTGAATCTGGTTGAAATTGTTATTTTGAAAGATAATTGTGGATTTATATGGTCATGCTAAAGTATATCTGGTCAACTTGTTGGATAGTCATTGGTTGATGGTTGATGTCTAATTTTGATGGAAAAGGATTTCTGGTGACTTGAATTTGGTGAAAAGGACCTCTGGTGTTTCAAAGTTGATGTTTTACTGCCTAGTTGAGAGTGTCCCGTTTTAGGTATGTTGTCTTAAGGTGTTTTTTTTAAAGGGGCGCGTCCGTTCAAGATGGATGTATTAGAGGCACACAAGTTCCCTGAGCTCTGAAAGCGATGGGCAAGTGTGTCTCATCCGCCGAAGTGAACAACTTATATCGCGAGCAGTGTTGAAGGAAAAAATGAATACAAACTTTAAGTGACATTAAATTACAATGTATCTTATTGATACAGGACTTGCTGAACTGAACATTTTAAAGTTATATTTCTGTGTAAAGTGAGTGACATTACAGAGAAATCAATTGACAACTTTAATGAGGATTACCACCTGTGCACAAGAGCTTTCCACGATCAGATTATGATATATATATTTTACATTGCCTGCATTAGTAAGGTGCTGGCAAAATGTTTCATGATTTCATTTAAAATAGTAATGAAAAAATAGAGTATTTTAAAGAAATTTCTTTGTTTGAATTTATTAATTGCCACTTTTGGCTGCAATTATTGATTATTTCAAGCATTATACATTTTGTACAAAATTATTTGTTGACATTTTATCTTTGTTTCAAAATAATAACATGGAAAAATAATTCTATTTCAAGCCTCCTCAATTAATTTATTTATAGTTCATTGGATTTTTGAAAAGATTTGTTAGAGAGAAAATTGGTCTTAAAAGTGTGAAAAAAATCTTCTATATATATACAATATTAAATAGTAGTTATTGAACAAGTTATATGTTAAAAAATAATTTATGTTCAAAAAGTTGAGCTAAAAAATCCAAAACTACAAATGTGATTGATGTGGCTTTATAATGATGATTGATTTGCTTGTATGTTTTAACTATTGTTACTTTTAGCCGATGGAAGTATATGTAGATGATGATTCCAAGTTAACACTCCATGGTCTTCAGCAACATTACGTCAAACTAAAGGATAACGAAAAGAACAGAAAATTATTTGAATTGCTTGATGTTTTAGAGTTCAATCAGGTTGGATTGTTTACCCATTTTTTAAATGAAACTTGTGAAGTTTTTTCTTAAGAATTGAATGCTTCTTTTTGTTACTTCATTGGGGTGTAAAAGCGTTGACCGAAGTACATTTTGTATGAAGAAGCGCTTCATTCTAAAAATGTACGCACGATCAACGCTTTTACAACCTTATGAAGTTACAAAAAGAAGCATTCAATACTTATAATTACATATTTTTAGCTAGGATCATGAAAACACGAATTTTATCAATTTTTTTTTAATTTAATTCACCTGTGCACTATATTGTGGGACCTCGTGTTATCATGAATGAAAAGTTTTATCGAGTAATGCAATTGCTTAAGGAATAACACGTGATGTGCAGTTAGCCGATCAAAATAACGTATTATAGTGAAACATACATCTAATGTAATTATTAACTATTAATGGTTAACATTTCTGTTAGATTTTTTCTTTAATTAATGTCTGTAGATATTTTCTTTTCCTAAATTGATACATCAAATCATTAAATTTTTCTAAAGTGTCCTAAATTTGTATTAGACATTGGCCTCTTTCCTCAAATTTGAAAAAAAAGCTCGTTTAGCCAATTGAAAATATAACTAGGTCACAATCATTCTGTCCTGTAATTATACAGACCAATAAATACAGTTGTTAAAATATCACTATTGTTAAATAAACATTTAAAGAACAATTTTAATCATTTCTCTGCAAGTTTTCAAAGTAAGAAAACCATAAATTCTACAGATATGAGAATATTTTGAAGATTTTATCTTTTATGGGGTTTTCCTTCAAAATTCTTTACTCAAAATGCTGTTCAAATAATAAATGTCATCTAAATCAAAGTAGGACTTGAATGTGACCCAGTGAAGAAAAAACTTTGTCCATTTCAAACTAGTTTTGTCATGACTAAGATGACTGACTGCAGAACATAAAATTTCAATACATCAGTACATAATCAAATATGTCAATTTAAAATGGACTTGATTTTTCTAATGAGTTTAATTTAATTTTATGTTGTTATGTTAAACAATCAATATAAAAAACTGATTTTCCCTGCAGTAATTAATTTCAAAAGAGTAGACAATTAATTAAACCAACATCAAACAGATCAGAATTAAGAACTTATGTAATAAAACTTCAATGATACTTATTTCTATGTTTTTTTGTAGGTCATAATATTTGTGAAGTCTGTGCAGCGTTGTATGGCTCTTGCCCAGCTGTTGGTAGAACAGAACTTTCCAGCTATAGCAATTCACAGAGCTATGACTCAAGAAGAAAGGTAAGCTAAATGAGTGATGTGCGAGGAGACTGCCTTGTATAATGCATGTTGAAGATCCTTTTTGTTGATGAAAATAAAAAAATAATTTCATGTTGGTTCTCTAAAAGGCTAAATTTTTATTTCCTTGTCAAACACATGCAAAATTGAAGTTTATAATTAGTTCAGTTCCATTTCAATATGATTTTACATGTATATCGTAATTTTTATGTTCATGTCTAAAGGTGTCATGTGCCTGTGGGTCTTTTTGTCGTCCATCTATAACATACGGTTAAATTAAAAAGGTTATTTGTTAGGGTATGAAAAAACCTTACTGTCTTTGCTGCTTTAAAATCCACCGATAGACGTTTTTGATAATCTCTTTTATTTATTATTCTACATTCATATATTTATAGGTTGTCAAGGTATCAGTCATTCAAAGATTTCCAGAAGAGAATCCTAGTTGCTACAAACTTGTTTGGTAGAGGAATGGATATAGAAAGAGTCAATATTGTCTTTAATTATGACATGCCAGAAGATTCAGACACATACTTACACAGAGTAAGCAAGTTCTTGTATAACTATATACAATGTTTAAGAATTCAATGATGTAATATTATTATTTTTCTTTAAATCCCCAAAATAACAGATCTACATTCAGATAAATGTACTTTGTAAAAATGCAGTTTTGTTATGTGATTTTAAAACATATTGTAAGATTGTATTTCTTTATTTTCTTAGGAAATCACCTGCATGACTTTGGACAGAAATTTTTGAATGCTCTTGCACCTTCCAAATTTGTAGGCAACCAAAGCATCAAATTTGAACTTTTAACACTGTAAAAAGAAATATTTCATAAATTACTGTGTATTTTTCTTTTGTGAGAACAGTGTAGAGTATAACAAATTGTTTTGCATGATGTCTATTGTTTCCGAAGAAGTTATTACTTTTACATAGTACATACAATCAGATTATTGTGCAACTTGTGTCGATAGATATAGGAAGATGTTGTATGAGTGCCAATGAGACAACTCTCCATCTAAATAACAATTTATTAAAGTAAACCATTTTAGGTCAAGGTACAGCCTTCAATACAGAGCTTTGGCTGACACCGAAAAGGCAAGCTATAAAGAGCCCCAAAAATTAGTAATGTAAAACCATTCAAACGGGAAAACCAACAGTCTAATCTATACAAAAACGATCACATTACTGTTTACAAGATTACCTTTTGACTTGCATTTGGTCATTGTTTTCATGTTGACAGGTTGCTATAGTTTTATGTGGTGACCAGCATAGCTTTAATGGAAAGATGGTAAAATTTGGAAATTAGTCTCCAATAATATGACCATGTTTATTTCAGGTTGCCAGAGCAGGAAGATTTGGTACCAAAGGTTTGGCCATCACATTTGTCTCTGATGAGACTGATGTTAAAGTGCTCAATGATGTACAAGAAAGATTTGAAGTGAATATTACAGAGTTGCCAGATGAGATTGATATATCTTCCTACAGTAAGCATTGTTTCTTATATAATCCTACAATTTTGTCACCCATTGTAGAAGTGAAATCTGTGTATTCAAACTTATTGTAAACTGATCGTTAGAGGAAACAGAACTCATGTTTGAAATCCAACAATTATTCTCAAAAATGTTGACAAATGTCAACCCAACTTCAATTTTTTATAGAGCTTACTTTATTTAGAACCACAAATTTCGATACTGTACAATATTAAGATATGTTATAGGTAAGTTCACCACAAATTTAAAGCCTACCACAGACGCTGCATAAAACCTTGTTGTTGAAACTCCTTTAAAAAAAATGACTGAAGAAATCCGTGAAACATTGAAAGCATAATCAATTTGTACAAATCAAGATACAGGATCATTTTTACTGAAGTATATGTCTCCATGGCTGAAAAGAGAAACATTGGCAAACCTTGACAAAAAATATTCAAACCAGAAAAATTCTAGTAAACTGAAATATAGATAGGTTCAAATTGGTTATACTGATACTGGCATTAGGGATCAAGTTATATTCTGTCACTTAAAGTTTATATGCGTTCTTATATTATTTAAACTAAGATTGCACAAGATGCAAAATAAATACAAATTGGTCCATATGTGAACACAAAGTAAAAAAATATGAAGATAAGACTAATCATATTTTCTTCTTTATTTTCAGTTGAAGGACGATAAATAAACTGTGATTTGTACAATGTTTAGAGGAATTGTGGACACGTCATGGAATGACTATTTATGTTGACTGTATCATGTGGGAACAAAACTCTTTTTTTCTTGTGAATCGATTTAAACAAACTGTGATCATTTTATGAAATTGTTTTTTGTCGTAAAGAATGAAGTACATAAAGATAATGAGAGACTTCAGATGTTAACATGTCCAATGTTTTTATCACATCATTTATATTGTAAATAAACCATCTTCATTCACAAACTGTACTTTGATAAAAAGGATAAAAATTAAAAGATGTTTTAGTTTTGATTATTCTGCAGACTAAAATAAATAATATTTTTTGAGAACTATGCCATGAGTTAATATGTTGTAATGATGCATTTTCGTCAACATATAGTTACAAACACAACAAATATACTCATTAAAGTACATAACACTTTTACATCCACTGGCAGTGATATCAACTGATAATGTTGATAACTATGTTGTTAACTGGCAATCATGCTGGAAACATATTTTAAACAAACATATTGAAAGGTAATGGCATCATCTTGGCTGTGATAAATACTTAGTATTGCAAAATGTTGGCTCTGTTTGACAAGTGTGTTACAAGTTAAGCAACATGTTGGATATGAGTGTCCTAAAAGTATGGCAACATTGGTTCTGTTGGAAAAGTGAGTCCCAAGTAGTGTCTTGTGAAAGCTGTTGGATTAGTGTGTTTCGTGTATGCCAGCATGTTGGCTGTGTTGGATGAGTGCCAGATAGACAACTCTCCACAAGATTCCAAATTAACAACTATATTTCCCTGTATGGCCTTTAACCATGAGCAAAGGCTATATAACACATAGAATGTGACTGGGTTAAACCAAATTAGCAGTACCGAACCTGGGAAAGTGGTGTAACAGTGCAACATAAAAACGAAACTATAGAAATACATGCAACAAAAACAGAGTGGACATGGTAGGGTACTTTTATATCCAAACAACATAGACACAAGTACAGATCTGATAATGCTTGCAGTTATCACAAATAACTAATTAAAAAAAATCCTGCTTCCAAGACAAAATTATCAAATGGTACACATGCAATGGATTGTAAAGACATCATGAACAGTCCAAAAAAAACATGACCTTGTGCATCATTTTGGCTGGTTCATATAAGTGTCCCTTGTAGTGCAACATCATGGTTCTGTCAGAGTAGTGTATCAGGCATGGCAACATTTTGGCACTGTCTGGTACATGTATGTCCTACTGTCCTGTGTAGGACAAACATCTTGTCTCTGTCTTTTGTCCCAAGTAGTTCAACATGCTGGCTCAAGTGTTACTAGGGCAGCATTTTGGCTTGATCAGATGAGAGTCCTAATTAGGGCAATATGTTGGCTCTGTCTGATGAGTGCTTAAGGGTTAAATGTGATCAAACTCGTCAAAGTAGGGCAAAATGTTGGCTCTCAGATTTTTGTGTTCCATGTTGGGCAACATCAAGGCACTGTATGATTAGTATGTCCAAATAGGTGCAACATGTTGGCACTGTCAGATGAGTGTGTCACAATGGCAATAGTTTGGTTTTATCTGATTATTGTGTTCAAAGTAGGGCAAACGGTGCCTATGCTAATCTAGTGTTTCCAACATATTGGCTCTGTTGGTTGAGTAAGAGTCACATCTTGGCTCTGTCAGATTAGTATGTTCCAAGTATGCTAACATGTTGGCCATGTCAAATTAGTGTGTTCCAAGTATGCTAACATGTTGGCCATGTCAGATTAGTGTATTCCAAGTATGACTATGTTGGCCATGTCAGATTAGTGTGTTCCAAGTAGGGCAACATGTTGGCTCTGGTGGTCGTGTGTCCAAAGAAGAGTAACATCTTAACTCTGACAGATTAGTATGTTCCAAGTATGCTAACATGTTGGCCATGTCAAATTAGTTTGTTCCATGTAAAACAAATATGTTGGTCATGTCAGATTAGTCTGTTCCAAGTAGGGCAACATGTTAGCCATGTCAGATTAGTGTGTTTCAATTATGACAACATGTTAGCCATGTCAGATCAGTGTGTTCCAAAAATATCAATTTATTGGCCATGTCAGATTAGTGTTTCTAAGTATACCAACATATTGGCCGTGCCAGATCAGTGTGTTCAAAGTATTCCAGCATATTTGCCATGCCAGATTGCTGTGTTCCAAGTATGCTAACATGTTTGATCAATTCTGATTTGTGTGTTCAAAGTATGCCGATATGTTGGCCTTGCCAGATTAATGTGTTCCAAGCATGTTAACATGTTGGCCATGTCATATTAGTGTGTTCAAAGTATGCCAACATGTTGGCCTTTTTAGATTAGCGTTTTCCAAGTATACCAACATGTTTGCCATGTCGAATTAGTGTGTCTTAAGTAGGGCAACGTCTTGGCTTTTTATACGACCGCAAAATTTGAAAATTTTTTCGTCGTATATTGCTATCACGTTGGCGTCGTCGTCGTCCGAATACTTTTAGTTTTCGCACTCTAACTTTAGTAAAAGTGAATGGAAATCTATGAAATTTTAACACAAGGTTTATGACCACAAAAGGAAGGTTGGTATTGATTTTGGGAGTTTTGGTCCCAACATTTTAGGAATTAGGGGCCAAAAAGGGCCCAAATAAGCATTTTCTTGGTTTTCGCACTATAACTATAGTTTAAGTTAATAGAAATCTATGAAATTTTGACACAAGGTTTATGACCACAAAAGAACGGTTGGGATTGATTTTGGGAGTTTTGGTTTCAACAGTTTAGGAATTAGGGGCCAAAAAAGGGCCCAAATAAGCATTTTCTTGGTTTTCGCACTATAACTATAGTTTAAGTTAATAGAAATCTATGAAATTTTGACACAAGGTTTATGACCACAAAAGAACGGTTGGGATTGATTTTGGGAGTTTTGGTTTCAACAGTTTAGGAATTAGGGGCCAAAAAAGGGCCCAAATAAGCATTATTCTTGGTTTTCGCACCATAACGTTAGTATAAGTAAATAGAAATCTATGATATTTAAACACAAGGTTTATGACCATAAAAGGAAGGTTGGTATTGATTTTGGGAGTTTTGGTCCCAACAGAATAAGGGGCCCAAAGGGTCCAAAATTAAACTTTGTTTGATTTCATCAAAATTGAATAATTGGGGTTCTTTGATATGCCGAATCTAACTGTGTATGTAGATTCTTAACTTTTGGTCCCGTTTTCAAATTGGTCTACATTAAGGTCCAAAGGGTCCAAAATTAAACTTAGTTTGATTTTGACAAAAAATGAATCAGTTAGGTTCTTTGATATGCGAATCTAAAAATGTACTTAGATTCTTGATTATTGGCCCAGTTTTCAAGTTGGTCCAAATCGGGGTCCAAAATTAAACTTTGTTTGATTTCATCAAAAATTGAATAAATGGGGTTCTTTGATATACCAAATCTAACTGTGTATGTAGATTCTTCATTTTTGGTCCTGTTTTCAAATTGGTCTACACTAAAGTCCAAAGGGTCCAAAATTAAACTTAGTCTGATTTTAACAAAAATTGAAATCTTGGGGTTCTTTGATATGCTGAATCCAAAAATGTACTTAAGATTTTTTATTATGGGCCCAGTTTTCAAGTTTGTCCAAATCAGGATCTAAAATTATTATATTAAGTATTGTGCAATAGCAAGTCTTTTCAATTGCACAGTATTGCGCAATGGCAAGAAATATCTAATTGCACAATATTGTGAAATAGCAAATTTTTTTTTAATTAGAGTTATCTTTCTTTGACCAGAATAGTAAGCAAGAAATATCTAATTGCAAAATATTGTGCAATAGCAAGATTTTTTTTAAATTGGAGTTATCTTTCTTTGTCCAGAATCAACCTAAATCTTTGTTATATACAATATACAATGTATATTCACTTTTTATTACCAACTGATAAATTAAAATAATCTTTAGGCAATATAGGAAAGGTGTACTGACATTAGTAGTCTCTAAACACATTAGCTCCATGGAGCTTTTGTTAGAAGCCATATTAACTATGTGTATCAGTGAGAAAAATGTAAAAGCATAAAAATATAGTATATACCAATACATATAATTAACAGCGCCTGGTGATGTTTGATAGCCTGACCGGTTTCGGTCCATAAAGGACCTTCATCAGAGGCAGAATGGTGGATTAATGTTTGCACCCTATTTATATAGATATGGTAACCGGCGGTTGGGTTAACCGGCGGTTGAGTCAACCGGCGGTTGCGTTAACCGGCGGTTGAGTTGACCGGCGGTTGAGTTAACCGGTGGTTGAGTTAACCGGCGATTGAGTTAACCGGCGGTTGTGTTAGGCGGAGGTTGAGTTAACCGGCGGTTGAGTTTTCCGGCGGTTGAGTTAACCGGTGAAAAATCCCAGTGGGATTTTCCATGGTTACAATTATCTATATTTAGCTAATGTTCATGTTACAGTAAACTTTTTGACATGTTACGGTAAACATTTTTACACTATATGGTAAACATGTGACCTGATGATATAACCATATTTGGGCTTTAGCATTGGATAAAGGGTGTTTTAATAATTTAAGAAGTACATAGTAATCATTTAGTCTTGATATTTGGCTTATGATCCACCTAAATATCAAGTCTTGGAACAGTATTTCATGGTAGTTATGTGATCTTAATATTTGGCTTATGATACACCTAAATATCAGGTCAAGCCTGCATGACTACTAGGAAGTACTATTTCAAGACTTGATATTTAGGTGTATCATAAGCCAAATATTAAGATCACATAACTACCATGAAATACTATTCCAAGACTTGATATTTAGGTGGATCATAAGCCAAATATCAAGACTAAATGATTACTATGTACTTCTTAAATTAACCCAACCGCCGGTTAACTCAACCGCTGGTTAACTCAACCGCCGGTTACCATATCTATATAAATAGGGTGCAAACATTAATCCACCATTCTGCCTCTGATGAAGGTCCTTTATGGACCGAAACCGGTCAGGCTATCAAACATCACCAGGCGCTGTTAATTATGTGTATTGGTATATACTATATTTTTATGCTAAAATAATCTTTACCATTCAGTGATAACAAGCAGTTTTTTTACATCTTAATATTTTATGATGTATTTAAATGAGTAGTTATTGTTGCAAACTCCATTAGAAATTTTAATTGAGATTAGTTTTGGAATAAGGGAAAGGGGGATGTGATTAAAAAAATTGGGTTCAATTTTTCTCATTTGAAATTTCATAAATAAAAAAGAAAATTTTCTTCAAACATTTTTTTGAGAGGATTAATATTCAACAGCATAGTGAATTGCTCTAAGAGAAAACAAAAAATTTAAGTTCATTAGAACACATTCATTCTGTGTCAGAAACCTATGCTGTGTCAACTATTTAATCACAATTCAAATTTAGAGCTGAATCCAGCTTGAATGTTGTGTCCATACTTGCCCCAACCGTTCAGGGTTCAACCTCTGCGGTCGTATAAAGCTACGCCCTGCGGAGCATCTGGTTCAGATTAGTGTGTTCAATGTAAGCCAGCATGTTGACTGTCAGATTAGTGTGTTCAATGTATGCCAACATGCTGACTGTCAGATTAGTGTGTCTAGCATGCCAATCTGTTGGCCATGTCAGATTAGTGTGTCTAGCATGCCAATCTGTTGGCCATGTCAGATTAGTGTGTCTAGCATGCCAATCTGTTGGCCATGTCAGATTAGTGTTTTTCCAATTATGACAACATGTTAGCCTTGTCAGATTAGTGTGTTCAAAGTATGCCATCATGTTAGACATGACATATTAGTGTGTTCCACGTATGACAACATGTTGGCCATGTCAGATAAAGGAGTATGTTCGATAAGGTCCTAAAATGGCCCCCTTTTTTAGCGAAAATTTTAAATTCGAATTTATTGACCAATATCATGGTAAATTATATCTAATACATTGACAAGCTAGGATATAAGCCATTTTGTTGAAAATTTTACGTTTCTGCGTTTTATTATGACGTCACAAGATGTACTCATATTGATTTTTCACGAAAAAATCAATGAAAATGGGTAAATTTCCATAGATTATTGGACAGGAAACATAGAGCGCAGACGTCGACAACAAAGATCTTTTAAAATAATGTTTGTGAAGACATTTCATATGTTTTCTTTGAATATTAAGCTTGTCGACGCCTGCGCTCTATGCTTCCTGGTCCTTTATTTGGTTGAAATCCAGCTGATTTTGTCAAATTTCACCAACATCCCTTATCTTGACCATTTTGGGATGTAAAAATCAACGTGTTAGAATTGAACTTTGACAAAAACATTTCTGTTTAACTTTCTCACATGTCTTTAATTAAGGCAACTTAAAACAATTATTGTCTTTTAACTATGAACTTTATAATTGGGGCCAAATATGACCCTTACCGAACTTACTCCTTTGTTCCAAGTATGCCAATATGTTGACCATGTCGGCTTAGTGTGGTCCAAGTAGGGCAACATGATAGTCATGTGAGATCAGTATGTTCCAAGTATGCTAACATGTTGGCCATGTCAGATTAGTGTGGTCCAAATAGGGCAACATGATAGTCACGTCAGATCAGTATTTTCCAAGTATGCTAACATGTTGGCCATGTCAGATAAGTGTGGTCCAAGTAGGGCAACATGATAGTCATGTCAGATCAGTATGTTCCAAGTATGCTAACATGTTGGCCATGTCAGATTAGCGTGTTCCAAGTTTGTTTACATGTTGGCCAAGTCGGATAAGGGTGTTGTGTGTTCCAAGTATGCTAACATGTTAGCCATGCCAGATTAGTGTGTTCCAAATATGCTATCATGTTGGCCATGTCAGATTAGTGCTTCCCATATATGGCACACATCTCAGCTCTGCCTGGTTAGTGTGTCCAAAGCAGAGTTTTCTTTTAACATTCCACTTTATAGATGATGTCATCTCACTAAGTACTTCTAAGTTTTAGGCAACACTTTCATTTTTGCCCTGAAGTAAAATTCAAGTCATATAGGATTGTAAGTACATGTAGGCTTTATTTTATCAATTTCACACTCTGATGACTTAACTGTGGTTCTTTTACAACTGTTGGTTAAAGTATCTGACTAGTCGAACAGTTATATTTGAAAAAAGAACATATTGCAATTATGCCAGATCTGCAATACTTACAACCAATCAAGTCACTGAAATACCATTCACATTTGTACCTGAGTAAAATATAGAAACAAGAAATAAGATTGTATCAATTTTTATTAGTGATATTTTTTTTGAAGTAGTCCAAAAAGTAAATATTCAGAAGTTAAACGTATTGCATCATTAACCTCTGATTAAATATATTCTGTACAAATATCATTACAATAAAGTTTACATAAAGTTCAAACTGCAATAAGTTTTCTCAACTTACTATATAATTAAAAAAATTGTACAAAAACATCAAATGAACAGTATGTTTACAAATTCCTCAGTTTATTGAAAATTTATATTTATGTATGCAGCATCAAATAGTAAAGACTTAAAATACCAGGAATTAAGATGTTCAAATAGAATGGTTACATAATAAATTTTACACCCTCTCCCTATAAAAAGCTTTAAAAATATGAAAGACCAGAGATCACACGTTTAAATGTCTCACCTGCTTTATGGATCATAATTGAGTTTATTTTGAAATTTTGTTTTAAGCAGTTGCTGAACCAAGAAAATGAGGTCAAGGAGAATGGAACTAGGACAGAAAGAAAATAGGACAGACAGAAACTTTGTAACAATATGCATCAGAACACAAGGAATGCAGTATTCATGTTTTTGTAGAGGTAGAATCCTTTATATATATTTATATAATAGTATAAATAACCCTTATTTATAGTTATTTCTTTTTACATAGGTTTTTCTTTAACTAATTACAGCATCAATGTGTTGTCTTGATAGGCTCGATAAGTTGCTAATTGCCTTTAAAATTGGTGACTTAAATTAATTGAAAACATACAATTATAATTGTATGTTTTCAATTAATTTATATATATGTAGGACTCTAAAGTGCGATGGTACTCTAAAGTGCGATGGTCACGCTAAAGTGCAATGGTCTACGCTAAAGTACGATGGTGTCTCACGCTAAAGTGCGATGGTTGTTTGTTCGCTAAAGTACATTGTACGATGGTATATCACGCTAAAGTGCGATGGACAAAAAGAGTAAGATTGGAGGGATTAAAACATCGAGGTTAAAAAATAGTATTTTTGCAAACCCTAATATGCTAACGTATAACATATGTGATATGCATTATAATTTACAGGTAGGCTTAAATAATTGTTTCTAAATTTAGAAGACCGACCACGTTATAATTTCTAAAAGGGTAATTTATGTGTCGCAAAATATTATATTTCATGTAAAATGATTTTTTAACAATTCGGAGCTTATTGCATATTTGGATAATTAGTGTAGATTGTCGTTCACAATCATGTTACAACACCCCATACATTCGTCATTGAAAATAACAAATACAAAATTCGTTCATTGTCGGAATATGCAAAATTTATTAGTATAAAATTTAATTTGAATGCGATAGAAAGGCAATGTTCGCCGAGCTTTCTCCTTTTTCGTAGCGAGTGCAAATACATGTTTTATTTTCCTACAAATTACAGAACATACTAATGTTTTAGAGCAGATAATTTATAACTCACGCATGCAAACATGTATCTCTATTTTACCGACGTTACTTTCATTAAAGTCGACAGCATTTTAACGGGGATCGCAAAGTAAACTGCCACATAAACAATGATTCAAATGTTTCCGTTTGCTTCAAATAGAACTTGAGCAGGATAAGTATGCGACCATTTTATATTTATATAGTAAAATGGTCGACTGTAAGATACAAGTCCTTCTTCCAGCACGATAAAAATAAACAATGTGCTTCATCCAACAAAGAACGGTTAAGTTTAAATCAATTACTTGTAAGTCATGAACATTTGGTGTAAAAGTTGTTAATCAAATATTCCTAATCTATCTTCCGGCATATTCATTTTTGGTTTGTATGTACGACTGTTAACGACATAATCCAACTACGTTTCGGACGTCTAACCTTTCGCGAACCATCGCACTTTAGCGTATGGACGCATCGCACTTTAGCGTAGACCATCGCACTTTAGCATCCCCATCGCACTTTAGAGTCCTACATATATATATATATGCTAGATTAAAACGGACGAAGAAAGGTAACACACGGCCAGCGAAAGCTCTTTTTTTGAGAGCCCAGGTGGGTGTGTGGTCTAGCGGGACGGCTGCAGTGCAGGCGATTTGGTGTCACGATATCACAGTAGCATGGGTTCGAATCCCGGCGAGGGAAGAACCAAAAATTTGCGAAAGCAAATTTACAGATCTAACATTGTTGGGTTGATGTTTAGCCGAGTTATGTTTTCAATTAATTTAAGTCACCAATTTTAAAGGCAACACATTGATGCTGTAATTAGTTAAAGAAAAAACCTATGTAAAAAAACAATAATTATGTTATTAAGTTTGAAAAAAACCTCACACAGATATGTCAATATCAATTTTCTTTATTAGAAAAAAGAAATCCCATAAAAGTTTCTTATCATTATTATATTTTTCCGTACTTGTATAAAGATGTCTAATCCATTTGTTTTTAACAATGAAATATGTAAAGATATCAAGTTCATTTTTTAAAAAGGCCTCTTTTCACTTTGAATAATTACAATTTTCAGTCTTTTGTTTGTCGTAAACACTATCAGTATATAATATATGAAAATGTAATAAAAATTCATGTAAAAATTAACGGATACTTTCCGAAATTGTCTAAAAAACTATAAAATTAAGGGTTATTGAAGTTATACAATTGCTAAGCCACAAAATTGAGTTACAAGTTCCTTTCCTAATGGATATTGTGAACATTTAATTGATGTTTCTTACTTAACAGAAGACATGCAGCACACCATGTAAATGTTCAATTAGACAAAAACAAGAATGTGTACAGAGTACATGGATGCCCCACTCACACTATCATTTTCTATGTTCAGTGGACTGAAATTGGGGTATAAACATTAATTTGGCATTAAAATTAGAAAGATCCCAGCATAAGGAACATGTGTACTAAGTTTTAAGTTGATTGATCTTCAACTTCATCAAAACCTACCTTGACCAAAAACTTTAACCTGAAGCGGGACAGACGAACAGGCAGACGAACAAACGACACACAAACCAGAAAACATAATGCCCCTCTACTATCGTAGGTGGGGCATAAAAAAAAGTGTGTAAAAACTGAATTTATAAATTAATATTTTGACTGGTCCATTTCAACATACATAGCTGCTTTATATTTTCTTTGCAATTAACAGAAAGGCCATTTGTTTATAATTTAACATTAGATGAATGGGAAATGGTTTTGTGCAAGAGAAAAATTATGCAATTAACTGAATTATGCAATTAAGTGCTATGCGTTTAAGTGGACTATATATAAGGTTACAAGAAAAAACACTTTCCACCAAAAGAAGCATTAAGTATTTGTGAACTGTTTTAATACTGTCAGAAATGTTTTACAACTCATAGCAAACAATGTAACACTTACATCCAGGGGTGACATACATGTATTAATGTACCAGTAACATCTTCACTGCACAAAAGGTTTAAAGTTTATGCCAATGGTGGTACATGTATAGTTTTTGCAACAAAGTAACCTGAGTGAATAGGTCTCACGATGTAGTTCAAAGTCTCATTCTTTTTAACGAAATGGAAATATACAATCAGAAAATATCAAATTTAAAGACTAAATTAAAATATAAGTTCACATTCCCAGAGTCCATGGTCTATGGAACAAGGCTGATGGTAGTGGTGAGCAGTGGGTTGAATTAAACTCGCTCATATATTTAGATGCCTGAAAAATAGAAAAGACGCATTAATAAATGATATAGGGGTAGTAATTCAAAATGAGAAAAGTTCAATTTTAACAAACATGGAACTTTAAGAAGGCACTTTGAATCTCATCTTTAAAATAGTGTCATAGATATACTGTAAGCCAACTAATTTTTTGTAGATACTTTGTTTTGTGTTTAGCCCTTTGTGACCCATTTTGCTGCAATTTAATTTAGCTATATCTAAAATTTATTTCATGGAGGTAAATAAGAAAAAATCCAGGTTTTACATATTTGCATTATTTTTCTACTCGTGAAAGTCACAAAAATTAGTTGCTGTACATTTTTCTTTTTGGAATATGAGAATGCAAATGAAATTATAAATAATCTCTTTAGGCGGTTAACTTCTTTCCAAAGCGTCTTCCCTGAGTACCATGTATGTTTTAATACAACAGCTTTATTTGTATAATTTCTTTTGTACATGTATTTCAAAAAGAGGTAAACATTATATCATTTAGCAGTGGTGGATCCAGGGGGAGGGTTCTGGTGGTTGGAAACCCCCTTTTTTGGATGATCAATTGGGACATATAGTTAAAACCCCTCCTTTGTCCTGGGTTGGGAACCCCCTTTTTAAATTTTTAAAATGGATGGATCCGCCCCTGTTTAGATGTGTAAAGTAATAACTGAAGTATATGCTTGATGCCTTGTAATAAATCTGAACATAAAAAGAATTTTTGGGTGATTTTTTCATAGGAATTAGATAAATGATATAATGCATTTGTAAAACCATTTGTAAAACCTTTTTTTTGGAACATAACTTATGAAATCAACTTACCAAAAATAAAGTCATGTTTTCTTTTTCTTCCTGTGTAAAACCTTCACCTGAAGTAGAAAAAGATGTGTAACAACAATCCCCAGTTAGTACAATACAAGTTTATCAAGAATTCACATGTTGTAGTGCTAAGCATACCACCACTCCAAATTCTTCAAAGTATCAGAAAACAAGAAGATTACAGTGACTTGACTGAAAGTGTTGCTCTCCACCAATTGCAACTCATTCAAAATTTTGACCAAGTTGCAATTTGTTTTACTAAACCAAATTGTTCAACTGGTCAGAATATTGAACAAATTGTTCAGTCAAAATGTGAAAGAGCAAGGTGATAAAATAAAACATACTTACAATCCTATAAGACTTTAACCCCACTTTAATGATGTTGTGACAAAATTAGTTCATCAGTTTGTATAGGTATATTATAGTCATTCCCATGCTGAAGGAACTGTTATTATTTTGAATGGCTATAAAAATGTCCAAACTTAGCTTTTATATAGTTTTTCTTTCTAAAAGTATTCTATATTCATAAGAATCAGACATTATGTGAATGTGAATTATAAGAATCAACTATCAAGTATCATTTTAAATAAAACATCATATATTCAGTAAAATATGTGTGAAATAAAAATATGCTATTGATAAGTTTCCATGGGGAGATAACCTAAAATATTATTCTTTTGAATAAAGACTTTTTGAAAGAAAAAATGATTATCTCCCCATGGAAACTTCGTACAAACATATTGCAATTTTACACATATTTTACTGAATATGAAATGTTTTAATTCACATAATGTCTGATTCTTATGAATAAGGATACTTTTTGAAAGAAAAACTATATGAAACCTTAGTTTGGATATTTTTATAGCAATTCAAATTAATAACAGTTCCTTCAGCATGGAAATGACTATAATATACCTATACAAACTGATGGACTGATTTTGTCACATCATTTAAGTGGAGTTAAAGTCTTATAGGATGGTAAGTATGTTTTATTTTATCACCTTGCACTTTCATGACTTGGCTGTGGTTTTCTACAGCAGTTAGTTAAAATTTCTGACCAGTTCAACAATTTGATTTTATAAAACAAATGCAATTTGGGTGAGAATTTTGAATAAGTTGCAATTGGTGGAGAGCAACACTAACAGTCAAGTCACTGTAATATAGAAGGCACAAAAATGGTACACAACTTAAATAAACTATTCTAATGCAATTTGTTTGTAATGATAATTTTCATTGGATGTGGATAAATATTTTGAAGGGTAAAGATTCCTCGTTCTACCAGTTCGATACTAAGAAAGACACCATTTAGAATTTCGATTTTTTTTTGGTATTGAAATTTCTCTTAAGAAAGTCACATTTTGAGCCTCAAAATATTCTTCATGTCAACAGGGAAACCATTTTGAAGCATACAAAAGATATAAATACGTCTAGTGATTATGTTTAACATTGTGAGTATACATATGACGTCATATTGTTAAATTGCTAAAGACTATGCAACAGTTTCACGGATTTTTTCATTCATGTCATTTTAAGCCAAAATAATTAATATTAATAACATGGAATTTATTTTAATATGCTGCATTAGAATAGCTGTATTGCGATATGGTTTGAATTGTTTCTTGCCAATAATCCTTATTCATTTATTTAGACTTTATTTATATTAATATAAAACTTATTAAATTTTAACTTTATATATCAACTTACCTATTAAACAAGGAAAACTTTCTGAATTTTCATTTATGTATGATTTTATTTGTGAAAGGCAAAGATCACCATCAAAAATGTCTTCTGAAAATAAAAACAAAATTTCAATTTTAATAGATTGCAATCCCATCTGTTGTATATGATTAAGAATCCTAACAAACATTTTTTCTTTATTATTAGTAACTATGACCTTGACCTTAGACATCATACACAAAATCATTAGGGATCTTCCTCTCATTACATGTGTTTATATATGCAGGTTATATCCCTTATCTCGCATTTGGATAATATATTTTGCATAAAATAATTAACTGTAAGACTAATAACCTCCCCTAACCTTTTTTCATGTTACCATTGGGTTTAATTCTATAAATAGATACAAATTTACCAAAAGCATATATATGACAGTATATAAATACCTATGGTTCCTGTAACTGAACTGAGGTCTATTTGTTTTTAAACAATAAAAGTATCTAGAAGGTGTAGTTTGAAAATTTTGCATGCATTTTTTTTCTACAAAGAAGTATGGTATGTGACTATGAAAGCTTAAATCACCCTTTCTCTCTGTTTAGGATGTTTACATAACCTCCTTATCTTTATAAAAAAAAAACAATATAAAATCTTTTTGGCATAATAAAAAATAAAACTGATATTAAATAAACACCATACCTTGCTGTGAAATAGGTTTACTTAACCATCTTGATAATACACTAAATGTTGTTTCATCTACAATATTTGGGTATCTGTATTGAAGTAGATGCTGCAGTAAATAATTTCCTCTATTACTCTCTAAAACTGTACCTCTGCCATCACCTCTGTAAATTAGATAAACAAAACAACAAAATCAGTCTCTCCAAATAAATTCAGAACCCTATTCCTATCTATTTTTCTATATTTGGTATTTTAACGTCACTTATAAGCTTTTGGGCTATTTTGTGGCAGCCAATTTTTATTGGTGGAGGAAGCCAGAGTACCCCCAAAAAAACCCACTGACCTTCGATGAGAAAACTGACAATCCTAGTAAATTAAAAATGGAGTTGAGTGCACCTGCACGAGCAGTGTTTGAAATTCACAACCTCAACATAGACTGGCTAGTGATAACAGTAGTTACTACTCAGACCACTCGACCACTGAGGCCCCTCCCAACTATCTAAACAAATGTCTCTTCCTAGAATGTGACATTATCAAACTAGATTTATCATCAAATATTTACTTTTGCAACACAACAAGTGCAACTTGTGGAGCAGAATCTGCTTACCGTTCTAGAGATCTTGAGATCAACCTTTGTCTTTGACCAGATTTGTTTTTAGACTGTCGGTTGTTATTTTGTTGATATTCATTTTTTGACATGGCCTTGTCATTTTGTTTTGAGATTGAATATCCTTATGCTATCTTCCACCTTTGTTTGTCATATTAATTAATTTTGGAATCCAACTCAGATTCACCATTTAAACTATTTTGTTTTATTTTTATATTTTCAACCATATTGCTTTTTTAGAAAACTTTAAGACAATCAACTTTTGACTTTCTTTATTTTTCATTTTTATCAATAAATCAATGCTTACGTTATCAATTGCTTTTATCAATTTTTGAGTATTTGCAAAAATATGCAAATTATATGCAAATGCAATTTTTGAAGTTCGTATTTGAGCTCAAAATGAACATTAAAATTGAGATCCATGACAATCTATTGTGTAAGATTGAGGAAACATGCATACTCTTCAAATTAAATGGCATTATGATGACCTCCAAATGTATGGAGCACCATTGGTGCAAAATAACGGTGGTCTGAGTACGGCCATAGCATGGCAAGGGTTAATAAGTATGAACCATGACTTACTGAGTTGTGATCATTTCATCCTCCAGTCTTCTTATTAGCAGTATTGGACCTGGATATCTGAAATCAACAGTGTAGAACTTTCTAACAGGTAATATAAATAAATACTATCCAAGCAGTCATGGCAATGTGAATTTTTAACCATATTCAACAAACTATATTCTTTCCTGACTTTTCTTTCATTGAGAAATTGATGTAATAACGAAATAGTGGCAAACACTAAAATTAGGAATGGAAATGAGGATGTGTCAAAGAGAGGAAAACTTGACCAAAGAGCAGAAAACTAAACTTTTTCTTAACATTTTCCATACATTTTACGACTGCTTGCAATGATAGAAAATATTTTTTTCAATAGTCTTCACACAATTTGAAAGCATATTAATTATATGTAGTTGATACTGAAATAAGTTTGCTATACGTCTCATTGGCACAAAATAGCTACATCAAGGTGAGTCCCAAACAAAGAACAAATTTTAACATGTTTAATAGGTTACCTGCATAATTGTTCACTATTTTCTAAATTCAAGTAGTTGTTTATTGTTAGCTTTGTTATGCTATCTGGAAAATAAAAGTTAAAACAAAATAAGAATTTTATATCCATATTATAAATTTTGCTTGAAAAAAAAATATGGTTAAATCAGAATTAACATTTAATATCCATATTACATTTTTCTTTGAAAAAAAAAAGTTTTGAGACATTGTATTTTTTTGCATTTTACTCTTTCATATTTCCTTTTTCTAATTCAGTGTATTTTATATTTTTTCAAACAGTAATTTTTTTTCACTGTTGTTGTGAACATATGGCAGGTAATTAATGTTCGTGTTTTGAAACCAAGTTTAAGGATTTTCAACCGTTTGTCATCAATCAACAAACAAGCATGGATATTAAGCACATGTTTAACATGTACAGTCAGATAATAGCTTATTTCAGTGACAGATTCATGCATATTGCTATCACCTGTTTTTTATGAGGAGGGTCACGCTAAGGTCACTTTGCATATGGAAAATATGTCCGGCGAATTGCTTCCTGAAAGCAAGGAATTAAAAAAAAGTAAACTTCTTCTGAATGTGAACAAATTAAAGAATTTTCTTCAGAAAAAAGTATATGTACATAAATTAATAATGAAAACTATCCATTTTGTTATAAAAAAACATATGCTTAATTATTTTAATTTGAGGTTTCATATGACTTTATGTTTGGATGCTTCTTTTGTAAATTCATTGGGGTCTAAAAGTATGGCAAGCCGTTTTACTATTTATTCGAGTTTCAAGATATCTCCAATAATATACAAGATATCTCCGTTAATATATAAGAAATCTTTAATGTTATATAAGATATCTTTAATGTTATAAAAGATATCTTATATACTTTATAAGATATCTTATAAAGTATATGAGATATCTTATAAACAATTTTCATATAAGATATCTTATATAATTTATAAGATATCTTATATAGTTTGCAAAATTTGCATAATTAAAATCTATGCAATAATTTGTGAATTTACAGTAAAATCTTCATCTTCATGTATTCCTGTGGTGAATTCATTTACAGTAAAATCTTCATCTTCATGTATTCCTGTGGTGAACTCAAATCTAGGATCAACTAAGCCAATTATCAAATATGTTCTTTTTTAAATTAGATCTTTTAAATGTTTTAACGCTGTTCTTGTGGAGTGATTACAAGATAATCAAAACTATCATGTTAGAAGTATGGATACTAAATACAAATATAACAAAGCACTTAACCATGTATTTGTTTCATTTAGCAAAGTGGTGGCACTCTAAAATCAGAAGTACAACAATTAGGACAGACAAGTAGGAAGATATTCAATGGATAGCAAGATTTCATACCAACCTTTTGAGATAACTCTCCACAAATTTAATGATATTTATTAACTCACTGAAAGACTTGGGCATTCTTGCTTCAGCTAAGGGTAACACATGATCAAATGTTGCATCTAAAATCTGAATAAAACAAACATTCAAAACATTTTGTATTCTGTTTTAAACTAGATATTCCTAAAGAAAGAAAAAGCAACATATCACAAACAAATCTTTTTAACTTAATATATCTATATTATTGATTGTAGACAAGGCTTTGTTAATCTGAAGATGCATTTTGGTGTCATTTATTTGCTGTCTAATTAATGATGACTGGAGTATTTAACGACCTAGACTTGCTATACAGTCCTCGAGTCGGTCTGACATATGGTCCTTAACGACCTTGACTTGCTATAAGTCCTCGACAGTCGGTATGACATATCGTCCTTTTATTCATCTTATTTTTGCACTCTGAATGACTGATGCTTTAAAACCTGCCCTATATTCTAAGTTAGGTATGGCAGTGTGAAAAGTGTGAACTCAATATATATCTTACCATAATTACATGATAACAAAAATAAGCTCAATATCTACACAGACAAGAGTTTGATTTTAAAGGAGGGGTAACATTATATGCCCTGATCACAAAGCCGCATTGATTAAACAAGACTATGTTGTCTAGTATGACCAATATTGAGACTTACATTGATGGTATACTTACTACAAAACTTATATCAGGGTAATTCATAGCTGCCCATGTAGCTGAGTATCCTCCAATCGACCAAGCAAATAAGGCTATATTGTCTGGCATAAAACCTAATTTGTGAATAGCATACTGAATAACTGAATCTATTGCACTCTGTTCCTGGTCTGGAAGTGGTGCACCCTATCAAAGAGGAATAAGATTTATGAATTATAATTATATACTGCGATGATAAAAATGCAAATATATTACTTGGTTTTCAGCATACTATGAATTCATTTATATTTGTGAAGACTAATTTTTGTGAATCGAGAAAAACTTGTATTTTCTCAGACACTTAATTTCCTCAGGTTTGACAAATTCTTATGTTATTACTTAAGAAGCCTTAAATGTAAATAATTTGACTGCCTAGGGATCCCATGTACATATTTTTAATAGGTCAATTAAGTTGCCTGACATTGATTGCTGAAATGCACAAAAAAAAAACATTGATCAGATCTGAATTTGAACATTTCCTTTATGGTTTGTCTATGATCTGGTGTCTATTTAGGGACAGTGTGATGCAGGCATAAGAAAACTCATTTGAAATTGGAAGTTTTGTTTAGAAGACAGGAAACTGCATTATGAAGGGTTAATGGGAAGGTGCATCATGTCTCACAGAACAAAATAAAGTACCTCATCAACACAACTAACATTCCTTCTTGTGTGTATTATACTTACAGAACTTCCAGCAAACCCAGGATGATTCCATCCTAGTACAGAATATCCAGCTTCCATTGGTGTGACTGTACATCCAATCTCATAAAAACCTGCATTACCCTCACAGCATATTACCTATAATAAGTTCAAATTAAACCTAGCCAAAACTTCTTACACTTCACAGTTTAATACTCTTACAGCATATAACCTTTTGTCAAAAATGTTAGTATATATTCTAGTTCAATTTCAAATTTTAATCTTATTACACAACCAAATACTTGGTTTTCTCCAGTCAGTTTTTTTTAATTGCAACAATTTGTACCTTAAAACTTTACACACTTTTAAAGATTATTAGGTTAATGAAATCCTTAAGGACTAACACACCTTCTCAAAATTTTCCTAAAGAATAATCAATTGCGATTGCAACCATTGGCTAACATCTGGTACCATTTACAACAATGACAGCTAAAAGTTTAAGAAGTCAAAGTTGTTAAGAAAAAGTAGAAAGCAGATTAACCAAACTGTAAAAGAATAAACATGTATGTCTTTGTTTAACTTTGCTGAAGACCATTAAGTTTTGTATAAATTATAGGCAATTATATTGTATGTACATCCTCATGGTTAACCTACCACTGTTTTACCATTACTGCCAACTGAGTTACGTCTATCGAAGAAAAGAGTATCTATCTCATTCTTATCCTCTGTCTGTACCTTGGCTCTAATACCATGTTTCTGTTATAAAGAGGGAGAGTTTAACATAGTGTTCAGTTAATAACTGATAAAAAATCATAAGTAAAGTAACAGAAATTGTAAAATACATTATGTTGTTGATCTATTTGTTTAACAAAGCATTTTTGTGTATATAGTTAGTTTAAAAATATTTAAAAAAAATTATCATAAAAAAACCCATAAAACTTTGAGTGAATACAAGAACATTTTTAATAAACTCACATGTATACCGAAATTTGACATCGTTTTGCTTTAAATGCTGAGTACAATGTTTTCATTTAAGTAGTGCCATTTCCATTAATTCATTAAGATTAATTCTATAACATATGTTTACTTCAAAATTAAATATTACCTCTTCAATCAGTTTTGATCTATTCTGGCATAAAGTTGGTTCTATAACAAACAAAATGAATCTATTCAAAACAAAATTACCGAAATGTGAGTGACCTAAATAAAAGATACCTCCTAACAAATATTGAAATAGTTTGATTATCTCCCTTTAAAATGTAGGAACAGGATTACATTTTTCTTCATGCATACTCTTATGTGCTGTTCTACAACTGTAACCATTATTACTCTGAATGGAAAGGCAGATAGTTGAAGATTATTTTTTTTACACCACCAAAACCTTATTTGTATACCAGAGTTCAAGTAATGTTAGAAAAATCAAATATTTCCAACAGTGATCTTTTCAAATTGTCCTAATACTCTCTTTAATGAGGCGACATAATTTATAATGTTTTATTTATTTGTAAGCAGTCAAAAATGAAGTTGAAAAAGTTATTTAAAAGGTTAATAATAATTAAGATACACAAAGCATTAGCAAAAATATACCTAGTAATGTATTCATCAGGGCTGTGGCTCCAGGATACATCATACGTCTACCAAATGTGTGTGCACACATATAGCTACAAATCAGGACATATTTAATTCCATATGAAAATGGTATGAAAGAGCAAGATAAAAATTCCATATTCAATGGCAAATTTCTACAAGATCAAATGGTGTTAATGTATTCATATAAAATATTTGAATCTGATGCAAGAGTTATTTAATAAGTAATGAGCAGGTTAAAATTGTATGACCTTTATAAATGTATACTGTGGATACATTTATTTTCCTGGGTACCAACTTTCCTGGATTGAGGAAATATTGTATTTGCGTAGACATTTGATTTGGTGGTTTTATCAAAGTCTTCATACAAACATAAAGAGAATATGTAGTTTGTTGAACATTTAAATTTGTGATTTACACCAAACCACGAAATCAAGGAAATAAATGAATCGACAGTAATGTTAATTGAGACATACAAATGTACTTGTATTAGCTGTTAGTTGCTTTCAGCTAGCAGTCAGTAACTGCAAGTACTTTTAGATCTGTACTTAGTCAAATTGAGAATGGACATGGGGAATGTGCCAAAGAGACAACAACCCAACCATAGAGCAGACAACAGCAGAAGGTCACCAACAGGTCTTCAATGCAACAAGAAATTCTCGCATGTTAGTGTCTTTTGTTGTTAGGAATGTATAAAACATGTCCCAGGTTACGGAAGTGTTGAGCGCTCACAAACATGTTTAACTCTGCCACATTTTTAGTGTGCCTGTCCCAAGTCAGAAGCCTATAGTTCAGTTGTTGCTGTTTGTTCAAGTTTGTGATATCAATTGAATTGTTTCATATTTTTCATGTCATGGCCTTTTATAGCTGGTATGGGTTTTTCTCATTGTTGAACATGTAATGTCTGACACCTAAAAATGCTTACATCCACTTCATTTGATCTTGGGCAGATAGTTTTCTCATTGGCAATCATGTCACATCTTCTTATTCTAATATTCTAATAATTTTGGACCTTACCTAACTAGTGTTGCAGGATAATGGATTACTTTAGATAGACCTAATATAGCAGAAGATTTTGGAACCTGTATCTTAGTTCTTTTCACTTCCCTGAAAATATAATGATTCACCGTGATACCAATCTCTTATATTTCTATATCCGAAACATGCAAGAACTATGGTATGCAAATGGATAAGACATGTTTAAAAATATTTTAAAGTAGCAAATTAATATTTCTGATTGAAACTACATGAAAATGTTTCACATTTTTTAAATTAGTAAATCTGTCATACAAGTTGGTGATTTTGTGTTATAAAGCCTGGTTTAATTGGTTATTTTTGTTTGTCTGCATTAATTCAAGAATATTAAGTAATATAAAACATGGTTTATCCCATCACTTACACTTTATTATGCCAATTTTGAAGATGAATTCTCCATTTGTTTCAAGTTATTATGTTACTGTTTATTTGTTATCCCCAGTAAATTTGAATAGTTGAGTGTTTTGTAGATTAGCTATACAGTCAATATTAGAATCTGACATACATTTTACAGGGTGCTATAAACAGTTTTGTATAAAAAACTAGGGGTTATTCCCCCGACTAAAAATAACCATGGAGGGAAACCCCTGTTTATTTACTCAATTGGTGAAAAAGTATCATGTTTTTTGTATTTGGTTGTAAAAATTAGTTAATTAGCTTTCAATTAAAACAGGTTGAATGATTGAAATAATTTTAAAAATTATATTAACTTTACATGTTTTGAGGGGAGACAACACTGTAAACATCCTGTTTTTTTGGCAGTGAAAATTGAAAACTTATTTGCAGCCACTGTAGCTCTTTTCGGAGCAGGAAACCGTACCCTGAAACTAGATTTTTTTATAAGGCCAGGTAAAAACCTACAAATTTCATACAGTTTTGATTATGTAAAATGTGCATGGATCATGTCTTCATGGGTGTGCACATGACCTGGTTTCAAGTTTTTTATGTTCAAATTAGACCTTTTTTCCCCATGTTCATTGGATGGAATATTTTTAATATATTAAAAGTACACATTATTTTTATTTCATTATAAACTAGAGAACATTCTGATTCCAGTGATATCTAGTTTTATACAAGTATGTTTATT
This sequence comes from Mytilus edulis, assembly GCF_963676685.1. Classification (NCBI taxonomy): domain Eukaryota; kingdom Metazoa; phylum Mollusca; class Bivalvia; order Mytilida; family Mytilidae; genus Mytilus; species Mytilus edulis. The sequence goes on from NC_092345.1 coordinate 3,763,758, forward strand.
AATCAGTCCACCACTAAGGGTCACTTATGCATGGTCCCTCAAAATGTGACGTCATAAAAGAAAACGGTTGATTGCACCCACAGTTTGACACACAACCATCAATGGATCAGCACTTAGAGTAGATGGAATTTATAACGTGTTATTGTCATGAGTGTTTACAGGCCATATCATCAAATTAATGTTATTTTTAGTTATTATATAATTTTTTTTATACAAATTGGAAATCTATATAATTAAAAAAAATTATAATAAACGCATGATTTTTCTGTATTTACCTGTTATTTACATCACTCCATTTAAAATCAATTGGCCAACCCCAGAACTCAAAGTCAAAACCTGCCAACATTTTCTGTAAAAAAAAGCAGATTTTTAAAAAGCACAAATCACTTTCAATATAAGTGAATTCATCTTTTTATATGGGGACAAAGTCCCCAATAACAGTAGAAAAATCAATAAATTTTTTTTTTTTTAAATCGAGAAAATTTTCCCGAAATTTTCATTGTACTATTGAACTCAAAATCATTTAATTTTTTGGATGTCATGTTTTGAACACTGTGAATCATTTTAATTTTGTTGTAGTTAGGGTTCCATTTTCTTACTGTGTCATGTTTTGAATTCCCGCATCTGCGCAGAAATCTACAATGTACTTCCTGTTTCCGATCTTGTTTGTATGAAACTTTGAGATAAATATATATTTATCAGTCTAGGATAAAATAGGAAGGAACGGCTTACGCAATACCAATTTCATTTTTAATAATTCCTTGATATGAAAAAAATGTTACCTGATGATAGCGTTTTTTTGTTTACATTGCATATGACGTCATAACTTAAATAACGTCACAACTAAAATCCCAAACAACAGAACCAAAATAGGAAACGTTACAGTATTTCCGTTTCTTTTTTTTTAACAGATATTTAAGTTACAAAAAAATAATTCATACAGACTTCGTCCCCATTTACAGGTAAAGAAATGCTATCATCAGGTAACGTTTTTTCATATCAAGGAATTATTAAAAATGAAATTGGTATTGCGCATTCCTTCCTATTTTATACTAGACTGATAAATATATATTTTACTCAAAGTTTCATACAAACGAGACCGGAAAAAGGAAGTACATTGTACATTTCTGCGCAGGTCCGGGATTTCAAAACATGACAAAAAAAATTTGAACGATTTTGAGTTCATTAGTACAATGAAAAATTCGGGAAATTTTCCCGTATTTTTTTTTATTATTGAATTTTCTACTGTTATTGGGGACTCCGTCCCCATATAACAAAAAGACATTTTTAGGTCAACATATGTCTTGCAAAAGAAATCAACAGAACATGTTTTACAATGAACTATATTAGCATTATAAAATATACATTTACCCTATTCTGTGGTGTACATGACTTCTCTGCTGCAAGCAGTACTTCAAGGAATAAGGTATAATCTGCATTATATGCTCTTCCCATACCTGACAATATAAGGTTTATATACACTAGTCCATAAAGAAAATCAAATTTCTGTTAAGTTTAATGCATAAAAAAGTTGTTTCCAAGCATTTTATCCTCCATTTTTAATTAAAAGATAACTTAAACCTGATTACTTCCCTTGATGCTTTTGTAATTTTACATAAATTACTTCCCTCGATGTTTTTGTAATTTTACATTATTTACTTCCTGTGAAGCTTGGGCAATTTTACATAAATTACTTTCCTAGGTTCTTGGATAATTTTACATACATTACTTTCCTTGATTCTTGGGTTTTTCAACATTTATTACTCCCCTTAAAGCTTAGGTAATTTAACATTATTTTTGAGGTATCTGTTCCCAAAGACTCTAACACATATAAAAATAATTTATATCAATTAAAAAAAAATATGAAATTTCAATATACATTGATATACAACAAAAGAAAATTTCTGTTGATATGATAAATTAAACCAGATGCATGGCACAGCTTTATACCACCACAGATGTCGAAACCTGAACACTTTGGGCAAGTATGGACACAACATTCAAGATTGATACAGCTTTGAATTTGGATTGCGATTAAACATTTGACACAGCATAGGTTTTTGCATCTTCGCTAGCCAAGGAGTACGATCCACTCCTGTTCTCTTCGACCTTGGCGGTTTGAGATAAAATTTTGGAGACACAAGGTAAGAATTTTTATTGGTTGCAGTCGAAACTCGCTGCATCCAATCAAAAAGCGCCTATAACATGATCACGTGTAAATGTAGAAAGTGTTTGTAAACAATTGCCACATGTTTATTGTGCAACAAGTTTTTACATTCTATAAACTTACGACTATATTTAGTGACAACTTGAATGTTTTTAATCAATTAGTAGAAGTTCCTGTGTATGTTTCATGCACAAATGCATGAATGTTGACGTATATTTTCAAGGGCCCAGCTTTATACAACCTCAGAGGTCGAACCCTGAACGGTTTGGGCAAGTATGGACACAACATTCAAGCTGGATACAGCGCTGAATTTGGATTGTAATTAAATAGTTGACACAGCATAGGTTTCTGACACAGAATGAATGTGGTCTAAATGAACTTAAATTTTTTTTTTGGCTTTTGAGCAATTTACTATGCTGTTGAATATTAATCCTCTCAAAGAAAATATATTTGAAGAAATTTTCTTTTTAAATTCTGAAATCTGAAATGAGAAGAAAAAAAATTGGCCCCACCCCAATTTTTTTTTCACTTCCCTCTTTCCCTTATTCCAAAAATAATCTCTATTCAAATTTCTAATGGAGTTTGCAACAATAACTACTCATTTAAATACATCATAAAATATTAAAATATTAAATGTCATACAGTCATGGTAAAAAATAATATTAATTAATAGTAACTTCTAAAAAAATAAATGGGGAATGTGTCAAAAAGGACACAGATGATACCCCGCTAGCATATAATGTTATAAAGGGACATAACTCAAGAACTGTAAAAGTGAAGCTGCCAAAAATTGAACTTTCATTAAATTTATTTGAGACAAACTTATGATAAGAAACAGAAACTAAAAAATTCTTCAATTTTTCCATTTGTAAAGAGGCATAACCCTAGAATGGTAATCAAAGTGCTTGTAATCACTGAATGGTAAATGCGGTTGAAACTTTAAGGCTTTAAATGTTTTTCTGCAGTCGATTCTTTGGCAGTTCAGATAATGAGAAACATTTATGGCATAAATCTGTACAAATGGCATTCAGCAATTTGATGAGCAGTTGACGTTGCGTTCGCAGGTCTGTCTCGCAAATGACATTACGTAATCAAATTCTATTGACGTTGCATTGTCACTAAAAGTTGACCTGGTCATTGATGGTCTTCAACAAATCCTGTCTTCCGGTATAATTGTCGAAAGGACAGTAAGTCGAGTTTCTGACATCAAATCGTGTGGTTTCAGCACGTTCACGTTTTCCTGTTTGCAGTATTCTAATGGGTTGATTCATTTTTTTCCCTCAGTTTTGGCAATATGGAGATGCAACATTTTTTAAAATGAAAAAATCTTTAATTGGTTTGAAATTTCGCTTTCTGAATTCCGTGTGATCTCTATAATTCGGTATATTTAATAACCACAAAAAAGTCTGATGTTAATTTTTTTAAAAGAGAAAAGAGTATGATAAGCATGAATAGTAGTTGTATGAAGATTAAACATGATTTGGTAAAAAAAATATCTACAAAATGAGTGTTGCGTTTTTAAAGCCAGTCAGTATAGCATTGATTTAAGTTGATTCAAATTCTATTCTGGACAAAGGCAGATAACTCCAATTTTCAAAGAAGATTATATAAAGCATTGGTTTTAGATGATTCAACAACCATTCTGGACAAAAAAATATAACTCCAATTTATTGACTTGAAACTACAAAAATGCTTGTTTTTGGCCCCTTTTTGGCCCTTTATTCCTAGACTGTTTGCCCCATAACCCTTAAAATATATCTCAACCTTCTACTTATGGTATTAAACATTGTGTTAAAATTTTATTGATTTCTGATTATCCGTAAACCATCCGTTTTTCGGACGACACTGACAACGACATGATACCAATATACGACCGCAATTTTTTTTGCGGTGATATAAAATTGCTTCTTTTTGGCCCTTAATTTCTTAACAGTTGGTACTATAACCCCCAAAATAAATCTGAACTTTCTACTTGTGGTATTAAACATAGTGGTACAATTTCAGAGCAATTGAATTACTTATACACAAGTTAAAATCCTGAAAGTAGAAAAATGCTTGTTTATGGCCCCTTTTAGGCCCCTAATTCGTAAACGGTTTGGACCGTCATATCAAAAATCAATCCCAACCTTCCTTTTGAGGTATTGAACCTTCTTATCAAATTTCAAAGAGATCCATAATCGCAAACTTAAGTTATTGTCAGGACACCAAATGTGTCTGCGAACAACACAGATGACGACATAATACCATTATACGACGCAAAATTTTTTTTGCAGTCGTTAAAAAATCAGTCAGTGTAAGCCTTGATAGAAAAGAACATATTCTTTACAAATGTATCTTGAATTTATCAGTACTATTAATTACAGTATCTTTGATAGTATAAAACTCACCCCTTATCATATATGCGAGACCATATACAAATGAAATTGACAATACATAACCAAGTAAAGTTTTACCGCCTTCCTGAGTAAAATAACCTGTAAAATATTAAACCATTTATGTGACAGATCAAAATTCATATTGCACAAAAACACAAAAATACAAAATAGAATTGACATGTTAACTTTTTTAAAACCTGGTATAAACAATTACATTGTTAGAGCATGTCAAGAAGGTACTAGTACATCTAAATATTTAAAACCTGCTAGCATGTGAAAATACCTATGAGGGTTTAAGTGCACAACCAAATTTTCAAGGGTTACAATTTTTGTGGAGTTTCTGTGTTACTGTGCACTGTATTCTTTAACTCTAAAAGATTTTAACTTGTTTGATGATCCTGAAATCAGGATTTGGGTTGAGGCATGATGATCGGGATGAAAAAAAATTGTGACTGTTAGCGTCTTATATTTGAGTATATAATCATGTTTGTCTCACTTACCCCTTCTGTACAGGATGGTTAGTACTACCGGTGAGGTCCAGTAGGTAAACGAGTAACAAAATCTTATCTGAAAATGAAACATATTTGTTTTAAATTCTGTTCAAACTCATGTTGTTTCAAGCGTATATATGCTCCTGTTTATTTGATGATTATTGCTTTTTTAAAAAACACAAGTATTTTATCAAATTGATATTCTGTAAAATTGTGATTTTATATACATGTACATTGTATATATATACAAATATATACAAAAGTTCCAGATATGTTTTTGATTGACCTTGAATTTTCTTACAAATTTCTTAACAATACCTTGAGAGTGCCATCAGGAAATTGAAAAAAAAAATGAGAAAAAAAATTTGATACCCGGTAATTTCTAATATCTATAAAATGTAGTTAGAAATTTTGTGGCGCTGTGTTGCACATTCATGTATTTGAAACATGGTAAATGTGGCATGGATTTTTATGGCAATTTGTAGTTCATATCTCTGCAATGTGGAATGGATTTTTGTGGCAGCTTGCTACACATATCTTTGCAATGTGGCCCATTGGTTGTATTTTTATGTGGACTTGCTACACATATCTTTGCAATGTGGCCTATGGGTTGAATTTTTATGTGGAATATAGCTACACATATCTTTACAGTGTAATTTTGGTATTGAGATAACTCACCACATTAATAACTTTGTCAGCACCGGATTCTACTATATTGGGAACATATGCTTTACCCTAAAATATAATATCACATTCATGACATTTCAAATGTAAAAATACTTTGTAATATGCATGATCCCATTGGTTTTCTTCACTACATCATTTGATATACATTGTAGAAGCAATTATTTAAAGTTTATCCTGCATATTGATGATCACAAAATAAGACACTTGATGAACTTTAATCATGTTAATATTGCAAGGGTACAGGCAGGCCTCTGGATTGTGATTAAATAGTTGACAAAGCATAGGTTTCTGACACAGAATGAATGAGGTTTAATGAACTTAAAATTATTTTTTTTTGCTTTTGAGCAAGTCACTATGCTGTTAACCCTTTCATGCCGAATGTATCCTTTTGGCACACCCGCGCGCATGCCGAATGTATCCTTTTGGCACCCCCGTGTAGATGCCGAATGTATCCTTAAGGATACATAGATTTCTATTTTTAGACGGTCACAGTGCAAACAGTAAAAATAACGTTTAAACATGTTTCTTGGCCCCGTTGCTCCATGGATGTTATGATAAACACCAAATGCATTCGATATTTTAGTATCGGGCGTAAAAACACTGTTAAAATATGTTTTTTCAAAGATTGTTGAGAAAAAAAAACCTCGTGAAAAACAAAATGGCGGAATCATAAACAATCGTGGTCAGGAGTTTCATTTCGAGTTGAAACATTGAGAAAACTTAACCTGCGGTCATGAAAGTCGTTTAAATTGAACAAAAGTAGTGATTGTATGTATATTTTGGAGTTGTGAGAAGGATATTTGTAAAACAACCTGAAATCGAGACTTTGATTGTCGCCATCAGGTGCACGACTGTAAATAATTATTTCTCGTTGCCGTTTGACAGTCAACCTTTCATTACCGATTGAGTCAGAGTCTTTTATCATCGTTTTAGACACTCTCAGGAGTCTGTAGTGTTACGGGTTTTATTCTTTTCATTGAAAGGCTGTACTGCAGTATGTAGGTCGACAAAACGAAAGTCCACTTTTATTTTAAATAGAACCGGATATTGACAAAATTGACAGCTGAGTCTATAAATAGTGCGGTTCATAAAAACACGTGTTGTTACATCTCATAGATTTATTATTTTACATAAAAGTGGTTTCGAAAGATGAGACAATATTCTGCAATCTTATTCGTATTTTAATCGAGTGTAAATTATTTTCCATGATGTATCTCGTCTTGTGACAGAGGTTTTTAAAAGTCTTGTTCAGCATACAAAAATTTTAAAAGTTGTTTTGAAAAACAAATAATGTTGACAGAGAGTAAAAAAATCCTGAAAGATGCCAAGATGATTATTTTATGTAACAAATTGTTTTCTTTCTCATTTAAAAAAAAACATTGTCAAAGAAGGGAAGTGAAAAAAATTATATTTGTTTTAGAAGGGAAGGGAATTTTTTTTTTTTTTTTTTGAGAATTGGAAAGGGGGAAAAAAAAAAATTTTTGCTGGAGGGAAGTGATTTTTTTCCCCAAAGTGAAATAACATAAGGTGTTGTCTGTTGCTTCTGATTAATCTTGAGATGGCATCATTTATTATTGTAAAATAATACTGTTCCTGTATGTTTCTGAAAACAATATAGGGGTTAAATTTTTTGTTATGGAAATTATGAGGAAGAACTCCCCCTCATGTAGCACACTAACACAAAAGATGAATGACCAGTGCGGCAGTGCCTAAAGTTTATTACAATTTGTAATGCCAATATAAGCAACCATTTTTAACACTAGGAAACATCTTTTTTGTGTTCAAAAAGGGACTTCAAATGGTATATAAATTGCTTCTTCTCTCAGATGCCAAGTCATATACATGTAGTAGTAAGGAGTAAGAGAAAAAACTGATCAAATTGGAAATGGGATAATGGGACCACATTAGGGTCTTGTAGCTGTCACCTTGCAAGTCAGCTTCTTAAATTAACACTGTTTATGGGACTAGTACACATAAGCAGGTATCTTCATACCACATTAATATATAGGCTTATATGTAAGTAACACTTGCTGCTGGATGTAAAAGATTAATTAATAGACTGGTAACAATGGTTATAGTATAACAACCTCACTCAAGTAATTTTTATTCACTTTTTGACAAACCATTCCATTAAATAACCCAACAATATAAACAGAAAATAAAAAAAAATAGTTTCCATTGTCCTCACTCAATTTTAAAATCAAAATTTATGATATGAATCCTCCTATTCAATGAGTATGCAGCATTATAAACTAAAACAAATTTCATAGCTTCCAAATGTTATTACAAACTATATCATGCAGCTCCCTGGTGTAGCTTTCCATCAATGAATTTTAAAACTGCATTTTGCAGTAAAACATGTACATGATGTATTTTAATCCCTTTTTTGCAATAGTTTTCAACGACTTGCATCTGTGTCTACATATCATGAGTTTAAATAAAACAGTACCCAGTAGTTGTCTGCATATATTATCTTCTTTACCTCTACTGAATATGATTAATAAATTTAACTATGATGAAAATAAATTTATAAAATATTAATTGCCAGCTTTTAGTATTTATTTGTGCTGCTTTAACAAACATCAGTTGATGTATTTGTCAATTTTATGTTGTCTTATACATCCTAAATTTTGACTACAAAGTTCAAATTTAATTTCAACAATTTTCAAAAAAAAAAAATTCACTAGGCTCTTTATCTTGAGATACAGCTGAATATTTGCTTATTTGTAGTACATATATTAATGCTTAAACATTTTTTTTATATTATACAACCCCCATGACCCAAATCAAATTTATTGGAAATTTCATGGATTTAGAACTTTAAAAAAAAAATCACTTTTTGGGTTCATTTATTTTATCTATTGGAAAGCTTTATCTCATTCACATGTGGAAGAATTAAGGCATTACTGGGGTTAAGTCATAAAGTAATGAAGTCCCATCAATTATTATTGCAGTTAACAATTATTTTTAATTAGTTCAGTAATCGCACATCAACGCTGGGGGTATTATACAACTCGTCTCGAAGAGTTATTGTCCGTTATCGAGCCCGAGTTATCTTTCTTCTTTCGAAACCGTAAACAAATGGCGGCCAAAATCTACGTGAACGACAGTCTCGATTTACAAGTATTATTGCCAAGAAAACGAAAACGGAAACGGGTTTTGAAAGAAAATAATTCAGTAGCTCATAGAAATAGAATTTTGAAACACACGTGTGCTTAAGAAATGTTGCCGAATGGAAGTGAAAGTGATATACGGTAGGCAATGACAAAAATTATCTTCCGATTCAATCAATCAACGTTTTCGACACGCGTTTTTAAGGTAAACTGCTTTTCACTCTATGAAAAGGTTACGGACGCTCAACCTATGATATTTATCTACATTTTATCAAAATTTGACCGCACAACTCGCTACAGTTCCCGAGTTTTCAATGACCAAAACTACGAGGTCGTTTTTGCTGAAGCACATGTGAAATTAATCCCGGTCAGGCAAACGGCTCGTGCAAATAAATTTCGGCCAGGGAATCCCGCGAAAAAAATAAATTCAGTAGTGAAAGTGTTAATATAAATCCTCTCAAAAATAAAATATTTGAAGAAATTTTCTTTTTAATTTCTGAAATCTAAAATGAGAAAAATTGCAACAATTTCCGGTCTTGTTTGCATGAGACTTTGAATAAAATGTATATTTGTTAACATATCAACAAATATAGGAAGGAATTCAAATGAAAAAAACGTTACCTGGATAACAGCGTTTCTTTGTTTACATTGAATATGACGTCACAACTAAATCCCTAACAACAGAACCAAAATCGGAAACGTTACAGTACTTCCGTTTCTTTTATCAACATGTTTGAATTAAAAAAAAAAAATAATAGACTTCATCCCCATTCACAGGTAATACCTGCCTCATATTACTAAAGTTCTTATCCGGAAAACATCTGTCTTTGGACAACGCTGACGACAACGTGATACCAAAAATTTTTGCAGTCGTGTAATAACAAGATCTTCATTTAGATAATTAAATCACTAGTCGACGACTGGTCCCAAGAGGAATACAAGTTTTAGTCCCAGATTACTCTGACGTCCAACAGCTGTTTTGCCAGACAAGCTGGGGCCGTTGGAAAGAGCACATAGTCATCAATATTATGATGGAGTGCGGAAACTAAAAGAAGAGAAGAAGAATCTCGGACTATACAAGTTTGTGAAATCTATTTGTGCAGTATGAAACTTTGAACTTGTAAACCTAAAATATTTGAATAATTTATGATTAATCACCTGATGGGTATCATCACTGTGTTTTCTAAATAACCGAGGTCCCCTACAACATCTGTATAGATTGTATATTTGCCGAATTAATGACATTTTGCTTGTTCAACAAAACATCTCTAATGAGTCAATGTCAACTATGTTTATATTGAGAAAGGATGAAAACACATAGTTTCAAACTCTTCAATAACCAAGAAAAGGAAAATTCGGGTTTGCACATCATATTTAATGTAAAGTCTAGAGAATTTCGAAAAGATAACGACACTTAGATCGGTTGTATGTTTTTTCAAGGGAAAATATCAAATACAAATTCAAACACTAATACCATCAAAAAATGAACTTTCCAGAATCGAAAGTGAAAGTTGGATAGACCAATTTGCCTCTTTGTGCCTCTCTCACAACCGAAATTCAATAATTCCCTTAGTTTAAACATGGAAAAACAAATTGAAGAAGTAAGTATATGATGTTCACTCCCATCCACTTGTAGTTACACGCTTTACTGCAGAATTTTTTACACGTGCCATTTTTATAAAATTTTGGTTTCGGTTTGATATTGATAGTGCATGGCACCCCCCCTCCCCCCTTTTTTTTTTTAAAACAAAAGATAACAGAACAGTTCATATATTTTTTTTTAAAATCAATATTAAAATTATTTGAATCTCCTTGTCCAAAATCAATATTAAAATTTGTGTCTCTTTGTCCAAATTAAAAAAAAAAAACAAGGAAAAGACCAACAGATGAACAATACACCTTATCGCTATTTGTCCGCCATTACTGGATATCACACAGGTTCCCGTAAAATTTTGATGTCTTAAAAAAAATATCTGACGCCACAATGGAAAAGTGATTGTTGTATGCATCAAAAGTTCAAGCGGCCGGGTCAGCAGGGATTAGCGATAAGGTGTATAGTACACAAACACAATATAGAAAAATAAACTTTTACTAAAAACCTTGCAACACTAACCCAGGTGCTCTTGAAGGGTAAGCAGATCCTAGCTGCTACACATGTGGCACCACCAACGGGATAAAAACTATACCAAACTTGACTATCACAGTAGAGCTTCTCTCAAAGAGATAAGCGACAGGAATGCAATGCATTTTCCTCATTGTTCCTAATTTTTTGAAAAGGGATGTTTTGAGTCGGAATAAACGCTCTCTTCGAGAGAAACTCTACTGTGATAGTCGAGTTTGGTATAGTTTTACCCCGTTATTCATAGGATTTTAAACTCCTGTGATAAAACATATCTGCTATCATCTGAGAAACAGATTTTCCATTACAGTCAACCAACTTGTAATCATAAAATTTACAAAGGGGTCAACTTCACCATTTTGAACTTTGGGTTTCATGGCTTAACTCCTAGTGTATATTTGAGGGAAGAAATACCTTTACTGTCATTTTTCAAATGGTAATTTTCGGTTAACATTAACCATTGTTAACATTAATAGGTTAAAATTTATCTGGATTCTTCAAAATATACTTATCATGATTCATGATTCTTTAGAGCTCTGAGGTTCTCATATGATTATCTGTTTCTGTTAATTTCAGAAACGATTTATTGTGATTCACCAAAAGCATTAATTTTTTTTTATTGTCATGATTGTCATAAAGAAAATACACATTTTATCGTTATGCACCAAAAATTACTGTAAGTCAATTGGCAAGTTTTTTTTTATTATTTATTTGGTTTGAAGGTACCCCTATGATGACCCTCATATTTATAAGGCCTGGGACTATTATACTAACTGTTTACAGAATGACAGTGATGTTTAAAATAAAGTTTTCATGTATTATATGTATCTTTCTTTATTTTCAATTTCTTTATTAGTTGAAGAGTGATATTGAAGAAATTAATAGTTTACTAGAATCTGCTTGTCGAACACGAGTTAAAGATCTTCTTGGTTTGGATAAAAGAAAATTGGAAACTGAGTTAATACAAAAACAGGATCGCCTAAAAAGTTCAACAGAACAAAAATCAATACCAGGAACAACAGTGAAACCAAAGACAGGACCTTACACAGTCACAATACATACCTATGGTGAGTAATGAATGTTCTTATCAAAATATTAAAGGAGATGCAGTATGATTGCCAATAAGACAACTATCCCCTATTATTAGTAATGGATGTTCCTAGCTCATTCTTAAAATCCAACCTTTCATTAAAAAATCAGTATGACAATCTGTACATTTTCATGCAAATGTTTTGTACAGTCAATGACTATATATAAATATCATGTAGAACCATTCCAGATTTAAACTTAAATTTTTTACAACGTTTCTTTTTCAAAATGTTTTTCAAATTGTAAATAGATATAAAAGCTGTTTCCTAAATTAAATGAAGGCTAAATTGTTTCTAAAAAAAACAAAAGTTCTATGATTTTGACAAAAGACAAATGAATTTAGCAAGGATTAAAAAGTATTTTTATGATTTTTGAATTCCTTTCAGCATGGGATCAATCAGAAAAGTTTATGAAACTGTATGTCACCTTGAAAGGTGTACAATCTTTACCTAAAGATCAAATTACCACTCAATTCACAAAAAGGTAAGGCTAAGGATAATGCTATAGTTTTGAATGACCTAAATATCTACGGAACATATTTAAAACTTAAAATGAACAAGGGTCCTCTTTAAAGAATGAGGAATACAGTCATGACAATAACTGTTCCGAATCAAACATAGAAGCTACTGTACTTAAAGTGTCTTTCTTGATTAAACTAGCTAACATGTATGCTCAAAGCTAATTTTTTCCTATAAATACTGTGGATTCATTATTATTCATTGGATACTAAGTTCCTTGGGTTTCCTTGGTTTCGTTGGAACAGTTGAACCACAGATTTAAATATTCAATGAATTACAAATTTTCTTAAAGTCTTTCTACATATTGTATGCACAGATGGGCAAAACAAAGAAATCAAGTATCGACAAAAATGCAAGGTTTCCACAATCCACGAAAATTGGTACCAACGAAAACAAATGAATCCACAGGAAAATGTACTAGGAATATCAATTTTATAACAGTTTGTACTTTAGTACTTACGGTAATAGGTCAACAGGTACTGCCATAGAAAAATAGGTCAACAGGTACTGCCATAGAAAAATAGGTCAACAGGTACTGCCATAGAAAAATACATGTGTTTGCTTATTTAAAGGGACAAAAAAATGAAAATCAATTTATATGCTAATAAGATGAATATCTTCAAAAAAGTGCATATATCAAAGAAGGAATAAGAGATGCTCTGTTCCCACTTCATACTTACCATTTATACAATGGGAGGTGTTCTATGTAAAAAGTAAAATCACAAAAATACTGAAAATTCAAAATGAAAAGTCCTTAATCAAATGACAAAATCAAAAGATCAAACACAACGAACAAATGGATAACAACTGTCATATCCCTGACTTGGTACATGCATTTTCTATTGTTTAACCTTGTTTTATAGCTCACTTGTATGGCAGTCACATACAATTACACTAGATTGACAAAGATGTGTGTAAAATGAAGGTTTGACACAAACAAATATAATTCATCAGTTTTTGAAAACGATTTCTCATGGAAGATTTTTTTCATTTTCCAGAACCATCAGATTAAATGTGAACGACTTGGATGGTAAAAATCATGAACTTTATATTTCCAAACTTTTTGAGGATATACAACCCAGTGAAAGTTTTTTCAAGGTAAAATTAGAAGTTGGATATTTATATCAATCAGTTTATCAATAATATACATTTTGTACAGGTAAACTCAGGTAAATACAGGAAGGTTATACATATTGCACTTAGTCCTTGAAATATTCACAGATAAAATGGTAAAATTAAGAATCCACAAAAGACAAAAATACTTTTAGTACATGGATGGTCATGGATGTGCTGAATAAAATTGCTCATTGTAGTGAGCACGGAATGATTCTTGGTTGTTTGTAGGTAGCCTGCATTCTGCTTACGGTAGCAATGCTCAAAGGGGGATAGGCAATCTGCTGAAATACCTTTGGGATTATTTATGGTGCATTGACATAAAATATTCCAGATTTTAGAGTTCTGTGTGTTATTGTACACTAATGATATTTTACTCTAACTTGTTTCTGCCAATAACTTCAGTCATATTTATTATGATTATCCTGTTTTTAACCTGTGATACCTGTGAAATGAATGAAATTAAGGTATGAATGCTTGTGTGTAAAGAGATATGACAATTTTGTATTCCATTATTACAGATTAAAACAGACACTGTCCTGGTAATGATGAGAAAGGACAATACAAAAACCTGGTCACATGTCACCCAGCGAGAACATAAAGAAAAGGAAGCCAAAAAGTAAGACATACTATTTTTTATTCATTTTGCTTTACTCATAATTCCATCTTTTATCCATCTTTTTTACATTTTTTTGTATTGCCTGCTATAAAAGTCATGAAATTCAAAACCATGATTAAGCAAAATGAAAACTTGGCAACTTATATATTGATAAAATATTTATTAAGAATTTTGTGTCTAATATTGTTCAATAAACGTTTTATGTACTAAATGTTGCATTATAATGTCCGTCCTTACTTCCAAAAATAAGTTTCTATTCTCTAACTTTAGTTTGCCTGAATTTAGTGATTTAACTTTTACACATTACTTATTAGCACAAACACAGATCAAGTTTGAATTTTGGTGATGTCACTATTACTGTTAGTTATGCCCCTGTTCAAATGGAAAAAATACTGATTCTCTCGTTTCCTTTTTCTAACTTAATGCTTCTTATCACAAAACTCAGATCAAGTACAAAGTTAGGTATCGTCACTTCTACCATTTTTGAGTTATGTCCCATTATAACAATTATATGCCAGCTGGGGCATTATCTTTGTCCCATTTACACATTCCCCATTTATTTAAGATTTACTGAAACAATAAGAGATAATTAAGTACAAGTTCATTATTGAAGAAAGATATATGTTACATTTGATTTTGCCATGTGATTATGGACTTTCTGAATTGATTTTCGTCTAAGTTCAGTATTTTTGTGATTTTACTTTTTACATATGATTCATATACTATATTACAAATTTTTCTACTCTAAATAAAAGAAAGTTTTACGAGGCACTTTTTCATCTATTTTTTATGCTTGTTTTAAATTAAAAAATCAATCTGAATCAAAGTTTATGTTGACTTATTTGTTTCAGACCGAAAGTGGATGAAAATGCTGATCCTAATGACAGTTTGATGACCATGATGAAACAGATGTATGAAGACGGAGATGACGAGATGAAGAAAACTATAGCAAAGGCATGGAGTGAAAATAGGAACAAACAATCAAAAGACACGGAATAATTCTAATCATCATCACATACATGTACAAATGATTGACAGCAAAAAGAAGCATAGATTTTTTAAAATGTATCAAATATCTGAAGAATAATTATCTCATCAATGTAGAATTTCATACTAATTGTGTTAAACTGTCATAATCATGTATCAACTAATAAATATCTGACTTTGTAGTTTGTACCTATTTTTAAGGCACATCTCATATCAAAACATACTCTTTGTACAGTTATGTACTTATGTTCAATAATATTGTTTGTTCATATACCAACGGTGTTTATTTTGTCAGTGTTTGATTATGCTTTTGTGAAGTTCTGTACAAAATTAAGGGACCCGAGGTTGTTGAAATTTGTCATTTTTTAGCATAATGTCTCAGGATTTTTCATCCATTAGTCTTGTAACAATTTTCCACTATTTCTTCTTTATTTTGATGACTACTTGTACATACACAAAAAGATATACATTTCAGGAGTTATTTTTTTAGCTCACCTGGCCCAAAGGGCCAAGTGAGCTTTTCTCATCACTTGGCGTCCGGCGTTGTCCGTCGTCGTCGTCGTCCGTCGTCGTCGTCCTGCGTTAACTTTTACAAAAATCTTCTCCTCTGAAACTACTGGGCCAAATTTAACCAAACTTGGCCACAATCATCATTGGGGTATCTAGTTTAAAAAATGTGTCCGGTGACCCGGCCAACCAACCAAGATGGCCGCCATGGCTAAAAATAGAACATAGGGGTAAAATGCAGTTTTTGGCTTATAACTCAAAAACCAAAGCATTTAGAGCAAATCTGACATGGGGTAATATTGTTCAACAGGTCAAGATCTATCTGCCCTGAAATTTTCAGTTGAATCGGACATTTCGTTGTTGGGTTGCTGCCCGTGAAATGGTAATTTTAAGGAAATTTTGCTGTTTTTGGTTATTATCTTGAATATTATTATAGATAGAGATAAACTGTAAACAGCAATAATGTTCAGCAAAGTAAGATCTACAAATAAGTCAAATGATCAAAATGGTCAGTTGACCACTTTAGGAGTTATTGCCCTTTATAGTCAATTTTTAACCATTTTTCGTAAATCTTAGTAATCTTTTAGAAAAATCTTCTCCTCTGAAACTACTGGGTCAAATTTAACCAAACTTGGCCATAATCATCATTGGGGTATCTAGTTTAAAAAATGTGTCCGGTGCCCCGCCCAACCAACCAAGATGGCCGCCATGGCTAAAAATAGAACATAGGGGTAAAATGCAGTTTTTGGCTTATAACTCAAAAACCAAAGCATTTAGAGCAAATCTGACGCACAGTAAAATTGTTCATCAGGTCAAGATCTATCTTCCCTGAAATTTTCAGATGAATCAGACATTCCGTTGTTGGGTTGCTACCCCTGAAATGGTAATTTTAAGGAAATTTTGCTGTTTTTGGTTATTATCTTGAATATTATTATAGATAGAGATAAACTGTAAACAGCAATAATGTTCAGCAAAGTAAGATCTACAAATAAGTCAACATGACCAAAATGGTCAGATGACCACTTTAGGAGTTATTGCCCTTTATAGTCAATTTTTAACCATTTTTCGTAAATCTTTGTAATCTTTTAGAAAAATCTTCTCCTCTGAAACTACTGGGCCAAATTTAACCAAACTTGGCCATAATCATCATTGGGGTATCTAGTTATAAAAATGTGTCCGGTGACCCGGCCAACGAACCAAGATGGCCGCCATGGCTAAAAATAGAACATAGGGGTAAAATGCAGTTTTTGGCTTATAACTCAAAAACCAAAGCATTTAGAGCAAATCTGCCATGGGGATAAAATTGTTCATTAGGTCAAGATCTATCTGCCCTGAAATTTTCAGATGAATCAGACATTCCGTTGTTGGGTTGCTGCCCCTGAAATGGTAATTTTAAGGAAATTTTGCTGTTTTTGGTTATTATCTTAAATATTATTATAGATAGAGATAAACTGTAAACAGCAATAATGTTCAGCAAAGTAAGATCTACAAATAAGTCAACATTACCAAAATGGTCAGATGACCACTTTAGGAGTTATTGCCCTTTATAGTCAATTTTTAACCATTTTTCGTAAATCTTAGTAATCTTTTAGAAAAATCTTCTCCTCTGAAACTACTGGGCCAAATTTAACCAAACTTGGCCATAATCATCATTGGGGTATATAGTTTTAAAAATGTGTCCGGTGACCCGGCCAACGAACCAAGATGACCGCCATGGCTAAAAATAGAACATAGGGGTAAAATGCAGTTTTTGGCTTATAACTCAAAAACCAAAGCATTTAGAGCAATCTGCCATGATGTAAAATTGTTTATTAGGTCAAGATCTATCTGCCCTGAAATTTTCAGATGAATCGGACCACCCGTTATGGGGTTGCTGCCCCTGAATTGGTAATTTTAAGGAAATTTTTCAGTTTTTGGTTGTTATCTTGAATATTATTATAGATAGAGATAAACTGTAAACAGCAATAATGTACAGCAAAGTAAGAACTAAAAATAAGTCAGTATGACCAAAATAGTCAATTGACCCCCTAAGGAGTTATTGCCCTTCATAGTCAATTTTTAACAATTTTCTTAAAATTTGAAGATTTTCAATAACATTTTCCACAGAAAGTACTGTTATAGATAGAGATAATTGTAAGCAGCAAGAATGTTTAGTAAAGTAAGATCTACAAACACATCACCATCACCAAAACACAATATTATAATGAATCCATCTGTGTCTATTGTTTGATATTCACATAGACCAAGGTGAGCGACACAGGCTCTTTAGAGCCTCTAGTTTATTTTCCCAAATTTTGCTCAAAAGATTTTTTTCCATATAGAAATCATAAGATTATACTGGAAGCATATAATATCACAGCAATTTATGTGATGAAAATTCATGAAGATCAAGAGGCCTAAATCTAGTTTCATAGATTGAGGGAAAATTGTGTTTTCTTTGATAAAAGTCCATTTGCCAATTACCGATTTGATTCTGTTATTACACACTTTTAAACAAATTATTTCCCTGTGTCAATGGAAGACTCGTTTTGTGCTGGACAAAATTGGCTTTTGCCCTCTTATAGCATGATAAGTTGAAAGTGATATATCGGCATTTTAACAAATTTTAATTGAAATTAAATGATTTGACATACTTAAAGGTTACACACAACTACATTTGCTCTCTCCACTAGATCTCCGTTGTCAGTAAAAGTTAATGTCCCTCCTAAGGGAGACAATTAAAAAAGGGATCTCTAAGTACAGAATCAATAATGGGAATTGGCAAACAGACTTGAGTGTGTTGTTTTGTAAATGCCTGCTTACACATTTTACCTAGATCAACCATATCCACAATAATTGGTAAATCACATGAATAATGTATTTGGTTTGATTGATTTATTGGTGTTTAACATCACTTTCAGCACCATTGGTTATATCATGATGGTCAGTTATATCAAGGTGGTCAGTTATATCATGGTGGTCAGTTAGATCGGTGGAGTAAACCAGAGTGCCTGGAGAAAATCACTGACCTTTGTCAGGAAAAGTGACAAACTGTTTGATTCAACCTTACAACCTCAGTATTGATTGGCAAGTTATAGGATAACTATATTTGGTATGTGTACCTTGCAAGGTTCTCATGTCTGTTTGGCAGTTTTCACTTGACCTAAACTCATGTAATGGATCAGTGAACAAGGATAAGTTATGGTTGTCAAGTCCATATCTCAGATACTATAAGCAATAGGTCTAGTATATTTGGTGTATGGAAGGACTAAGGTGTAAATGTCCAACTGGCAGGTGTCATCTGACCTTGACCTTATTTTCATGGTTCAGTGGTTAGTAAAGTTTTTGTGTTTTGGTCTGTCTTTCCTATACTGTATGGAATAGGTCTAATATATATGGTGTATGGAATGATTGTAAGGTGTACCTATCTTACTGGCATTTGTCATCTGACCTTGACCTCATTTTCATGGTTCTGTGGTCAAAGTTAAATTTTAGTCTTTAAGCAATAGTTCAACCAGATTTGGTATATGGAAATATTTATTGATGTACATGTCAGTCTTGCAGGTTTCATTTGACCTTGACCTCATTTCAGTCATGCTCAGTGTTAAGTTTTCGTGTTTTGGTCTGTTTTTCATAAACTATAAGCAATAGGTCAACTATTTGTTGAATGGAAGGCTTGTTAGCTGTACATGTCTGCCTGGCATGGTTCATCTGACCTTGACTTCATTTGCATGGTTCATTGGTCAATGTTTATTTTTCTTGGTTAAGTCTATTTTAGAAACTATAAGCAATAGGTCAACTATATTTAGTGTATTGAATGATTTTAATGTGTACATGCATTTCTTATTTGGTTTATATGACTTTGACCTGATTTTCTTGGACTATGTTTTAAAAGTTTATGTGATAGTTGTAGTAAAGCTTTTTATTTAGGCCTATCAACATAAAATCAATGATTAGTAAAGACGGTGAGACATTTCAGTCTCCCAGATAAGAACTTTTTGTCTGAAGTCTTTTTCAACTGAATTTCATACTTTTTTTTTTATTATTTTATGCTTTTATATTAGTATCCCCAGGGGGAGAATTCTTGTTTTTATTTTACATTTATTGTGTCCAAGCCTTTTATTGCTTGCTACATGCTTTCGTTTAACTTTTTTTTTGAAAATTGTTCAGTAAGTAACCTATAGCTGTTAACATGTAGGTCACATGGTCCCTGGTGGAAAGTTGTCTAAATGGCAATAATATCACAAATTTTAACTTGTAGATTTTCATTTCAATATTTGTCTGTGCAAACTATTTCAGCCACAAGAAAGAAGCTACTTTTAAAGTTTTATAGAAAGCTGATTGTAAGAAGTAAAGGAAAGCTCATGAACTCAAAATAAGGTTAATATCAATTTATTTAATTTAAAAAAAACCACTTTTATGTTACACAAGACTCTGGTATACATGGTATACAAAAAAAACAAAAAAAGCACTAATTTTATAAATTAGGTGTACACCTGTAGCACAGGTATATAAAACAAAATAATGTAAAAGTTAAGTAGCTACGTGTACACCTTTAACAACAGTATGTGAAACAAAACAAAACAAAAGTAAAGTTGGTGTACACCTTGAAAACTGGTAAGTAAAATAAAAAAAATTGTAAGGGTTCTGCAGAACCCAGTCTCACTTACTTTTGCTGTTAATCGCAGGCTCAAACAAAAAGAGGGAAAAAAAATTAATAAAAATATTCCTCTCTATACTATCTTTTGTTTGTTAGAAGCTTCTGTCCAAGTTTGGTAAAAAACCAGGATAGTTTATGAATCTAAAAAATGTTTTAAAAACTTCAACTGCAGACTGCATGTAATGTTAACTGGAAGAAAAACTAAGTCCCTGTATCATGTTTATAGGTAAATATGGAAAAACAAGAACAAAATTTCCTTCTGGATACTAACTTTTGATCATAAACAAGCTTCTGTCCAAGTTTGGTAGAAATCCAGGATAGTTTAAGAAAGTTATTAAATTTTAAAAACTTTAACCACAGGGTGATTGTAACGTTTCCTGGCAGAAAAACTAAGTCCATTTATAAGTAAAATACGGAAAAAAAGGATTAATTTTTTACAAAGTTAACTTTTGGGTACTATCTTATGATCATAAACAAGCTTCTGTCCAAGTTTGGTAGAAATCCAGGATAATTTTTTCTAAGTTATTAAAATTTTAAAAACTTTAACCACAGAATGAATGTAATGTTTCCGGGCAGAAAAACTAAGTCCATTTATAAGTAAAATACGAATTTTTAATTACTTTTTTTAAAATCTACTTTTGGATACTACCATAAGGGTTCTTATGATCATAAACAAGTTTCTGTCCAAGTTATGGTAGAAATCCAGGATAGTATAAAAAAGTTATTAAAATTTCAAAAACTTTAATCACAGAGTGAATATTTGTAGATGCCTCCGACAGAATGTAGGATCGCTATGTCTCACTATGTCTTGCTTTTTCAACAAAAGTCGAAAGCTCAACAACAATACAAAAGTATAATAGGTGTACACCTTAAACACCGATATATACATGTCAGTAATATTACACAACCTAGAATTATACAGTAGGTGCACACCTTTAACATTGGTGTACATAATAGCTCATAATCTGGAAATATATAATAAGTGTACAACTTTGACATCGTTATAATCATATCAGCAATATCACACAACACTAGAATTATATATTAGGTGTACAACTGTACACCTTTAACACCAGTATATACATCTCATAATGGCGCATCCTAGAATTGTATAAAGCAGTTCACTAAGGGTTTAATATACATACACATCAAATAAGTAACTTTCAAATAAAAATATATAAAAGTCAAAAAAAAGTATAAAAGTGAAATATTGGAGAATTTCAAAAAAGTTTGCCTTGAAATATATATATATATATATATATCTTTATATTTCCTCCAATTATGAAGAGCATTAGGAAGTTGAGGTAATATATTCCGACCGTAGACAATCATTATTAAGTTGGAAACAGACATAATTAATTATTCCGTAAAAAAACGGGAGTATTATTCATTTAACACATTATCATTATAATTTACTTTGAACACTGTAAAACCAATAATAATAATAATAATTCTTTATTTAAAGAGGGTTACACAGTTAGCTATAAAGCTAATCTTCCCTGAGGCCCTCATGAAATACAATGAAATATAACAAACAATTACAAAATATCAAACAGACACACATACATGAATAATGAAATAAAAAATTGTTATGAAATATACAATTTTCAAAACAGGTAAAAGTTACAAATTTATATATGACATGTATATTATTGGCATCAACAATATCATAAGTTTGAGTAAGTGTGTGAAAATTATTATGCAATTTCAAAGAGTTGCATATTAACAAAGTGGAATCAGGCGAAAATAACTCAAAAAACAAGTCTTGTTTGAAGAAGAGGTTATATTGTATCAACATGAAACAAAGTAATGAGACTCTTCATCTTGTTTTTGATTATGTGATTACT
The DNA here is from genome assembly GCF_963676685.1 of Mytilus edulis. NCBI lineage: Eukaryota > Metazoa > Mollusca > Bivalvia > Mytilida > Mytilidae > Mytilus > Mytilus edulis. Next base: position 3,786,029 of record NC_092345.1, read on the forward strand.
TGCCCATTTCATAGTGATTATTTGATTTCCAGACCAAATATTTCATGATTGTTTGATAATCTAGGACTGTATTTTTGATTATTTGATTATCATGATTATCTTGTTTAAAAAATATTTAATGGTAATGTGATTATATTGGCAAAACATTTATAATTATGTGATAACTTTGACATCCCCACAATTATAACAATCTGCAATGGCTCAATGCAGCTAGATTACATTGAAATACATTATGAAGATCAATAAACCTGAAAGGATTGTTTACAAGATAAGTGCAGGCAGTCAAATTTAAAATAACAAGAATGGGCACATTTTTCTAGGCATACCAACACTCATAATTCAAAAGTATCGGAATTACCTAAAGTGTGTGTCTGACATACCCTACAATTATCTCACAAGTACCAACTCATAACATTTGAGCTGCTGACTATATATGAAGTCATTACCAGTATTATTAGAATTACCTGAGAAAAGTATGTAATAAAGATTTAGAATTAGTCCATCCAACTTATCAAAAATTACCAATTAACAAAAAATGGGAAGTAAAGTCTTACAGATCCTGAAAATAGTAACACTTAAAAACTCATAATTGTCAAACTACTGTGGATTCATTATTAATCGTTGGATACCAATTTTCGTTGCTTTCGTTAGTTCAGGTTAACCACGAATTTAAATGTTCAATTAATAACAAATTTTCTGTAAGTTTGTACGAAGACTTGGGCAAAACCGTGAAATGGAATATCCACGAACATGCAAGTTTTCCTTAATCCAAGAAAATTGGTACCCACGAACAATAAATGAATCTACAGTATAAAGTGTTTCTGCTAATCATGGTCATTTATATAGAACAGGAGAAAAAAAATCTGATCAAATTTAAAAGTTTCATTCAACATAATTTAAATATCAACAAAATAAACAAACAGAAAGTAAGTGTTCAACAGATCTTATCGAGATTTCACAAACAATTCTTTAAGCATCTTCATTGGTTGCTGCTTTTCTGTGCCTTCCACCACGATCGTAGCCGCCAGTACATAAGATAAATGTGAGAACAGTTCCAATAACTGTGTACAATATGGCTGCAATACATGTCATTCCAAAAGAAAAACCCAGATGATGAATGATATCGAAACGTTGTAAGGAGAACATGTCTGAATTATTGTAGATTCCAGAACCAAACACAACCACGGATATCACAAGAAATCCTCCTGAAAATAATATCAAATTATTATTATACTATCATAACAACTGCCTACTTGCTGTCTCACCTGATTTGTGTTGCAAGATAATATTTGAGGCAAATTTTATAACTATTACCGGTAATAATGATTGTGTTAAGTAAAAATTATTATTCAACAGTGGGTCTTAACAAATACAAAAGATGTGTTCTATTGATTCTGAATTATAACTATTACCGGTAATAATGATTGTGTTAAGTAAAAATTATTATTAAACAGTGGGTCTTAACAAATACAAAAGATGTGTTCTATTGATTCTGAATTATCTAAAGTTAGAAATAGTGTACTTTAAATTCAGATTTTTTTTTTATAGTTTGGTGAAATTACAGAAATGAGCTTTTACTGATTGTTAAAATGGTTTTGTGCTTATATAAAATTGAGAATGGAAATGGGGAATGTGTCAAAGAGACAACAACCCGACCAAATAAAAAACAACAGCAGAAGGTCACCAACAGGTCTTCAATGTAGCGGGAAATTCCCGCACCCAGAGGCGTCCTTCAGCTGGCCCCTAAACAAATATATACTACTCCAGTGATAATGAACGCCATACTAATTTCCAAATTGTACACAAGAAACTAAAACAGAGGCTCCTGACTTGGGACAGGCGAAAAAATGCGGCGGGGTTAAACATGTTTGTGAGATCTCAACCCTCCCCCTATACCTCTAACCAATGTAGAAAAGTAAACGCATAACAATACGCACATTAAAATTCAGTTCAAGAGAAGTCCAAGTCTGATGTCAGAAGATGTAACCAAAGAAAATAAACAAAATGACAATAATACATAAATAACAACAAACTACTAGCAGTTAACTGACATGCCAGCTCCAGACCTCAATTAAACTGACTGAAAGATTATGATTTCATCATATGAACATCAGGCACAATCCTTCCCTTTAGGGGTTTAGTATCATACCATCATAACATATATGAGAAGAACATAACCCGTGTCATGCCAACAACTGGTTTTAGAATAAATGTGTTTAGTTCCGATGCAAAGACCTTATCAGTGACTCAATATTAACGCCAAAATTTGCAATCTATAATGACTTGACAACAGTATCGTAATTATATCCCTTCTTAATAAGTCTATTCAAAGGTTTTGTAAGTTTCTGAGGTGAATACTGACACCTTTGTGCTTTATAAAGAATATTTCCATAAAAAATTGGATGTGAAATACCTGAATGTATTAGAAGTCTGCATGTTGAGCTATATTTACGAATGATGTCTTTATACCGATGATAAAATTTAGTAAATGTTTTGACTAGTTTGTGATATCGAAAACCCTGGTGTAATAATTTTTCAGTAATACATAAATTTCTCTCGTTAAAATCTAAAACATTGTTACATACACGAGCGAATCGTACAAGTACACTTATGGTCTATAATATTGTATATTTGCTTATAAAAAGATCTTTTATGTATTACAAGGATTAGTTTATTATTTGGAATACAGAGTTCTCTTCAGGCTTTTACTACTTTTGTTCTGAAAAGACTAAATTTAACATACTTGATGTGTCTGTAATATGAAAATAAAACTAATCCAAATGGTAAAAAATTGTCAATTAAATTTACAAGCAAAAAAATATGATATACACCATTGTACATATCGCAAATAGTTTTTGTAAGAAATACTTATCCTTGGTACTGCATTTGCTCATACTATTACATCTTAATTATATAAGAATAAGACCTTTGAATTTCTTTCTGATATGGTTGTATATGTGAAAAAAAAACCAACTCTGCAACAGGTTTAACATTCAATATCACAGATCTTAGATCACCAACTAAGTACCCTGGATGTTACTGCCACAGCAGTGTCATTATTACATCTTGGGACATCTTGTTAATATAAAAATTACATACCAGTTACAAAGCATCCAATTACAGTTAGACCTTGACATAGACTGGTCCCCTTTCCTCTACATATAAACAAGAGCAGCAAAATAGTCACAAAAACAGCACTAACAAATCCTAAAGATGCAAGAACTCTTGTTGCTATCCAGTAATCTACAAATGACAAATAAATATGTTATTTCTTATTTGATCATATTCCAGACTTTGGAAACAAAGGCACGTCACACCTGTAAAATTCTGGACAATGGGAGATAACTCAAAAGACAACTTTAACAAAGACATCATTTATTTTTAGAACAGATATTAGATTCCTGCACCTTTCAAAAGTAATGCAATTTTCTTGACAGGTGTACAGTTACATCTTATTGTGACTTGAATATATATCTGAGCGATTTAATTGATAAATTTCTGGAAATATTCATGGATAGAATGTATAGAACGTTATGATCAATGCACTGTATTTGTGTATCAAATGATAGTGATAAGCCTTGGAAGATTTAGATATCAAGACAGTAACAAAGGGGTTTTGATTGCAATCTTTACCCAAAACTGAAAGAATTTCAGATGCAATTTCTTGATGTTAAAGTAGTTTCTGTCCAAGTTTCATAAAACAAAACCTGACTGACCTAAAAGAGGAGGGGCAATAAAATGTCCGTTAACATGTTAACAACACCTCGATTTTGGCAAAAACAGTTAACAAAAAAGCAAAAATGCTGATAACAGTTAACATGCGTAACCGGAGAGCATGTATCTACTCTACAACAGGCCTCTACAATAACTTTTTTTTCAACTTGTCCAGTAGGACAAGTACATACCAAAACTTACTTGTCCGAATGAAATTGTAACTTGTCCAAATTTTTTTTAATATTAACCTTTTTTGCATTTCAAGTTAATTCAAGGAACAAAATGAATTAAAAAAAAATTGAACAGAATTTGATTTGTATCTTTTGACATGTTTGAAATACTTTTAAAAGATATGAGCCATGAACAACTGAATTTAGTTGTGTCACATGACTTAGGTTCTAGTTTTGATCAATGCTAAAGTCTCTCATCATACTTTGCACATGAGACACCACCTGATTGGCCTCTAAATGTACACTCATTGGATTTTTATCCTATTTTTTTAAAAAGTTGATTTTTTTTTTATTCAAATGCAATCAATAAAAAGAATATGAGGTATGATTGTCAATGAGACAAAAGACCATATGACACAGAAATTAACAACTATAGGTCACTGCATTGCAAGTATTGTTTTTTCAGATTTTTCTACATAAAGATCAAACATGATTTGATGATTTTTATGGTGAATAATTTCTTCATTCTTATTTAAAAAATATGGTATGGACATTGGTATTAATTATTATAAAGCAACAAAATAAGGTAGGAAAAGAGGTTCTGATTTGTCTTGGTCCAGAAATGTCTACTGCCTTGCCAAACTGTCTATTAATCATGTCTATGAAATACATGTGCCCAACTGTCTATTAAACTTGGAGCCAAATCATTTCCGAGCTGGTGACGAACTGTCTTTTAAAGTTTCCTTATGAAAAAGCGCATGGTTGAATGGGATCGGTCAGACTGGTTTCCGAGAAAAGTGTGCTTTTTACCTGTTAAAAGTACTTGACAAAGAACCAGTTTTAAATTATCGATTGCAAGTCTGAGGGGTCTTGAGAAATAAAAAGTTTCATTTAGTTTCAGTTTAAAAAGGAAAGATGGCAAACAAATCTTCTTTTCTTGTTTTTTTGTTAATAATTATACTTTGTTCATCAAAGTTGGATTAAAATTTATTTTCTGCAGAATGATTCTACTTGTCCCATCGGACAAGCTTGGTATAGCTTTTACTTGTCCGACCTTTTTTACCTCTGGTACCGGACAATCGGACAAGCGTTATTGTCGAGGCCTGTACAAATATATATCGTCACCACCCGTATTCCAACCCTGGTCGCCTGTGTGACAGTCAGTGCGTTCACCCACTGAGCCAAAGAATCGATTCCCTAGCTCAGTTGATTAAGACTGCTTTATATGTTCTACCTGTACTAAGGAGGGGAAGCAACCCCGCTACACTATTCCCCCACCACAAGAGTCATCATATCTTTCTATATGACTCCAAACAACACAAACCCTGGCTATACTCAAGATAACCATAGTGGATTTTTTAGTCGGGCGCCAAATGTAACTGGAGAGCATGTATCTACTCTACAAATATATATCATCACCACTGGGATTCGAACCCCAGTCACCTGCGTGACAGTCAGTGTGTTAACCCACTGTGCCAAAGAATCAATTCCCTAGCTCAGTTGACCAAGGCTGGCTTTATATGTTCTACCTGTACTAAGGAGGGGAAGCAATCTGGTTAACAAAATGGGTTAAAAACAGTTAACAGCTTTAATATATCTCAGATAACAGTTAACAACACATTGAAAAGGGCCAAAACAGGTAAACGTAGAGGAGAGGGGCTTAAATCATGCTTAAGTGATTCCCTGTATAATCAACCGAATAATTTTCCCCCACAAAAAGCAATTTTCTTACCAATAATCTTCTTAACTTTTTCGTACCAATCTTTCTCCCATTGATACTGGTATTTTTTCTCGGATCCAAACTTAGCAATTAATCCTAAGTCAATACAACCATTACCACCGAAGCACCATTGCCAGAGCCCTAGGTAATGGTTTGTTTCAATCAAATCAATTATCAATTCGCTTGGATTATTGTAATTCTTAGTAGCAAAATCTTCAGGTACACTGACAGTCAGCCAGAAAGGTGTGCCAAATCCAAGGATAAGCGATAATGTTGCAACAAATGTTAAAACAAATAAACATTTGTTTAAAAATGTCAGGTTTTTCCAACTTTCAAAACGCGCCATATTTTTTAACCCGAATAATTCAGTCGTTATATTCCGCTGATCTACGATGGCTGCATTAACGTGTGGGAGAAAATCGGACACGGAAAGGGCTTGAATTATTCGAGTTACATATTTTTATGATTATTAAAGGGACATTTACATGTGGGGAAAGAAACGTTTTATTCCTAGCTCACTTCTTTCAACACTCCATCAATCCCCATGAATAGAAAAAACAGACGAATATCTGCTCCCTAACTTTTCACAAAAGTAAAGGCTGTTAATAAACTAATTTTGAAATAGGAGATTTTACGGAATTCCCTTTTTCGGGGAGGGTCTAAAACGCGGAAGTGGAAAACGCGGAAGTGAAAAATGGGTGTATTATAACTAATATCTCTGGAACCGCTTAAGCTAAATCAATAAATAAAAGTGATTCTGAAAGCTATTATAATAGTCTATAAGATTAAATTAAAAAAATATTTATTTGAATATGCTTTTTTACCGAAAAGTTGACCGGAAGTCTTTCTTAGTGTGACTCTGGCAACACATTTTTGAACATTAAAACTTAAATTCACGAAAAAGCATATAACCCGGTCAAAGTCTGTAAATTGATTCTTAAAGATATTTAAATGACAATTAATATGATATAAAGAAAAAAATAAATATATTACTATAAAAGGGCAAAAAGTTGACCGGAAGTCACCCTTGTATATAAATGATGAAGTCAAATTTTTAACTTTGAACTAAAATTCCCAAAAAAATAAAAATCCCGGTCAAAATCTGTAAATTGATTCTTAAAGACATTTAAATGACAAATAATATGATATAAAGAAAAAAATAAATATAATACTATAAAAGGGCAAAAAGTTGACCGGAAGTCACCCTTGTATACGAATAATGAAGTGAAATTTTCTACTTTGAACTAAAGTTCACAAAAAAAAGAAAATCCCGGTCAAAATCAAGAACATGATTCTTAAAGACAATTCAATAACAATTAATATGATATAAAGAAAAATATATTTACATTACTATAAATGGTAAAAATGTTGACCGGAAGTCACCCTTGTATACAAATGATAAAGTGAAATTTTCACTTTGATATTAAAATTCACATAAATATAAAAAGTCTGGTCAAAATCCTGAAAATTATTCAGAAAGACAATTCATTGACAAATAATATGATATAGAAATATATAAATACATACCTCAAATAGAAAAAAAAATGTTGCCTGGAACCCTATCTTGTGTGTAAAAGAATAAGTAAAAACTTCAGTCTAGTCCATCAGTACCTATTTCTAGTGTTCAGTCTATTTCATCAGTCCCTATTTCTAGTATTCAGTCTAGTCCATCAAATGAAATTTTACGTGGACGTTCTGGTTTAGGAAATTATCATTTGAAAAAAGAGTTTAGTAGAGTATTTATTTCACCATCAGATGTTATTTTTCCAAAAAGAATTGTAAGTCCTGATGAAGTAATTGAATATTTAAAAAACGACAAGCCACTTTTTCAGTCTAATTCTTTCCAATCTGACACTGATCCTTTAGGCAATTTAAATTCACAGGAAATCATAAAACAAACAAACTCTGATGAGAACACTAGTACTAATCAGGTCAAATTAGAAAATAATGAGGTAATAGTTAATCAACAACCTGTCATAGAATACCCGACTGATAGCAGTCAACAAAGTTTGGCACGGTTTATTGTTGACAATAATTTAATAACTTTGGTTCCACAACAAGGTGCGTTTATTGTAAATGGCAGGAAAGGAAAATACTGTGTAACTCTTTTTCCAAAAGAAACATGTCAATGTGAATTCTCATCTACTTGTTTTCATATTTTGGCTGCAAAAATTAGTATAGGGTTAGAGTCAACACAAACAAATAATGTCGTTAGTTTAAGGGCCCTTTCAAAAAATAGCAAGAAAATATCAGAAATGATAAGTATGTTGATACTGTTGAAATTTGATTAAATGAAATAAAAATAGCAAGTATTTTATATCTAGTTTTAGTCATTATTTTTTTTTCCATAAGAGGGGGGTCAAGAATAAACTGGCACAAGCTAGGCCACAGGTCAAGTTTTTGCAGAAAATTTCACTTCAATATTTGTATACAAGGGTGACTTCCGGTCAACTTTTTGCCCTTTTAAGGTAATATATTTATTTTTTTCTTTATATCATATTATTTGTCATTTAAATGTCTTTAAGAATCAATTTACAGACTTTGACCGGGATTTTTATATTTTTGTGAACTTTAGTTCAAAGTTGAAAATTTCACTTCATTATTTGTATACAAGGGTGACTTCCGGTCAACTTTTTGCCCTTTTATAGTAATATATATATATTTTTCTTTATATCATATTATTTGTCATTTAAATGTCTTTAAGAATCAATTTACAGACTTTGACCGGGATTTTTATTTTTTTGGGAATTTTAGTTCAAAGTTGAAAATTTGACTTCATCATTTATATACAAGGGTGACTTCCGGTCAACTTTTTGCCCTTTTATAGTAATATATTTATTTTTTTCTTTATATCATATTAATTGTCATTTAAATATCTTTAAGAATCAATTTACAGACTTTGACCGGGTTATATGCTTTTTCGTGAATTTAAGTTTTAATGTTCAAAAATGTGTTGCCAGAGTCGCACTAAGAAAGACTTCCGGTCAACTTTTCGGTAAAAAAGTATATTCAAATAAATATTTTTTTAATTTAATCTTATAGACTATTATAATAGCTTTCAGAATCACTTTTATTTATCGATTTAGCTTAAGCGGTTCCAGAGATATTAGTTATAATACACCCATTTTTCACTTCCGCGTTTTCTACTTCCGCGTTTTAGACCCTCCCCCTTTTTCGCGCTTGCGCAATGACTGGCCGTCAAAATCCGCCATACTTGTTATTGTTGTTGTCATGGGCGGGAACGCATAAACAATGCAGAAGAAAGAAAAGTTATCCCCGTATGCCTATGGGTTACCGGCCGAGGCTAGGACACGATACCAGGAGAAATTGGCATACAATAAAGGACTCGATAGGCTTCCTGATCCTTATGCTATCACTAAATCTGAATGGGTGAACGACCCCAGTATTTGGCCTGAACTTGACTTCGGTCAAGTTTACCTCTACTTAATCGAAACACCATCAATGTTTAACAAAAGTGCAATGAAAGCTTATAAAAGCTTAGAAGCTTATAGGTAGAGTCACTCATTTTTTCCGCGTTTCGACATAGAATGAAATGTTATATATCAGTATGTATGGTCAGATTATGTTTCTGTATGTGAGAGAGAGTTGTTCCCCTTTTATCAGTATTTTGTATTTATGTTTGTGACGTCATCTTTGTCTGATTAAAATGTAGAAAATGAAAGCTGTGTCTTTTTATGTGTCCGTATGTTATCGTCTCCATCCATGCTACCAGAGCTATTCCCCTAGTCTGTAATATGGTGGAGTGACCTAAACGATCGTGAATAATGATTTATACATATTTTGGATTATTTTTTTCATTGGATTTTGAATATTTTTACATATAAAATTGACCGACTGTTCCTGATGGATCTGCCATGCCGCCATGATGCTGAACACTTTTCGTTGTTTTTAAAGATTTCTACATGAACTTTTATTATGATACCAACATTTAAATTTATTTTTTGGAAAGAAGAACAGACCATGTCTCGTCTTGTATACGTACTGTCTTTGTGATTTGTGATGAATGTCAACTACCTGTATCCCGTTTTAAACCTGAAGCACGTGAGATTTATCTCAATGCATTATGATCATGCATTTTATTTCTGTAACATTCGTTTGGATCCTGTTTATACATTTATTATATGCTATTTTCATTTGACATTATTCAATTTGTATCGGTGATAACTGTATCGCCATGCATACTCAAGTTCCGATTTCATCACATGGAAGAGCCATTTTACATAACATTTGTTGACCCAGATTAACCCGTTGAACTACACGTGTGCCTGATGTGTATTGCGTAATGTTGACTGTATTGCTGTTGTGTTTCATTCCGCCGTAACCTATATTAACTGTTATATTTACCGTATTTTGGTGATAACTGTATCGCCATAGTTTTGAAGAGTTCCAAGAAGACATATTTTAAAGAAACCCTGATGATTTTTATTCTGTACGAGAACATTTTATTTTTAACTATGTTGATTTTATGAATCCAGATACTTTTCATGCTAATTTTGTGATCTACGTTATTTGTTTACTTTGAAATTAAGCTAATGTGAATGTGTTTATCATTTAGCGGTGTGATATTTATCATAAATAAAACCTTATTAAATTTAAGAGTGTAAGGTCTCTGATGATACTATCAAATTTGTATTCAGCTATTTATAATGATATATGTTTGTCTAGTAGGAAATGCCATTGATATGTGTATCACTGTAATTGTTGTGTGGAAGTAATGCGTGCATAAGGTCATCCGAGGGAGGAGTCCGAGATGCCAGACTTTCGGTTTGCAGCGTTGATACGTTTGTTTTAAAATGGTTACTAGAGTGTTGAGAGATTAACTTTATTCATGTAAACTTTCAATTTTGGAAATTATTATATACTGTATTTTTTTATAACACATAAACATATTGACCATTGTAAAAATTTAGTAAATTTTTGTTTTGGGGGCGGGATGTTATATATCAGTATGTATGGTCAGATTATGTTTCTGTATGTGAGAGAGAGTTGTTCCCCTTTTATCAGTATTTTGTATTTATGTTTGTGACGTCATCTTTGTCTGATTAAAATGTAGAAAATGAAAGCTGTGTCTTTTTATGTGTCCGTATGTTATCGTCTCCATCCATGCTACCAGAGCTATTCCCCTAGTCTGTAATAGAAAGAACAACCATTTAATTTGAAAAGGACACCAGTTGAACAAATTGGGAAAGATTCTCACTCGCATTTATGGGTATTTAATCCCTGAATAGAATAAATAATCAGTGGTGGAAATATAAAACTTTTCATTACATTCAACTTTCCAGACTAACAAATTAAATGTAGTTAGTCTGGCATCATCTGTGTAGATTTAGCTTAAAACTAGCTACTTAAAATGTTTATATGTACACTAAAACTATTTTTTGAGCATAAAATACATTGTATAAAAGTGTCCACTTCCACATTAGATAGTTGTTCTCATGTTGGTTTAATTTCTTAAAAATTTAAATTATTTATTTTCAGTATGAATTTTAATACACATTCAGACATTGTTTAACCTTTCACTGTTGGTAAGGCCTATTTAAGCTTTTAAAACATGATTCTGGTGTGAAATGGTAGAAAGTTGTACTACATTGTAGCTCGTACAGTTAAATTAAATTGCATTAAAACATTTTCTTTTTGCTGTTGTACTCATCATGGCCAAAAAAGACGAGTCCCTTGACTCGCCGTCAGAAATCCTTAGCGAGAACCCTGGTCCCAACCCCCAAGGGTGAGAGGGGTATAGAAATATGGTCACTTGGTCTTCTCCCGAACCCGCAGTAAAATGCTTGCCGAAGTAGGTCATCCGTTTGGCTGTGTTGGATGTATCAAATTCGCAGTCGCGTCTGCTTAGAAGAGGGATGTTAAATCTGATGCCTCGTGTAAAGAGAGTGCCATGCACTTTGCACGTTTAAAACCCTTGCAACAACTCTTGAGGGGTCCGTAGGTGGCCTATTGCAAGGCAAAATTTCTGGCCCTATCAAAGATACCCTCATTTTCAAGTGGCAGTCTAAATTTCCCTGACCATCATCCCAGATGGCATCTATCGTATCAGCCTACCTATTGTATTTATTGTGAACTTGTTCTCGTCCTGAATATGCATGAAACATTTGCCACTGGATGTTAATAAACCAACAATCAATCAATCAATGTAATAGTCCCATTAACATGATTTAAGAGGATATCAATGCTTTTGGCGGCAGAAGGTTGGGCCACCCTCCTATTAAGCAGATTAGAACACTGACATTTGTTCGCCTACTTTTTTCAAACTTCGTTATTTTTCCAGCTAAACTTAGTCCTAGGTCAAATGTTAAGTATAAAAATTGAAATGCAGTAGATTTAAGATGACCGATTGCTTCAATAAAAGATGAGTTACAATATCAAGGTTTTAATCAATTTGTCTTATTATTCAGAAAAATAAATAACATGTCTATTGTTCTGAACTGGAAAAGAAATTTCTGTCATTAGTTGTTGAGTTTATGACCTTAAGGATAACCAGAACTCTGTCCACCCAAATTTTGATCCTGTTCACAACATGGTATGTATATTATTATCCTATTTCAATTATTAATATGACTGGGATCTTTTCAACAAACTAAATTAATTACCTAAAATTAGACATTTCTCATGGCATGCATAAATACAAGCCATTTTTTTAAAAGTTGAGCTAATCAGATGCAGTCTTTAATTTAAAAAAGTTTGGATTGTTGTTCCTGGTACGTGGGTTCGATTCCCACCCAAGGCTTACATTCACTATGTTACTTGTACCCATACTATATAAAATCAAATGCATGAAATTGTTCTGTTTTTTACATGTTAAATTTATTGAAAATTTCTTCAAATTTAGTGTTTGATAATGTTAGTTATCTTTGAAAAACTTAATGTCCATTATTTTTTAGAAGAAAAAAGTTAGATATTACATGATATCTGAATGATGACATCATTTACAGGAACTTTTTCCTTAATTCATTATTCAGTCAAATTTATTGATCATAAATATGAGTACACGTAACATTTCTGCTGGTGCAAATGGAGGAAACTGTCTTGTGCCTCCACCAGGAATATCCATCCAAAGTTGTGAAAATTGAATTAAAAAATATTTTCATTTAATTAAATACATGTATATATATATGATAAAGAAAGTTATTCATGCCTAGCTATCCAAAGTACATTTTGGAAAAGAAAACAGTTCAGTTTAAGCTTACAAAACTATATATTTTGTCTGGCACTTTTCTACTGTAATCTTATTATATTTTTAAACTATTTCTCAGAAGTATGTTTTTTCTTATTGTACTTCATTAGGTATGTTGAAAGTGGTCATGTAGACCAGATACAGATTTACGATGTGAATGGAAGTCCTTTCTGTTTTTTGAAAGCTGATGTCATAGGGTCGATGAAAATTCGGGACAAACCACACCAACCTTGGGTCTGCTTAGCTAAAGATACAGCAGACATATATTGTGCACATTGTACATGTCTAGCAGGGTATGGTTATTTTGGGTATACATTTCATTTTATTATCGTCCTGAATAATGAAATAATTGAGTGCAAATGAGACAACCATCCATCAAAAAGTCATAATTTTGAAAAAGAAAACCATTAAGTCAAAGTAAGGACTGCAACCGACACGGAACTTTGGCCAACTCAGAACAGCAAGCTATTATGCTAAATAAGGGTCCAAAACATTACTAGTGTTAAATCATTTAAACTGGAAAGAGAACAGTCTGATATATATATAACAAAAGAGAAAAACTAAGAACCGTACCTGTGCAAACAAATGCAGCAGGTTTATAAATTTTAATAAGTACCCGAGTCTTCTCCCTTACCTTGAATATGCATGTATTTGAACTATGATTAATAGCTTTCACATTGGCAATCATACCACATCTAAATATATTTGATACATGTAGTACAATATCTATTGACTGATGATTGCTGTATACTTAATACTGTGGCAAATACTAGAAATGCTTTATTACTTTAATTCAGATTGGGAGAAATGTGCAGTCACATTGCTGCAGTACTATTTAAAATAGAGTTAGGAGTTAGATATGGTGTGACACAAAAATCAGTTACTAGTGAGGAATGTAAATGGAACAAAGTTTTTAGAAAACAGGTATAATTTATAATATAGGATTGGACTTCTTCTTTTAGGAATATTGGCCATGGCTTACACTAAAGAACCAATACTGTGGTGGAAAGGCAATTAATGTACATGCATGACATAATAGATGATACATGTACTGATTGGTTAAGGTTGGACCTTGTTTTTTTCAGTTTTCAGTAAATAAATATACATGAACACACTATTTTCTGATGGTCATTATTAAAAATTGTCCACAATATCCAAATATTATTAAATTGGTAATGTTCAACATCACTGTTCATTATTTTGTACCAACAATATTTCCACTTCTCTCACTCAAAGATTTCAATGAATCTTCAACCTGTTCTTTTAACAATGAAAATCTTAATAATTAATAAATTGCTTCCCTGAGTGCAGCTTGATACAACCACAGGGGGTAACATTTGGGGGAAAAATGGACAAAATATTTGCACTTGATACAGGTCTAAATTTGGATTGAAATTAAATATTTTACACATACATGTAATAAGTTGAAAAAAAACTGAAGCCAAAGAACTAAGAATTACTTATAGGAATAGAATTCATATTCCAAATTTTGCTTTTGTGTAATATACTATGCTGTTGTGCAAAAAAATAATATTTGAAGAATTTTAATTTTTAATTTTTGAAATCTGAGGGAAAAAAAAAAATATTTTCCTCAATTCACATTTTCAATGAATTTGAAAATATAATAACCCATTGAAATACCGCCCAAACAACTTAAAATAACATACATAGACTTTATTTTAGATACATTCCTTAATCAGATTTATTCAAGTAGTAATGTCTAAAGATAAATTGACAGTCAATCATCTCCTCATGGCAATAATACATTTCTTTGTACAGACTTTGATTCATTTAAATAATGTATAAACATTACATGCTATTTTTGTCTAGTAATAACTTAACATTATATCAAGTTTCAAATAATCAAATTTAGTGTAATCTTGATTTTTAAGAACAGATACAATTTCTTTTATATGGTATTTTGTATTTTCAATTACATTGCTTCAATCCTGTTACATGGCTGATACTTGTACAGAGTCTTGATTTGTCCTTATAAGTCATGTCACTTCAACCTCATCATGAGCTTATTAAGCCAATGACTCATTCCAAACATAAAACAATATATATAAAAAACATAAATTATTCACAAATACTTGCAAATTACTCAAATGCTAAATAAATAAGACAATAATACATGTGCAAAATAAGTATGCAAAGAGAGATAACTCTGATAATTCTGAATACAGTTTGCAGCCTCAGTTAAATTGAAATACAAGACTTGTTTCCTTCAATTATTTGTATTCAGAATCTATAAAGCATACAAAAACAGATTACTGTAATAACTACTGTCTTTACTATACAATTGAGCATAAACAGTCTACAAAATATTGTACAAGGGAAAGATAACTCAAAAATTTGTTTATATTTTGCTCATTATTTATAGAGATTTTGGTAAAGTCCATCTGAAATTTGCTTGGCCTTTGACCTGGTCAGCTAAAAAATGTAATCCTTGTGTTTTTCAGGTTGATGTCAGCTCAATTATGGACATACAGCACCTTATGAACAGTAACAGAAAAAAGAAATTGGAATGTGTTATACCATCAAGCAAAGATCCATTACCAGACAAAGCTGTGTTAGAATCTCTTTCTAAGGTGTGTCCTAATGCTGCATTCTTTTCTCTAATTCCCCCGATGAATGAAGAAGTAACGGTAGAAACATCAGTCAAGGTGAAACACACAAAAGAAGACAAATTACCTAGACCTCTTACAAGTTTTTATGATGTCACTAACAAAGAACTTACTTTACAGGAATTAATCGACAAATCAGATCAACTTTTTAGGAACTATCATTGCTCAATTTCTCAATCTGCCAATCTTTTCAAAATTACTGAAGCACAAAACATAAGTCCCCTATGGTTTGAACATAGAAAAGGTAGAATTACAGCTTCAAAAGCTCATGAGGTTTTAACATTAAGACCAACTACAAATCCAAATAAATTGATTATGAGAATTTCAGGATACAACTCATATGATCTAAGTAAGAAAGAGGCCATCAAATGGGGACTGGAAAAAGAAGCAATAACCAGAGATACCTACATCCAATATATGGAGAAAAACCATTCAAATTTTCAATGTAAATTATCTGGATTGAAGATATCTGAACAAAATTATTTTCTTGGTGCTTCAGCTGATGGTGTTATTTCATGTAGTTGTTGTGGACAAGGAACCCTGGAGATAAAATGTCCTCACAAGCATAAAGACAAATCTTCAATGGATGCGGCCAAAGAAGACCCTACCTTTTGTTTGGACACACAATTACACTTGAAAAATAGTCACAAATATTACACTCAGGTTCAGTTTCAAATGTTTGTCTATGACACTGAATATTGTGATTTTGTTGTTATGACAAGTCCAAATGATGTTCTTTTGCTTGCTATCGTTAGAATTTGCAGGGATCCTGAGTTTTGTAATACTTTAATAAGTAAGTGCACTTACTTTGTTAAAGAGCTATTAATCCCAGAGATACTTACAAGGAAATTGTTACATGATTATAAAGTAGCAAACACTTCAGTCAATGATGTCACAAAAGAGAAATATTGCTTGTGTGAAGAACCAGAATATGGCAAGATGATTTTCTGTGATGGAGACTCGTGTGATATTGGATGGTACCATTATCAATGTGTTAATATTGTAAGGAAACCAAGGGGAAAGTGGCTTTGTCCAAAATGTAAAAAATAAATTGTAGAAGTAGTGAGCAGCAAACATTTTTACAATATATTTATAACAAAACCTCTTCTTAAAGCATGGACAATTCTTGGTGTACCCCTTAAGGGCATACGATACAGTTACAGGGGAGGTAATGACATTGCTAACATAACATGTTATTTTTCGTGATGTCAAACTATGACATATTGGGAAAAAATGCATTTTTCGACTGATTTTTATCATTCAAACTGATTTAATTTGAAAACGAGTGCATGGACCCCAATTTTTTAAAACAGCAATTTTTTTCATTTTGCAAGGAGATTATGTGACCAAAATATTTTAAAACTGGAAATAGCGCTTTTTTATTTTTTAATGATACTTAAAAATTAAAGATCATTTAACAAAATAATTTGTGTCTTTTAAAACAAAAAAGTTATGTCTTTCATTTGAAAAATAAAATACGGACACAAATCTGAATTTTGAGCAAATATACAAAATTTTGCTCTCATTTTACTCAGAAAGTAGCACATGAAGGTATATTTTTTATTACATATTTGATTTAATCAGGTACAAAATAGCCTATATAGCAAAATATCATCATTATAAATACAGGTTCAAAACTGTATCGTATGCCTTTAATAGCTGAATACATTTTTTTAAAACAATTGCAGTTGAGGATTCTTTGTTTCATTTACCCATTAAAAATGAATAAAATTTACATTTTATTTTCAAAAGAATGGACTACTGTAGGTTCACTAAGTACCAAAGATGGACCTGTCCCAAAAAAATATTTTCATCATTGATTTATTTACCATCTGCATGTCTTCTATTTGAAAACAAATTTCAAAATTCAATATATCACTAATTCTGCATTTTTATTGTTAAAAAGGCAAAAAATCCTCAAAAATCACATATTTAGGGAATTTATACATTTAAGATTGATATTTAAGGTACATGTAAAAAAAAAGCAAAGATATTAACAAAATTCAAAGATTTATGGAAATATTTTCTTATTTCATTATTGATGATATTTCAGGCCAAAAAGATATTGAATTTTATGATGGACTATGTAAATAATACATTTGGAAATAAATCAATATTTATTTCTGTTCTCTGTTGAGATATTTTGGGTTAAAAATTGCATAAAATTCTCATAAAAATAAAGATTTCTTGAATTTAAAAAATACTTTTAGTTATTATTAAGCTATCTAGTAATTGCTGACAGAATATGACTGCTTCAGCTCAATTAATTTCTACCCCAAATATACCATATAAATTCCAACCAAGTCAATAAACCATGAATGACTTGAGGTTTGGGAAAATATTATTTTAAACATGAAATAAACATAAAACATATATGATGTACCTTATCAAATGACAGATGAATAATAATTTATAACAATACACATTAGACAAGCAAGATTTAATTTGCAGCAGGTCAAGTTTACGAGCTTATTCCATCTACGCCAGTGACTTACAACCTTACGACTTTTCACAGTGCGCCAGAGGGTTGCATCCTGTTCTGCAAATTATGTTTTGTAACCATAATGAATTTGTTTCAACAAAAGCTGAAAGATTCCAAAATATTGTTTTTAAAGCTGAATTTTAAATTTTCCAATTTCATCTGTCACTTAAAAAGATTTAATATTCAATGGCCTTACCTTTAAATAAGGATGTACTTAGGTGAAGTTTTGGAATTTGTGTCAGATGTTTGGATTCTTTTTCCATATGATAAAAGGTGAAATATTTCACCCAATAACACCAATTTATCCTTTATTTATACCAATTAGCTTAAGGGCTATTTGCCAAAGTTTAAGCAGATTTTTGAGTTTCTTTCTTTTAAATCGAGACACAAATAATACCAATGAAAATATATTAAGTTAAAATATAAAAATAAAAGTCTGAGTTAGCCTTTTCCCGCCATATTTTATAAATCAAATATCTCGAAAAGGAGCTGCATGACCTAACAATATCTTTAGCTAATTTTGATCCTTTACTAATACTCTTCCAGCATTTAGTACAATTTTAAATATCCTTATTTATTCAATTTCACCTAAGTACACCCTTAAAGAAAAATATGGTAATCAGTTATTGAACAATATTAGGGTGCATATTTATAATAGCAGAGCAAATTGTCATAATACTGTCAGAATGTGGCACCATATTCATTGACATCTTTCCAGACAAAATACGGAAATTTTTCAGTCGCTCCATTTCTCTTTCTACATGAATTCGTACATGAGCTATATTTCGGCTTCTTTCCACTTCAAAGGCACTAAGCTGGTCTTTCCCCTTAACAAACGATGGTATGATTAATTCCGCCCCCCTTGATGCCAATTCATCTCTAATAAGAAAACCACGGTCTGCTAGTACGACATCTCCATGGTTTATAAAGTCAAGATATCCTGATTTAAGTGAAATTATCTCATCTGAAGTCCGCCCCCCAAATGCACGTGAAACAAAAGAAATACTACCACACGGAACAATACTGACTAAAAATTTAATTGTATTGTGGTGCTTATAGTTACTGTAAGTACATGATCTAGCAGTAAAATTTGATGGAGTCTCTATATAAACTTCTGTGCAATCTATAACTGAAACACATCTTGGAAAGGCCTCCTTAAAGCAGTCTGGTCGAGAGCGTAAAATGTCATCTTTATTTGGCCAATGAATCAACCACTTTAATTTGTGCGCTAATTGAGGGATGACACTGTCAATTAAATTGGTAACCAAACTAAGGGAAACTCCAAAACGAAACGAAATATCAGTATGGGGGGAATTTAAACGTAATTTCATTAAAACCAAAAGAAGTATATCTGCAGAGCTCAAAATATTAGAAGAAGGTATAATACACGTTACAAAGTTCACCAACCACATAAAACATGAATAAGACGGCAATCCAGTGTAAAATTTTGTTGTCTCTTCAGTCTTCTCCAAAGATAGACTTGTAGCCCTTATATAAGGGGGTTTATTTTTCATAACATTATTTTCAAAGTGAAGCTGTTGCAGTCTATCTATAAGTATTCTGTTTTCGCTTATAGCATTTTCAAATAGTGTTCTGTAATTTTCAAATTCTCCTGTACCTGAAATGAAAAGAAATATAAATGAACCAAAAATACACATCTTTCTTTTACATAGATATTTGAAACTTGTCTTAAATTACATAAGGGCAAATGACTTTTACTCAAAATTGAAATGATTGATAGTCATAAATATAAAGCTTTACATAGTTAACCTATTGTACATAATATTAGATAAATTGACCAAAACTCAAAAATTAACTTAAACCACTTAACAATTAAAATGAGGTCAAGTAGTTATCAAAGGTACCAGGATTATAATTTAGTAAGCCAGACGCGCGTTTTGTCTACATAAGACTCATCAGTGACGCTCATATCAAAATATTTATAAAGCCAAACAAGTACGAAGTTGAAGAGCATTGAGGATCCAAAATTCCAAAAAGTTGTGCCAAATACAGCTAAGGTTATCTTTTCCTTTTGTTTGGTGTCCAGCTGAGGGACGCCTCTGGGTGCGGAAATTTCCATATTGAAATCTAAATAGAAATAGAAAGGATAGATCTATGGGTATCCATCTCAGACTTAAGACTATCTCATGCGCAGAGGGTAATCCATATGACTTGAGAATATGATCCACTTTGATATACCAGCTGTTGGAGTTCTCATCTTTTGTTGCTAATTGTCTGATTCCTATTTTGTATTCAATGGAATTTGTATCTTTT
Source organism: Mytilus edulis (assembly GCF_963676685.1). NCBI lineage: Eukaryota > Metazoa > Mollusca > Bivalvia > Mytilida > Mytilidae > Mytilus > Mytilus edulis. Next base: position 3,806,223 of record NC_092345.1, read on the forward strand.
GAAATTCTAAGGAATAGAGAAATCATTGCCTTGTGGATGAGTTGTTCGATGGCTTCTGCTCCAAGCAAAATATATATTGCAGCATCTGCAGTTCTTTGTGGTAGAGATAGCAGATGTTTAAATGTCTTTTTCTGGAAATTCTCTAATCTCAAAATATCAGTCTTGGTAAAATTCAAAATTTCAAAACCGTACAGCATTCTTGGTATAACAAATGTTCTCCACAGTTTATATGATATCAACGGATTTACTCTATTTATTCCATGCAAGCCTGCTCCCATGAGAGAATACATGGTAGCTCTAGCAGTGGATATTCTGTTGACTACATTAGGGGTATTTCGGTCTTGTCTTTCAATACCCAGATGTTTTATGGTTTGTTTTTCAATAATTTTCTCGTTGAAAAGTTCAAGGTTTAATTCTTTGCTTTTTTTGTTGATCAATAAAATTTCGGTCTTTTTACTATATTGATTTTAACTCTATCATTCTTTGTACAGCTTTCAATTATACGGAGTTGAGTTGAAGCATCCTGTTCAGAAGTTGCACATAGCATAATATCGTCTGCACATGTTGGACAACCTAAGTAATTGGTTCCGATCTTAAATCCAATATTTGTCGCTTCAAGTGTATCTAGGATATTCTTATTGTATGATTTATAGAAGTTGGCAGATAAAATACCTCCCTGCTTTACTCCTTGCTCGTTTGTGAAAGCTTGCGAGATACATCCTTGAGATTTTACTTGGGTTGAAGTATTTTTATACAACTCTCTGATCAGTAACCAGGAAGGGCCTGCAATTCCTTGGTGATAAAGTTTCCAGAAAAGATGTATGTGATCTACCACATCAAAGGCTTTTTCTGCATCCAGAGTGATTAAAATTAATTTTTCATTATTATCCTTTGCTTCATTTATAGCTTCAGTGATTAAAAGGGCAATGTTTATTGAGGAAGCGCCTTTTGTGAAACCTTTCTGTAGTCTATTTTGTTGCTTATTTAAGGTACCTTCAATTCTAACTCGTAAACAGAGTTCTAAAACTTTGCATATGATAGATATGACAGTTATTCCTCTATAATTCGATGGGTTTGTTGGATCCTTGTCTTTTTTATGAACTGGAGTTAAAAGTCCCCTTTTTATAGCAGCAGGTACATGTTTTGTGTAGAATATGTTATTGATCAGGGTTGTCAAGTAGTCAATTAGAGCTATACCTCCGTATATAAGATGTTCTGAAGTTAGACCGTCTACATCTCCAGATTTCGCTTCTTTAATTGTGAAATTAGTTTTGAAATTTCTGAAGAGGTAACCGGTTGAACAGTTATGTCATCATTTTCGCATAATTTAACAATTGTTTCTGCATTTAATTTGACCAGGTTGTCATGTTCTTTATCGAAAAACGGATTCTCTTTTGTTTTAGCTAAATTTGCAAAATGTTCTTTAAAGAGTTCATTTATATCGTCCGGCGTAGAAGCTTCTTTATCTGGAGTTTGTAGAGTATGGGTGAATTGGGAGGAAGATGATCTTTGGGTTTTTATTAACCTAAAGAATAGTTCATTGTCTCTATCAGATGCATTCATAATTTCTTCATGTAGCTGATTTCTTTTGTCAGCACTTTGTTGTCTTTGTATTGATCTTACTAACCGTTTAGAGTCAAGTCTGTGTATGGTATAGATGTTATCTTTTGATGGGGGAGATCCTGCTTTTTTCCAGAGGAAGAATGCTTTTTTGGATTTACTGACGGCATTGGCAAGTTTTGGTGACCAACTTATCTTTTTTCTTCTATTAAATTTTGATTTTCTTCTAGGGTAGCATGTATCCAAAGCGTTATTTAATCCAGTAAGTAATTGATTTGTAGCTTGGTCAATTCCATATGGTGTTCTAATGTTAAGGTATTTTCTATCTTTTAGTACTTCCTGAACTTTAAGAGCATAGTTATCCTTATTAACTTTTTCCCAGTTAATTTTTGTACGGATAACTTCTTTTTGCTGTTTCTGACTAGCCCTTAGTTCTATACATAGATCGGCAGACACAGGATAATGCTCAGAGGTGTTGTGACCTTCACGTAGAATTTTAACCTGAATTAGTTCTTTTAAACGCATATTGTTCTCATTAACTTTTATCAATATGTAGTCAATCTGTGATCTAGATGTTCCTTGAAAATATGTGTGATCAGTAGGGTATTTTGCTGGAAGTTCTAATCCATTCTCTTTACAAAATTGTTTGAAGAGTTCATCTTGGGGGTCCTTGTAATGTCTAATAAATGAGGCGTTAAAGTCCCCTGCTATCATGATTGAGTGTGTATCTTGGTACTTGAGGATAATTTCTTTAAGAGTGTCTAAGGCTGCTCTATAAGCATCATGTCCACTATCAGTACCTCTAGAAGGAAGATATACATTAATAAGGCAAGTAGGATTTCCAGTTGTAGCTATTTCAATAGCTTGAACTCTATTGTTACCGTCGGGAAGTTGAGAAAACATTGAAGACATGGATTTTCTGTATAAGATTGCGATACCGCCATATCTCCTTGGACGACCTATTGGTGATTTTGGTTCATCATCGTCAACATGTCTTGAGAAGGTGAGAAAGTCTGTATGATGTTGTTTCAGATGTTCTTTTTCGTAATTAAAAAGCCAATGTTCTTGCAAAAGTATGATGTCGTGTATATCTAGAAGTTCATTAAAGTAATTTTTGTTAGAATTGAAGCCTTTTATGTTGAATGTGACGATACGTAGTGGACTTGCTTTTTCCAAGATTACATCATTCGATTCACAGGGGGCGCTATATCCGGATCTAGGAGAATGATTTGTCCTTTGTCTAAAAAAGAGGTTCCATTTTTTTTTTATCCCACTGTGAACAGAATGATTTTGATGCGGTTGAACAGTCCTGGGACAATTGTCTGAAATCTTTATTTCGTTCATATGTTTAACAGCAAAACAGTTTTTCGGCAATCCTCGGGTGACTCCGCTGCTTTCCTCAGATGAGGTACGGAATCGGCCGAGTTGTGACGAATTCCAGATCATCTTACTAACATGTTTTAGTATTCTTGTATTTGTCTTTTTGTATATTATTTTTAATTTATAGTGTATTTTTTTTGTGATAGGCATTTGACGTGGCTCGGTACTTGTACATCCCGTCATTGTGTTTTTGTGCTTTGGAAAAAAAATAATTTTGTCTTTCATTTTTGCTTTTGTGCTTTGTCTTTATGCCCTTTAATATGTGTTTCTTAGTTACATATTTGATTGTTCAAACACATATATATATAAATTTATAATAATATTTTACCTATTGTGTCTGTTTGTTTTGTCCACACATCATTGTCAATTTAACTTTATTCTGGCTATTCCTACATTCTTTGCATGAGTAGAAGGTTGGTGGACTTGGTGTGTGTTCAACTAGTTGGTGTGTGTCATCGTTCCATTCCCGGTCACGTAGTTTTACCAATTCTTCTTCATAAATAGTTGGATTTTCAGTGAGTTCATCTTTACAATGAGATTACATACGTTCTAGTACATCGTCTTCTCTGAGTTGCATTCTGTCTGAGTGATGATTGTGGTTAGCATCCACTTTGGTTGGTATGGTGTTGTGTGTGTTGATAGTGACAGGGCAGTTACGGGTAGAGAATTTCCAATAACATATGTCTCCACGTCTTGAATTTATCTGGAACTTGAAGGAATTGTGTACCAAGTTCTGGTTGCCTAATCTTTTTGATGTAAACCGGAAATATAACTATGCATTAGTCATGATGAACTGAGAATGAACATCACAGAAAAAATCTGGCTATTCATAATAATTTTTACTTGTTTGGCATAGCTTGTGGTTTTCAGTTAAGACACTGAGTATAATTAAGTACTTTTAGCAATACTTTTGATATAATATTAATTTTTAAAAATCATAATTTATTAAAATAATGAAAGTGTTTGTCTCACTTAATAGATGAATGTTTTTGCAAGAATTAAAAGTTACAATGAGGCCACTGATGTGGAACAGGATATGCTTACCCTCTTACCCTTCCGGAGCACCTGAAATAACCCCTCAGTTTTTGGTAGGGTTCTTGTTACTTAGTCTTTAGATTTCTATGTTGTGTCTAGTGTACTATAATTTGTCTGTTTGTCTTTTTCTTTTTTAGCTATGGCGTTGTCAGTTAATTTTCGATCTATGCATTTGACTGTCCCACTGTTATCTTTCGCCCCTCTTTTGCAAGGCTTTGTCTTTATATCTCGACTGTATAGGTATATCATAATGTAGCGATTTATCGTGATAACACTGAATGTGATGTCGATGTCTCGGGATGGAGTATCATTCAGTAACACTTTCGCTTTCGGTTAATCTTCGTTTTGTATTTGTAAGACAGCCTCGTACTTATGTTTTGGAATAGGAATTATTTGTTCGTCATTTGAAGTGAGCAAGCACAATCATTATTTCTGAAGGAATGAGATTTGAACGAGACCTTAAAATAAGTCTTTCGCTTTATACGTGAAGTGATTTTACGAATAACCGTTTTGTACTCAAACATCTTCTTTTATATATAGCGGAGATAATGTGACACCTCAGTGTAAAATGCTGTTCAGTGAAACCTGTTTAAACCGAACCTCTTCGGGACTTTACATTTTGTTCGGTGTAGGCTGATGTTCGGTGTTATCAGGTCTGCAATGCATGATCATGCATACAAATTGATATAGCGGTGTTCAAGAACATGTTTGGTTTATACAGGTTTTCGGTTTATGCAGGATTCGGTTTAGCCAGGTTTCACTGTATATGCATTCCAGTAGGATCTTAAATTGTTCGTTATTCGTCGTTTTATCATTGATAGTCTTTGCTCATTCTTAACAGAAACCAACAAGGAAAGTAAACTAACATGTCTCATCACTTGCTTACCTGTTTAAGTATTATTTCAGTTCTCTCCAATCAATATATTTGTTCTAAGTAATATAAGTTTGTCTGAGTGAGCGTTCAAATCAATTATAGTCAAATAACCGTATTTCTTTATAGTAGCGCGTACAATTTGTTTAGCAAGTTTGGTTTGAAAATTTGAAAATGTCTGTACCAAGTCAGGAGTTCAGTATTTTTGTGATTTTACTTTTTAATATTGTCTAACGATGATCTCTCAAACAAATAATGCAGGATTCATTCAGGGAAATGGTGCGTATGAATTTAACAGAAGATCACGTTTCTTTCTTTTTCTGTTCAATTAATTCCTGTAACACCTCGGCAAAAGAATAGACCAAGACTGTAGTTAGACGCTTCTTCTCCATGCACGTCGTTTGGTATCTTGTGGAGAGTTGTTCCATTGGCAAGGAAAGAACACATCAACACTTGATCTTTGATCCCCAAAACAAAAACAAAAACAACAAAAAAACTTGTACAAATATGGAAAGTTACAAAGCAGTTGAAAATTCATATGAAAATAGATCTTTATTCCTAAATAACAAAACATCAAACATAATAAAAGTAAATTCTTCTGCAAATATGAAAAAAATTGTAAATAAAATAACACCCATCACAGTGAGCCAAAAAAAGTGCATGTAAAACTGAAGTATATTTCCTTTTCAACAGCCTTTAAAAAGTCAATTGAAAGTACATGCTACCCGTTATTCAGTGATTAATATTTCAGATGCTTCTGTAAAAAACCTATGCTTTCAAATTTCTTTTGTGTATTTTTTTTTGTATGCCAATGAGGAAGGATAAGGAAATAATATGCCTTACAGATTGCAATCTATCCCACATCCGGAATCGTTAAATGTTTGATTGAATGTCACTTATCTACTTTATTCTAAACAATGTCGATGGTCAAATTTCAAGCTCAATATGTCCAATGAAAAAATAATTTGTCAATGAGATTCCGATTACACTTCACTTCATCAATTCAGTGCTATATCATGGCGTATGTTGAAAGTTGGAAAAAGCTGACATTTTTAAACAAATGCCTTTTCGTTTTAACATTTGCTGCAACATTATCGCTTGTTCTTGGAATGGCCACCCCTTTCTGGCTGACTGTCAGTATACCTGATGATTTTGCCGCTAAGGTTTATATCCAACCAAGCAAACTACAAATCGATTTGCTTGAAACAAATCATTACCTTGGGCTATGGCAATGGTGCTTCGGTGGTAATGGTTGTATTGATTTAGGATTAATATTTAAGTTTGGATCCGAGAAAGAGTACCAGTATCAATGGGAGAAAGATTCATACGAAAAAGTAAAGAAGATTATTGGTAAGGTTAACAGAATATTTGCATTTACTCTGTTTAAAGTTAAGAAATCAGAAATGGAAATTGCATGCAACTCACACACGGGTCCTATCAAAGATATGTTTGATGTAGATAATATTAATGATTCCATACAGGTAATATATGCACAGTTAATATGCGAATGTCTCCTATGAAAATAACACGAATCATTGCATGTTCTGTACATTTACAGTGTAATCAGATCTTTGTATATTGTCTAACTGCTCTACCTGTCTATATACACCCAATTTGGCTCTCAAAACTATATTCCGGTTGCAATTTAAATGATATTTAGTTATCTCGCTCTTTATTTGTTATAGTGTTAAATATTCATAATTTTTAGTACCACACCTGTTTCCCAGGTTTTGATTTTCTTGTCCCTTACACTGAACTTCATTTGTGGCCATATTTATACAAGTGTTGTATTTGCTATTGTCAACACTTGCGATCCCTCATACATTAACTTAAAAAAAAAACCTGCTTCGCTCAAATTACGAGGCAAATAGGAACCAAATTTTACAGCAATAATCTTAGAATCTTTTCAAAACCTGTGTCCGAGGATCCGATCCACCACATAACTTGATTGATATAGAAGAACGTAGAATTTTTGAATAGAATAAAAAAATGATCAAATATCTTTAAAAATTAAACTATAAGACACCTTCAAAAGCCAAATTCAGAACCTAATTGTTAAAAAAAACAGAATTAAATTGACAAACGTTATTTCTTTAACTTTTTTTTTTTTTTTTTTTTTTTAAATCTTTTAAATATATTTCTGATAATTCTACCTCCACTTTTTAAACAAATATGACAGTATTACCTTTATTCAAAAGTGAGAAACCTTGAATAATTACTTTTTAAAGTCAACATTACACTGGGTTCATATCAGCACCCTTTACCAATTTGTCTACTAGTATCAAACATAGCAAACAAGCGTTGTCAAAAACCAGTTACATGATCAAACAGAAAATTACATTTTTATTTTGTCATTTGTAGGTTACTGGATAGCAACACGAGTATTTGCTGCTATTGGATTTATAAGTGGTGTTTTGGTGACAATTATGTTGCTCTGGTTTATATGTAAAGGAACAGGAAACAATCATTGTCTAGGTCGAACTGTAATTGGATGCTTTGTAACTGGTATGTATTTTTAAAATTAACAAAATGTAAGAAACGTCACTATGCTGTGGTTGAAACGAACTTATTTCTTGATTTGAACTCTTCAATCATAAACTTAGAATACAATGTTTTTTTTCATAAGATACAACCATGTTATTTACAAATTGGTATTTGACCCAGTTTTTATAATCATAATTGATGCCTTCAATTGTTTTTAATATAGATAGGAGATCGATAAGTGTATAATTTCCGATGTTTATTTCGTTGGTTTCAATTGATACGTTTGCCATGAGAACTATTATTACGTTGTCCTTTATCAACTAAATTCTTGATATCAAAAGAATACGTTTTATGTATGTTCCCTTGTTCCATCATATAGTATTTAGATCTAGAGGATATATTGTCTGCAGTTGGTTAATCCAAGACAGTTCGATAACTTTTCGGAAATCTTCAAATTGTTTATGCAATTGTCCGTGTTGTTTATGGACCGTTTCGAGTGGTATGTATCTTATAAATGTAATATTGTGATTGACGTGTTACTTAAACGTTGGTAAATTATACTTTAAATTTCATTGATTTTCGGAAGTGGTATAAATATGCCTGTGTTCGTCTTAAAAAAATTCCGTCCTGTTTGTCTTACACATTGCATACCTCATTTTGGCTTTTTTAAGTAACCAAGTTTTGAGTTTTTCATGTGATGTGACAAGAAAAGGAAATGAAAAATTTCTCCCGTCCACTGATGACCGAACAGTATTATTATTAGAGATCAATCTATAGCAGGTTTGTCATTTTCTTACATTGTACCTCCATATTTGCATTTCTACACGTGCATTTTGTCTAATAACGTAATTGTAGTGGCAATATCACCTTGACACAATTACACAATTAAAAAGGGCTAAATTCAAAAGGGGAATTTTGATTGACGGCGAATTAATTTACATATTTGAAATGCGATGTTTTGAGCACGTGAATATCCTTGAAATCGTGTGTTTTATTTTCTATTTTCGTAATCATGAACCATCAAGGGTAATGAAAAAAAATAAATGAGGTAAAAAGTAATAACATTAAATTAGGATTACAATAATGGTATATTATTAATTTATAAAGCATTTGAAGAATTCTTATAAAAACTATATTGAACAACCCGACAGAATGCCTTTAAAAAAAACCCAGACAGTCAGCAAACACTGGTCCGAGAAAACAGTTAAACCGTAGTGCATGTATTTATGACAGAAAACGCAAATTAAAAAATAAATCGCACGTGCTCTATCAAACAAAATAAATGTATCAGATTATAGAGAGGTCTATATATAGGCTGTCACTCAAAATAATGACAATTTTAAGTAAAGGGTGTTGATAATACAGTTTGAAAGATTCAGATCTAAACATAGTAAACTGTCCCTTTTCAAACTTGACCAGATCACTACTTTATACCTACATGTAAAAAATACTTCAAATTGTTTATACATGTAATTTCACCTACACTTACTATTCCATGCATTACGTCCATTATCACTGAACTAGAAAACATATTTGTTTAGGGGCCAGCTGAAGGACACTTCCGGGTGCAGGAGTTTCTCGCTGCATTTGAAGACCCATTGGTGGCATTCGGCTGTTGTCTGCTATGTGGTCGGGTTGTTGTCACTTTGACACATTCCCCATTTCCATTCTCAATTTTATTAAATATTAAAATAAAATAAAATTGGATAATGTAAGAAAATAGTGTGAAGTTATACACTGTCCTCACTAAGGACTCTGTTTGTAGACAATTAAAATCTGTAGACGATAACTGTGTCCTCAGACCTAACAAAAAGTAAATACAGAATGATATACGATTTCCTAGTAAAACCATAGAAGGGGACAGGGATAAATAAAGGCAACAGTAGTATACCGCTGTTCAAAACTCGTAAATCTATGGCCAAAAAGCTAAATTGGGGTAACAAACTAAAACTGAGGTAAACGCATTAAATATAAGAGGAGAACAACGACACAACATTAAAATGTAACACACACAGAAACGGACTAAGCATTAGACAAAATCCGATGAGAATAACAAATATAACATCAAAACCAAATACATGAATTTGGGATAGAAAAGTACCGTGACACGTCTTTTAGTAATGCGAATTCACACTCAAATATAAGAGAAAACAAACGACACAACGGAAACACACCGTTAAAATGTTACACACACAGAAACTAACTATGATATAACAATGGCCATTTTCCTGACTTGGTACAGGACATTTTTAAAGACAAAAATGGGGGGTTGAACCTGGTTTTGTGGCATGCCAAACCTCGCACTTTAATGGCAATGTTAAACATAACATTGAAATGACAACATAATATTACAGGACTACAATACAAATAAATAGGAGAACGTATTAGACAAAGCAACACATGATTAATAGATAACAAAAGGCATCAGGTTAAAAATCCCTCAATACGCCAAAAACGCGCCTCGTCCACACAAGACTCACCAGTGACGCCCAGATATAAAAGATCGAAAGTGAAAAAAAGTACGAAGTTGTACAGCACTGAAGATCAAAAGTTGAAAAAAGTTGTGTCAAATAGTGCTATGTTTTTCTGCTTGGGATAAGAACATCCTCATTATTTAGAACAATTTATGCTATTGCAAACAGTAAATTTTATCAAATGAATATAAAAGATATACATAATGAAACTGAAGTATTAAATAATTACAGAAAACAAAACCCGAATACATAATACAAAGACCAACACAGAAAAATAGACACACCTGACTTAGTCCAGGTCTCAACGCAAAAAAATCATAAAAATGACGTCACATACGAAGTGGTGAAAAGGCACAAAAATGACGTTCAATCATGCAATTGAGATTCAATGACACAGCATGTAGATATTTGTTAAGATAATATAGTTTAAGGATATAATAATATTTTCAGGAGGATTTCTTGTGATATCTGTGGCTGTGTTTGGTTCTGGAATCTACAATAATTCAGATATGTTCCGCTTACACCGCTTTGATATCTATCATCATCTGAGTTTTTCTTTTGGGATGACGTGTATTGCAGCCATATTGTACACAATCATTGGAACTGTTCTCATATGTATGTTATATACGGGAGGCTATGAACGAAGAGGAAGGCACAGACGAGCAGCAACGAATGAAGATACACTTGGAAAGTTTTAATAAACGAAGAAATGAATAAATTTAAACAGGTTATCTATAATTCAAAAATATTTAGCAGATTGTCAAAACGATCCCTTTTTAGGGGAGAAAGATCGTATTGCAATTTTACAGGACCTCATTTATTTAATAAAAAAAAAACCGTTATCTATGTTTCAAAGTATTTTTTCAAATCCAAAAATTGGGACGAGCGAGCAATTGGAAAATTGTTATAAAAAAAACCAATTTGGAAATATTTCAGGCGAAGCTTGAAAAGTAAAGGCGAGCTATTATAATTTCAATATTTATCAAAATAAAATGGTATAAAACTTGATTTACCACATGTACAAAATGATGTACTTTCATATGAAGTGGTCTTTTTTCTCGTTCACCAAGAAATAATGTAATAATTATTTCAATTGCTTTAAATTTCACCTCTAGTTTCTTTTTTTATAGATTCAAGCTGTTTGTTAATGCGTGTACATTTTAGTGTTTTGTGTTATATGATGGTTAGCTGTGTCTCTGTCGTTTTGATGATCTCATTTTAGTTATTTGTCGGTTTGGCACTTTGCATATAAATAAGATGAGATATGAGTGACAACGCGACAATTCTCCATCAGAGTCATAATTAGGCTGCGAACAACCCCTAAAATGATGAGTAACCCCTCAATGTAATAACTCTTTTTTATGAGGTTACATGTACATTTCAAGTGATATACAGTATATTGTTTTGTAAAAACCACTTTTTAGTACAAAAGGGTACATATTTAAATTATTTGGAGACCCTATTCCAGAAGAAAAATACATCTATTTGGTATTATATGGTCAAAACATGTTCAAGAATTTTGTAATTTTCTTGGACTTTAATATATGATGTATATCTTCCTAATTATTAAAAATAAGTGGACCCCTTATCTAGAAAAGTGGTTCCAAATATGATGAATTTTTTCTCCTGTTAAGTTTAAAAATCTAAGATTTTTTTCGACAATAGTAAAATGACCCCTTGTCTGAGGGACAGTCCCTCATTTTAAGGAATATTCATTTAGAGGGTTGTTCCCAACCTGATAATGTATTTAAAGTTAATACAATTACAGGTCATTGTACGTCCTTCAACACAGGGTGTTGTCAAGACCAAACAGCAAGCTATAAATGACCCCGAAATAACTAGTGAAAAACAATTCAAACTAGAAAACCAACGATCTAATCTATATACAAACGGAGGAATACCTATGAACCACACCAACAAACGACAACTACTGAATGACAGGCTTCTGATTCAGGACAGGTGCATAGACATATAAAAAAGTAAGATTAAAAAAAAATCTGAACTCCGAGGAAAATTCAAAACGGAAAGTCCCTAATCCTATAACGGATTTGGATAGTTTTGTTCCGTTGGCAAATAATATTGCAGTTGAAGGTAACACTTCTCCTTCGGAAGTTCTGCGTACTTTATTCTAACAACAAAAATCAGCATGATTTTGCAGGGGAATGTAAGTAAGGGGGAAGGAAACCAATTGCGGTGTAATTTAAGGTCCCATTTAGTGGCTTTCTATTTTTAAGTATTTGTTTTGTATTCACAATCATTCTTGGTTGTCTATTTTTCAGTCATGGTATTTTCATCTTTTCTTATTAAGTTTCTCTAATTCAATTAGTAATTGTGTCTTGGTATTTTTAACTTCTTTTATCTATATTTTGCCTCATTTGTTTAGTAAGTTCGGTTAACTATAGTATAACGATGATCTTTCAAACAAATAACGCCGGATGCATTCAGGGAAATGTTGCGTAGAAATTACCTAGAGAACATGTTTCTGTCTTTTCTGTTCCATTATTTCCTTTAAAACCTCGACAAAAAAAAATAGATCAAAACTGTAGTTAGAAACTTTTTCTCCATGAATGACATGAAGGTTGTCAAAATGCATGAAGTTTAGTGATGTTCAATAAAAGAATGAAGAAACAATTTACTCCCTGTTCACTGTTTTAAGCATATGTTTCTGTTAATTTTGATTTGTTTACACTTTTCCAGGATATGAACGAATGTCTCTTGCTGTAGTCGTATTCCTGTTTTTTTTTACGTCGTCAATAGTTGAAACAGCTTCTGTCATCAATAAATTTGTGTCGAACTGTTTTTAATCCCATTTGGTTGATTCTATCACCAAATCAATTTGACACTGAGTCTTGTGGTGTTTTATATACGGTGATTTAAATACAGGTATCATTGAGGATGCAGTGATATAACATTATTATACAGATACGACTGATGATGCATTGAAGTGATATTATTCATGCGTGGTGTCATAGCATAGTCAATCATGCATGAACATGTTTTTCGAATTAAATTTAATTTTTGGATGGATGGATTTGGTAAAATATACCCACTATACCCACTCAACAAACTAATCCATAATTCAGTGTTTCCGTTTAGCATTGTTATATTAACAAGAGATGCTATGACAATTGTTAGTTTCTAATAGTTTTACATCACGGGGCTGTTTTCTTTCATGTAATAAAAAATTTTTTTCTTTTGTGTCTTTTTTGTTGTTAGAAAAAAGGTCTTTTGTATGCCTATGGAGTGGACAAGGAAATAATATAGTGTTATTAACTGGCTGTTTCTGTATTGGCACTGGTATAGATTCAAGGTTTGCTGTATTGGCCTCGAGACCCGTAGGGTCGAGGGCCAATACAGCTGACCGAGAATCTATACCAGTGCCAATACAGAAACAGCCAGTTCATAACACTTTTATTAAATGATTATAAGAGAATTAAAAACCGGAAGTGAACGTCCCGTATTAGCCAATGGGCCAATACAGCTTTTTTCCCGCTTTTTTTTCTGTATTTGCCCTGTTTTTTCCGTTTGAAAACATTAAGACATTACAAAACATTGCACATCATTTAACCTGTTTATTTTATGACTTTAATTTAAAAAATATTATACAAATGTTTTTATGCATAACGATACTTCAAGAGTAAAGTAATGGCGTAAGAAAATTGAAAACCGGAAGTGAACGTCCTGTATTAGCCCTAGGGCTAATACGACTTTTTTCCCGCTTTTTTCTGTATTGGCCCTGTTTTTTTCCGTATTGGCCCTGTTCGAAGAGCAATATTAACTCTTGATTTATATCGACAGTGGAACGTTTTTAGTATTGCACATGCTGATTTATCCGTATTAGGGCTTATTTGCTCATATCATTTAATAATAGGAAATACATATCGCAATCTATCGCATATCCGGAAACTCTTAATTGTACAAGTGAAATTCATTGATCTACTTCTTTCTAAACAATGCTGATGGACAAATTTCAAACTAAATGTCCAATGAATAGATAATATGTCAATAGGATTCCGAATACACTTCAGGTCTTGGTTTATTGCTAAATCATGGCGTATGTTGAAAGTTGGAAAAACTTACATTTTTAAACAAATGTCTGTTCGTTTTAACATTTACTGCAACATTACTTTAATTCTTGGATTCGCCACACCTTTCTGGCTGACTATCAGTGTATATGAAGATTCGCCACACCTTTCTGGCTGACTATCAGTGTATATGAAGATTCGCCACACCTTTCTGGCTGACTATCAGTGTATATGAAGATTCGCCACACCTTTCTGGCTGACTATCAGTGTATATGAAGATTCGCCACACCTTTCTGACTGACTATCAGTGTATATGAAGATTCGCCACACCTTTCTGGCTGACTATCAGTGTATATGAAGATTCGCCACACCTTTCTGGCTGACTATCAGTGTATATGAAGATTCGCCACACCTTTCTGACTGACTATCAGTGTATATGAAGATTCGCCACACCTTTCTGGCTGACTATCAGTGTATATGAAGATTTTGCCTCCAATGTATCCATTAAATCAAGCAAATTGGAAGTTGATTTGCTTGAAACAAATCATTACCTAGGACTCTGGCAATGGTGCATCGAGGATAAGGGTTGTATTGATTTAGGATTACTTGCTGAGTTAGGATCCGAGAAAATATACCAATATATCTGGGAGAGAGATTTATACGAAAAAGCTAATAAGATTAGTGGTAAGATTAACAGAAAATTAGCATTTATTTTGTTTAAATGTTAAGACATCAGAAATGGAAAATGCATTCAGCTTTCACTACGGCTCTATCTTATATACATGTATGTTTCATGTAGATAATATGATTCGCTTTAAATTACGAAGCAAAATAGGAACCAAATTTTTCAACAATCATTCTCGAAGAATCTCTTTTAAAACCTGTGTCCTAGGATCCGATCCACGACATTACTTGGTTAACATGGAGTAGATATAACTTTGGAGTAAAATACCAAAATTATCATATATCTTAAAAATTAAATTGTCAGGCGACTTCAAAAGCCAAAATAAGAACCAGTCTTAAAAACGTTCTCACGGCCGTAGAACAAATCGCAATCAAAGAAAATTTCGGGCCAATCATACCAATATTTCGGACCTAATTTCTATTTCAAAAAACAACGGCAGACATTATCTGTTAACAAAACTCTGTTCGTTACCGGTTAATAAGTTAAATAAAATTTGGAGGATTGCAACACAATTTCATATAGCAGTCCTAAGTATGAAATTGTTCAAATTATTATGGCATATTGTTATTCTAAATTATTTCCCAAAATTGATCGCCCTGAAGATCATAAAAACATTTTATTAAAATTAAGTATGTCAATAAAGGCTTTGATTTTGTAAATATTGCCGGTATATTTAACGACCATTCTGTTAAAAAACAAATTCCTGGATATTTTGACAATACTGAGCTACCTCTTATTTGTTATATTTACAAGAAATCTACCAGGAAATTTGTGTTTAATTATAGTCAATTGTGTAAAGATGTTAAAATCAGTAAAAATACACCTACTTCATGTAATTGCAGTAATTCCGAATATATTTATGGACCCATTTCCCATGTTATAACAGGAGATCTTAACATCGTTCAAGACCGAGAGTTAAAATCATTCCTCAGTAAAGGACCTAAATATCGTCCCCCGTCAATTATTAATTGGAATGAGTGTCGTAATATCATCCACGACTCACTCCATACTTACTGTATGAAATGGATAAAACGGGAAAAAGCTGACAAAAAATCTTTGGACTCTTTTTTTAATTCAGTAATGAAGATAGTTGATATACGTATTCAACATTTTAAAGAACATTTTACTATAAACAATAACCACAATAAACCTATTTCTCGTATCAAACATAAACTAAAAGAACTAGCCAAGGAATTTGTTTTTGTCCCGGCAGATAAAGCTGCTAATAATATTATTATTGTTTGACGTAAATTTTACATTGAGGTTCTGAAAAAGGAAATCACCAATTCACCAACATCCCAACTGACTCCATTTTCAGAAAACGAAATCTGTAACAAACATAAACTTTTAGCCACCGCTTTACAAGCAGAGCCAAATACAATGAAAGTCCCAACTATGTATTGGCTTCCGAAGCTACACAAAACCCCTTACAAATATAGATTTATTTCGTCTTCAAGCCATTGTTCAACTACTAAATTGTCTATTCTTCTTACCAGCACACTTGGTACAATTAAAAACCTGATAATAAATTGTTCAAATAAGGCCTTCGAAAATAGTGGAATAAATTACTTTTGGAGTGTCAAGAACTCGTTGGAAGTACTTGATAAATTGCATGCTTATATTGGTGATTTTGAATCTGTTCAAAGTTTTGATTTTTCTACCCTGTATACCACATTGCCTCACATTCTCATTAAGAAAAAATTCACACACCTTATTAAATGGGCATTCAAAAAATCAGAATGTGAATATATATGTTCAAACTCTTTTAGGTCATTTTTTAGTAGCAATAAACAAAAAAACTATGTTAATTGGACATGCTTTGATACTATATATGCACTTGAATATTTACTAGATAACATTTTTGTTCGCTTTGGGGATTCCGTATATCGTCAGATTATCGGAATTCCAATGGGGAATAACTGTGCACCACTTATTGCGGACATGTTTTTATATTGTTATGAGTTACAATTTATGACAAAAATAAGCAAAGACCCATCGAAACAACATCTGATAAACAAATTTAATAATACTTTTAGATATTTGGATGATATTTTGGCTCTCAATAATGACGACTTCAGTATGTATATTAATGAAATTTATCCTGTTGAACTTACTTTAAATAAAGCTAATACTAACAATGACCACTGCCCTTTTCTCGATCTTGATATCTATATCACTAATGGAAAGCTGAATACTAAAATTTATGATAAAAGGGATGATTTTTCATTTCCTATCGTTAATTATCCGTTTTTAGATGGTGACGTTCCCTTGTCACCATCTTAGGGTGTTTATATATCTCACCTTGTACGATTCGCTCGTATATGTAACAATGTTTTAGATTTTAACGAGAGAAATTTATGTATTACTGAAAAATTATTACACCAGGGTTTTCGATATCACAAACTAGTCAAAACATTTACTAAATTTTATCATCGGTATAAAGACATCATTCGTAAATATAGCTCAACATGCAGACTTCTAATACGTTCAGGTATTTCACATCCAATTTTTTATGGTAATATTCTTTATAAAGCACAAAGATGTCAGTATTCACCTCAGAAACTTACAAAACCTTTGAATAGACTTATTAAGAAGGGATATAATTACGATACTGTTGTCAAGTCATTAAAGATTGCATATTTTGGCGTTAATATTGAGTCACTGATAAGGTCTTTGCATCGGAACTAAACACATTTATTCTAAAAACAGTTGTTGGCATGACACGGATTATGTTCTTCTCATATATGTTATGATGGTATGATACTAAACCCCTAACGGGAAGGATTGTGCCTGATGTTCATATGATGAGATCATAATCTTTCAGTCAGTTTAATTGAAGTCTGGAGCTGGCATGTCAGTTAACTGCTAGTAGTCTGTTGTTATTTATGTATTATTGTCATTTTGTTTATTTTCTTTGGTTACATCTTCTGACATCAGACTCGGATTTCTCTTGAACTGAATTTTAATGTGCGTATTGTTATGCGTTTACTTTACTACATTGGTTAGAGGTATAGGGGGAGGGTTGAGATCTCACAAACATGTTTAACCCCGCCGCATTTTTGCGCCTGTCCCAAGTCAGGAGCCTCTGGCCTTTGTTAGTCTTGTATTATTTTAATTTTAGTTTCTTGTGTACAATTTGGAAATTAGTATGGCGTTCATTATCACTGGGCTAGTATATATTCGTTTAGGGGCCAGCTGAAGGACGCCTCCGGGTGCGGGAATTTCTCGCTACATTGAAGACCTGTTGGTGACCCTCTGCTGTTGTTTTTTATTTGGTCGGGTTGTTGTCTCTTTGACACATTCCCCATTTCCATTCCCAATTTTATTTATTGTTAAAAACATAAATTAAATTAATTTTTCCCTTTAAAAATGTTAATTTTCCTTTTTTTTTCTAGGAGGAATTCTTTGAACTACATTTCCAATAAGTGTTTATTTAAACAAATCGTACAGTATTACCTATATTTAAAAACGAAAACAGAACCTCCATGATTTACTTTTTACAGTTAACATTACAATGCCACATGTTTGCTCAGAACCCTCTACAAATTTATCTATTTCAATTGTATACAAGCGATATATCTCTGTATCAAAAGCCAGGTACACGATCAAACAGGATATTACATGTTTATTTTGTCATTTGCAGGTTACTGGATAGCAACACGAGTATTTGCAGCTGGAGGGTTTATTAGTGGTGTTTCGATGACAATTATGCTGCTCTGGTTTATATCTAGAGGAACAGGAAACAGTCATCGTCAATGTCGAACTGTAATTGGATGCTTTGTAACAGGTATTTATTTTAAATATTAAGATGTACCAAAATGTAAGATACGGTACTATGCTGTGGATGCAGCGTACTTATGTTTTTGTTGTTGATCTAAACTCTAAATTCTTAAACCTGGTGCATAAATTATAATTTTCTAAGATACAACCATGTCATATATTGCATTACATTGCATTACAACATAATGATTAAAAAACGGCAGTACATTAGGTAAGTATGTGGTCCATGAAATAAGAAGATGTAGTATGATTACCAATGAGACAACTCTTCACAAGAGACCAAATGACACAGAAATTAACAACTAGAGGTCAGCGTATAGCTTTCAGCAACGAGTAATAACTCAAACTCTTTATTCAAACAAATAGACTAATCCTTGTAAATCAGAAAAAGATCTTGATGAGGTCCTTACTAGTTTTATTTGATTTGACAACCGGATATCTACATATATATTTGTATTTATGGCTACTAGCATACACCATTGTTTTTTTTTCTTATCCCCCACGCGAAAATCACAACGGAATTTCTATAGGTACTATATCTCACCATCACAAGCAGCAGTGCATGTTAATTGTGATTTGGACAGAAAATTTACAAATAAAGTTACAAAATGAATGGTCTGGCAAAGGGAATGTTTATTTTAACACTTTTTGGTTATTTGTCTTTAGACCATGCAATTGAGATTCAATGACACAGAATGTGGTCATTTGTTATGATGAAATAATAATATTTTCAGGAGCTTTTCTTGTGATATCGGTGGCTGTGTTTAGTTCTGGAATCAACAATAATTCAGAAAAACTCCGAAAAAATCCCGTTATCTATGTTTTCAAAGTATAGCTTATAAAAATGTACATAGTGTTTACCAATAATCATATATTCTATGTGGAATAATTTAATTGAAACCTTCAATCTAATTCATGTCACATTTTGACCTTTGATAGAACTCAGGTTTAATCCACCATGTTCTACATTTGAAAATGCCTGTACCAAGTCAGGAATATAACAGTTGTTGTCCATTTGTTTTTGATGCGTTTTGTCATTTGACTTTGCCATGTGATTATGGACTTTCCGATTAGATTTTCCTCTGAGTTCAGTATTTTTGTGATTTTACTTTTTTTTAGTCAAAATTAGTGTAACAATACAAATGATAATGGGTTACCTTATAAACATATGTTAAAGGGGTGCCCCTTGATAGTAAAAACATATACAAACTAGCACAACACTACACATGGTGATGGTTTTTCATTTTATAGTAAACCTTGTTATAACTATTGAAACCTTTCATATGTTAAAAGGTTTGTTATCAGAAAAATATACTTTTTCTAAAACTAAACTATTATTACCTTAGATTTGGGAATTAGTTTGTCCTAAGATTGGAAATCTTTGTGTTATCCAACATATGTTTATGGGCTTGTTCTGAGATAGTTAACCTTATAAAAATAAGGTTTCATCCACATAATATCTCTTTGTACATAGTCAGGAATATGACTGTCGTTGTCCATTTGTTTGCTGTGTTTGAGCTTTTAAATTTGCCATTTTCTTAATTTTTCTTTTGAAAGTAAACCTTTTCAAAATTGATATAGCCTTTCTCATGTTAATTATAGATAGTAAATCTTGTCAGGACTTTTATAAGCTTGCATATTTAAATGGGATCATCATTAGTTAGTATTATAAATCAGGGAATTTTTTTTATCAAACCATATTTATCTGATTCTTTCTTTATGACTCGTTAAAGATTTTCCATTCGACTTCTCAAATATGTGAGTTGTGCTCATATTGATGCTGAACTGGACCTGGATAGAAATAGCGACGTCTCAAAACGGAGAAATGTGGCAGATATTTCATTCAAATATACAATACTATTTTCACTCAACGCTCTTCAACATCGTACTTTATTTGACTTTTAAATTTTTTTTTATTCGAGTGTCATTGATGAGTCTTTTATAGACGAAATGTACGTCTGGCGTACTGACTCTTGTCGTAGCTTCTATGCCAAGTTTATTAGAAATGTTTATAACCCTACATACCTTAATGGGTGTGTCCTTATAGTAAGTAAATTTTGTGAAAATTAGTGTAAAAGAGGGACGAAAGATACCAGAGAGACAGTCAAACTCATAAATCGAAGCTGACATATTTTAATTAGCATTGTCAAATAAACTCATCAAAGATACCAGAATTGAAATTGTATATGTGCGGCAGACGCGCATTTTGTCTACAAAAGACTCATAAAAAATTAATCAAAAAAGTTAAAAATGCCAAATAAAGTACGCAGTTGAAGAGCATTTGAGGGCTAAAATTCCTAAAAGTTAAGCCAAGTACATCTAACGTAATCTGTTTCTGAGTTAGAAAAGCCTTATGCTGTCTGAAAAGTTAAATCACAAAAATACTGAACTCCGAGGAAAATTCAAAACGGAAACTCCCCAATCAAATGGCAAAATCAAAAGCACAAACACATCAAACGAATGGACAACATATTCTTACTCGTTTATGATAGCGAAGTGAAAGTTACTTTCATTTGCGATTACTTAATTTAACTTATCATATTTTTAATATTGCAATATATGATAGGATTGTGAATTAATCTGTCAATACATTTTGTACCAGTTTACATACGAATGGATCTATTAGTCAGTTGAAGTTTTACTAAGAACTACACAGCTACTTTTGCATAGGTACTATTTATGTACCAAAAATCTGTAGTACTGGAATCTACTTTTAATATTCAGCACTATTTTGTTACTTAAGAATTATTGTAATATTTAGGTACCTGTATTTTATAGAACTTGATTCGTACTTGAAATTTAAGGACTACAGATTTGTGGTTGCACGGTTACATTTTCCGCAATTTGAAAGTTTCAAATCTCATAAAGTTATGATGTTCAAATATGGAATACTGCGATCATTGTTGGTATTAATTAGTTTTGTACCAATATTTTAAGTACAAATCAAGTACTGGAAAATACAAGTACCTAAATATTACAATAATTCAAGAGTAAAGAAAGAGTATTGAATATTACAAGTAAATTTCCAGTACTACAGACTTTAAGTACAGCAATAGTACCTGTGCAAAAGTAGCTGTGTACGTCGTTAGAAAACTACTTCCTAAAATAAAAATGCTCAAGATTTGCTTTGCGATTTTAAATAATAGAAATGTTTCCTCCCTCTTATACCTATTTCCGATACCATTGATACCCAGTGTTTATTATTACCAACTGAAGAATATTTTATGTAATAACCTGAAAATCATTCTTTCTATCATCAGAGAAAAAGGATGAAACGTGGTGTAATGACGATTCAATAAACGTATTTACACATGGTATTTAGCTGAATTTTGCCTCCGAATGACCTCAGATCTACTCCGAATAACCTCCTGACATCAAACAACAATAACTTTTTAATTGTGACGTCAATGTTTTAAAATTATGATGGCAAAGTTTACTGGAACCTGTGTGAATGTACGTAATGGCGGACACATTTGCATACAAGTGTAAATACGTCTTTTAATATCCTACAAGTGCGATGCGATTTTAGGTCCGATTTAGTCGCTTCCTATTTATCATCAGTCTTATTTTGTTAGTTCACAATTATTCATGTTTTGCCTTTTTTCCAGTCATGGTGTATTTAGCTTTTTTTATTGACATTTTCTAATTACATCTGGATATATTTAATTTCTTTTACCTACATTTGAAAAAAAAAATATAATTTATACATTTGTAACTGATATTAGGAATATTGTCGACACATAATTAAGTCATTTTGAATCTAATGAAAAAGGCATATCGTTTACACGAAATAACATTTTGTCACTGTTCTTGTCTAGACAGGCACTGTAATGAACACAATCCATTCTTACACGAAACAGACATATACACAACACAAATTACAACATATCTATCTTTTAACAGCATTGATAATTTCAAATCAATTGCTGTATCCACAAAATGAAACTTCGCCTACTAGATCCTGATTGCTCGACAAATGGGATCTTTGCTTATCTTAACATTTGGTATTATTATACTTCACATTAAAATGTCATATGTTGATTGGCTTATACGAGGTAGCTTATTTACTCTATCCCATGGCTCAGCGGAAGAATATGTTTGATGTCATCTCTCGTGTAGACCAGTCAAAATTGACAATTTAAAGATAAATGAACTAAAGGAGTAGGTTCAGTAAGACCCCTTTTTGGCCCCAAAATATAGCAGTTTTACAAAATTGTGAAAATGTAATGTTAACGTTTTTTATTGGAAGGTAGAATGTTTCTGCTACATAAATATGTTTTTTTTTTGACAATACAATGCACATATCTTGGGTTCTAGCATCATTAAGTCATGCTAAATTACTGAAATCTTCAAAATTTTAGCATTATAGTTAAATTTAAGACGGTTTCCGTCTTAAATGAAAGTGGCCGCATTCGTGTTCATTCATAATATTGAAATGTTAGTTGTATTTGATGATAATACATAATATATAAAGGTTGATGATGAACAGGGATGCGGCCACTGACAATTTTGACAAAAACCATCTGAAAAGTGACGTTTTTTGGCATATTTGATAGATTTTTCATATTGTAGCTTCAATCGGAGCGTTTTTAATGACTAAATCAGTTAAAATCTATCACATTAACTAATCGAATCAATTGAAATAGACACTTAAGTGTTTAAAAAGTGTCTAAATTCTTGCGTTAAATGAACTTGAAAATTGAGGCCAAATTCGGTCCTTACCGGACCTACTCCTTTACATCAAAAGTTTTAAAGAAAATGCTCGAATTCTATGTTTTGGCCTCAGATCTTTATCCTAGAATGTAAGTATAAAAGACGCATCTTGCTTAAATTTTAAGGTTTTTCTAAAGACGGTTACTTTGTTACATTGTTTGTACACGACTTCATAGTAAACTAATATGAATCTTAAACTAAAAAGACAATAATGGCTGAACATTCAGAATGATAAATTAGATAACACATAGCTAAAAGGGTATTACAGAAGATTGTTACCCCTCGAATAAACATTATCAACCTGGGCTTTTCTTTGGTTGACAACGTTTTCTTATGTTCCTGTTTATTGATAGACACCATTTAATAAGTTTTGAAAAGAAAGCTATTGAGGATGTCAACACAAAATCAATCGAAATACAAAGCGATTGAACTGGAATAATGTCAAAACATAAAACATTGTTTAAACAACAATACGACATAATTCTAACAATACACACCAAGTACATGCAACAACTTAAATGCATGACTTTTGAGGAGAAGGTTTATGACGGTAACCGTAGGTTTCATAACCTCAGTTGTCAGTCCTCTTTAACTGACATGACATATCCCACATTTTTCTTAAATGTCCAGTTTATAAATTGAAATAATGATTATAAACTCCATCAGGCAAATTTGACCTGAAGATTAAACTAGTAAGGTATATGACGAAAAGCAGAACAGAAAGTAATCCGTAGCAACCCAGGGGTGTCAGATAGACTTGATAAAACATCAATGCATCAATGTTTTACTTCAACCCGAAAGAGTTCAAGTTTTCAGATCCTGCAGTCCCTTCTTAATTTTTGTGAAAGTAGAGATGTTGCTAGATGACAAATATTTGTTCTATAGCATGTTTGCATACACACTATTGAATGACCAGAGTGATGAATTAAATGGAAAATGGAAATTGGGAATGTTACAATGTCATTAGTATCATTACTGATGCATAAAAGAGGGACGAAAGATACCAAAGGGACAGTCAAACTCATAAATCTAAAACAAACTGACAACTCCATGGCTAAAAATGAAAAAGACAAATAGAAAAACAATAGTACACACGACACAACATAGAAAACTAAAGAATAAACAACACGAACCCCACCAAAAACTAGGGGTGATCTCAGGTGCTCCGGAAGGGTAAGCAGATCCTGCTCCACATGTGGCACCCGTCGTGTTGCTTATGTGATTACAAATCCGGTAAATAGTCTAATTCGGTAGGTCATATTCATGAAAGGGAAGGGGATTGTAGTTACGACGTCATAATCTATCATCACACATTTATTTGTTTACAGTTACCATCGTGTAGTCGACTTAATCCATACGCAGTATCAACCATTTTACAATTAACACAATTCATTACATGAATAACTTGTTTATTGATATCTGGTTTCGTTACTTTGTGTGTTTACGTTTGTTTTTATTGCACTTCGGTGTTCCTGTTGTTCCTTTCTTTTCCTCATATGGTTGATGTGTTTTCCTCGGTGTTGGTTTTTAACTTGGATGTTGTTTTCTTTCATTCGATATACTACTTATCAAAACCGGTTTACTATTATTGCCTTGATTTATAACAGATCTCAGTTCTAATAATATTAAGAACTGCAGTTCAGAGTAATAAATATTACAATATCGTATGAATGACTAAGACCTTTAGTATGATTGTCTTTCAGGTGAGTACTCTAGTGGTTTTGTCGTTTTTTTCTATTTTAGGGGGGTCTCATATCTTGTCCACCCTATGCAATTATCAATTTCATTTATTAATCTGAGGAACGACTGTGTGAATATTTTTGATGATAGTCGGAATTTTGCTCATGTGTGTCCAAATAAGGCGGTTAAAAACCTCCCTGTCAATACATAGGCAATAAAGAACCCAATCACTGTTTATTTGAAATGGAAGGTGATGGTTAAAAAAGCAAATACGAAAAACAGTAATCCCAAAAGAAAAACTAATGTTTAGAATTACGCATCGCATCATAAGCCGAAGGAAATCAGGGGATCGAAAGGAATTATTTTATATCTGTTGTGTTACATGTGTCAAACTTCCCCGACCTTCATGCCGGATGGCCTCTATTACAGGAACTTACTGTTTTATTTATAGTTCATTTGTCTCCTCCTGAACATGCAAATATAATCTGTGATTTTCTTGACCATGTTTTTAAAATATTCCGAGAATTTACCTAAATTTCTGTATTCAGAAGAATCCTTTATTTCGGTTATTACATAGGAAAAGCAACCGTCCATCGAAAATTCTGGAATATCGTTTCCCTGGGAATACATTTCATTCAGTATACCAGATATTCAAAAAGTGCAAAACGTTGTTCGAAAATGTTTGCTCCTCTTGTTTTATGTATTTCTGTCAGATATTTGGTATCCTCTGGTTTTTATCCATTTAGTGCTAATAAATGTTTTGCCCGCTAACCCTGAGTTTTCCTTTTTCATAATTTTATTACATATAGCCATATTTAAAATTAGCCATATTTGAAATTCTTAGGAAAAAAGATAAGAAGTTAGCAACATCCTTTAACTCTACTTTCCACTATATATATGATGTTCTCTCACTTAATAATTAAAAATTTGGTGACTATGTTGAACGCATCTATCCCATCGAACTAGAGATAAAGGATACAACAGATACAGTTAAGTCGGCCTCATATCTTGACTTACATCT
Source organism: Mytilus edulis (assembly GCF_963676685.1). NCBI lineage: Eukaryota > Metazoa > Mollusca > Bivalvia > Mytilida > Mytilidae > Mytilus > Mytilus edulis. Next base: position 3,831,931 of record NC_092345.1, read on the forward strand.
AGAAATTGACAAAGAGGGTCGGTTGAAAACAAAACTTTACGACAAAAGAGATGATTCCAGCTTGCCAATTGTGAACTTTCCATTTCAAAGTAGCAAAACTCCAGCAGCACCTGCATACGGGGTATATACCTCCCGATTGATACGATATTCCCGTGCTTGTATTTCCTTTCATGATTGTCTTGATAGAGGGTTGCTGCTACTAAACCAAGAGTTCCAAATGGTGAAGTTAAATCATCCCTTCGTAAATTTTACAGACGCCATAACGAGTTGGTTGACCGTTATGAAATAACCGTTTCACAAATGATATCGGATATTTTCCTTACGTCGTAACTACAACCCCCTTCCCTTTCATGAATGTGACTTACGGAATTAGACTATTTACCGGATTTGTTATAACATGAGCAACACGACGGGTGCCACATGTGAAGCAGAATCTGCTTCCCCTAATTTTTGGTGAGGAACGTGTTGCTTATTCTTTAGTTTTTTATCTTGTGTCATGTGCACTATTGTTTGTCTGTTTGTTTTTTTTTTAACATTTTTAGCCATGACGTTGTCAGTTTATTTTCGATTTATGAGGTTGACTGTCCCTCTGGTATCTTTCGTCCCTCTTTTATAAATTCCTTGTTATCGTTTTAATAGTTTTTGTAAGAATGAATGTGCCAAGGTTAAATGAATGAAAATTCTAAAGAGAATCATTTTCCCCCAACTTTTCAATGATTTATATCTCGAAAACAAAGTCACGAACCTTTATTTTTCTGCCTTTTTTTAGGTCCATTATATACATACTACACTTGTTTAACAAGCTTCCTTAATATCAACATAGGAGTGAAAACAAGTGTCCAGCAAAAAATATTGGAAGGAGAATGCAAATATTTAGGTTATTTTATGTAAAAATGAATACAAGATGGGGATATCAAATCGCTAGAACAGAAAACACACTTTCGAATGTCGATTTTGAAGAATAAACAGAAAATCTTTTTTAGAATTATTGTCCTTATTGTTGAGGCAAAATAAAGCAATGAGATTATGATATAACACACTATAAGAGTTATTCAACAATACAGATTTAGAATTCATGTATTCCAAAAAATCCTTCAAAACCCACAATAACAAACTAGTTCTATAATAAAATTGTAAATAACAACCACTCCCAGGCTAATATTGTATTCTATAGGTATTAACTTAGATTCTATTACTGAATGTTTCTACACTCCCGTTGATGCAGACATTGACAGGAACTACTAATCAGATTTAATTTCTTTCTTTATAGGGTCTTTTATGTCGATCTTGATTAAGCTATCCCCTTAACAGTCATTATATTTTACTGATACAAATTACATATCACTAAATGAAAACAAAAAAATACGTCTATTATTTATCATACACTACAAATTCTTAGAACTGTACTGTATCGGTTACTTTTACATAACATATTATTGATATTGATATCCATAAATGTAACTAGGTCATATTGCTTTTCACGTGGTTCGATATTTTTGTTCATCATTGCCCTTTATGAAGATAAATCCAGAAAAGTGCTTCGAAACAATTTTATAAGGTGTGACCGTTATCATTTTCAATTAACGTTCAAAACAATTATATTTTTTATTTAATACTTTTCGTTTCTGATTTCATTTTTTGGATTTGAATTTTGTTTTATTTTTCGAATTCCAAATGAAGTCGAGCCTCGATCACCAATCAAAATTAAAAAAAAAATATATACATTACTCCGGGGAAAATTGAAAACGGAAAGTCCGTAATCAAATGGCAAACAAAAGCTTAAACATATCAAACGAATTGATGACAACTGTAATATTCCTGACATGGTACAGGATCTTTTTATGTAGAAAATGGTGTATTAAACCTCTTAGTTGAACAAGAGTCGCATAAAATTTCATTATATTGACAGCAATGTGTAAACAAAACAAACAGATTAATGGGAATAATACCAATTTTAAATTAGAGTTCAAATCCCTTTATCAAATTAAATGGGGAGTCTCTCAATAAATGTCGAAACAGGGAAATATATATGATGAAGAGACACTATATGTTGAAATGCATCCGGTGTCGTTGAATCAATACTTTGTTACAGAACCAGAACCTTTTGGCCTTTTATTTTTTTTATTCGAGCGTCTCTGATGAGTCTTTTATAGACAAAAAGCGTATCTTGCGTAAATACAAAATTTCATTCCTGGTATCTATGATGAGTGTATTTTGAAAGAAAAAATATTTCTTGATACAAATAGCGAATATAAAACTTATGAAAGTAATCAAGATGATAATTACAAACCTTGTAGGAGATAACAGTCACGATGTTATGTGGTCTGCCTTTTATGTCTCTTTAATTTGTATTAGTTATCAATGGTTGAGAGGTGCACTCGATTATGTTATAATGTTATATTATATATTACTAGTATAACATTCACTGTCATATAAAAGAATAAAAAGTATTATTATACTACTTTTTCTGGTAATACACTGCACTTTTTTCAGCCTCCTGCTACAGTTTGCATCCTTGGCAACTGAGGAATTGTCAACAGGATTTTTTTTTTGGAAAAAACAAGTATCTGTCCGATGACTGAAACAATAATAAAAAAGAAGACGTAGAAGATTCCAAATTGATAATACATCTTATAAGTCGAAGCCAAATTTACAATGCGAGTCCACAATTGTTTAAATCACAAATCATACAAAGTGAACGGAAAATAAATGAAAATAAATGAAATTTTATCTTTCTTTGAATAACAGCACTAACAGCAATATTTAAATTATTTTGTGTCTGACGTGTTATAAAATTATACGCGATGTTATCAATTCATTATAAGAGCAAAATTGATGTCTTGATGATGTTATTAATAGCTTTTTTGTCTGGACATAAATAGGAATCAAAAAATATTCTTGAATAGTTATTTTTTTCACAAGAGTTGCTTTTCTTGTGTCTTTGACATTAAAAATGAGAAACAATCAAAGCCAGAAAACCAACGGCATAATTTACATTATATAACCTAGAAAGAAAAACACGTATATCCATTATGTGGTCATTTTTATAAATTTCCTGAATATAAAACCTAAATATTTGTAGAACCTAAGGATTTTCTTATCCCAGGAATAGATTACCTTAGCCGTATTTGGCACAACTTTTTGGAATTTTGGATCCTCAATGCTCTTCAACTTCGTACTTGTTTGGCTTTATAAATATTTTGATATGAGCGTCACTGCTGAGTCTTATGTAGACGAAACGCGCGTCTGGCGTATTAAATTATAATCCTGGTACCTTTGATAACTATTTACACCACTGGGTCGATGCCACTGCTGGTGGACGTTTCGTCCCCGAGGATATCACCAGCCTAGTAGTCAGCACTTCGGTGTTGACATGAATATCAATTATGTGGTCATTTTTATAAATTACCTGAATATAAAACTTAAATATTTGTAAAACCTAAGGATTTTCTTATCCCAGGAATAGATTACCTTAGCCGTATTTGGCATAACTTTTTGGAATTTTGGATCCTCAATGCTCTTCAACTTCGTACTTGTTTGGCTTTATAAATATTTTGATATGAGCGTCACTGATGAGTCTTATGTAGACGAAACGCACGTCTGGCGTATTAAATTATAATCCTGGTACCTTTGATAACTATAATAGCTATCAAAAGGTACCAGGTTTATAATGCAATTCTGCAGACGCACAGGACTAACCAGTGACGCTCAGATTAAAAAAGGTCGAAAGCCAAAACAAGTACAAAGTTGAAGAGCATTGAGGACCAAAAGTTTCAAAAAAGAAATGCCTAATACGGCTAAGGTTTTCTGCCTGGGATAAGAACATCCTTATTATTTAGAATAATTCATAATAAGAATGAAAATTACAATACTAATTGATATAAAATTGCGATTGTAATTAGATATTATCTAGCTATGTCGGTTTTTTTTCTAAATCAAACTGTAAACCAAATGCATCGTATAAAATCTAATAAATGAAATGGGTGATTAATTATCTTAACCATAACACACGAATACAACAGGAAAAATATGATTTACAACTACAAACGATAAGACATTTCACAAAATTCGATGAGAATAAAAAATATAACATCAGAACTAAATACATGAATTTTGGATAGAAAGTACCGTGGCACGTCTTATAGAAATGCCAATTCACATTCAGCAAAACAGCCACAATGGATTTATGTACGTAAAATTACAAGTATATGTGTCAAATCAAAACAGGAAAACGCTTCTTTAATCTGTCATCTTTGATTAGATTTGTTTAGCCTTTTGTTTATCGTTAGAATATGGCATCGTTCAACAAATACCTCATTTTAAGTAGTATCTTAGAGTATCGAGCGATAATTTGATAGTTAGATAAAAAAATAAATAATAGAAAAATGAACAGTAAAGACAATTATTGCTTTTGAAAACTAGAATCATTATTGAATATGAAATAACGAATAGTACATGTAAACACCAATGTTTGTTGTAACTATTGGAATTCAAATATAAATCATTTACATGATTTGGGTTTCTTTAGCTAAAATTGTAGAGCCGCTGAAACGTGTTTGTAAGTACATTTAAAAGAATATTACATAGAAAACTAATATTTAAATGGAACCCAAATAGAAGCAGTGAGATCACAATATTTGAATGATGACAGTGTTTATATCAAAATACACCTAATACAAAATGTAATGGCGTCTCGGCATACTTTACTTTTTTAAATTCTTTATCCTACAATATCAAGATTGATTTGATTTCCTTCTCCTTTAGAATATTTGTACAGTTATCATTCTTAAAAAAGTGGTTCAGTCAGGAAAGTAATATGCCACTATGCCGGAGGATTGTACATTTCTTTTAATTTTGATTAACTAGACATGTCTACAGTATGCTAAATAAGTTAATATCAAATCGAATCGAAGTTGAGAAGTCTTATAGTGCTAATTAACAAAGCACTTTAGGACAAGCCATGCTCTCCTGAAATTAATTGAATTTGTTTTCAATCGTTTAATTTCGTTTGAATGGACTATTTTTTTTTCTGAAAAGTTATGAAGCGAAAAGGTATATATGTTAAGTTTAACTATGTAAAAATAACTTTGAATGTCATTTTAAAGACAAATTATGCTACGAAATCCCGTACAAACTATTGATTTTTCAAAATAGGTTTTATGACTCACAAAGATCAGAAAAAGTAGTACTATTGAAATTATGTTTTGATTTTTATTTATGGTTATCTGTCTCAGAAAATCAAAGGCCGGATCAACCTTTTTATTTGAATTGAGGACATAGATCTATAGCAAAAGCACTAAAAACATTAATGATATTCGAAACAAAGGTTTATCACCATAAAACATTGTGGTAAGATGATATAAATTACATTGATTTTTCAGAGGAATTACAAATCCTAAACTTTATAACTTCACTTTGTTTAATTTATCCTGGCACCTTTTTTCGACTCAATAACGACGGATCACTTACAGACATATGTTATTTTAATGAAATTCTAGAATACAGAAAATAAATTCGATCATTGAATAGAATAAGTTCTAGAATGATGAAAAAAAAACCCGAAAGTGCACATACAAGAAACTCATCATAGACACCAGGGATTCAAATATTGTTTGCTAGACAACGTGAGTATCGTCTAGAAGTTTCATCGCTCATATGTGACCGCTCGAATAAAAAAAGAGTAAAAAAAGGCAAAATAAAGTACGAAGTTGATGAGCTATGAGGACCCATAAATCCGAAAGGTTTTACCTAATACAGTTACGGTAATTTACTCCTGTGCCCGGGCTGTGGTTATAATTACTACTTGATTTAAAAGAAATCTTGATTTGAACGAATCTTGATATAATCATACATAATTTAAACCAAGACCATGTAAGATATCACGGATATTAGGAACCAAGTTAACATAACCATACCATCGTCATACAAGAGTTTATACACATTATTGTGGATAAGTGAAATAAGATATACTGAACGTGTTTTGAAAAAGCAGTATATACTTCACTCCCTATTTCGAAGAAATCCTCTAGAAAATCTTAACTCAACAGGTTTGTTTCAGAATAAAATTTAAAAAAATTGAATTTCTTTCCACGGAAAATTTTCAGGTCAAGAATATAGCAGCTATTATCAAATAGTTCGTTCCAATATATGTTGGCGTTTGTTTTTTTTCCACTTTAGTTTTCCTGTTGTCCTTTTGTTTTCCTCTTTTAGTTGATGTGTTCCCTCGGTTTTAGTTTGTAACCCGGATTTGTTTTCTCCCAATCGATTTATTGCCTTTATTCATAAATACGTCTTCTTTCAATTAAAACAGAACCGTTGCCTATATAAAGACAAAAAACCGGCTTCTATAAATTAAACCGGGTCTTTCCACTTTGATATTTCCCATACGTTTGGTTCTGTTCATAGGTATAAAAATACTGAAATGCAAAAGTTTACTTATTTGAAATAAACATGCACATTTTCGTACATTTCTTTTAGTGCAAGATGTGCATTTAATGAAAAATTAGACATTCCAGGTAAAGATAACTCTCTTCATCATTCTGCCGTGCATTTTTATTCCCCTCTTATAAATCATGAAAGGTTGTAGCAAATATTATATATCACAATCAAAAATAGAAATATGTGAACAGATATTGTATCTTATACACATAACAAATAAGTTAGCATAAATGCAACTTCTATCAGTCTATAACTGGTCCGACCTCGTACTGAATATTAGATACAAATGAGCCAAGAGTTCAGACACTATGCACTTGGTATTGTAATAAGATTAATGTTGCAAAGTTTATTGTTTCTTCTGTTTCTCAGTTTTGTATCTGTGTCAGGTGTAATGAATAGTTCTTTCTGATCTTTTAATATCATTAGAACTTACGGATTCTCATTAGTTTTTTATTCAGTTAATGTCTTTATTAGGTGATTCAAGATCGAGTTAACTACATTAACCTAGATGCTATAATCGACCTTTTGACACATAAAAAAACTGTCCGGGATAGTTCGTGAATAGAATTATTTCGTCTTCAAGTAATCCTCAAGACTAAACATGCTAAAATGTAAGCACTCCACTGAAGTCTGAATGTGATTAATTCCCTATTATCAATTGTTCTGACATCAGACCGTTTTGTAATCGATTACCTTTAATCACATGACCAGACAGAACGTGTTGTGAATAAAAAATAGTGCCGTATACGCGTCCCAATACGCATTTGGTGCGAAGTCGTTACAATGTAACTGTTTATTGTTTTAATCGGAAATTAATTGATGGACATTGTAAACAAATAAAGCGCGTCAGCTGTATTACGGCGTCTTTTCCCCAAAATTTATGTCTTGCAGGATTTTAAACAGTAGTGAGAGTATTAAGCGGAAATAGTAAATAGAATATAAACAAAAGGAACTGTGGGGTAAAAGTCTATGAGACAGTAACTAAACGCCCACCCTGTAAAACAATATAATAAAAAAAAGATATGAGGAGTTCAACATTTGATCTACAAAAGACATGCACGCGTGTATAAACTTGACGACTTAATCTTTTGCCGTTTCAATTTGGGGAGCAGGGTTCTTTATTAATCCGTAGCTTAAGATTATAAATTACCGACTATATCCGGTGTACGGTGATACATAATGGCTTTTATAATTTTGTCTGCTAGGTCATTTTTTGGTGGATCAATTTGAACAATACAAGTATGAACTCACTTATCATAAATACCAGAATTAAAAGGCTGTACGCCGAACGCGCGTTTCGTCTTCAAAATCTAATTAGTGACGGCCGGACCAAAATTCGACTAATACATTATCGACAATAGCTTGCTTGATAATGTCACAGATTAACCCACACACTGTAAAGCAACCAGCAAAATCGCTACAAATGGATTAAGTCTTTCTCAAAGGGGCACTAGCTACGAGATATATACAAAATCTTATTTTTTTGTTCAATCATTAATGAAAGTGAAATAGTGAAATAATAATTCGCCTTTAGTAGCCAGTATGGTTACATTTTGGCAAATTAGGCTAAGTGAATTATTCGACCTCATTGAATCCGTATGCATGTGAACTTCATTTAAACCGCTTGGCTAAAGAGGGATAACGCATGAACTGTGCGAAAAGAAAGTCAACAGAGAAAGTGAAACAAAGGTACATTATTTAATTGATTGATTCGATCAACAAAAAAAAATCATTCTTATACAGGTCAAAACGATGATTAACATATATTTTTAATCTATAATATGAAATTAAACAGACCTAGAAAAATCTAATTGCACGAGTTCACTTTCTATTTATGTTTGTATCGCTAATATGATTTTCGGAGGTCATCGGATGTCAAATCAATAGCCAATTAGACGGCGTCAAGATACACATGAAACAAAGCTACATAATATCGAGCCCATGCTCTGTAAATTGTTTATTTTAGATATTCTATAATTTGGATAAATGTTTTACGTACTAAATTATAATCCTGGTACCTTTGATAACTTTTACACCACTGGGTCGATGCCACTGCTGGTGGACGTTTCGTCCCCGGGGGGGGGGGGTATCACCAGCCCAGCAGTCAACACTCCGGTGTTGACATGCATATCAGTAATGTGGTCATTTTTCAAAATTCCTGTTTACAAAACTTTGAATTTTTCGAAGCACTAAGGATTTTCTTATCCCAGGCATAGATAACCTTAGCCGTATTTGGCAAAGCTTTTTGGAATTTTGGATCCTCAATGCTCTTCAACGTTTTACTTGTTTGGCTTTATAAATATTTTGATATGAGCGTCACTGATGAGTCTTATGTAGACGAAATGCGCGTCTGGCGTACTAAATTATAATCCTGGTACATGTACCTTTGATAACCTTTACATGATTTTAAATCAAATATGATAATGTGAGTCAAATCGGTGAACATAAATTTGCCAGCTAGTTCTCTCTCCGAATTGAAGACAATATATAATATGCAGTATTATGTAATCTACATATGCTTTTTGACAATATCTAGGAAACAACAAACAGGAGAAAAACCAACGTACAACTGTGTACTTATGAAATTTGTCGTTATCTATTTCCACATTTCTATATGCACACACAGCTTAAAAGTCGAGGTTATTGTTTATGAAATAGAATATAATTTGCAATGCAATGGAAAACGGTGATGTCAGTTAATAAGTCATGCGCTTATTTGGTGCATATGAAAGATTTTTTTGACGAATTTATGAATTACTGTTGTTTCAATGAACTTGACACGTAAACATTATATATTCTCGATACTGATATTTCAGCTTTATTGGTATCAAAAAGTAAAATAACGAAAATACCGAGCTCCGCGGAAAAATTCAAAACGGAGAGCCCGTAATCAAATGGCAAATTCAAAAGCTCAGACACATCAAACAAATAGAAAACAAAGGTCATATTCCTGACTTTGTACAGGCTAATGTATTTGAGTCACCGACTTTTGTTATACATAAAAGATCAGTTGAGTGTTAACGTCATATCTGAAAACATAGAAAAATATGTTATCGCAACCTTCTGATGTTATTGATCTATATATTTCTAGAAGTAAAAGTTACAAATATTATTTTTAAATGTTCTAATGCAGGTCTACACAATCCAGAAGCTTGTAAAGATTCACAAGAGCTGCAAGAGTTTGTCCATTCATTTGCAGTTGTTCTACTGATAATAAAGGACAAACTTCATACAGAGGAGTACTGAAAACGACTGAATAATTTTCAGTGCTCTTTGACCGATTTTAATGGTCTGTTGATTCGTATACTAGTATTTAATTGTTTTAAATTTTCTGTCATATACAGTATTTGAGTGCTCCTAACCCATTATTAGTAAAACTTTTAAACTTAAGCACTTTTTAAACATAAGTTTATTATAATTATATGGGATTGACTGCCAACGAGACAACTGTCCAAATAGCATGAATTTGAGCAAGTATATAACACAGTACGGCCTTTAACCACGCCAAACAACCCATATCGTATATGCAGCTATAAAAGGTTCCGACACGACAAATTGTTGGACGATTGAAAAAAAATCCTAATGCGATAAGACAAACGCTGAACGAAAAACATAAAAACAGACATCAACCAATGACGTGGAACAGGTGCTAAATGTATTTTGAACGCGCAAACCATTATCTTACCTGGGAAATGGTGTAACCCTTTGAGAGTAAGTTTATTCTTATTTATTAAGTTTGGATGTACGTCATCACTGTGAACAATAAGGATGGTAAACACACACTATAAAATAACTTTTTTGTATCTGAGAAAGAACTTAGCAGTAGTTGGCAATGAAACTCCTGAATTTATCATAAACAATTCAGATATAAACAATGGTCATTGAAATTTGAAACCTCACTAGAGACACTACCGTAGCGACCGAGTTTGGATATATACACATCGTAAGAAAAGATATTAACCATTGGGAATGAAAAATAGTCTTTTGTATTGCGAAGAATTGTTTAGATATTCTAATGTGAAAATATCCCAAATCTAGTGGAGGACAATGTGTGCTGCTATTTAGGAGATAACTGTATTGTATTTTAAGCTCCGACGGCATCAATTGGGGATTTGATGGTCGCAAGTTAAGTTTACTGGCGATGCGTTAGCGGAGACAGTAAACGGGTATTTGCGACCATCAAATCCCCAATTGATGCCGTCGGAGCTTAGAATACAATATTGTTATCTCCATTCTAATGAAACTGACAGAAAACAACGTTAAAACATGTAATTAAAATCTGTCATATCCCGTCTCCGCTTGCGCGTACGTCCGATAGTCAATTGATGCCATGTAAAAAAGTGACGTTATCCAATTAAAATGAACGTTACAAACGTTGTTGCATTAGAATTATAGACTTATTTGAAGTTTATTTCCACAGGTTAATATCACCAGTGCAATTAAAGTATTCTAGCAAAAACATTATCAAGAAAACAGGAAGTGTTATTGATTATATCAACGAAGTGGAATTACAATTTGGCCATAAATTATGATTCGTAACAAACATATGTGAGCCCGTTATCAACACGTTATCTCACAGAAATATCTAAACCTGTCGTGAAATTTTATTGCCTTCAATTACGATTATTCAAATGACCATTTGATTAGGTAAGAAAATCTATATCTGAAAAGATTGAGAGAAAGTGTAGCGTAAAGTGTGAAAAAAGTTGTTATTGTTAACTGAAGTGAAAACACAAACACTCAATTTTTGTAGTCTGAGAACTGACATGATTGTTTACTTTTGACTCTCTTAATTGAAGAAGTATAATTTTTAATTCCTGCTTCAGTAAAGTATTTAAGTGATGCTACCACAACATTGTTTGCTGCTTTATCGGCCTATATGAACACGATATGCTTCTGTGATGATTTTGAATCTACGGTTAGATTGTTTACATTGGTTACAGTTCGGTAGAAGCCTTATTTTATGCATTGTATATATACTTTAATAAAACATAGTAAAGAATTGGGTGTTTCGCGGCTAAACTTTGGGTCAGGTCAAACGTGAAGGGGTGTTCCAAAGGAAACTGTCAATACGAGTAATGAGACACTTTGGAAGAACACCCCTCCTATAATAATGGTACGGCTACCATTGGGGTATATAAGCAGGAGAGATTCCTAGCTCAGGGTCGATTGTCATAAGTCTTTGGAGACACAAGACCAAGATATATACTTAGATAAAAACAGTATTACTTAGTATTATATATGATACTTATTATTATAATGTGTGTGTATATGTTATATATTTTCTTTTTCAATAAAATACTTTTAATGTTCGGAGCACACTGATGACATAATTTTGGCCACATATACCTCTTCCACCAACATGAGAAGGAAGGTTGAGGCCTGCATCCCAATATTTTATTTTTGAATAAATTGTTTTCTAATTATTGGTTAAATATATCTGTTGTTAACTCACTAGACATCCGTTAATAAGTAATGCCCAAACCCAGCTTCTTTCTATGCATATATCTTCATCACTCTTTAACAACTATTAATTATTAATATTATATACTAATCATATTACTGTATTAATTAAAAGTTAAGTCATATTGTGATTTTTAAAATTGTCTTCCAAACCCTTCAGTCTGAGTGTTCATTAAAAAAATTAAATAAAAATAAAAACACAAGACCAAGGTACGGTACGCGGATATTCGAGATCGCTGTCTCTTATATTTTAGATATTGTGTTAATATTACTAAGTGTAATAAAGAACAGGTTGATGTCTGTTGTAAATACGGACTTGTACGTTAACAAGCTGAACCGTATTGTACCGTATAGGACAAGTGTGAGTCTGTGTGACCACCTTGTAAAGTACATATTAATTGTATCGACAGAACAGAGACAAATAAAGGCAACAGTAGTATACCGCTGTTCAAAACTCATAAATCCATGGACAAAAAACAAAATCGGGATAACAAACTAAAACCGAGGGAAACGCATTAAAAATAAGAGGAGACAACGACACAACACTACAATGTAACTAACACACACAGAAACGGACCAAGCATCAGACAAAATCCCACGAGAAAAATACAAGTGTGTAAATTTGTAGGGTACATTATTGTACCAGGAGGACAAGTTTGTTCCTGACCCAGGACAAATTTGTAAATAAAGGCAACAGTAGTATACCACTGTTCAAACTCATAAATCCATGGACAAAAAACAAAATCGGGGTAACAAACTAAAACTGACGGAAACGCATAAATATAAGAGGAGACAACGACACAACACTACAATGTAACTAACACACACAGAAACGGACCAAGCATCAGACAAAATCCCACGAGAATAACAAATATAACATCAAAACCAAATACATGAATTTGGGATAGACAAGTACCATGACACGTCTTATCGCAATGTCAATTTACACTCAAAAAAAGTACAAATGTGTACCAGTTATATATATATATATTAAAGTAGAATTGTTCATAGCTAGTTTATTAGAAAAGAGCAGTTGTACATATTTTGGTTCATTGACGTTAATTTATAAATAAAGATTGTTTGTTATATATTTTGTAAATAGAACAATTTTGGATCCAGTATCAAATTGGTAACGAACACATTCTAAATAGAAATAGACACGCTTACACTGTGTAGACGTTACACTTTGTTATACTAGAAGAATACTTTTAATCCTTTAAATTGATTTTTTACTGTTGACTATGCTTATAGAATATACCTTTTATTAACAATTCTAATATGACGTGCTTCTTTAGCTTTGTAAACAACAATGTGATAAATTTCTCGATATATCTATACTTAGCGCAGACTCGGAGATATACAGAATAATGGCTGTTACAATATACTTCCCACGTAAATCTACATGTATTGGAACCTATTTGCAGACCCTTTGACGATTTAATTTGTTTTAAAAAGTGCAATTAAAAAAGACAAAATAACTGTTATTCTTATTCGGATGCATAATAAAATGCACAAGAGCTCGGAGAAATCAACAAAATTAAAATAAAATAAAATTCCGCGAAAGTCATAATTTTTTTCGCGCATTTAAGTCATTTCAAAACATGACGTCATACAAATGAAACCGCTAAAGTTGAAAGTTTTCTGTTACGTGATATCATTTACGCAAAAAGGAGGGTTTAAAAAATCTAAATCCATCTGCTTCTCTCTTCTGGTATTAACATAAACAAGAACGACGTAAAACTTCCTCTGTGTAAATTTGCCATTCTGTATACCTTTGTTCATACATGTTGTGTTAGTTTATTTGTTACAATAAAAAAAAATCATTATAAAAAAAAAAGAACGACGTTATTTCCAGTCAAGAAACTGGAATTCTAAACTTCTAAAACTTTAAAGACCAACATATAGGCGGTTCGTTAGGATGTTTTACTAAATAGAGGCAACAGTAGGTAGTACACCGCTGTTCAATAATCATAAATCAATTTCCTGCAAGAATCTATAAGAAACGTTATAATTGAACTTTCCAATTGTCCATACATCAATTGATACGTTTAGCTCATGCATTTACACACTAAAAGTAATTTCTAAGCATCGTCTGATATTGTCAATTTTCATTGACTTCCCGTGTGTTTAATTTGCCTTGGAGTTCAGTATGTTTGTCATTCTCTTTTCGCTTGGCGAGTGATGTATGTATAGCCAAAGACGTTTACACTGTTGACTCACATTGTTTGTCATCTTTATGAAAATTGAACATCGTTTAACTGTTGCCTATCCATGGTTTGTGTTCGTTGAAATCTAAATTTTCATTAGAGACATGGTAATAGCGAAGATGTTAAGAAATAAACATATAGTTAGAAAGAACTAAGAAACCTTTCACTAAATAAAAAAAAATAGCAATAAGAAACGAAAAAATTAGATCTTATGTGGTAATGTATGTATACAAAGAAACTTTGAAGCACCTGATATTACCCCTAGATTTTGGTAGGGTTCGTGTTGTCGTTTTTCTGTTTTCTGTTTTTCTTTTTCTTCTTTTGGCCATGGCGCTGTCAGTTTATGTTCGACTTATTAGTTTGAATATCTCTTCGGTATCTTTTGCCTTTTGTTTGAAATGTCATATTCTAGAAAAGAATGTTCCCGGTAAATGAGAATTTAGAAAGCGCAACGGGCGCATGAATGTAACAATTGTTATGTTCTTTTCAAAATATTTTAGACAGATCTTTATTGAATTTTACCAACCAGCTGTGATTCAAAAGATTTGGGTCATCTATTAAACAGGTGCACTTTCGGGAGGTTAATTATATTGCTCGGATTGACCAAAGCTTAAGGGTTTAGTGTTCACTGCGAGGAAATGCGTTTTAATGGTTAGTACATATGATTTGTTCCTGTTAATTTGTCAAATAAGATTTTATGTGGTTCTCTATACTTCGATTATTAAAAGTCTCTTTATATACTAGGCCGGTAATTTTTGCTTTCTCTCCCATTCTATGTAGTATACTTTGCAAGAAGACCAACATTTAAACTGTTTGAGTGCGTTCGATCCAAAAAGGGCATACACAAACAGTTGGAAAATAAAAAAGAATCTGTGCCGAGAGCACATGATACCCTTTTTGTGTGTATTATAGATGTTGCTAGAATAAAATGGAATATTCTAGAAGTCAATTAATGTGGCTCTGTAGAAAATCTTGGATAAGGATTTTTTAAGGCGTATCAATATTGCATCAACAATAATTCTTGAAAGTTCAATAAATCAACGACACAAGAAAATTTTAAAAGTAAACAGCTATTCTACATTCACCTATCCAAATAGCATGTTCAGTTAGTAGAATTTATCTCAAGCATAACCTTTACATGTAAAATTGCATGTTATTCATCTGTCAATTAAAAGTCTACAATCAGGAATGACAAATCATAGTTTTTCGAAATCGATTACTTATGTTATGTCTCGCTAATAAAACCAAGTATACCTGAATTATGGTATACCAAAACTCACTTTATGAATATGAAAATCTATCTATCTCGAATGGAGAAATAACGTATCATACTCGATGCGGTGGTTCCATCAGATATACTTCTGTTATCAAGAGGAGTAAAAAAAGGTTGCCTTAATTGTTGAACTAAATTTGGTTACATTTATCTAATAGTATATTTCGGGAAATTAGGTTTCTAGAACGCAATTCCGATATTGGTCGAATTTAAATCTCGAACAACTCAAATTGTACTTCATACTTTAATAAATTAATATATCATAAGTAACTTAGGTCTTTTGGATGGGTACCTTCAGCCGACTCAAACCTGACGAAAAATGGCATGAAAAGAAACAAATTGAATCGTTGAGTTGAAATTTTTTATTTCTCCAATATAACAAGGAATATTTACAAGTTATTCAGGTTATAGACATCATATTACCAGCAATCGGATGAAGATGCATGTTCATGCATCAAAATCTACAACACACGATTGCAAAATCCATATGAATAGTATACACAAATTTGATGAATTCCACATATAGCAATAACAATTGAGAAGAAATATCATATTGAATGAAAGCCGCATATAGATCAACACAATGTCCAAAAAGTAACATGCTAATCATTCAACAGACAACGTATACACATAATAAACTTCCTCGCTAAATTAAGATGCAATTATAACGAAGCGCATATGACACACACTGGACACAGATTAAATGCTGGTTTTATGGTAATAAAAAATGTCTAACCTAGCACATGTTACAGTCCTTATGCACCATTGGCTTTAAAATATTCGGATAAGAACATTGCTGATGAAGGATTATAGAGTAATGTACTATGGCCTCATAAAATTGATAAAGAAATGTTCCATTTTTCATTTCGCGTATCAGATCTGCGCCTGCATTTTGAGTGTTCACTTCGGAAAATGAATTTATGACGTGTTTTCCTTTATCAGCAATATGTTTTGGTTGAGAAATGTTTAAGTTTTACAATTACCGTTTTCTGTGTTATCAAAATAGATAAAAAAAAATATAAGATTGGCAAGATTATCTCAATACGAATACTGTAAATTCAGAAATTATTGCGTGCATTTATTATTGCGATTTTGTCATTTTTGACTGAAATGCGATTTTTATTTTTACGATTTTATGATAAATCCTGTTTAATTCATACAAAATATTTCAAAATGCGAGTTTAAATTATTGCGTTTACAACTCTGTCGCATTTTTCGCAATAATAAAAACCTCGCATTAATTTCTGAATTTCCAGTATATACATAACAAGTACAGTTAATAAAAAGAGTCATCAAATAAAAACAAAACATCACTGTAAAAGTATATAGCTATTTCAAAAACATAGAAATAGGTAATGTTGAAAACGTTAAAGCATGTATATGACTAGAATGTTTTAGTAGGAGCATTAACACAATAAGCATATCATATGTTTTGGATGTCTTTTACGGATCCTAAATTGGTTTTTCGACAGTCTACGATAAGACTGCTGACATATCACTTCAGATATTTGTCGATTTATGATAAAGACCACTACCATATAAAAGCAAGCTGGACAGAAAGAAGAAACCTTTAATAAATGCCTGTCTTTAAATTGCTAATAAAAGACACTAGATTGATACAAATTTTACCTAATCATGGAATTATACAAATGTATTCTTGTATGTAGCTTAAAGTAAGCACTTCAGCTAGATAATGGGATGTAGCCAGGTCATTTTACGGTCAGTCGTACTTTTGAAATAGAGTTATTTTTATGAATTGTCACATTAGAGGAACTGTTTCGACATAATCACTCTACCACGGAGATTACTTGTCACATCAATGAATATAAAAGCAATGATACAGTACATGGCATTCTAACATTCTTACAAGGAGAGGACTGCATTATTTTTCGTAGTCTGCATTTAGCATATTTTGTATGAAGTATAAAATGAAACTACGTAGAAACGCATTTAATTCTAATAACTACATTTTTATACGTACAATTTCTGGTGAAACTTAGCATGCAATTTGAATTCGTTGACCTGCATCTTTAGTGTCTGCTGAATAGATCTACAGTCGATTTCTTTTAATATATTTTACTTACTAAACAAATAAAATAACGTTTCTCTGAAGAGACCTGCTTGACAGTTATATTTGTAAGTTCAAAATTATGTATCCTCAAATTACTTGTTCGTGATATTTTTGTCTAATGGCATGAGACATAAAAAAAAATGTTGGATAGCATTCCAGCAGTCAGCTCATAGCTCAAGAAACAAGCTGATTAGAATATAAACACAATTAGTAAACAATACAGAAGGATGAGGGCTTAACGGTAAAAACCACGAGAGATTGAACTCAAACAATAGTAGAATATGTTCCTGTTCAACGAATTAACAAAATAATATAAAAATCAGTTTTTTTTATTACCCTGTTTTGTTATCTTGTTTTCCTTTTTATAATTCAATATCGGTATCAAAGGATTGGGAAAAGCACATTTACGTGAATTTTAGAATAATTATATCTATGGTCTTGTCTTAGAAAGCACAGATTGTAAGATAATTACTTAATATAGAGACAAAACTGTGTGGGCTTTGCTCATTGTTGAAGGCCGTACAGTGACATGTAGTTGTTAATTTCTGTGTCATTTGGTTTCTTGTGGAGAGTTGTCTCATTGGCAATCATATCGAATCTCCTTTTTTATAACGCCTTTCTTTATATATGTAAAAAAGTTGACAATAATTGCAAGATTTTAAATTAAACAATAGGATGTGAAAATCAAATGATCATGAAAATTTTGGGTTTTTTAATATAAGATGTTTGAAGACGTATATAAACATGTAAGCTATAAACATATGATTAAATACAATGAGAGGCTTCGATCATGCATGTTTCAAGACATAGTAGAGTAATTAATTACATGCCCATACAGTTTGGATATGAAAAGGGAAATACAACATAATTAAACATATCATGGAACTTTAAGCAAGATATGGAAACCAAAGGCAATCTGAATATATTATAATATTTTGAGTGTATGTTTTTTTGCAAGTATCTATCAATAATTTGCATAATTAGCGGAAAATAATTCAGGTTAGTCTGATTGAATACCAAATATGATCATATAATACAGCAAAGTTAACTTTTCGCAACGTCTTTCTTCCAAATATTGAGTAGGTCTTACAATCATTCACCCACTGCTGGAATTAAACGTATCACTTTTCATTTATTGGCAGACGTAAACATGCGACCTTACATAAGGATTATTTATTTATCACAATAGAAATGCAAAATTACAGAAAATTATATTGCTGTCATTCTTGAAGCTCGTGCCATCGAGGAACAGCACTATTACTTGCCATCAAATCATTCCAATGAATCTTCCCATCTCCTAATGTATCGTAGCCAATCTTTACTCTGCCTACCAGTTCATCGTTTCCAATTGTATTGTCATGAAATATTTGAAATTCTGCAGACAGTCTTTTTAATAGTTCTTTTCCAATATTAAACACAAGAGCTTCGTTCCAAACTGGTTCATGTGTGACGTGTACTGTCGATGTCTTTTTCTTTTTAATTCTTTTTCCATCACATAAGATTGATACCTTTACATAAGGATCTGCAAAAAATAAATAACTAGAAAAACAGGAAGAAAATTCATTAATGCAGACATTCTTCTGTTTGTAAAGATAAAGAAAACTTCATATTATGTTGAGTTCAACCACAAACTATTGTGGATCATAGATGCAAAATGACATTTAGAAAGAAAGAGTCTATTAAAATTTCATTGAACAAATCATTTTAAAATGAGTTGCTTGAACAAGATGTCTAACATGTAGGAAACATCCAAAACGATTGGGATTAACAAGTAAATTATAAGATTCTCAAAGCTTTTATACACACAAGCTGCCGGTCGTACGAAAACAACCCGGACAAAATACAAACCGAAAAATAGCAATATATTCCACCGATTCGATAAATTAAAATACAAAAGGCCGTTTTTAAAAGAAAAGCATATGTGCATCTTCCTCTGCAAAGGTGATACAGCGGATATTCCTTCTTGTTTTTGTTGCCTCAATGACTAATATACATGTTTTAGTTGCACTTCAGTGTTTCTGTTGTTTCGTTGTTTTCCTCTTGTAGTTGATGTGTTTACCTCAGTTTTAGTCTGAAACCCGGAATTGTTTTCTCTCCATCGATTTATGACTTTCGAACAGCGTTATACTACTGTTTCCTTTATTTAAATACATATTCAAAAAAGAGAATATAAATCGATGTAACAAAGTTATGACTATTTTATATTTTTCTTATAGTATTTGTTATGATATATTTTATAACAATTGCATTATGAATATATTTGTAATTGTTCTTTCAAATTTGCAAAAGTATCACCTCCTCGAAAACATCTAAATGTAGTATTATAGAATATGAATGTTGTTTGAATTTAAATATTGTATGTGTGTAACGATTGTCATGTGTGTCTTGGTAACAGTCCAATATTTGGATTTACCAATAAAATGATTTGATTTGATTTGATTATAAATTCCTGACAATTTTAATTTGGTAGTAATTAGTGCATTTGTCACTACCTCATATTTGATTTCATGTCATACTGGTACCCTGGCTGTCTATACAATTACAAGGCTTAGTATAACTGTCACCGATGAGTCACTCGATATACACGTATGATACCGATTTCAGGGAACACATGGTCTGGCATACACTTTCAAATTGTAATTCAATAATTTTGGAATCCCCCAAAATACACGGTAATTTAACGGTAATTTAAATCTTTTCATGAATTTATCAGGATGAAAACTTAACGTGTTAAGGTTATTTACTTACTATTTTTTTTTATAATACCAACATGCTTAGTTAAATTTTTAATGGGGTCTTAAACGTGCTACCTCACAAATTTATGTGCGTAAGTATTAACAATATTTACATTTTTATTCATGGATAATAATTTCAATAAGGACATGCTCGACTACTAGTTAGATGTGAATAGAAATAAAGTCATGAGTATAACTGAAGAAATGTCAGAAGTTACATGTTTATCAGGTTTTTAGAATAAGCTTGACAGAAAATTGGATTTTGGTGTAAGAAATTATATAATACCATTCTTTCAAAATTCAAATTCAACTGACAATTGACAATTTCTGTCAGCGCTTGAAAATAAACTTGCTTAGTATTCTTCCTCATTGCTGAGCATTCAATGACTTCAATAAAAATACAGAAATAAAATGACAGAAGGTTTACGTGATGAATTTCTTAAACAAAAAATGTTGATAGGGTTGTAAGAAAAGCAAAAATTTAATTACGTTCCGTACACATTTGTTTAGAAATCCTAATATTATGTTATCGATTTCATTTACTTGAAAATTATTCGAGTACGTATACACGAGAATAAATTAGTGCATATTCTTTTTGCATGAAATTAAAAACTGAGTAAAATTCTCATGTGCATGCGTGATGGTGTTCAGTTTCTATATGATATATTGTTGAACATAACATTGTTTCTTTATGCGTATTTGCATATTATATTTTGTATGCGTATTTGCATTTGATTTATTAAACACCACCTTTTAATGTCAACACAGACTTCAGTTTTATATAGCCACTCTGAAAGTACAGAACAAATTTAAAACTGAGTACAATTCTCATTTGCATGCGTGATACTTCATACTTTTCCAAAGCTGTGTAAAAAAAACCCACAACATTTGTCCATAGTACACGAATCTCCACTAAGAGTATCATTTTCTAAGTTCAGTGGACCGTGAAATTGGGGTAAAAACTTTAAATTGGGCATTAAAAGTCGAAAGATCATATCATAGGGTACATGTGTACTAAGTTTCAAATTGATTGGACCTCAACTTCATCAAAAATTACCTTGACCAGAAACTTAAACCTGTAGCAGGACAGACGGACGGACGAGCGGACATTAACATATCATTTGTGAATTAAAATTTGAGTTGTTCTTTTTGGAGATTTTTCTGACATCAGTATATACGTAAATTCCTTCTAGTTATATTTTGAGTATGGGCAGGACTAGCACACACACGTAAGCCCTTCTAATCACATTTAGAGCATATGCATGTTTAGCATTTACACGTACACCCCTTTTAGTTATATTAAGGGCATGTGCAAGGATAGCATATACAAATACACCCTTTCTTGTCATATTTAGAGCCTATGGTGGGTTAGCATATACACGGAAACATTTGCACGCCATTCTACACAAGAATGGTTGTCCAACTTTAACATACATAACATAAGTAGACACCAAAATAAAATTTAAGAATTTGATAAATCTTATTTATTAAAATGTATAGTTAGTCCATAGTTTTCAAAGGTACCTGGATTTTAATTTAATACGCCAGGCGCGCGTGTCGTCTACACAAGACTCATCAGTGACGCTCAGATCAAAATAGTTATAAAGCCAAACAAATACAAAGTAGAAGAGCATTGATGATCCAAAATTTCAAAAAGTTGTACCAATTACGGCTAAGGTAATCTATGACTGCGATAAGAAAATCCTTAGTTTTTCGAAAAATTCAAAGTTTTGTAAACCGGAAATTTATAAAATGACGACATTACTGATATTCATGTCAACACTGAAGTACTGACTACTAGGCTGGTTATACCCTCGGGGACGAAACTTCCAACAGCAGTGGCATCTACCCAGTGGTGTAAATAGTTATCAAAGGTACCAGGATTATAATTAGTACGCCAGACGCGCGTTTTTGTCTTTGTTTCATCTGCTATAATATAACATACCTAAAAGTTTACTTTCGTCTGCTGCCAGTTTTAAATTCCTCGCTTTCATCACAACGACAGTTAACCTTTCTGCACTTGAAAGATAACTCAAGGAAAACATAACTTCACCAACATCTTTCTGAGAAAATAAAAATGAACATAATTACTTCAGCTAAGGAACGTGCACGTTGATTTTCGACACAATGCATTCAAAACGAGAGTTGCAATTTATTTCAATCACTGTGTCGATAAATTTTCTAGTTGACTGCCGAAATAAAACTACCAGTACTAATTATGTGATTCTAAATATCGAATAGATGTAAGATTCAGCAACTAAGCACAAGAGGGAGGTTGTATTGGATTTATGGTTGTTTTGTACCCAGGCTTTGTAAAATTGTCAAAATCTTTTTGGTGGTTTTGAAAAAAAATCTTTTTATAATTGTTAATGCATTTTTTGGTAATTTGTTTTTAAAGACAGTAATAATTGTTTATGCCTTTTTGATGATTTGTCAAAGGCATTTAATAATTGTAAATGTTTTGTGGTTTTGGTGCAAGGCTTTTACAAGGGTTAATTCATTGTTTTTTGTCGTTTTGTTCCAAGGATTTTAATAATTGTTAATGACTTTTCAATTTGTTTGACATTCATTTCTTTCCCAAGTAGTTTGACATTAATCTAGGTTATTTTAATGTATTCGTTATCTAATAGAAATAGCTCACTGGCGTTCGTAAATTCATCCAGCTTAAGGCTGTACTAGATGTATAAAGAAAGACATTTTAAGTCATCTTTTTGTAACTGATTGTAACCGTACTGAAATAATCACCAATTAAACAAAAGAAGACATATAAGACTAGCAAAATGATGATATCGCCATTCCAGTTAGAAATTGAATTTTACAGATGTGTCATAACATATTTTATGTCTCAATACTCACACTTTTGTTCCCTTCTTCTTGATATGGAGAAATTCCTTTCCACATAACAACTTTATCTGTTAAATTCAAACTGTCCAGTAAGGCAATTTTGACTTGACCAATACAATCATGTGTTGAAAACTGATCATAATTAAAAACTAAAATTTCTAGATAACAGTTTGGTAGTTTTGAAGGAGATATGTCAAATATAAACTCCTCATCAAATTTTGGCGCCAAAGTTTTCTTGTGTACTCTGGTTTGAAGTTGACTTTTATGGTCTGGTAATAATGATACTTTACAATATGGGTTCGAGGTGCCGGAAATTACGTCACATGCCACGAGATCTTCTGCTTGAATTATATTGACGGACAACAGGTGAGTCTCTTTGTTGTACTGTAAACTACAATTTATTGCACCGAGATTTTCCTCTTCGTTACTTGTTAATGAATGTTGTCTACACAGTTGCTGAAAAAATTATATGCAGATATAAAAATATTATCATATAGAAATAAAGAATACACCAATCAACCTAATTTAAATATAACTTATCCTAAACGAATAAATTATCTTTTTCACAAAAATTAGTCTTATTATCGAATGTCGAAGCCACATCAAGTGGAAGTTTAGTCTACGATGATATCACCATTTAGGTCGTCACTACCACTGTGTCAACATGATCTATCATTGATTCACTCATTTTCTTTAAATTCCTGGTTTAACAATTTTTAACTAATTTGAAATACTAAGAGTGTGCTAATACCCACCTACCCCTTCCCCCATCACAGATATCCGATAAATGAAACAAGCTTTTTATCAAGATCTTGCAATATTTGAATTCATTTTAATTATTCACTATGCTGTTCATTTTCGAAATTGGTTTTGGATTCAAACTGGTTTGGTTCGAGCGCGTCTTATAGATTATAGGTTACACTACAATTAGAAAATACGCAACCGTATAGTATGCTATTGAAGGTCCCTGATATAACACAATTTGAATCAATTCAAAAGACAAAACTAACAGTGTGGTTTATAATGAACACTATATATATATATGAAAAAACCCGGAATACGACAGAAATACAGCAACAACTTTGCAAACTCCTGACAAAGGACATGCAAGCAACGGATTGCCTTCTTTCAATACACATTATCATAATTATAGCATACTGTTTACTTTCAAGAGTTTTTTACTAGAAAGGAATAAGACAAAATATAATTGATCTTTCCGAGAAATATATACATTTTTTACTGAATAATTCAAGCAGTGGGGTTTACAAGACAACCCTCTATCTTATAATGCATGTAATGCTTTTTATATGTATTATGCAATTGTATCCTGATTTGTGCTTTAGAACACGATTCATTTACAAAGCATCGAGTAAGTTGCCATTATACTACTGGTGCAACAGTTGTTGATACATATGTTATTTTTTTTTTCTTTTATTTATTATTCTTATAATAATATTAGTTGGGACATGAACTCAAGTAAAACCTAATCTTAGAGTTAATAAGTATAATGTGTAAGTAGACAAAAAATACATAGTGTTTGGTGGTATCAGGTGTTGTCAACAGGATATTGCATTTGCTTATTATACCAAGTCGATATAACCAAAGAAAGTTTTTCGAATGAACGTACAATTACTTCAAACAAGGATCGGTACTAAATCATCTATAATGAATGAGATTTAAGAACACACTTACAATCTCTAAGTTATAATAATTCAATTATGGGCAAGGACTTTGTCAGATAAGAAGCAAGTTTCCACAATGAAAAGACACTGAAAAGCTACTGCAATAATGTTTCATTCAAATTGATTTATATGGCAGTGTAATATATAAGATAGATCGGAAATCTTTAAAATGCTTCCATGTAATACAAACTGTCTGCATCTATTCATTCATCAAATTGAAGTTATTAAATCAAGATAAAAGAGCGGCATTAAAAAAACACAAGTTATAAAAAGAAGGACAGAAGAATAAAAAGAAGAAAATATCCGCACAAACATGTGTTTTCCCTTTTACTTACAAACAAAATAGTTCAACATTTACATAAGAGAGGAATGGTTCAAACAAAAATCCACGAAACGAGTTATTTCCCTTTCTAACAGATAGACATCGTTTGCAGAAATATAGGAGAATGGTGTGAAGCAAACATTTCGACGTAATTTTATTATCATGTCTGGTTTTGAAAAGCATTTCTTTGCTAGACTAGGTTTTCTTTCAAACACACTTATATTTAACTTGACAGTAAACCTGAAAATAATTGTATCTATTTTTTATCTTCTGTTCGACTAGTCATACTTATTTGAGGAAAACAAATAGGAATCGTAATATTATAGTTAAATTCGGGAATTTGAAACACACCACTGGAAAGTTTGTAGTAGTATGATCGTGGGAATTATAACTGAATGTTATAAAGTACATGTACTTCATAGGTATGGCATCACACATTGCCAGTATCAGATAATTAAATGTCACAGTACAATACAAGCTACTTTAGCGTTCCTGATAAAGATAAATCCAGAAAAACTCTTCTGTCACACGCAATTTATAAAGTGTTGTTTGTTTTCATTGTTATACGGGTTCTTGTCAATCGCTGAAGAACGATTATTGGCTATTTGACTTAACTTTGAGACAACAGAAGTTAGCTGATGTTCAAATCCTTCAAATCCATTAGGGAATACACAACAAGATAATACAAAATGTGCAAGAATTACATAAACTCCAAAAGGAGCGAGACATGGTTGTTAACAAATAAAGCTTGACCTGCCTCTGTATGCGTTACCCGTCATGAAAGAATATCAAGGAAGATAACAGTTATACTGTTACAAAATACACTCAGATTCAAACAAATCCTTTTGTTTTCTAAATCTGAAATCGTGAAGCTTCTTGATACTAAGAAAAACGTGTATTCAGATTTCCCTACAAAGAATTATAGTATTTGTTAATCATTATGGCGGTTAACCATGCATACGAAAAATATATAGTTAAATATATTAGGAAACGATGTAAACCAATTAACTATCATTGTCCACGATGTTAATGGCAATTGCATTTCTAAAAATTATTCAGCAATACAGCAATTGCTGTAAAAGAGCAACAAAACTGTTATTTTCTTTCGAAGATGTTCGGTGTAACGTGATGTAATTCAGTACGGAATGACATCTAATTCCCCTTCATGTTTTCATCATGCGGATGATAACAGTTTGCCATAAAGCCAAAATCGTAACATATTTGATTCACTTCACGTCTTTTATTCCACGGAAATTTCCATAATCCAACGTATAATTGATTCATCATGGGTCACCAGTCGACAGAACGTTAGTTTGATCAATGTCTTAATGCAATTTTAGACATTAAGAATGATACCACAAATAGCTTTTAGCAGTTTCAATTCTATTATCTAAGAGAGTCTATGCTTTTTTTGTGTCCAGTTGTAAAGAATAGGTTATAAGTGACGAATGATGTAACATGCTTTAATCATACAATGACTGCTGACAGAATCAAATTGTTCAGTAAATTTGTATAACTATCGTGACTGTCAGTGGGAATTTCAGATCATGCTACTTCTCCAATTGATTATATATTTTAACGTGCATAGTAAAAATATGCTTCCGTGTGCACTTATGTTATCAAAAACTATGTTTTTAATTTTATTTTAACTGTTTTCTTGCAAAAGAGGGACGAAAGATACCAAAGGGACAGTCAAACTCATAAATCGAAAATAAACTGACAACGCCATGGCTAAAAATGAAAAAGACAAACAGACAAACAATAGTACACTTGACACAACATAGAAAACTAAAGAATAAACAACACGAACCCCACCAAAAGCTAGGGGTGATCTCAGGTGCTCCGGAAGGGTAAGCAGATCCTGCTCTACATGTGGCACACGTCGTGTTGCTTATTTGATAACAAATCCGGTAAATGGTCTAATTCGGTAGGTCACATTCATGAAAGGGAAGGGGATTGTAGTTACGACGTAAGGAACATATCCGGTATCATTTGTGAAACGGTTATTCCATAACGGTCAACCAACTCGTGATGGCGTCCGTAAAATTTACGAAGGGATGATTTCAACTTCACCATTTGGAACTCTTGGTTTAATAGCTTTCTTGTGAGCAGCAACCCTCTATCAAGAAAATCATGATAGGAAATGCCAGCACGGGAATATCGTATCAGTTGGGAGATACATACCCAGAATGCAGGTTCTGCTGAAAAGTTGTTAGTTAGAAATGGAAAGGTCACAATTGGAAAGCTGAAATCATCTCTTTTGTCGTAAAGTTTTGTTTTCAACCGACCCTCATTGTCAATTTCTAGATGTAAGTCAAGATATGAGGCCGACTTAACTGTATCTATAGTATCCCTTATCTCTAGTTTGATGGGATAGATGCGTTCCACATAGTCACCACTTTCTTTTGTCTTTAAATTTGGCATTTTCTTGAATGTTGTTATAATGTTAGTTAGAGAGCATTATACACAGTGTGGATGTTTCTATTTATTTGTTAACAAATGTTCCCTTTTTTTTTTTATAGAAACTTGCCATTTTCTGTTTTATTTATATTTCATCGGTTTCTTTTCGGCTTATTTTGTATTTTTCGAGTATACAGTTATTAATTTTAAACTGTGGGATTCCAAGTTATTTCTAATGTTCTATCCCTACATCCTTGCAAAAATTGATTACATTTCACGATAAATACAATTTAGTATTAACTAACTAAGTCGTATTCGTTTTTGTCATAACCAAAAAAGAAAACGGGTTTGCGGCTTGCAAATGGTATACATATCACCATTTGAGACAGATATTCAAAATCGCTCACAAAGATATCATAATTGCAACCATGACAAATTTGATAATACGATAAGAAAATCATGATAAGAAATTTAAACCCTTCAACATTTTATCAACTATACGAAATATAATCCATGTATACAGGTATTGATGGAATGTTGCTACATAAAATTATGAAATTCACTTGTAGAAAATCAGAAAGATGAATTCATGTTAATAGTAAAACGTTAAGTTAAAGGATGATCTTAGATACAATTCTTTCTTCGCGAAAAGTACTAGAAGGAAGTATTAAATTGAAAAGTCAGCTGGACTAAGAGCCAAGTTATTTCCGATATGAATGCCGATGTCTGCAACAAAAACGTCCATTAATACTGATTTGGTCAATCAAAATAATCAAGCCTCTAGATGATTTCAGTTTCAGAGAACAAACGGTTCTTTTGAAATCAGAGTATATAGTTTTACACTGTATAACAAGTACATTATTATGTCTTTCAATCTGTCTATATGTTAAAAAGGGTGATTTGACAAGTATTCTTTTATTAGAGAATTGAAATATTTAGATAAGATTAAATTGTAAGCTTCGTATTGCTCTATATTTTTTTCTGAGTGATGTTTTGTCGAATTTTATTTGTATGTTAGTCTGTTTATAAAGTCTTATTGATGCCCGTGTTCACTTATTATCTTGACATGCTTTTCTTAGCGTGTCCTTAGTTTTCTTCTCATTAAAACTGTTGCCGGAAGAAAAATTCCAACATATTTCTTTTGTTATACCCGATCTTTTTTGTGAGTAATGATCTTCCATACTCGAAACAATACCAAATTAACGTTTTGTTCAAATATTAACTGTCTTCCTTCCTTACTTTAATTTGCAGTATGAATAGCTATATGTTTTACCAATACTTTCTCTTATAAAAAGTAATTTAATTTCATATCAAATATACTCTTGTTGACCTACCCATCAATCATATATATTAAAGTTTTAAATATGAGTTTAGGAATTATGTTTATCAATTATCATCCGAGTTCGCTTTGAATTAACGAGTAATAAAATTTCCAAGCGTAGGTGGGAAGAAGAAGTTAACCAACGTTACGAGTGAGAAAACAGTAATTGTAGCAAAATATTCCATTTCATTAACAGGAAATGAAAGAGTGCATTCAAAACGCTTAATTTAACTTGGAATATTTTGGTTAATCTATAATATCATCAAGGAGAAATTAATGCTAATTCTAACATTTTCCCCCGTAATTATTCATTTCATTATATAGCGTGCAACAATGTTTTGTTGATTTGTCGCCCTCAAAGAATAACACGAAACAGTTCTTATATCGTACAAAGTAAATAACAAAAATACCCAATTTGAAGGAAAATTTAAAATGGAAAGACCTTGGTCAAATGGAAAGACCTTGGTCAAATGGAAAGACCTTGGTCAAATGGAAAGAACTTGGTCAAATGGAAAGACCTTGGTCAAATGGCAAAATCAAAAGCTTAAACACATTATACGAATGGACAATAAATATCATATTCCACTTGGTACAGGCATATTTTGATGTCGAAAATAGTGGATTTAACCTGGTTTTACAGCTAGCCAAACATATCACTTGTACCTTATCTTAAATAATTATTTGTTTACTTTATCCAAAATGTAGGTCATCTTATGCCATTTACAAAAACAGAATAGAGAAAGTAGGGATCTTTTTGAAACAACTGATTCTGCAACATTTAATTGTTCATTGTGTTAGGCCGTAAAGGAAAACAAGACCACTAACACTTAAACACAGTAGGAACTAAATGGTTGAACATTAATATATAAATTACGGGAATTGTCTTTCTTATTTTCTATCTAATTACAAAAATTAATTACAATACAACATGCTATAATTCTAAATTTTCATAGATCCATGATTGAGATATAACGAAAAAAGTAAAATAACAAAAATACTGAACTCCGAGGAAAAATTCTAATCGGAAAGTCCTTAATCGAAAGACAAAATCAAATGATAAAATACATCAAACGAATGGACAACAACTGTCATATTCCTGACTTGGTACAGGCATTCTCAAATGTAGAAAATGGTTGATTGAACCTGGTTTTATATCGCTTAACCTCTCACTTGTATGATAGTCGCATCAAATTCCATTATATTTATAACGATGCGTGAACAAAACGAGTGAGAGTTTGATATCGTGTATCATTATTTTGAAATCAGACACCCCAGATTGTTATCAAACGATATCTAAATCTGATTTGTTATGAAACACAAGTCTACATGACGATTATCAGATGGCTTATTCATATAAAAAACAATGTCAACTGAAATAATATTTACATGTGATTGGAAACATTGTATCATCGATCATGAAATATCATCCAGGTATTTATATGATGAAGATGACAAATAATAGTGGACGTATTTAACAGATTAAAATGCATCAACTGAAAGGATATTTACATGTTATTTGAATCTTCCCATCATGCAATTGTTATAGTTCTAATAACAGCAATGAAATCTCACTGTCTACAAGACGATAGACATAGTTAGACGAAAACGGAAAGGCACAATAAGATGAAATACGTGTTGAATTATTGTAAACAAATATTACCCAATGAACAATTAAGAAATTGCTTATCTAGGATAGAAGGATATTAAACACAAATGTATCATGTTGACTGGTTCAGATAATAAAAATGAATATATTACCCCCAAAAAATACAGGAGGTACACGTGTACAAAAGTCGAGGATTATCCCCGATAATTTTCTGTCATATAAAACCCCCTTCCATGAATATCAAATGGTGGCTCCTTAAGCAGAATATAAGTAAATAAAGGCAACAGAAGTAAACCGCTTTTCGAAAGTCATAAATTGATAGAGAGAAAACAAATCCGGGTTACACAAACTGAAACCAAAGGAAACACATTAACTATAAGAGGAAAACAACGAAACAACAGAAACACTGAAGTGCAACAAAAAACAAAAGACAATGCAAGACAAACAGAAACGAAAAATTGCCATTTTCCTGACTTGGTACAGATATTTTAAGAAAAAAATGGTGGCTCACGCTTTTATGGCAATTTTAAATATGACACAAAAAAAAACAGTCATGAAACAATTTTTTTTATATCCATACCTGCACAAAATAATGAAATATGAAAGAACGTCAATAAACGAAAATATCCCCTAGAGACCAAATGACAAAGATGTTTGCAATTATAGATCAGAGTGTGTCTTCAAGAATAAGCAAAACCCATACCTTTCTATCATATAATTTAGCATCAATTTTCTTCAAATCAATAGCATCTTGCATTGAAGCTCTTCGTTGTCTTTGTGATGGCAGTGGTGGTAACCCGTCATTTGCGAAGGTGAAGGACGAAGATGAGTCACGGAAACCAGAAACCGATCCAGGAGTAACATTTCCGGAACTTCCTTCTGAAACAGAAAAATAGAGAAAATATCAACATATGTACTTGCATTTTCAAAGTTTGCATGCTTTAAGATAAAACAAAAATAAGACCGAGAGAAGAAGTTAATATTTACAAACATTGATCAAAGTTTCAGCTACGCAATATCTAGAGAAAGAGTTGAGAGGTGATATCAAAAATGATCTTATCACATCTAAACTCACATTTAGAAGTTGTTTATCGTTGTAGAGCACATGAGTTCAACACCTGTCTTGGTGGGGTTTGTGTTTCTGAATCATTAGATTAGTTGTCTATGTTATCTTGCTTTCTTTTAATCATTTGTGGGAGGTTAATCGTCCATTTAATAGTTGTTCAACGCTCCTCGTTGTTTTCTGTACCTCTTCTGTGAAATATGGAAATGCAGTAGATGCCAGTTCGGAAAAACATGCATTCAGATATGGAGGAAAATAATTTTAGATATGATTTAAATCGATAATTTTTCGATTGTCGTCCCATGAGAGGCGTATGGGATATGACATATATGTTTATAGAAAAGATGTGTCAATATATTTGTTTATTTAAATTACTTTTATTTTATTTTTTTATCATTGACTAATAACACCAAGGAAAAAATATTTGGTTAAATTGGTCAGTTAAGCTTCATTAATTCTTATACTTGTTATGTTTCAGACGTTCAGATAGGAAAAAGAAATAAAATAAAAGTATATTCATTTATATTTTATGGGGTTCGTGTTGTTTATTCTTTAGTTTTCTATGTTGTGTCATGAGTACTACTGTTTTTCTTTTGTCTTTTTCATTTTTAGCCATGGCGTTGTCAGTTTGTTTTAGATTTATGAGTTTGACTGTCCCTTTGGTATCTTTCGTCCCTCTTTTATATTACTTACAACATGGTTTTTACGCATATCATTTGATAAAAAAGAACATAGTGTCTTATTAAATGTATTCTTATATAATTGTCAGTAACATATGCTTGAACATTTTCTTTGTCAAAAACATGCTTAGATAAGTAGAATGCTGAAAAATCACCCATGCACATGTACATGCATACAAACAAGGGAAGAACTATTGTTTAATTCACACGAAATCCGAACAAGACCTTGCTCGATTGTGTATATTCTGTGTACTTATTTCCATATTTCATATTTTTTGTATATATTATAAAAAATCCTTCATTATCTTGCTTGTGCAGCATTGATTTACATTCTTAGATTATTCGATTTAATTTGATTGTCACACTGTTGCAAACGTTACCAAATACCCTTAATATCAAGCTTTATTCTCCAATTACTCATATGCATAATTTAAAAAAATATATAATTGTATG
This sequence comes from Mytilus edulis, assembly GCF_963676685.1. Taxonomy (NCBI): domain Eukaryota; kingdom Metazoa; phylum Mollusca; class Bivalvia; order Mytilida; family Mytilidae; genus Mytilus; species Mytilus edulis. Next base: position 3,864,489 of record NC_092345.1, read on the forward strand.
TAATCCAATTTTTATAACTTCGTTTCTTGTTCTCGGATATTTATTTTATCCGCGTTTCATTTCATTACACCATGAAAGAGGATGTATCACACTAGCTGTTATGGCATAGTAATTACACAGTGGCGTTATGTTAGAGATCGATCTATCGTGCTAGGAATTAAAACAGAAGCAAATCACCAAGTGTCACTTCAGCTTCCAACAATTCGATTATTACAGAAATCTATTTGATTAACTGTTGATCTGGACCCTATCAAATAGACTTCCTCTTAAACTTAGATTACACATATGACATCTTGCCCAGTTTGATTAAACTAGAAATATAAAAGCGTTTGTTATTATGTGAGTATGACACGTCTATTTGGATATATAACAGATTCTGAATGTACCTTTATGTGAAACTTGTGTCTAGACAAACAAGTGCGCACGTTAAATAGGCATAACCCAACCACATGTTGTGGCTGAACCAATTTTAGCTGGTTAGACAATGTTTTCTTCGCTTTTATTCTTGTTTGTTTTGTTTTTATGTCAAATTTTCCGGTTTTGATTATTTTTTTTATGAACCATTTTATCTTATCCTTTTCGTTTTGTTTTCATATGATGCGATAAGGGTATTAAACGTTTTTTCGACAGTCACAACTTCTCCACTATATAGATGACGTCCTTTACTTCAACAACTTAACATTAATGATTTTATTTTAAATCCTGAGTTAATTATAAATTTGAAATCAAAAGTATGATTGCTAACGAGATAGTAATAATACCAAGTGACAAAAGCAGAATCCAATTGAACTTGGTATTCGGTAAGTCTCTGTTCTATACTAAAGTGTTATTTTCATATTCCCGACTTGAAAAAGAGATTTTTCTATGATAAGTTTATTTTCATTAAAAATATTTGCTGATAGTTCTAAAGATCTACTAGAGCCTCATGACTAGTTAATATTGGTTATAGTTTTACATATATACACGAGCTTAATGACTAGTCAACATTGGAGAAAGTTCTTTAGACCTTCAACAACCCATGCCTGTCACCATTGATGATAGGTCCTAACACTTACAATGTACTTGTTATTATATTTGAAATAGCTCTTGCCGCGATATAGACTTTTTGGACTGGTGCGGCGTACAGCCATCACCTATCAATCAATAAGTACGAGAGCGTTATGATGATATGTCATCTGTGATGATAGTTCTAAAGACCTTCAAAAGTCTCACGACTAGTCAACATTGGGGATAATTCTGAAGACGTTTAAGAGCCTCATCAGAGGCGTAGCTAGGCTATTTTGAAGTGTACACCCCAACCTCGGCGAGGGGTTTGAGAGCCCCAATCGGATCCAGATTATAACACCTACTAGCAGTGGGTTCGAGGTGGAGGCCAATTCCTGTCATCAAAAAAACTAACCAATAGCAAGTTGAACATACCTTAGAGAATATTTCTTTCTAAATCGTTTATGTTTAATATATTCATAGTGTTGATTTGGAATCTAGTGGTCTTTGGCTTTAGAGAAAATATCCAAACCAGTTACTTTCACATATGTTAAAAATGAACCGTGAGGTTAAGCATTTACTTAACTAAAACCCCTTTTTTGTGCAAATGTCGTTAATGAATATGAAATGATAAATTTGCTTAGATGTTTTAAGGTGTATTATGAAAATTCGTAAAGAGTTCCGTGTCGCCTAGAATTACTGCTTGCTACGAAAATTGAATCCATAAATCAGTCCATTACAGGATTTTCTTTAAAGTTTTTTTTCTTGATCTGGAATATTAAGTTCGGCCCAATTTGCATGACAATCATGATCGAAATTAAGGTTAACAAAATTCTCGTGTAAAAAATATTAATCACAGACCGTCTGTTAACTACTAAAACATAAGTCTGTATGTCAGTTGAAAAATTTTAAAAATATACTTTCAAAATTTTGCTTCAGATATTAATCACAAAAAAAGCTTCTGCCAGAGTTTCATAAAATTCGTTGAAGGGTTGACATAGTAATTGAAGTGTCACCACCTTTAACCACAGACTGTATCTACTTGTTAACTGCAAACAAAATCCTTTTATCAGTAAAATACGGGAAAATAAAAAATATGAATTCGTCGTTATAGCTCTCGATACTTTTTAGAGAATAAAAATTGTGTTCAACTGTCGTAAAATTTCATGAAAGTTTGAAAAAAAATTGATATAAAAAAAACACTTTAACATGCACATTTTGAACCTAAATGTTGACGCCGCCGACAAAGTAAAGGTCCGCTATTTCTTGCTTTCGCGACATGAATGTCACAGGCTCGGCTAAAAGTCAAGCCACATATCAAATTACAGCTGATTAGGAATTGCTTTGAACAAAAGGAAAGTAAGAAGAATTCCCAAAAGATTAAGACTTTGACTGACAGAAAATAAACAAATATCTTATACGGTACCATTTGGTCGAAAGTAAATTTCGTTACTTTTATAAGCAATTACAGCTATTCATTGAAGAAAGATTTACAAACTGATGTGCTTTAAACTCGATCTTTTTAATTTATTGAGATTAAAATATTTTTTTACCAGAAATTAAGTAAACGTAGCTACGCGCCTGCTCATGACAAAAAAAAAAAAAAAAAAAAAAAAAGAAACATTTTATTGCTAGTCACAGCGCCCACACGGAGCAGAACAATCAACATTCATTTCAAACTAATGATTACAAGTGATTAATAAAGTTGGGAAAGGAAGTGGAGAATGTGTCAAAGCGACAACAACCCGACCACAGAGCAGACAACAGCCGAAGGCCACCAATGGGTCTTCAATGTAGCGAAAAACTCCCGTATCCGGAAGCGTTCTTCAGCTGGCCTCTTAAAAAATATGTATACTAGTTCAGTGATAATGGAAGTCATACTAAACTCCGAGTTAAACACAAGAAACTAAAATTAAAAATCATACAAGACTAACAAAGGCCAGAGGCTCCTGACTTGGGACAGGCGCCAAATTGCGTCGGGGTTAAACATGTTTATGCGATCTCAACCCTCCCCCTATACCTCTAGCCAATGTAGAAAAGTAAACGCATAACAATACGCACATTAAAATTCAGTTCAAGAGAAGTCCGAGTCTGATGTCAGAAGATGTAACAAAAGAAAATAAACAAAATGAAAATAATACATATATAACAACAGACTACTAGCAGTACAGACATGCCAGCTCCAGACCTCAATTAAACTGATTGAAAGATTATGTCTTCATCATATGATATGATTAATGTGATTAAAACACAATGTTATAGCATATATTTATTTAGAAAAGTCATCATTGGTGATAGTTCTAGAAATAAACCTACAAGAATCACCTTGTTTTGTTTAATTGTGTTTAAATTTGAAGCAACTGATGTTATATTCTTATAAGCTAACAGTCAAAACTTAAAACTTGTTCCAAGTCAGGAATTTGACAATTGTTATTCATTCGTTTAATGTGTCTGGGCTTTTTCAAAATTTTAAAATGCCATTTGTTTAGGCACTTTCTGTTTTGAATTTTTCTAGGCGTTAAGTATTTTTGTTATTTTACTTTTACTCATAATGTTTTACTTTTCAAAGCCATATTTAATGGTACGTCTTATATATATCATTACAAAACTTTAACTTTAGAAAGAGCAACTTGAATGTCATCGCAACCAGTATTAATGAATATAAAAATGATATATAGGAAATATTGCCTTCTTTGGAAAATCGTATAGTTAATTTAGAATAAATCAAGAAATTCTATTTCGATTATATGTTTGGCATTAGACGTAACTTCGATAGTTTATTTTTGGAAAAGTAGCTAATACAATTTTCTAGTCTTTGGTTTTATAAAGGTCATCTTGTCCATATAATTGGCACCTCAGACACAATTATATTCCAGAAAATACATGTTATCCTTTAAGTTTTATCAAATAATGCGAAATATTTGAAGAAAGACTATTTTAGGATATCAAAGACGCAATTTCAGATGGCATTTTTCTTTGTATTTTTAAATCTGACTTAATCTTTTCTGAGATGCATTGTCAAATGAAAGTCAACATGTTTGAAATAATATAAATTTTCGAGTATGAATGGCTGATTATTTGTAAGATCTTCTCTCATACAAATCTCAAACCATCAAGGACACCAATATTTTAAAACTTTCACAATCAATTATTAAATTTCTCCGACACACAATTTCAAATAACAATAGTTATCAAAGGTACCAGGATTATAATTTAGTACGCCAGACGCGCGTTTCGTCTACAAAAGACTCATCAGTGACGCTCATTTTTATAAAGCCACTCAAACTATCTGTAACTATATGTTGTCAAACCTCGGAAATATAAGAATCAAAACTATATGCGACAACAAGAATAAAACGTTTTGACCATGATGTACCGAACTGACATCAATAATACATAAGTATATCAAGCTTCTCCTGGAATTATGATTTACATCCCCTGTCTTAGATATATAAAACTGTCCCAGACATGACTGAAACATTATACTTATATGAAACTACCAGATTTATAATTCTGATAAAATTATGTCATGTCATCTCCGACTTCAGAATTTCCAATTTCATACAATCATACATCATAATCTCCCAGATGTTATACTAGTAACCTTTACTTATCATAGTGTTTCCCACGAAAAGAATTGAAATTTTCGACAAGTATATATCACTTATGCCTCAAATACTCAAAGATGTCCTAAATATAGAACTATAAAAAGCTTCAAATAAACGACATTGAAAGCAAAATACAAAAACCAAACCAATCGAATTTCCAGACATTTCATATAAATGCTAACTTCAGCAAAGTGTTTGAGCATTTAATCTGTGTGTGTTGCGAGTAAAAATGTTATAGGATTAAAAAGTGTTGATTAGGTTTTATCTGAAATTCCAGTTTTCCATCTTGTGGGGCTATTGAATAAATTTGATTTCTTTTTAACAAAATTTCAAAAATTATTTAATTGAGAAAATCAACTTATGTCAATTAGACCTTTTTATTTCTGCAGCGATGACATCAAATTAGTTCTTTGAGTTTTCCGTAAAGTAGAACAGAACACACCAAGAAAAGCATAGAATCTTTTCTCAGTAAATAGAAAGCCAGAATTAAAAACAAAATATTTGCATTTGTTGATGTATGAGGATAGATTGCTTGATTGAAGTTAACCTTGTGTTATATAATATTATACAATTTATACAAGTACTAAGTTCCTAACTCTTGAAGTTTTATAAAGAATGTTTATACTAAAGTACTATTCCTCTTCCACTTCAAATTCAGTTGTTCAAAACACTTTTTTGTTTACATGCCCTTTTCGTTCATTACGTTCTCACTTCCAATTTTTAGTTTTATAAAGTTTGAAATACCAAATTTATCAACATCAAACATATTTAAAAGATAAAATGCATATCAACCTATCTTTGTATTAAACTGGTACGCCAACATTTGACACTTTCATAGTTCACAATAGTTCATAGGAAGTCGTGTTACCTGATCCGGATACATTTTCCGGACTCAGATGAGTCATTAATTTAACTCCTAAGTTACTGACATGCGGTCGCGTCATTGTGCTGCATTTTATTCACGTTTTACCTTTTGTTTAAGTATTCTCTGGATATTAGGGTATTTGTTACTTGTAGAGCAATATCAAATTATTACACATATACTCTTTAATTTAAAATTTGTTGGATATAAACACATCATAGATACCAGGATAAAAAAAAAAAACGCCAGACGGAAGGCCATATAAAATGAGCATTGTCTTTTTTGAAAAGTCTGCCATAGAAGAGAATGTAAACTTTCTGATTGTGTGTATGTTGGGCGGTTATGTTAAGATTGGATTTTCAGTGGTTTTATGACAGTTTGGTCAGATGAAGTTGATTGAGTGGTTGAACCCAATAAATAAGAAACAACCTCAACACGAGTTTTGAATTAAAATCTGGCAATACCTATCAATATTCATTTCAGATTTTAATTTCATTTATGATGATCTTTGTTGAAATATAAACCACTTATAATAATATAACGTATGTGTTGTTATATATATTTATACATTCGTAATTTTCAACGCTTTGCCGATGCAGATCTAGGATTTAGAAAGAGGGTAAACTAGTTAACGTTTGTAAAGGGACATGTAAAACGTATTTGCAATTATCATATATTTAGCTCCTTAGGTGAAGTACCGGTCCCTCACAAATCTGCCTCTCCTTTGTAAAGTGTAAATAGCATTATATCACTAAAACTAACATTTTTTCAACAAAGAAAATTTACTGTTTTTATCAAATATATCAATCACCTTGAAAGAGTCTTGACAGTAATATGTATTTATTTATTTATTTAAAAACCTGTTTCCTTTTACAATACAAATAACACATTAAGTCAACATTTACTAAAATATTTGCACAATTATTGAAAACAGAGAGTTGCCTTAATAAGAAATTACTTGTAGCATCTGACTTACGTGGATACATTTGCAACAAATAAAAAAGACAACAATATCTTCATTACAAGAATCTGATGAGATTAAACACAAAAGAGACTACTTTATTAATATCATGTTCCCTGGCTGACAGAAGTTTTAATCAGACTTCTTTTGTTATGAAGATCTAATTGCAAGCTCATTTCGTTCAAAGACAACGACAAATTAAACAAAATGACATATACACTATTGGTAATAAGACTTCTTTTGATCTATTGACCCTCAAACAATATTAATGATATATAAGTCAAAAACATTAGTATTAATAATAAAGTAGATTAAGTTATAGTTTACGTAGTTTAAATAAGAATAGTTCTAAAATACATTCACGATGTCCATAAAACAAGATTTTAATGTACACATCTATAACAAAGCAGAACAAACAAACAATGACATGATGACAATGGAGTTAAGCTATTTCAAATGGTATTTTATAGCGTGTCTATATATGTTGTCATGTTACACTATTGTTTCAGGTAAGGGTTGGTATCTATTAAAACCAGCTGCATTTGTCCTTAGTCAGGAATCTGATGTTCAGTGGTTGTCGTTTATTGATGTGGTTCATGAGTGTTTCTCATTTCTCGTTTTTTTTTTTTTTTAGATTAGACCGTTGGTTTTTCCTATGATGGTTTACTTTTGCAACTGGTGGCTTGGATGAAGAGTTGTTTCATGGACACTCATACCACATCTTCTTATATATATGTCTGTTATGCAGGGTTCACCTGATATTATTATCATTTCATACATAACGAAATGTCTGTACCAAGTCAGGAATATAACAGTTGTTTTACTTTTTCCTTAATCCGTGATCAACGTTTAATTTTCTTCTTCTGAGATACTGAGATAAGCAAAAGAAAAGTAATACTAAGTATTTGAAGTGTTGATTGATGGTAAGGCGTTTATGTGCGTCTGGTGGGAAGCATATGTCATTCACTTAAATTTCGTGGTTTATTTTTCAACGGTCAGTTTTGGTGTATAGATTTAGGTTCATTAATCCTTATTTAACTGTAAAATGAAATTATTTTTTTTAATTAGATTTACGTTTTAATACGTTCATTAATACTTTGTCAAAAATCTATGGAACTTAACCTAAATTGTACTACTGTTTATCATGATCAGTATGACAGTATCCTCAACAAAAGTATGCAATCATTTTTTCGCTTTATTTTATTAAATAAATTTTTAAAAAAACTAAGGATTTTATTATCCCAGGCATAGATTACCTTAGCCGTATTTGGCACAACTTTTTGGAATTTTGGATCCTCAATGCTCTTCAACTTTTTACTTGTTTGGCTTAATAAATATTTTGATATGAGCGTCACTGATGAGTCTTATGTAGACGAAACGCGCGTCTGGCGTAAAAATTATAATCCTGGTACATTTGATAACTATTATTAAAGGATATAGATTGACTTAGATTTTTGCATTACACATTTATTGACTGTCTGTGAATTAAAAAAAAAATACACGATGAATGAATTAATCTTCATAGATTGCGATGAAATTTGATAAAGCTAACTTTAAGATCAAGAAATAGCATATGCAGAAAAACAAACTCTTTTTTAAAATTCTTGATTTTACTGAAAAATAAGCTAACTTTTGTCAGTCAGTATTATACTGAAAGCATCTTTCACATATTTCTACAGAATTTTCAGGTGAGAACACGACAATAAGAACAAGAAGTACTGCAGCACAAAATCAGGAAGGAATATGAAACAGAACATCTCGAATTTTTTGCATCCTTAATTTTAAATTCTAAGAAAGAGATCTAAATAGTTATCAAAGGTACCAAGCTTATAATTTGACGCGTTTTGTTATTTGATTTTGCCATGTGATTATGGACTTTCCGAATTGGTTTTCTTCTAAGTTCAGTATTTTTGTGATTTTACCTTTTGATACACCAGACGCGCGTTTCGCCTACATTTGACTCAGCAGTGACGCTCAAATCAAACTACTTAAAAGCCAAGCAAGTGCAATGAGGACCAAACATTCCAAAAAAAATGTTCTAAACACGGTTTAGGTAATCTATGCCTGGGATAAGAAAATCCCTTGTATTTCGAATAATTCATACTTTTGAAGACATTTAATTATAAAAATGACCATATAATCGATATTCATGTCAACACCGAAGTGCTGACTTCTAGAAACAGTTTCCATATAGCGCATCTTTGGCGACAACGAGGATTTTTTTTCTGCATTTATAAAAACTTTACAGCGAGCTAGTAATTGGAAAATTAACCCTATACATTCAAGTGTGAATTAAAATAGACAGTTTTCCTGAATTATTTACAAAACTGACGTGACTATAAACGATTAACAATCCGTTTACAACAGCTTTATATTACAAAGGTCAAAGGTCAAGTATCTAATTCTAATTTGATGGGGACAGCTTCAAGTCATACTATATTAAGGAGATTCCTTATGCATTAGCACCTTACACGATTCAATCATGTTCTCTTCGAAAACAAAATTGATTCACTTGTACAAAAGATAGGATTAATCTATTACTTGAACTCTCCTTTAAAGAGTTACAAATAATTTCGCGAAGGGAATGTCTGATTTCATTAAAAGGTCATTTATAATTTACTGTTAACAGTTTAGATAAAAAAAAAAAAAGATATACTGTTCAACAATATCTGATGCTATTTGTTCTTTTTTTAGTCAAGGTAAAATGTATAACAAAAATCGAATATGTTGATAATTGATGATTTAATATGTGGTGCACAATGAATATCCTGCGTAGCGAGTTATTTTAAAGTGTCCACCACATTTATGATGTGATTACGAATAGAGAGAAAAAATATTACAGTTATTTCTTATAATTTAATTCCAAATTCCATTTTAAACTGCAGTAAACTATGAAAAAATATGATGACGTCACGGTCACATGACAAAATTATGTCTATGATCTGATAAACAAAACAACATCAGCCAATCAGAAGACGTGAAACATCCAAAATTAAATTATTATATTATATTAAAAATGTTAATTCATCAAAATCAAAAGAGTAAGTCAGAAAACCCGAATACAACCAAATATCTTTGAAAGGAAAACTGGCAAACCTGCTCAATAAAGATCGGAGTCGAATGCACCTGCCATGCGCAGATTTGGAACTCACACCCTCAGTGTTGAAAGGCCAGATATACTACAGAAGAACTACTTAGACCACTTTGATAAAATCTGCCATCAGTATTCAGTATCAAACTTTATCTACTCATTATGAAAATCAATTACACAATTGTCATACAGTAGTTCAATGGTTCTCTTTGTTGGTTTTCGGTTCCCTCCACAAATACAAACTGGCCGCGATGATATAGTTGAGTGTGTATACCGCTAGAATGAAATTAATATATGTCCGACCACCAGTACTCAATTATCAAGTATGAATCAGGGTTTGGTGGAATAGGAGTAATGGAGATAGACCATTATTTCCTTCTATAAGACTTATGCCGATTAAGATGTTTTTCAACCTACTTGTTTGAATTAGGTCACACTAAGACAAATTCTAGAATTGAAACTATATATTTATTAATAAAATTGTCAAATTTCCATGGAACTTTACCTTCATTGTACATTGAAGACCTGTTGGCGACCTTCTGCTGTTGTCTTCTCTATGGTCGGGTTGTTGTCTCTTAGACACATTCCCCATTTCCATTCTCAATTTTACAGAAGTGTTTAATGATCAAAAGACACTATCCAGAGCAAGACTATATAAAAAAAGTCTTCATTTTTCCGTTTTTACTGATAAAGGAATTACAGTATCTAGTATCGTCATTGTACACCAACACTCAAATATACATTATATACTTAGTGAGTTTGAAAAGGTCATGCAAAGTTTTATAGGAAATACGTTCCGCAAAATGCATAATAAACAATTAAAGACGAACATATATGTCTGAACTACTTTATTGTCTCGTGGGTAGAATAAGCTTAATCCCAGTTAATTAAATGGAAATGGTAGTACTGACTCGATGGGGACTTAAGTTACATTATACGACCATTGTTTTATTGATGAAATATCAAGAAGCTTTCCAGTTAGATTCATGATAGTAACATTGTTCAATGACAAGTTTCATAATCATTATGGTAAAATCAGAAGTCTACGTTGTCAAAAAGGGGGAGCAGATGTGACCTTTTAAAAGTCCCCATTGACATTACGAATAGCCTTATCTACAAAAAAAACTGTAGAAAAAGCCAATTAAATTTAAGCGTTTTTCATATCATTTGTTTGTGTCAAAATGATTTTAGTGTTATATATAAAAAAAGAAGGCAACAGTAAAATACCACTGTTCAAAATTCACAAATAAAGAAGACACATTTCTTCATTCGGAAAATCACAACTACTTATAATACTAGTATAAGATATAAAAAAAGAAGATGTGGTATGATTGCCAATGAGACAACTATCCACAAAAGACCAAAATAACACAGACATTAACAACTATAGGTCACCGTACGGCCTTCAACAATGAGCAAAGCCCATACCGCACAGTCAGCTATAATAGGCCCCGATAAGACAATGTAAAACAATTCAAACGTGAAAACTAACGGCCTTAAGATATATATTTTCATCATATACACACTCATATTATTGTTTTTAGTTTTAATGCTGTTGTTGTTTTAGTTAGAATATCCCTTTGTTATCTTCCGTCTCCTCTCTGTTATGCTATGTTATCTGTGGAAAAGTTATCCCTTTACACGAACCTGATCTGATTTCTTTTTTATATGACTTTATTACTAGTTTACTTTTAGTAACAACTGTAAATCTGTTTGATCGGAAGGCACAAGAAATAGTTTTCAAATAATTACACTTAATTACACAGTTCACAAGATTTCAGTGTTCCATTATGTTAAGTTTTTGAAGTAAAAAATATAACAGAGGTCGGACGGAAGACATTCAACGAACGATAGACAGACGTTGTACGACGAACGACAAACAGACATACGACGAACGATGAACAGACATTATACGACGGACACGAGAGGATCGTTATCACACGTGATCCTAATGGCCATTTAATCCACCATTTTCTACGTCAGAAAATGCCTGTACCAAGTCAGGAATATAAAAGTTGTTATCCATTCGTTTGATGTGTTTGAGCGTTTATTTTTTCCATTTGATTAGGGACTTTTCGTTTTGAATTTTACTTGGAGTTCAGTATTTTTGTGATTTAACTTTTTAGTTACAACACCTATTGTTAAGATATACTAACAAATTTATATTGTATTTCAATCAACGTTTACGTAACTTTCAATTGGTATTATGGAAACATTTGTCTACTATAATCTAATACAAAAACTCATCCATCACGCATGAAAGTATACCTATGACCAATAAGAGCAGCAATTTAACATTTAAGACAAAACAATCATGTTAACTTTCACTAATGCTATATAAAACCTTTTTATTTCTCCTGATACTAACCATCATTACTAAATGGGTTTTTAATTTGCTGAATTATTCCAAGGCTGATCTAGTATATAACAACTACAGCATTAGCAGTTGAGATTTATTTTCTATAAAACCTATATTTAGTGCACGTTTACAATATTTATTGCGGAGAAAAATCTACTGGAGAATTATTCCCAAACAATTGAGAAAAGATTTGGAGGCTTTAGAATACAATAACCTAATACTTATACTGCTCTTCACAAATCCTTAGACAACAAATAATCATACAGCGCCTCACTAATCTTCAAATATTGTCGCCACACGCTTCTTCTTACTCCCACACGAACTAGTTCTGGTAATGGATTTTTTAATATGGCATTTTCATTCATGCTGTCAGCTTCTGAATGTCAAAGCTATTATTATATAATTATTCCAAACTGGCAAGCGTTCATGCAGATTCTATTCATCACGACGCTTTTATGAAAAAAAAAATATAAAAAAAAGTGTCATCGTTGAGAGATTAAAAAGTTAAACCGATAAATTATCGCGAGAAGCAACCACCAAACCGTATTTAACAGTAATTTTTCTGGTTTCTTATATCTGATAATAACTGAAAAGGAAGGACAATTTAACCAACAAACCGTATTAAACAGAAACTTCACTGGTATCCCATATCTGATAATAATTAAAAAGAAAGGACACTTAACTTATAAACGCGTTTACCAAGAACAACAAAAAATCGTTCATCATATTGGCTTTACCTTGATTTCACCCGAATAATTGTCCTGATCAGTTTCAGAATGCAAAATTCTAACATTATACCGCAGTCTTCCGTTCTATGTATTGTGTATAAAGATCTTAACTATTGAAAGTATGTAAAAAATGAATAAGGGGTGATCTTCTTAGTCAAAGGGCTCAATATCTGTTTTACGAACAAAATGTATCTAGTTAACTCAACATTCACACGATTGATTAACCAATATTTTACATGTTACTTTGTATTATGCTTGATGATCAGTATCATCAATTTACTTGAGAACCATAGTCTCTTAGATGCCTTATCAATATAGAATTAATAGTGTGCCGTATAAGTCAAAAAAGTACAAAAACAACACATATAAATTTTGTTCACCTGTTGCACGTTTTCTCGATCATCTTCATCAGGAACGTGTATTGTAAAGCTCAGAACGTACTAGAACCAGTGAGGAGCTATTTGACAAAAAGGACATGCAAATAAAGCATAATCAGTCTAAGGTCAACTTAGCATGCCATAGTTGAAACGTTAGTTTTTTTTTAATAATTCTTATATTATCAAGCGGATAATGTAAGAAAGGTTTGTTATCAATCGTGTCAGTATTTAAGTACCGACCACTGAGCTGATGATACCCCGGGGACTGATTGTTCATCAGCAGCAGTATCGACCCAGTGATGAAAAATGTAAATTCACTTCATAATTTTTCACGCATCCGAAGTTACATGTAACTGATGATTATTTTTGTAGATAAACGGCCATCTGGCGTACATACGTTAAATCCTTACATCAATGATAACTTTATTACTTTCTATATATAACAACTTTTTGTTAACGTCTTTGTAAGATTAATTTGTATGTTTCTTTGAAGTTCACAGTCAGTTGTGTTATATGTCTGGGATTTTTGTTAACACAGTTTTGGCTACTGGATCCCAACTTTTCCTCCATTACCTACTTTCTTTTTGAGTTTCTTACACCTAAGTTTATCAATATGAAGGAACTATAAATAACTTCAAACAAGTGAGAAGCTAAGCTAGCAATAAAATAAGGTTGAAAACCACCATTTTCATTGGAAAATGCATTAACCAAGCTATGAATATAGAAGTCGTTCTTCATTTGTTCGGTTGTTTGAAAGAGTTTTATTTGGGTATCTTTTAATGGCGTCCCCTTTCTGAATTTGCCTTGGAGATCTGTATTTTTGATACATTTTTTTAAATATTAATGAATATCCTATCAAGTGTATCGTCTTGGGTAATAAAAATTGTACAAGGATCGTGCATTTCTTATCATTACTCAAGACTCAAATACAAATGTTTTTGCAAAAGAAAAAAAAATTTGGATTCAACCAAGTCAGAGAAAAAAAAATGTATTTAATAAAACTCGTTTGATTATGACTTATATAAAAAAAAAAAAATGAAAAATTTCGTTTAATTTAAAAAAAACAACATTTCAAAAGATTTAAATTGAGATAAAGGAAACAAATAAAGAACAAGCTAGGATTTTTCATTAAATTTGTGATATTGACAGTGTTGATGTTTCAAATATGGCAGTTAAGTTATAGTTACTTGAGGATTTAAAAGGACAACCATAGAAGAATAGACTGTGTCCTTGCTGTTAATCTGAAGCGGAAAAATTCAGATGTTTAGGTCGAAGCCACTGCTGGTGGACGTTTCGTCCCCGAGGGTTTCACCAGCCCAGTAGTTAGCATTTTGGTGTTGACATGAAAATCAATTATATGGTCATCTTTATAAATTTTCTGTTACAAAACTTTGAATTTTTCGAAAAACTAAGGATTTTCTTATCCAAGAAATAGATTAACTTAGTCTTATTTGGCACAACATATGGAATTTTGGGTCCTCAATGCTCTTCAATTTTGTACTTGTTTTGCTTTATAACTATTTTGATCTGAGCGTCACTGATGAGTCTGATGTAGACGAAACGCGCGTCTGGCGTATTAAGGGGCTTGCGGGTCTAAATCAACTTTTTTTTTCTAATATAGGATTTTGCTATTTTTTTCTATGATAATTTCTGTTGAACTAACAGGTAAAATATTGGTAATATCAAAATAAAAAAAGAGCTAAATTACAGAAATCGCTTAAATTTTACAATTATTTAGTTTATGTGGAGCTTGTTTGAAAACAATAATAAAAAAATATAGGTCACCGATGAGTTAAAAAAGATATTTCAATTTAAACGTAAAAAAATGACTTTTTTGCACCAAAGGGAGATAATTTGGAGCTTTTTCAATGATATAAACATTTTTAAAGTCATCTGTGGCCAAAACAAATCGATTTGTCTGGGTGATTTTTGTACCATATTATAAAGTAATGACTAATAGTGTAATAAATAAAATTTGTAATGAAAAAACAAATGTTTAATTTTTTGCTGAATTTTTTATACCCGCGAGCCTCCTTAAATTATAATCATGGTACCTTTGATAACTATTATCCAAGTTTCACAATCATTCAAATTTTCAAACATTTAATAAGTTGATGTATTGGACAATTTCAACAATTTTTCTGTAGAATCATTCTTGATTTTCAAATACTACTGTGAAGAAATTGCTTAAGGTGTTCAATGAAATAAATGATATGTAGACATACATAAATTCATGATTTCATTAGCAAGGATTTGTCTAATACTTTTATGACATGATTACTTTATTTTACGCCATAAACATGCTAAAACAATCTCTTGAAGAGAATTTGAGTAAATCATTTGAAAATATGTTTAAAACCTATATCAGTTTTTTAGCATGCATATAACATTATCTTTAATTTAAAATTTAATGTCAATTTTCTTGTTTTTGTCGAAAATTGATTAAGCATAGTGATATGTTTGACTATAATTAAGAATTGGCATGACATCAACTAATCTCTTGTCAATTGTTCTCTTTCAACTTATAAAACCACATTTATCAGAAACATTTATGATATTAATCCGCAGTTTATGTGATTCAATATAGCTTAAGTCGTTGTTAAAGTACTAGAAACCTAATAAATATAGATATGAAAACACTGTTAAAAAAATCTAATAGAAGTATTAATACTTTATAAAAAAAACGTGTCATGCAATAACATGATAAGATATATTGACATCTTCCTTTTTTTCTGCATTAGAGACTCTTTCGATGAAAAAATCACACTAGGAGCCTATTGTTTTAAAAGCAAAATTTTGATAAGTACATGGCTAGCAATGTTACTGAACGAGCTTAAAAAGAGTAAATTAAAGCCTTTGCCTGAGTTAGATGCAACCTGATAAAGTATAAAACAGGTAGATTAAAATGTAAGTCAAACGTCAATAAACAGCAACTTAAGGAAAAGGTCGAAACTTGCAAACACGGTGTGCATTGATTTTTATTGTCTATGTGTTCGATATATATAAATGAAGGTATTATTAAGACATTTTCGTTCCGAACCAATTATTTTACAATTGACAACTTACACATGTATTGTTAATCATAAACTGCAACAAATATGTTTAGATGTAATATATCAAGGTTGTTAATAACCCAATAGCACTTCAGTGGTCCAATAAATGTGTATGCTAATCCATAGCTACTGTGTGTGGATGTCTTCAATAGAATTATTTCTTTGATAAAGAACAAGAAATATTGCATTTATCCAATAAGATTTGATACGATTATTTATGAGGTCGACGGAAAAATATCTGATTAGGTCTGTCTAACCTGTCGTGTAACGAACCAGCAAAGAATTATGCTAATTTGTTAGGTAATTCGTTTTGCACAACATGGTATAAAATATAGCCTTGAATCACACATCTTTTATAACATAAGTACAGATTTTTCATATCTATACTAAACTGACACATCAGAAAAGGCCAACATGGAGAATAAATAGTTATCAAAGGTACCAGGATTATAATTTAGTACGCCAGACGCCCGTTTCGTCAACATAAGACTCATCAGTGACGCTCATAAAGTCTCATTCGTTAAAATATACCTCAGTTAAACCTGTTTTGAAAGATGAAAAAAGAGGATCTTATGCCTATTTTGAATTTGACAGTGCTCTTAAATGACTAAAAATGTGCAAATCGTCTAGTAAATAACTGAATCAACATTGATATTATCTTCAAGTATATTGTCGATACATTTGTTCTTACAATCATTCATGAGATGATGATTTGCTATGTTTTCAAACAAGATTTATTTGAGTTTGAATTTGAGTTATTTGCAAAACTTAATTAAACAAATCGACTCATAAACAACAAATTTATAATGCTAAACTCAAACCAGACTTATATGATATAAACAATTTTTGTACACTTGCACGAAGAAGGAAGCAAATGCATCGTACATAACAAAACTATTTAAAACATTTATTCGAATATTTATCCATTGTAAAACTCGTTATTTTTTTATTTCTCAGAAAGAAATGTTTAATTAGAATAAAATAAGTCTCCAAGTATGTAGATCAACGACCTCGTTTAAGAAGAAATCCAATATAAAATACCTAAATTGTTCATAATGAAAACTCTTCTACAAACTTAGCAACCTCTCCCAGACAGAATTTCTTAGTATTACTTGGAATGTTAGTAAAAGGTTCATAATTCAATAAAGCAAAATATTGATATTTGTCCTATGCAAAATTTAACAACAAAAACATAATTATCGGGTTAGCGGTTTTTCTGTCTGATCAAATTTTATGATTCCTAAAACATAATACGAGAAACAGCTTCTATGTGATGCAAAGACATATGTATAATGACAACATTACAGACGGTGTGATTCTATAAAGGAAATATTAATTCTTTTATTAAAGGAATTGAAAAGCGATTTATCACAGTATAGAAAATTGATAAAATATGTCTGTTTTTTATATTGCAATTTGTATTTGATCTAGGTTAAAATGTATAGACAACAAAATTTGAAAAATGATCATTGGAAAAAATTGTATTAAATAAGTTTAGACCATACCAGCAGATCCAGCAACAACATGGGTATTAGAGGTAGTTTGAGCTAACTCATATCGATTAAGTCACTAGTATTGTTCTTATTTAGACATGAAGTAACATTGTCTTCAGTGAGTTCAACCGAATCAACCAACATACTCGAACAAGTAGACATGTTGTGTTCATGGCGTTGTCAGTTTTTTTTCTATCTATGAGTTTGACCCGCCCCTCTTGTATCTTCCGCCCCTCTGTTTTAATTTGTAACAGTTATATTGAAGACCAAAGGCATTTTATTTTAACGAAAATTTTGTAAAAAGTGAATATTCCTATATCGTTTCTTTTAGTAAAACATGATATTAAGATCAGTAGGGATAATACTTTGATCTTGCATCCTACAGCTGCAATCACTTATAAGGAAGGTATTCTTCTTTACTAGTTCAGTTTTAGACTTGATGGCTGGTATGCCGGATTATTGAAACTGTCACCAAACTAATATTTATTGTACGTTCTGATTGAAAAAGGAAAGGTTTAGTGTTACAACCTAGTTTGTCCTAACAGCATGACCATACGAATGTCCATTGACAAGAACTTTGTATCATCTTCGTGTCTTTGTTTATATCTCAATGTTTTGTCCTTTTGCTTTATTGTATGCTTAGAAAAAGTTTTTTGTCAAATATTTTGTGTCTCAAAACGATTTAGAGCTTGACATCATACATGCAATTTTATTCTAACAAAGTAAATCTTCTTGATGTCTCTGATTGTTTTCGGTCCTGATTAGTTGTTGTTTAGTTGGTGTTAATCCATACATCCTATCATTCATATATATGTTCCGTTTTGGTGATTCCGAAATAAATTATAACAATTTCTCTTATCACATTCAAAAGAGAGGCGACGAAATTACCAAATGATCTAAAAATACCGATAAAAGAAACATTTGCATTTTTGTTCTTTTTTGTATATATTATAAGACATTTCTGTAGCTTTGCTTTTATTGTTCTAAAATCAGTAATTCATTTTTCTTATGAAAGTATCATAAAAATGCAGTTGAGTACGATATAACGACTTCAATCCTCGTTTTAATGTAATTGTCCAAATTGAAAAGTCTGTTAAATGTTGATGCAGTTTCTCCCTTTCAGAACATCAATGTGATGCAATTTTTGTTTGTACCGATGAAGGAAAAGGATGGATTTTAAGCACTCCCATTTAATTATGCCAAACATACATTAGATGTCTATTCTTTTGCAAAGATACTATTTCATTTCAAGTTTATCACATCAATATTTTAACACTTTTCATTGATATGAAATGCCTTTTATTCATATGACATGTTTTTGTATTCACATCTTATGTGGTTCCCTCATATATAATGCTTTTTATTCATATGTAATGCCTTTAATTCATATTTAATGCCTTTTATTCATATTTAATGCCTCTATATCTATTATTAATATTTGACGCTTAAATGTCAAAATAATGGAAAATTAAGTATTTCACGTATGGGATTTTTGATGGAGGAGAATAAACAACAGTATTTCTTTTCTACGTTTTTAAACCAGTAGTTTAAAGAAGGTACCAATGAAGGCAAATATAGTCAAAGAGCAAACCCCACTAGGCCAGATACACCATTGGTACTTTAATCTAAATAAAATGAGGTTTAATAATACAAGTTTTAACAAAAATTATTTCTGATGACAAATTATTGCACTTATATTTTATTGCCATATATATGTAATCAAAGTGAAAATGATGATATCAGTTTGATGAAAAACTCTAATCGTTGAAACGTGATCATTAACAGTGTAATATTGGTCATGTGAACTACATTTCCAACAACTGTCTCTATTTTAAATGATACCATTTGTAAAAATCCTTTTACATGTGTTTGTAATAGTTATTTATCAATAATCATTCATTTTTCTATTTTAGTTTTACATGTATTCATCTTATTTTCGTTTTATCCATTTTCCATATGATATCTTCTAAATAATTTATTATATTCTTATTTCTAAGAGTTGCATTGCTAAAATTGGTCTGTGTTTAATGTTTTTATTCGACAGTATATGTTCGATTTACAATAATGTACCTTGCATATAGACATGATTGTTGAAACATGAGATCCATAACAATTTGAAACAATCATTTTTTATTGATTATCACATGAACTTGTACTTGAATACTTGCTACCATTTATATTAATTATAAATGTGAACAGTGCAAGCGGAAATGAATACTTAAAGAATCAACCCAAACTTTTAAATTAGGCAATAGTAGTTTATCAAGTTCAAATCTTCATACAAATATTAAGATGATACAAATCAAGGGAAACAGCGATAACATGCACTGTTTGAATTCCAAAAAGAGCAAGACGAGTTGAGTCTCCATAGTAAACAAAAATCTTGGGGCTCATGCATCTGCCGCCGTGCGAATAGGCACTCAGTCGATTTTTAAAACCAGTATTAGGTTACGACACATATGATAACAGATTAGAGGACACTTCGTATGTCCAAGATCATAAGACCATAGGGATAGTTCATTGCAGGAAAGACACGATATTCGGTATGAAATGAAGGGCTTGTTCCCAAAATCATCTAAACATTTTCTGAAATCTCGTACATTTTGTTCATTTCGGTATACAAGTGTTGCTTGGTTAAACGGCTAGGTAGCACAGACGTGAATTATCGAGGCAGTAAATTTGAAATGGTTAATATGAATATGAACATTCGGGATGCATAGATCTAAAAAGGGATACAAACTTTGTCTGCATATAACCTACATAAATATAGAAGAACTTAGAAAGGGTAGAAAAATTAAGCCCCAAATGAGCATAATAAAGGCAACAGTAGTATACCGCTGTTCAAAACTCGTAAATCTATGCAGTCATCATCTATAGTATTTTATAAATACACTTGGATAGCTGAATTGTAGTCCTGTCAGTTTGGATATGAATTGGGTTCCTTTTTTTCACTGCAGTGTCATTTACTCATTCTATTAATTGTTACAGAGTGTTATAATCTAAGCTGCTACACAGTCGCTTCCAAATTTACGTAAATAAGAATAAAATATTACCCATGATCGGTAATTTGTAAATACCAACCCAAAAAAATAACTAAAAACTGAATGAACTTCAAATGTTAAAACAAGATCGGATTGGTCTACATTGTCATTGCATCCCACCCTTTGCAATAAAGATTAAGTCAGACATGTCATGATGAGAAATTCTGCTTAAAAAATGTCGGCTTAGAAATATATCTTTCTTATTGATGTTTGTTTGATTCTGCTGTTATCTTAGAGTCCCATTCCGCATGTTGATTCACATATTAGCATACAAGAATGTCACGCTGTAATATACATCGATTAATGGGATTTTTTTTATTCCAATAAAACGCTAACGGTGCAAGGTTATTTATTAATGTAAATATAATTTTGATATTGAAATGTATTTATATTGTTTATATTAATTTACAAATTGCATTGTTAGTTTAAGCCGTATAAATAGAAAACTGATATTCATTAAATGGTATATGACATTTACACCCTGGGGTGTCGTAGATTAATAGGACATTACAAACCGCTATCAATACAAGACAAACAGAAATGAAGGATTACAATTCAATCTAACGAAGTCATAAAAATAAATATATTAGGATTATATTGATGGGTTTTGACATATTAATCACATGGAGCAATGAATTTAAAATGAGGATAAAAAAGTTTTAAGTTTGCTTGAACGCACCAGTAAAACTAGTGGTGAATATGTTTTATGAGTTGCCTACGCATAAGAACAACTAAAAAACGAATTCAAAGTACTAATTTTATATTGAACTCCTTAATTAATAGTTTAGTGTTGTTTTAGTTTTAGTTGTCATGAGTATCAAAAAGTTGAAATAACAAAAATATACTTAACTCAGAGGAAAAAATTCAAATCGGAAAGTCCGTAATTAAATGGTAAAATCAAATGATAAAACACATCAAACAAATGGACAACTGTCATATTCCTGTCTTGATACAGGCATTTCACAGGTGGATTGAACCTGGTTTAATAACGCTAAACCTCTCACTTGTACGACAGTCGCATCAAATTTCATTATATTTACGATGCGTGAACAAAACTGACATAATAGGTAAAATTGTCAAAATAGGGGTATAGCAGTCATCACCGTGACACAATCTCAATCAGAACAAAAAAAAACGACCAAAAAACAAAGAAGCACAATAAGTATATATCAAATTTAAAAACCACATGCATTGCTTACTTATTGCGTGTTTGACGTCACACTTGAAAAGATATAAATGATTTTGTCATTCAACGCATTTTTTAAATTACAATAGAACAATAACATAATGGCATTATAATAGAACAATAACATAATGGCGGGATGTTTAAAAGTACTAAGCCACGTCATATGTACCAAAGAATCACAAAAAGTCACACGCACAAAGCACACCAGCAAAAATGAAAGACAATACAAAAACAACTGTCATTTTCCTGTTCTTGTACATGTATTTACTTATGCTAAAAAATGAAAACAACACGTTTAATAATTTCTCGCGTCCGAAACTCTCAAAGCCAAACATTTGAAATCCGAAGATGTGAAAGAATCGAAAGGGTTGAAGAACTATGTCAAAAATACCTAAAATAAATAGCCAAATTCATCTAAAGCTAACTTTGCATGAGGGAGTTGAAACCTCAGTTTTAAATAATTTCAAAATTTATAATCGGACAATTCTAGTAAAGTTTGTTAAATTATGTTAGTACCAAAGTACTGATTACTGAGCTGATGATAACCTCGGGGACTGATTGTCCAACAGCAGAGGTATCGAGCCATTGATGTAAATAATTGAAAACAACACGTTTAATAATCTCTTTCGTCCGGTGCGCTTTTCTGGATTTACCTTCATCAGGAACGTTCAAAGCCAAACATTTGAAATCCGAAGATGTATAAGAACCTAAACCGTTGAAGAGCTATATGTCAAAAATACCTAAAATAAATATAAATATAAACGGACAATTTTAGTAAAGTTTGTTAAATAATGTCAGTACCAAAGTATTGATTACTGAGCTGATGCTAAACCTCACACTTGTTTGACTGTTGCATAGATTTCAATTATATTAACAACGATTTTTGGAACAACAAAAAAAAACATGATAGGTAAAAATGTCAAAAATAGGGGTACAGCAGTCAACAGGTGTTATAAGTTCTACTTATATTCCTAACAGACAAATTATCTATTTTTCAGATATTTTTTTTTTACACAAGGCATAAAATTTTCACTAAATAAAATTTGATGAAAAATAACAATTTTAATATCTTGAACTTCATATATAAGATATTTGTTGTGAAAAAATATAACATTCGAAATTTTCATCAATACTCGTACAGATAATCAAAAGTTGCAAGGTAACATACCACATATCTCTTTAACGATAGTTGTATAAAACTGGTTATATCAACAAATCTTTTTACAAGTATCTGCAGGATGTGTACTCTTTTATTCGAGGGATCGAGCACCGCAGACGAGTTTTATGTAGATGAAACGGCAATTTGACGTATTTGTGGTGGAATGTACAGTTGGTCATTTCGACAGCACAAAACGTAACAATGGTATAGAAATACAGTTCATTTTAATTGCTTAAATTATTTTTACGGTACGCCTCACGTGATTCAGACGAGAAAATATGACACAGAAGTGCTGACTACTGGGTTGATGATTGAAAAAAAAGATTGTGATGACGGTTAATTATACAGTAAATTGCTTGTGAAATAACTCTTTTTTTGGACCCCTGATTTTATATACATATTTAATTTTTTTTTTACAAATTCCAGGACGTCTAAACATATTTGGAAATACAATATACTGAGAAATCACTGTTATCATATACAGTAAGTTCAAATTGTATTCTTAATGGCTTAAATCATTGGGTATATTCTTTGAAGGTATTTAATAAGAACTCTGTGTTTTTAGATTACTTGTCGTTTATGTGATGTCTCATAGGTGTATCCTCATTATGTTATTTACATAAAATATATGTATCAGCTTTTAATTAAATTGATATTGTTCATTTTTTTACCACTGAATTATATGACTGCTGTAAGCAAACTGTATGACAAATTCAGCTCTAATGAAATGCGCAAACATTAAAGAATTAAGTACAGATTAAGCAGATCAGATTTTTTAAAAATTATTTTATAAAATATGGTTTGTCAGGTAAGGTTTATCAGATATCAATATTCAAAAGGAAGACGTTTTAAAAGTTTATCATAACTGGGGCATATTGCGTTTTATTTATTTATTTGTCTAAGCATGTTTATATTTTGATAGTTTTATTACTATTTCATTATATTATATAGAATTCTTTAAGCTTTATTTTGATATGAACTAAAACGAATAATCTTCAAATAAGTCATATGACCGATATCACCAGTTATATTCTATATTTACAACTTATATATTTTGAAACAAATATTAAAAGTCAGAGCTAGAGAGAAGCTAAAAACAACAATAATAACCAACAAGACACGATCTACGAATAAGCCAATTTTAGAAAATCTCATTTGACTTCTTAGAGAAGTCATTGCCCTTCAATAACGACTTCAACAATTTATTACATTTTTAAGTTATAACCAAAAGAGATTATAGAAATTAAGGAAACAGTAGTTTATCAATATTAAAATCTCGTTAATATATTATGGAGAGACAAAGCAAGGTAACAAACAAAATTTGAGGGAATAGCATGAACTCCAAAAGGAGCGAGCCCGGTTGAGTCTAAAATTCTAAAGATCAAAGACCGCGCAAACATTTCGCTATTTGGTTATCAAAGGTAGCAGGATTATAATTGAATACGCCAGACGCGCGTTTTGTCTACATAAGACTCATCAGTGACACTCATATCAAAATAGTTATAAAGCCAAACAAGTACAAAGTTGAAGTGAGTGAGTTGAGACACCGGCATGTCGTATTGGTAACTCGATGTTTGATGACAACTGTGAACCATATATAATGTCTATATGATTTCAAGTTTCTTTTTAACTCTGTTGGAGCAGTTTTAATGCTAGAAACACCATCCCGTTAATGAATTTAAAAAAGAAGATGTGGTATGATTGCCAATAAGACAACTATCCACAAAAGACCAAAATGACACAGACATTAACAACTATAGGTCACCGTATGGCCTTCAACAATGAGCAAAGCCCATACCGCATAGTCAGCTATAACAGGCCCCGATAAGACAATGTAAAACAATCCAAACGAGAAAACTAACGGCTTTATTTATGTAAAAAAATGAACGAAAAAAAAATATGTAACACATTAACAAACGACAACCACTGAATTACAGGCTCCTGACTTGGGACAGGCACATACATAAATAATGTGGCGGGGTTAAACATGTTAGCGGGATCCCAACCCTCCCCTAACCTGGGACAGTGGTATAACAGTACAACATAAGAACGAACTATTAAAATCAGTTGAAAAAGGCTCAACTCATCAGATGGACAAAAATACAAGTGGACGTGGCCCGGTACTTTTAGTGTGATGATGTACAAGCGTGACGTACTAACTCAGATATCGCAATACGGTAGAGCAGAGGGTATGTTACTGCTGCGAAATGTGTACTTAACAGTTGGAAAGTTGAAATTATCATGTGTGTCATGGACTCTAGTCTGAATATTCCGTCCCCTTTTCCTAGTATGAGATCTACCGAATTAAATTTATCCCCGGATGTGTACTTACATGAGCAACACGATGGGTGCCACATGTGGAACAGGATCTGCTCACCCTTCCAGATCACTCGCAATTTTTTTTACGGGGTTCCTTTTGCTCATTCTTTAGTTTTCTTTGTTGTGTTTTGTGTGCTGTTGTTTATCTGTTTGTCCTTTTTAGCTATATTGATAGCTTGATTGAAAATTGATCAAAACAAAAAAACAAAGTATTGAACAACGTCGGAATATTAATAGAGCGTTAAGGGTAAATCTGTACTTAGCGTTGTCTTTGGTCTTCAAATAATCTTTGTACACTCGGCTATATTCTTAAAGATATGACCAAGTACAAGCTAAAGCAAAACGACTATTTACCAAAGCACAAAGATTGTAAAAAGATAATGACAAATATTCTGATAGGAAACATTCACATTGACTCTGGTATTTGTCATTTTTGAGGGAGACTTTGTTGTCTTTGGAAGTAAGGAAACCATCTTTATAATGGTAGATGTCATTTCCATATACCCCAAGGTAATATCGTCTATAAAACATTATCACTGATTGTCCGTATAATCTACGCTGCAATTATTATATGTACGCAGTATAGGAAGATGTGGTATTTGTACGGTACACTTTCCAACTACTTGTTTAAATCGTTCTACAAAGACTGATTGTAGATGCTTTTTTTTTATGTTAAACATAAATAAATTTTGTTCCCAATCGTTATCTTGTAAGTCTATACCAAATTTTTTGTACATCCACTGTTTATTTAAAATGACAAATGCATAGAAATTTAGTGATATCAGGAAGCATACACGCTAATTGTTTTATGAAATTTAAACCATATATTTTTTCCAAATTTTCAATTATTTTAATGTTGTTCTGAGTTTTCTGTAAATCCTGAGATACCAGTAGCAGTTCTTAGTAGTGACTGGTCGATTACGTAGATAAAACAACATGATATACCAATCTTTGACTGGAGTAGTGACGCGTGGCCGTACACTTGTATGGCAATGTCGAACTTATACATTTGATATTGATATATCCCGAAATCTAGAAATTAGGCTGAATCTTGAATCGTTTTGAAATCAGTTTGAGAAAACGTTCGGAAATTTAACCATAAAATTCTAAGATCAAGTGGAAAGATACTTTATTTGAAAATGATACTTAATATAAAAAGTAACTTAAATTGATTAAAAGTTATTTAAAAGGTATAATATTAAAACTAATAGTCATGAGACAATTAGTTTTTTTGAGTGTTTGTTCACCTAGTTTTATTATTTCATTTTATTTTTGAATTTCTTGTCATAAACACAGTTATTAAATTTGACAAACACATACATGTATATTTTACCTGAGACACATGACCTGTAAGTTATATAATTTTAACACTTCAATTCAGTCAAGATTTCCCTTTATCCTTGACTAGTTTTTGATTAATACCTTGTGTATTAAAAAGCAACAGGGACATATAGGGCCACCATGGTGAACATATTTTTTTAGGGCCACCATTAAAAAGATAAAGTCACAGGTAGTACTGTACCCTACTCATTCCATGTTATCAGAGAGAAATTAATCCTTACGGTTGGTATTACTAGGGTCTTCCTCTTTATTACAAATAATTCGTTATACACACTCTGATGCTTAAACAGACAGACGATAAAAAGAAAAATCATAAAAAACTGAACTCCGAGGAAAATTCAATACGGATAGTCAAATGGAAAAATTAAAAGCTCAAACACATCAAACGAATGGATAACAAATGTCATATTCCTGACTTAGTACAGTCATTTTCTTATGTAGCGCAGTTTAACGGGTTATTAACATTATAGGAGTATAGATAGGATGAATTTTATATTTCGTTCCGCATTTTGCACTGCCTATAAACTTGTCGTTAAAATATCAATGAATTAAACGCTTCACATCTGACATTTAAATTTTAATGCTCGCTATTAGCTGATGATCATTCACCAATCTTGTATATCTTATGTCATCATTATATGATTCAACATTTGTTTGTTAGAATACTATCTTACATATTCTATATTATTTGAAAGAGCAACTAAAAGAGACCAGAGGGACAGTCAAACTCACAAATCGAAAACAAATTGACAACGCCTGGTTAAAAATGAAAGAAGACAAACAGACAAACAATAGAAGACATGACACAACATAGAAAACTAAAGAATAAGCAACACGAACCCCACCAAAAACTAGGGGTGATCTCAACTAAAGGATGTAAAATCAAGCTTATAATTGATTTGGAGAAAAATAACTGTTTCCCGATGAGTTTGTAGAAAACACGAAACATGTTGTTTCTTACCTGCGCCAATTTAGTTTGATTTCACTTTTTAAAGTTTGCCCTAATTCACCGCAGACCAGTTTGGCCTACCACAGAGTAGGTATCTGTTGAAAAATTACATACTCCAGGGTTAAAAATTAAAACACGGGGAGGTCCATAACTGCTGACATAAGCAAACGTGATCTTTATCAACTAACGGAAGGAATAGAAAACGACTGGCATATTTAAGACTTAGTACATACATTTTCTGAAGAAATTGATTGGCTAACCCTGATTTTAAAGCTAGCTAATCCTACAACTTGTAAAACAGTTGTTTAAAAGTCAGTAATATCAAAATAGTCTATTGATGCTGTTTGAATTGTAAATTTCATTTTGGTACACCAAATGCAAATAATCAATTTCTATTCGGTCAAATGTGAAAAATAACAAGGTATCAGGAGGAAAATAACAAATAACTGATAACAACTAATAATAACCATAATATTCATAGTCAGGCTAAAAAATAAGATAAAATCAATATTATCAAGACTTTATAGTACTGGTCACAAATAAACTGATTTATTAATTTCGCACTACTAAGTAGAGAGTTATAAATACTAGAAGCAGGTGTTTGGCAAAATGGACGATTATTATAGATATGTTCTAGTTGTTTTCTTCTTTTCAGAGTATTCATATATGTTGAACATCACAACCTTGGTGATTACGATACTATTTAATCGAGAAAGTTTTCATTTTGCCTTTGAACTATCAAGTTGATAAATATCTAAGCCAACAGGATGATGTAGTAGATTGTTTTTCTTTAATAATTATATAAGAATTGACGAGGGCAATTTTCGAAAGAAAACGCAAATTACACGAAAAAAATTTATATACTTTTAAATAGATTTTGAAAAACATTTGGATTGGATACTAGTCTACCGAGCTCATGATATCATCAGAGACTAATAACAATCAACCAGTAGAGGTAACGACACCGTGGTACTTGTAACATTTGATAAATTTGACTGCACATGATGTGTATTTCGATAATTAATGTCTCCTCAGTGATGACCAAAACCTTAATCAAGAATATAATTTGAAATAAGAGCTGATGAAATGAAATAAGGACCTTAATGAAATGGAACTCATTTTCTATTTTTTTGAATATTGTTTTAGCATACATTACGATATTGGTTTTCTCTTTTATCTTGTTTTATATTTTGTCATGCTATTGCAAACTATAGTTTACTATAAGGTTCGGGTGTTGCTCATTGTTGAAGCCTTAATTATAACCTGTATGCATAGTATCAGTCAAGCATACCACATCTTTTCAATTTCATGTCATACTTGTTAGTATGTAATAAACCAAGCAGACAACAAAGCATTACCATATGAAAATAAATATATAAATAAATTTAAAATTATCCACTAACAGTTAATAGCACTTAAACGAATACCAGAAAGTCGTTCATTGCAAATAAACGATAATCGCCAATAATGAAAGATATCATTTGTATAAATTCAGCCATTAAATGATCACACCTGTACATCGACATTGAACCAAATAGTATTAATAATAGAATGCTTTTTAATTGGTCACCGGTGGTCATTTGTCTAAACAGACATTCAGACACATATAAAATGAGCATGTTATGTTTATCACGTAATCAAATGTCAATAAAACGTACATATCATAATGAGCTACCTATCATTAGGATTTTCTGAAGAAATGTGAGGCAGAAAAGTTCCGGTAAATTTGATATAGTATCTCGTTACCGTTATAATGGAAAAGATTACTACTACATCAGCCAAAATCAAATACATTTAGATAGGTAATAAATAACTATAACGATCAAACTGTAAAATGCAAAACATATATCAAATAAAATTAAAAAAATAACTATAGTAGAAAGTAGAGCCATTTAAACGCTAGCGCTAAAACGAAAAGATACAAGCTTCACCATCAAGTTTAGATTTCGCTGGTATGAAATTATAAACTAGCGTGCTATCCTCTCCCCTATAATAACGGCACGTTCAATAATAATTATATCATACTAACAACATTTTGCATCTTACAATTGTTCATTTATCTGCATAGAAATAACACAATTAGAGACTAATCTAAAGATAAAATGATCTATGTTTAATAAAAATATTGTGGTGATAATGAACTTTATTCTATGTATGAAAATTGTACAATCGCAGACTGTGACTAAATAAAGGCAACAGTAGTATACCGATGTTCGAAACTCAAACTTTAAATGAAATTTTTTTCTTTATTGATATACTTATGAAATGCATATGCAAGAGAGGACCCAGATAATGGTCATACATTTATTGACATATTGTCGGAAATGAACAATATTTATCTATGTATTGATTTTTGGTTCCGTGTTGATAATTAATGGTAATAAATAGGTAAATCATCAACGTAATGAGCTGCTAAATTGAACGGCTAAATCTTAATGGTTTCAGGTAGTAATTACAATTTTCTTTATTTAGAATCAAACAATAATTATTATAATAATAATTCCGTATTTATATTTGTCAAGGTTGCAATACAAATACATAAGTTCTAGTATGAGATAGGACGATGTTACATTCACTGTACAATACTGACACCCTACTTTACCAGCTCATTTTAATATTTCGGGTCATGTTAATATTAAGAGAGAGTGGCCAAATATTTTTTTTTCACGATTTTTTTCAAAGCACAACAATATCAATCATTAATATATTTAAGACATTAGAATATGCCGAATTAGCAAACAGGTGCAAAAAAAGAGACATACACATTACTTTAGAGGACAATTACACAAATTTGTAATAATCATTTTTCATAAAAATATATCGGACTATACTTGCATAGAAGCTTGGTACCTAAATGCTATGTATGATCTTTGCTACCGTTATACATGGTTTCTCACAATACAAAGTGTTTTATTTCAGCTCTGTTGGCTATATGCACAGCTATACTGTACTATCAGATATTTATTCAACATGTTTATAAATTTATAATGATATGAAATACAATAATTTATGGCAGTTTATGTATATTTAATCAGTCAACGAGACGTGCACCATTTGCAACATTTGCATTTAACTTTTAAGAAGCAATCACTAATCGAATATAGCACTGGAACAAGTATTTGCTCAACTATGCCTAGATAAAATCTATCTATTACAAATGTTGGTTAATCTAAATATTTGTGTATAGTTGTAACGCTACATTTGAGTGTTTCTTTTGAATTTCACTTTGATCAAATCTGATAGTTTACTATATACTTTATTTGGTATATTTCAACAATTTATAAAAGTAAACCATTATATGTCAAGGTACGGTCTTCAACACGGAGTCTTGGCTCACACCGAACAGCAAGCTATAAAGGGCCCCAAAATTTACTAGCGTAAAACCATTCAAACGGGAAAACCAACTGTCTAATCTATATAAAAACGAGAAACACGTATGAACTACATAAACAGACTTATGTACATCAGATTCCCGACATAATAAAGGTGCAAACATTTGCAGCGGGATTACACATTTTTATGCTACCAAATCAAACATGTTACAGGAGATTTACCAAATTGTCAAGGGCAAGTTCTCATACCGAACTTTTCATAATGGTGTACGTCAGAGGCGTCTTTATAATACTCACCACCAATGCTTGGTTCAAAACTCTGTATAAGTCAATGCAAATGCGAATTTGAAGAGCATTGAGGGCTCAAGTTGAAAAAAAGTGCGAAGTCGGGTTTACGTTATCTATGATTTTCGTAAATAGAATTTGATATTTAAAATCCTTCAAAGATTTGTAAACAGTTAATTAATATACAAATAATACCGACCACTTATGTTTCATATCAAAACCAGATTAACTGATTTCTAGACTGGTGACATCCGCGCGGAGGAATATTTCATTAGCAGTGACATGGACCCAGTGGTTGTAAACACTTATGTAAGAAACCCGGCTTGTAATTTTGTAAATAAAAGGTAAAATTACAAAAACAGTGAAGATAATTCTAAACGGAAAGTCCCTAAGCAAATGACAAAACCAAAAGCTCATAAACCTCTCACTTACATGGCAGTCGCATTTATATATCCATTTATGCCAGATGAAGATCGGTTTTGTGATACATCCTTTATGTTAACATACGTCAAAACATTTCAAATAAAGAAAGTCTAACCAGGTATTGGTGTATCCCAACGTTTGGAGCCTTGACACCTCCGTTTTTCTCTTCTAAAGATAACGAGTAAGAATATGCTTAGCACTAGAACGCGTGCAATAATTTTTATCGTTACAAAGCAAGAAATTATATCAAATATAAAAAAGAAGATGTGGTATGATTGCAAATGAGACAACTCTCCACAAGAGACCAAAATGACACAGAAATTAACAACTATAGGTCACCGTACGGCCTTCAACAATGAGCAAAGTCCATAACCGCATAGTTGGCTATAAAAGGCCCCAAAATGACAATGTAAAACAATCCAAACGAGAAAATTAACAGCCTCATTCATATATAAAAAAAATAAAATTAAAACAAATATGTAACACATAAAAAACGACAACTACTGACTTACAGGCACATACATACATAATGTGGCGGGGTTAAACATGTAAGCGGGATCTCAACCCTCCCCTAACCTGGGCCAGTGGTATAACAGTACAACATAAGAAAGGCTGATTTAAAAAAAGAAGTAACTATGTACGGATAAAGTGGAAACTTTAGCAGACAAATTAAACAAATATGGTATCAATGGGATATGTAGAACAACATATACGCTACCAAAGTCAAATTTCTCAATTATGTTTTATAGTAAGGCAAATAAGAAGTCAAATCGAGAATATAAGTAGGATCTAGAAGGAAAAACGTTGTATTCCTAAACACATACTTTGATATTACTTATCACGAGTATCATTTAAGTATTATGATCCTTTAGTTTCTTTATTATTAGTAATGTGTAGTGAATATTAAACCGAACAAAATTAATTTAATTCAGTTTTGTATTCATATACCAATTCATAATCTAGTGAAATACTCAAACTATTACATAACATAGAAGAAAAATATCTCTCCAGTGAGGGAATTCTATTTTTGATGACGTAAAATTAGATCGTCTTTCACAGATTACCAAGATTTTTTAGGCAAATGACATTTTCTTTTATAGCAATTGGAATGTAACTTTTTTCACATCAAATTAGAAGTTTAAAGTTATATATGAATTTAAATAACCCATTGGTATGTCCTCCCTTTTGTAACGATAAGAACCTATGACGTTAATTATGAAAGAATATTTGTCACTTTTTTTCTTAAAAATCGTTAAAATTGTTAATGCATCTTTCTTGACATAGATCCCCCTTGTATATGCTTTTTGCGCATGTAATTCTTTATCAATTTAAAAAAAAATGTATAATAAACTAACCAAGTCTTATTTGGTCTTTGTTGGAGAGTTATACCATTTGCAATCATACCATATCATACCATATCATCGTATTCTGATAACTAAGAGTCGGTACGTGTCAGTTTAAAAATCACACATCATTTTCCACAATATTTCAGTAATAATTCATAAAAAACATGTAGATAAAAATCAATACGACCTTGCATATGTTTCACTTTTCACTTATAATACATCATGTATATATTGACGGTTAAATGTCATTTTAATGTATGTTTCAACAGCTGTAACTGCTCAAAGCAATTTATACTCGATCATTACATATTTGTACATTTTATTTACTTTGCTGTTTAGATAAAACATCTCTTCATTTATGTTAGTATACTTTGAAAACATAAATGCGCAAATATATGCATATGCACACATTACATATTTGTACATTTTATTTACTTTGCTATTTAGATAAAACTACTCTTCATTTATGTTTGTATACTTTGAAAACTCAAATGCGCAGATATATGCATATGCACACAAAAATGCGTTCCAAGTTATATGCCTACATATTTAGATACATACACACGAATGCATGCACACAAACGCGTTTATACAGACAGACATACATTTTTTTTCATTTTGGCTGATTCATATAGTTCAAATCGAAAATTTTAGATTTTGTATTTTATTTTCTCGTTAGTCGGAATTGTCAGTTAGTAAATCCCATTTATGTATTTGATTGTTATTTCTTATGTATTTGTCCATAAGATTTCATTTTTGTTAATTCCTCATTGTTGATTTTATATATCTTTTTTATTCGCAAGGAACTTCAAAATATATCAAAAGATTAATCCCTAAACCTTTCAGAAAATATTTTACTTGAAAGAAGAATATAGAATATATTTAAAGTCATTGTTCATATTGTTCATATGATTTAAATAGGTAAATTGTTAAAGCAAATATTCAGTTGTACAATTTATTTATAAAGTTTAAAAAATATCTCTGTTAAAATATATTATTTATTTTAGTTGTTTAAAATATAAAATATCCTACCGTCATCACTATCATGATGTGGAACAGTTGGCACCAAACTCTGTGCTCGTTTCCTCTCTAACACAGCCGGTGGTACCCAAAATTTTTCACTGACATCTCTTGTAGGAGAGCTGGGGCTTGAGCCCATTTTCCGTGAGACCGGCATCCATTCAGTTTTAAAATGAACCTTTGAATATCTTCTTTCTTTACCTACACCTTTAGCTGACAACACGTTAGTCACAGATGCTTTCGGTGGTAATTTAATATTCTTTGCCTCACTGAACTTTTTATCACTTGATTTTTCTTCCAATAGAAATCTTTCATACCAGTTGAGACGGAAGCGTTTTGAACATGTGACGTACAGCAACAGTAACAGTAGTATCAAGATCGTAGTCGGAACGACTATGTATGCTACAATTAAATAATCCGGTTGTCGCTCAGCACGACTCATTGCCACATCAATCGATTAATAGTATTAGCCTTATATCAGATCGAATTTACTGTAAAAAGTGTTGATTTTTCTTCATTTAAGTTTAATTCGCAATAATTCATCATCAATAGATACATAATCTGAAAAATAAAGCAATTACTTAAATGGCTATTAATAAGATTAACATATGATAAAATGTAAAAAAAAAAATGTCAGTTAGTCTACTACCTAATGCTAACTAGGTTCTCATTAGATTGATTTGATAAAAAGTTTCTATGAAAAATAAAGTGGCGGTCAATTTGTTGTATTTTCCTTTTTTTTCATATAATTGCATGGTATTGTTTGTGTTAATGTGTTTCCTAAAATAGTTTTAACAGTAATGGAAAATGTAACAATAGGTCTAGATAAATGAATTATTATAATAGACAAAGAAGGAACAGTAGTCCTTGTGATTCTATTTCGGGGAAAATAAAAGAACTCAAGAAAATCTAGAGTTTGATTACAAAAATGAAGCAATCTTTGAGGCAAGTAAGAAGTTTTATTGAAGTATTAGTTCGTTGACAGCAACGATTGACTGTCACTCAACAACAATAATGAAATCAGGACATCCTTTTATATAATATATTTGTATGAATAGATTGGGAATTAGATTTTGCTTCCTGATTGATGTTAGTATTGTGTAACTTTTCCAAAATAACTGAAGATGTACAACTGTATTCTTATGCTGTCATCAAAGACCAGAGACAAGACAAAGCTGTAAATAAAACATATACAGATGATGTATTGTCAATAAATTCGGTCTAATAGAAAAGACGATGTTTTTAGCTTGTATTTCTATCTATTGAAGTGCATTTGATCATGCTAATATGTTAACTTTGAACAATAATTATGAAGTTGAACATACAGATTTTCAGCAAATGTATTGAAGCATAGTTGTGTGGATAGTGATTCGATTTATTGCAGATTAAGTGAAACTTGTGTAAGAATAAATTCAAGAAAATAGAAGTTTTTAAAAATGAATGAATTGACCAATTTTTTTCATTTTAAAACTTTGCTGTAAGCATCGTCATCAGTATGCATAGGATAACTAATTGATATTTTAGTCTTAGATGCATGATTTGTTTTAGTAATTGTTATTGGCTTTGAATTAACTGTTAGTAGTTGGGCGTACTCTCAGAACTGTTTTTATTGTCTTTTTTGTTGTGGGGATGTATACTTAATATTTTCGAATTCCAGGCATAGATTACCTTTTTGGCACAACTTTTTGGAAATATGGATACACAATGCTTTTCAACTTTATACTTGTTTTGCTTTCTCACTATTTTGTTCTGAATGTCACTAACAAGTCTTACACAGACGAAACGCGAGTCTGGCTGTTTAAATTATACGCCTGGGACCTTTGGTAACTAGTTTGGTATTCTAACTATTTTTACCTGAGCGTCGTGTAGAAGAAACACGCGTCTGGCGTATAAAGTTATAAGCCTGGCACCTTTGATAACTTTTTACTAGATGTTTTTTTTTCTGCTGTGTAAAAATCTGATGTGTGAAGCCCTTTTCAACTGATTTTTTAGATTGTTCGTTTTTGTACTGTTACACCACTGTCCGAGGTTAGAAGGAGTGTTTGGCGAAAACAAACTAAGTCAACAGCCTGCAAATCAGTGCTTGTTATTTGCTGTGGTATATCTAATTTGTTTTTGTTCATTGTTTTGCACAGAAAATGAACAGTTTGTTTTCTCGTTTGAAATGTTTTACATTTGACATTCCGGGTCATTTTATAACTGATTATGCGGTGTGGGTTGGCTCATTGTTAGGCCATGTGGTAATCTATAGTTGAAAAATTAAATGTTTAATGGAGAGGTGTCTAATAGGCAATCGAATCACATCTTCTTATTTTTATATGTCAATAACTTAATAATCGGATTATCACTATAACCTAAAAATATTTTACAAAAATACAAACTTAGAAAAAATCTTTTCAATCCTAACACTTTGTAAAATGCTATGCTATTTTAAAGTGTTTAATTTAGGACTCATCGATAATTACATGACATAAGTACCCTTATAATTAATCAAATGATCAATAACCTTTATAATGACTGCCAGACTATTACTTTACACAGATTTACATTTATTATTAATATACTTTAAAAAGCCGATATATTCAACAGAACGTTAAAACAAGAAACAATTATACACTCAACAAAATTATTTGTGCATATTTCATGAAAAAAAAATAATCAAAAAAAGAAATAAGACTTTTAAATCTGTTCGATACTTTTTCTGAAACCTAATGTTTATTTCAACGCTATGTTTTATTAACACTTGCGATAATGAAATTAAACATAAATGATACATAATGACATTTATTATTTAACAGTTAAAAGATGTGCCTCAGTTTTACTAAGTCTTACTACTAAGATTGATCGTAATTTATAATGAAATGTTCACGACTTACGATCAGGTTTTGTGAAATGTGCCGCAGATCTTCAAGGAAGCAACTATATCTACTGTGAACTTTCATTATCCATAATAGTTATCTGAAGAATTTTGCCTTGAAATTTATTATCATGCTTTTTTTTTAAATACATTTTTTTTAAATGATTGATCGAAAACAAGTATTATTATGTATCAAACTATGTTCGAACAATAAAAAGTAAGAATAAACATTATTGGAGTTATTTGGAGGAAATATAAACCAAAATCATCAATGTTAAAGAAATCAACTCAAGTCATGAAGATAAGAAACAAGCAAACACAATTTGGATATCTCACATTTTGATATATTATTAACAACCTATAGTAAAATCGCTATCTGTATCCGTAGTTTGTAATAGTACCCTTTCTCCGTAAGAAAATGCATGTGTTTTGTCAAGAATATGACATTTGTTTTTCATTTGTTTGGTGTGTTTGAGCTTTTGATTTTGCCAGTTGATAAGACAAAAAGCAAATTAACAAACATTCTCAACTCCTTGCAATATAAGTGGGAGATTTTACTAGCCATAAAAGCAGGTTAAAAAGTAAAATCACAAAAATACTGAACTTAGAGGAAGATCAATTGGGAAAGTCCATAATCACATGGCAAAATCAAATAACAAAACGCATCAAAAACGAATGGACAAAAACTGTCATATTCCTGACTTGGTACAGGCATTTTCAAATGTAGAAAATGGTGGATTAAACCTGGTTCTATAGCGCTAACCCTCTCACTTTAATGACAGTCTCATCAATTTCCGATATTTTTACATTGATGCGTTAAATAAACAGACACAATAAATATAATAGTCAAAATATGGGTACATCAGTCATCATCGTTTAACAATTTTAAAAGGAACAATTTAACAGAACACAAAAACATCTCCTACCTACGAACACATTTATTGATTTGAGTGTCTGACGTTAGAAAATTTTATACGTCACATAAATTAAACCAATCAGTTTTTCTTTAAAATGTACCATGTTGGAAATATGGCAGTTGTTATCAAATAGTCCTTTTATATGTATATTTGTTTTTGTAGCAGTTCAGTGTTTCTGTAGTTTCGGATTTTTCTCTCATAGTTAATGTGTTTCTGTCAGTTTTGGTTTGTTACCCTGATTTATTTTCTCCCAATCGAGTGATGACTTTCGAACAGCGGTATACTACTGTTTCTTTTATTCAATATATTCTATTTGATTTATCAATACCAGTCCAACAAAATTTAGAGTTCATCATAATAATTCGTGACATATTTTATCAATAATTTAGTATTAATTAGATATAGGAAGATGTGGTGTAAGTGCCAATGAGACAACTTTCCATCCAATGCATGTTGTCAAACATTGTTTAGTTTGGTGTGTGCATATACAAATTAAAACATAACGCCGATAAGAAAGGGAAGATACCTGATTTATATCAATTTCAGAGAGAATAAGAGAAAACAAATCTGATTTTTAAAAGGAAAAAGCTGACCAATAGGGGTTAACATCCTCGTCCTATTCTCTGGTGAATAGTTGTATTACTGGCTAATTTACATAATGATTTTATTATTTTAGAGATAATTATATATATAATGTTAGATACTTAAAGTAAATAACCATTTATTTTAAAGCGATTAACCATCATAAAGATTTGAAAATAGTTTCGTTTCAGTGAGAGGACTTGAGAAGTGTTGGACCAATTGTTTTCGAACTCTGATTTACTAGGGGAAAAAGACGACATCTCCTCGAAACAAAATTAACAGATATTTTAACACTTTAGAAAGATGTCATTGGTGTTAGTTCCAGTTTGAAGTAAGGATTCTTTATTCGACAATGAAAAATATTTTATTCATAAAACCTCTAAAAGGCTGACAGTTAAGTACGCCTGTCTTGACTTTCTCATGCATGAGTGAAAGTAGGACAAAATGAAGCCAGGCAATATGTGCCTTCGATTATTGAAAAATCCTAAG
The DNA here is from genome assembly GCF_963676685.1 of Mytilus edulis. Classification (NCBI taxonomy): domain Eukaryota; kingdom Metazoa; phylum Mollusca; class Bivalvia; order Mytilida; family Mytilidae; genus Mytilus; species Mytilus edulis. The sequence goes on from NC_092345.1 coordinate 3,903,251, forward strand.
CGAATGGAATGGATTTTTACATTTAATGAACTGGACAATACTCTTACTGTATTGTAGAAGGGGAAAAAGAATGTCTATAAAAACTTGACAAGATCAAATGATTTTAACTAACGGAACAAGTGAGAAACAACTGTCATATTACTGACTCGCTACAAGTACTTGGTTCTAGAGCTCTGTTATGCTTTTTTATACTGTCAATATCTGTCACTTCTGTTAAAAATGAAATTGTAAACAAGACATTTAGTCATAAATAATATCAATAAAGTAATCTAAAATGATCTTACTGCGAGTACTCTCAGATCTGTTCATTTTGTCTTTTTGTGTCGGGATGTATAAGTACCCGGCCACGTCAACTTGTATTTTTGTCCATTTGATGAGTTAAGCCTTTTTCAACTGATTTTTATAGTTCGTTCTTATGTTGTACTGTTATAAAACTGTCCCAGGTTGGGGGAGGGTTGGGATCCCGCTTACATGTTTAACCCCGCCACATTATTTATGTATGTGCCTGTCCAAAGTCAGGAGCCTGCAATTCAGTGGTTCTCGTTTGTAAATGTGTTACATATCTGTTTTTCGTTCTTTTTTTCTATAAATAAGGCCGTTAGTTTTCTCGTTTGAGTTGTTTTACTTTGTCTTATCAGGGCCTTTTATAGCTGACTATGCGGTATGGGCTTTGCATATTGTTGAAGGCCGTACGGTGACCTATAGTTGTTAATGTCTCTTTGGTCTCTTGTGGACAGTTGTCTCTTTGGCAATCATACCACATCTTCTTTTTTATATTTACAACTTGTATTTAAATCCTGACTAGATGTGTATCTACCCGGTTCAACGCTCAATTGTGTCACACTTATTTTAACAGAAAATCCAACTGTTTAATGAAAGTGGGCACAACTAATTCCGCTCTTTGATAAATGGAATTCAAAACATTAATTTTGTGTTAATTAGGTAAAAATGTATTTATTTTATTTAATTGGAACGTAGGACTTTGAGTTTTATTAGGAATTGTATGAGATTCAGGACAAACATTTAACTCAGGTAAAATGGTGAATTTGTTGCTCTAAAACAAACTTGTGAAATTGTGAAATTTTGACTGAGTATTGATTCACACTGTGAATTAAGTTTGAAATGCAATCATTACCATGTGTCGCTTCTTCTGTTGTTCAAGCGATTCCCTCAGCTAACTATGTCTATTGGATTTGTACATAGATAAACTACATCTACCTTCATTGACAAAAGCGCGACAACTGCATTTTGAAACGCCAATCTTATTCGAGTTTTTTGTTTGCTTGTGATTCTAATGTTAAATTAAAGAATTATTCCCTTCTTTCCTCTATTTTTGCATTAAGTAATTGGCTCTTCGTTGAATGACAAAAGCTATTGACAATTCACTGTAAAAACTAAAATATAGTAACTCAAGGAAGGTTTTGGCAATCATAGTCTACCCTGTCACATTCTGTAAGTGTTGTTACTATTCAGGAATCCCCTTATTTCTATATTGAGTGTAACTCCTGAACTACCCACTGCAGTGGCGGTCTAAATCCGATGTTGATTTTAAAAACACAATCATAGAGTACAAACAATACAAAAATGTATGTTTCAATCATATCATTGACAAAAAAGAGGTTAAAAATACCAAGTCCTTCATCAAATGGCTAAATCAAATGTTTAAACACGTCAAACCAATGGATAACAACTGTCATATTCTTGACTTGGTACAGTCATTTTCGTAAGTTACAAAAGATTGATTTAACCTTTGTTTAAAGCTAGCTGAACCTCTCACATGTATGACAGTTGCATCAAACTCCATTATATTGACAACGATGCGTGAACAACACAACAGACATAATAGGTACAAATGTCAAAATTAGGGGCAAAGCAGTCAACATTGAACTATACACGATGCAAGAACATAGACAACGCCTCATAGCAACAAAAAATAGCAATACACAACGAACAGACGAATTATTAAATTAAACTAAATCTAGATTATATTACTAAATACATAGCGATGCGAACACATACAAAACAGCAGTGCATTAAAGTGATCGTGCTAGATAAAAAGTTATAACAAAAATATTGAACTTCAAGGTAAATATAGATAGGGGAATGTCTATAAAAACAGACGATGTAAATTTGTTTCCAAGTGATAAGCATCTGTCACATTCCTGCTGTATTTTTCATGGAGTGTGGATTTGCACACTTGCCTTGTAAACATTCCTCTTAAACGTAAATGTATTTTTTTTTTAAATGTTACTTTTTATAAAGTTAGTTCTTCAAATGTTTTTATTATCAATAATTATGCGCTATTGCAAAACATCATAACTTTTAATAGTTTATGAATGCATTTTTATTATTGGACATATAATGCGTTAAAATTTGATTGATTGATTGTTGGTTGCTTAACGTCCAGTGGCAAATATTTCATGCATATTCAGGACGAGAACAAGTTCACAATAAATACTATAGGTAGGTCTTGAAATAATAGAGACCATCTGGGATGATGGTCGGGGAAATTTGGACTGCCACTGGAAAATGAGGGTATATTGGATAGAGACAGAAATGCTGCCTTGCAACAGGCCATCTACGGACCCGTTAGGTTAAATTAGAAACATGTTGGTTGGATTTTTGTATTATTGAAATCAAATAAGTAACGCAGTGAAAAGTAACCAAAAGAATTGTGTGTTTACCATTCCAAAATTACATAAGATAAAACCAGTTAAACTGCCGAAGTATTTCCAACAAATTCAGTTTTTTTTCGATCCTTATAATTGTCGTAAAGTTTTAAAGAAATTACCACAGATATAATTAGATTTAATCTCTGCTTATGTCTTTGTCAGAGAAATTTTAATATCTTACGTTCAAATTACTAATAAAACAAATAAATATATTATTTTTTTGTATAAGGATAATATATATATAATTACTATATTTCTTATGTACATTTAAATCTACCTGCATTCCACGGTGTTTACTTATTGAAATTATTATGTTTTCGTTTCTTATTTAACATATACTGCTTTATAGTAGAATATCGTACATGATCCCGGAACAAACTTATCGGCCTTTGATTTTCGTTGTCTATCGTGAATAACTTGCAAATCTTATCCCATACATCTTCGAAATGTATTTCTTCTATCTTGTGCATTAACTAGAAAGTAGGGGTGAAATTACATTACTATAATACAAATTTAGTGCATTAATATAAATGTAGATTAGTGGTTAGGTCAAGTTTGAAAAGATGGATAAGAAATAGTATTTTTACAGCTGTTAAATTCCATTATAAAAAGATGTGGTGTGGATGTCAATGAGACAACCCTCCCTCCTAGTCACAATTTGTAAAAGTAAACCATGATAGGTCAAAGTACGATAATCAACACGGAGCCATGGCTTATACCGAACAACAAGCTATGAAAGGCCCCAAAAAGGACTAGTGTAAACCATTCAAACGGGAAAACCAACGGTCTAATCTATATAAAAAAACGAGAAACGAGAAAGACTTATGAACCACATCAACAAACGACAACCACTGAACATTAGATTCCTCACTTAGGAGAGGTGTAAACAAATGCATCTGGTTTAAACGCTTTAAAATGTATAAACCATACCTTAAACAAAAGTGTAACATCACAACATAAAAAGACGCACAATAAAATATCAATTGAAATGGTTTACCTCAATCAAAAGAAATAAAACACAATCAAGTGAACATACACTGATCGAAGAAAATTTGTTCTATGACAAAATGTAGATACAAAATCAATAAAATAAGGGTGAGATGTAAAAAAAAATCGGAAAGACAACAGCCAAATAGAATAATGGATACAGGTAAATGAAAATTATTTTGTTGGTAGGTATACAGTAACGAAGAACGGAAATATATATTACAAAATATAGAATTTTGTAGCTCATAGTACGGGAACAGAAGTGAAAAGTTACAGTCATACCAAATAGTTATTAAATTTGGTATACATTGAAAATAGAGAGACGAAATGTAACACTAAATAAGTGAACATTAAATGATTACAAATTGAATCAACAGGTCAAATTAACATGAAAGTACGATTTGATAGTACTCGCAGTTCCTGAAAGCTAGTTAAAAGCAAAAGACTTGACTTGTGCAATGCCAAAAATAAAGTATCGACATGCTGAATGACAGTTAGGTGTTAACCTCTTTATAGAAAATGGACCGGGATGTGTATTTAAACATTCCAATTGAAAAGAAGACTTCAGTTATGCCGATGACAAAATCGATAGTTGTGCCAATGAAACTATATTTAAAGCAATATCACAAAAATTCTGAACTCAGACAAAAATTCAAATGGAAAGTCCCTTATCAAACGGCAAAATCTAATGATAATACACATCAAACGAATGGACAACAAAAAGATCTTATTACAAAATTGGTAAGATAACCTTTACTTTTTATGATAAGGTTCGATAATTTACACAGATCACATAGTGATTTCGCGCTTTTAGTACCATGTTACCGTTAAATTTAGAATGTGATATACCGTTTTTAATAATTTTTCTACAGGACTAGTCAATTTACTAATCAAATCTTTGTATCTGTGAAAAAATTTAGTAAATATTTAAGTTATACTCCGTTAACATACAATTGTCCGCATCTTGTGTAAGAGACGTTAGACTGTTTTATAATTTTTATATAATTGTCCAATATACTTAGAACCCTACACTGTATATTTTATTTAGAGCAGATGCGACTGTTTTAATTTACGTGTTTTGTTTATAAAATGCATATACAATAACTTTGTTCATGGGACCGAGTGTTTATTTTGTCATTGTATAGAAAATAGATTGCTTAGTTACAATGCCAAATCGTTGATGATATTCAATAACAAGGGTGTTTATGCGTTTCGAATTAGGAAAGCAAATACATTTAAAGATTTAATTTGTTTAAGGTAAAGATCATCTTTACGTCTTCTGTGAAACAGTCAGGACTGACAAAAAGAAAACGTCAGTTTAGTCAGACATTTTGTTTGTCAAAAATGGCAAGCCTGTTGGATTTCAACTCATTCATACAAAAAATTCTGAATTAATTTTCTTGTAACTGTTGGCTAATTTATAAGTAAAGGGGACAGTGAAAACATAGATGTGTATTATTCAGTTTTGATTTAATGATAACTTTCATTATGTTATCATTATTGTCTCAATTTATAATGTATACATTGAACTCACTTAGTTTTGTCCTTCCCAAGTGTTCAATCCCGAAAACTTGTCCAGCCAACGTCACTCTTTGACCCAATATGTCTCATGTCCTACTGAGTTATTCCCGATAGGGCAGGTTTGACTAAGTTTTAATTCAAATGGCAAGTGAAGCCTGATAAGCAACAGCCTACTCTATCAAAATACCCGGACTTGTTCCTTTATAGATCATGCGATTCATTACATTTATGTTGGTTACCTTGTTTTCTCTTCTTTGTCGATTAACGAGGAATGGTCATCAGTAAACAAATGTCGCATCAAATTAGGACACTTATACATGTCCCTTCGCCAACGCCTTTCGTCATCGATAACAATTACGTTTCTGACGTCACAGAGGCCAATTAGCTCATGTCAATCAGGCCCTAATTAGTAGTTACTAATATGTTACAATTTGCCACCAGAATAAATTGTCCCATTTAAGATTGATTTTTTATTATTAAACTCATCAAAGGTTTATACGCATGTAAACTTTCGTGACAATTGATAACTTTCTAGATATATTTAGAAAAATCTTGTTTTAACTTCTCATTATACATCAATAAATAATAATCCCAATTACAATCGATGAGGGAAAACTTACACTGGAGTAGGTAAAACTGTAATCTTCATTCATGAAATTTATGAGATTGCTAAGTCAAAAAGCTATTGTTTGTTCAATCTTAAATCAAAATGTTCGATTTTATTAATGCTATATATATACCTACTCATTTAACAATTCCTAACAAAATATATAGTAATTTTCTAAAAAATGAAATTAAACGAAGGACAAAACCATATCAATTCAGAGGTCGAATTTGAATTAGATGTAAATTATTAACCTTAAACGAAATAAACATGTCACATGCAACTTCCTATCACACAACTTATTATTTCTAGCTTATTAAAAACTTCAAGGTCTCCTCCTGCATGTTATTTATAGTAAACACATGAGCCTAAATGGTTCAGGTGTTAAAGCAATAATGAAAGGTATTTTAAAACTTACCAGTAATAGATGAAGCTTTGATATTTTATGCCTAACCACTTCTTTAGAATTCCTAAGGTATGTTACAAAGCTGATTTGCTTTACATGTATATGTTGGTTGTTATATTTAGATCTTTTTATCAATATATAATAATAAGAATCGTGTTATGCGTATAGAGTTACAAAAGCTCGACAATCTATTATCTTTCCACAATATATAATTGACACCACGTTTCTATAAGTCAATGCCTCAAATTACTCAAATGAATTCAAAATAGCAATTATAATCCTCTCATCGATGTTTACTATTGTTTACGGTAATCGATGGAATAAGGCAGGATTTGTTAAATATTTAGGCTTTAGACAATCGATTAGCAACGATGAGAATATTATCCTTTCAATTATAAAGTAGCATGCAACCTTGGACATCGATTAGCTTTTTTTATATAAACTTATTAAATTATATCCAACCTGCAACCTTCAACATCGATTAGATTTTCTTTAAAAACTTATTAATTATTGGTTTCAACTCGAACATGTTGCTCTTATGTTGTTTATAAGTTAATCTTAATCGAAAAATATTCCATATGAAATGATCCTACTTTTGTGGAATTTTGTCAACTAAAAAGAAAAATAACGGCTGTTATAAAACTGTGAAACACAGATAAAACTTACATAATTATTCCGATAGATGTGTACACCATGTAATTTATTTATGCAATTTTTATTTCAATAAGTTTTTTTTCTGAAACATGCGTTTTTAAGGAAAAACAACGTGTTTTCCTTTTATAGTGTTTTCGTACATTATTTGGCCTTTTAAACATTTTTGGATTCGAGCGTCACTGATGACTTTTTTGTAGACAAAACGCGCGTCTGGCGTAAATATGAAATTTTATTCCTGGTATATATGATGAGTCTATTTTCATTCTAAGTACGTAATTGATATGCGGTATGTTTTTTTTTTTATCGTCGTTGAGTTCTACAGTGACCTATAGTTGTTTACTTTTATGTCATTTTGGAACCAAGTGGAAAGTTGTTTCATTGGCACTGATATCTCATCTTCTTATATTTATAGTTCTGTTTATTCTAATAAGCCCCCAAAAAGAAATAATTCAACGGGAAATTTATAGTACTCATCATGCTTTCGTGCCTAGGATTGTATACCTATATGACAAAGTAACTCTATGAAACACAGTTTACAAATAAGTCTATTTTACACAAAATACATGAGCTGTGGAAAAATGTTTTCTGGGCGTCTAGCCTGTGCTCGTTTCTCTTCGGAATATAGGAATAAAACACGTATTTTTGGGGAAAGGAAATTTAAAGTCAGTTTATTATCACTGGCTATATAAAAAAAGAAAGGAAACAGTTATCTTGTAGAAAAAACTTTCTCCATATTTTCCAGGTTTTAGGTTATAACAATACAATAGATTACTGCATTCAAGTACACAAATTGAAACAAAACATACGAAAATGGTCTTTAACATGATAATTATACATAGAGTTGTGCTGTTTGTTTACTTGCACAGCTCTTTGTGTAAAAATAGAAACTCATCATATGAACCATCAATAATTGAATAAGGTAATAAAAAGTAAAATAACAAAATTACCGAACTTCGATGAAAAATTCTTAACTGAAAGTCGGCAAGCAAAGGTCAAAATCAAAAGCTAAAACACATCAAACGAATGCACAACAACTGTCATATTCCTGACTTGGTATAGGCATTTTTCTTATATAATAAATGATGGGTTAAATGCGCGTCTAGTGTATAAAATTATAAGCCTGGTACTATTTACATCACTTAGTCAATGTCACTGCTAGTAGACGTTTCGTCCCTGACGGTATCACCAGCCCAGTAGTAAACTCTTCAGTGTTAAAATGAATATCAATTACCGGTATATGGTCATTTTTTTAAAATAAATTTACTATTTGCAAAAGGATGAATTATTCGAAAAGCTAAGGATTTTCTTATCCCAGGCATAGATAACCTTAACCGTATTTGGCACAACTTTTTAGAATTTTGGGTCATCAATGCTCTTCAACTTTGTACTAACTATTTTGATCTGAGCGTCACTTATGAGTCTTATGTAGACGAAACGCGCGTCTGGCGTATTAAAGTATAACGCGCGTCTGACGTATTGAATTATGATCCCGGTACCTTTGATAACTATTAACACCACTGGGTCGATGCCACTGCTGGTGGACGTTTCGTCCCCGTGGGTATCACCAGCCCAGTAGTCAGCACTTCGGTGTTGACATGAATATCAATTATATGGTAATTTTTATAAATTTCATGTTACAAAACTTTGAAATTTTCGAAAAACTAAGGATTTTCTTATCTCAGGAATAGATTGCCTTAGCCGTATTTGGCACATCTTTTTGGAATTTTTGGTCCTCAATGCTCTTCAACTTTGTACTTGTTTGGCTTGAAAACTATGTTAATCTGAGCGTCACTGATGCGTATGTAGACGAAACGCGCGTCTGACGTATTGAATTATAATCCTGGCACCTTTGATAACTATATAATTGTACCTTTTGATAACTATTTTATAGCTTTCTAAACCTGTCACTTGTATGACAGTCGCATAAATTTACAGTGTCTTCTGGCTTTTTCCACATTTTGTATTTTACTATTCTTTCTATTCCCACGAGGGAGATTAGTGGAAGAACAATATATGTTGTTATTGCAATATATGTTGTTTAAGTCATTAGTGTCTGAGTTGGTTTTTTTTTTGTGTTTAAAAACATGCATCAAGTATTAAAATTAAGTGTTTCTAATATTATGGAATTTTTAGAAAATAAAATCGTTTAAAAGAAAAGGAAGTAAGAGCATTTAGTAGTCTGTAACCCGGATTTGTTTTTTTCTTAATCGATTTATGAATTTCGAACAGTGGTATACTACTGTTGCCTTTATTTATATAATGCATCACCTTTATACCTTCATACGTAAATTTCAGTCGTTTAATGTGTCTGATGTTTTGTTTTTGTCATTTGAATAGGGACTTTCCGTTTTGAATATTCCTCGGATTTCAGTACTTTTGTGACTTTTTTTTTATGAACAAAAATGTATATATTATTTAATGTTATTGATAAAACAAGGGACTCTATTGTTAAGTGATTCATCATTCTTAACCTAAGGCGCCATCTTGTCAAATTAAACTGTTCAGGAACGATCCCAGTAATCATCAAACGATACGACACAGGAAATTGTTTTTATAACACTTAATAGAGATACATTGATCTGTAAAAGATCTCTTAGGAACGGACATTTACTGATATATAAAAATCAGAAATATTTTGTAATTGTGTTTTTCAATGATAAGGGTCGTCAAGGAATGGACATTTACGAAAATCTACCGTATACGTTGTTTTGTTAGAATCGTCATGGTTATCCAATTAGTAACCTAAATTAACAAGCGGTCAAATTACTTTCTTTGCCTCAAATAAATAATGCAGTGTTAATTTGGTAGTTTTATAATGTATACATCTTTAGGGGGAGGAGGGGTTATTCTGTACTACAAAAAATTAATCAGTAAGATCAGGGATAATGTCTTATTCTTTTTCCCTTTGGTTTATTACAGTGAAATGTGAAGTGCTTATAAGAAACCGTTTGGTGGGCTTTTTTAAACAGAAGGAAATTTGGATTAAACTTGGTTTTATAGCTAGCTAGCTAAACCTCACACTTGTATGGCATAAATTTCCATTAATTTGACAACGATGTTTTAACAAAACAAACAGATGTAATAAGTTAACATGTAAAAAATAGGGGTACAGCAGTCGACATCGTCTTATAATCTTAATCACTATAAAAAAATACACAATTATTTCAACAAAGAAAAATTATATACAAAGCACATAAGCAAAATCAAAAGACAAGGATACAAAAATTTAAAATAGCACAATAACATAATGACGGGATGTTTAAGTACCAAGCCACGTCAAATGGATATTAGCCAAAAATAAAATTAACAGTAAAAGTAATAATTCACAAAGACAAATAAAAGAATGAATATAACACTTTATAGAGATGACAAGGAAAGTCAGTAACTAGAACTTATACTCCAAGACGATCATGCACTAATTGGGAAGTTGATGTGGAATATTTATCAAAATGGTCTTGGTATCTGCCAGTGAACTTTTTGAAATGATAAATTTATTATTCTAGACGGGCATTTAGTCTATATGAAACTATTACGTGGTGCTTGCATCAACAGAATTGCATAGTATAATCAAATACGAGGTTGAAAGGCATTAATAATATTAAAAGTACCATTTAGTGGGTCTTTTTCAACAGCTGTCTTATTTAAGGGATAAACCAAAATCAAGAAGAATAAAAATCTGCTAAATTTTACAAAACCACTTTCTGACTAGTGACAGGTACATCAACGTGTGATCAGTTAAACTACTTATGGGTATTTGGATCCCCTTTTCCTATCTTGTAAGTGGACTATACTGGAGAATTTAATCCAGTGCTGTAGTTGATTTTTGTGTTTCATTATTGTTATAAAAATCATTAAATTTGTTGTCCATTTTTTTTATGATATAAAAGTTTGACATCCCGTAGCCTTTTGTAGTTAATGAATGACATTTGTTTGGCTGATTATTGAAGTTTACTGTTAACACTTGTCGTTTGGTTCTATATAGTTTCATTATATGCTCATTTCTTAATGGATTACTTTTTTTATTGCATGACGAAAAACATTATTTTTTACAAAAAATCGTTATACTGGACTGTAGTAGAATTATAGTTGAAGCAGAAATAACTCAATATAAAAAAAACGAATTTAGTTCATGATCTTGGTTCTCGTGGAAAACATAAAATATGTATAAGATAGCATGTATCTTTTTGTGTAAGTCATTAGATTTTCCGTTGGTAATATCCCCATTTATGCTTATAAATGTATGGTCCATAAATAAGCAATAAAGATTGACTGAGGAAGGTAAAAATACAAACTTATTACAAACTATTCATTCCTATAAAGAAAATGAAGTCTTATGAAAAATCATTCCGTTACTCTGGCCTATCTTTTTTAACTTTAAAAACTACAGTGAAAGAAAATATGTGTGTGCTTCTTTCTGGGTTCAACTTGATATTGAACTAGCAGACGAATATACGTTTTGAAGTAAGTTGGTACAAACAGTGGTAAATGAAGATGATAATTGAGGAGAGAAGTATTTTCGTAATTTGACCTCGTGTTAAGTAAACAACTGAAAAAATACATGATATTCAATGACTCTTCAATTACATTTAATGATGTAATAAAAACTGAAACACGTATACATTAATATGTATAAGATTTAATATTCGTTTACTCATTCAAATAAAAAGGTCAACTATCAGACTCTGATCTGAGACGTAAAGATACTGATAACTATCAGACTCTGATCTGAGACTGGCATATACGTATAGATACTGAAAAATATCAGAATCTGATCTGAGACTGACATATACGTATAGATACTGATAACTATCAGACTCTGATCTGAGACTGACATATACGTATAGATACTGATAACTATCAGACTCTGATCTTAGACTGACATATACGTATAGATACTGATAACTATCAGACTCTGATCTGAGACTGGCATATACGTAAAGATACTGAAAACTATCAGAATCTGATCTGAGACTGACATATACGTATAGATACTGATAACTATCAGACTCTGATCTGAGACTGACATATACGTATTGATACTGATAACTATCAGACTCTGATCTGAGACTGACATATACGTATTGATACTGATAACTATCAGACTCTGATCTGAGACTGACAAATACGTATAGATACTGATAACTATCAGACTCTCATCTGAGACTGATATATACGTATAGATACTGATAACTATCAGACTCTGATCTGAGACTGACATACACGTATTGATACAGATAACTATCAGACTCTGATCTGAGACTGACATATACGTATTGATACTGGTAACTATCAGACTCTGATCTGAGACTGACATTTACGCATAGATACTGATAACTATCAGACTCTCATCTGAGACTGATATATACGTATAGATACTGATAACTATCAGACTCTGATCTGAGACTGACATATACGTATAGATACTGATAACTATCAGACTCTGATCTGAGACTGACATACACGTATTGATACTGATAACTATCAGACTCTGATCTGAGACTGACATAGACGTATAGATACTGATAACTATCGACTCTGATTTGAGACTGACATATACGTATAGATACTGATAACTATCAGACTCTCATCTGAGACTGACATAGACGTATTGATACTGATAACTATCAGACTCTGATCTGAGACTGACATAGACGTATAGATACTGATAACTACCAGACTCTGATCTGAGACTGACATATACGTATAGATACTGATAACTATCAGACTCTGATCTGAGACTGACATATACGTATAGATACTGATAACTATCAGATTCTGATCTGAGACTGACATAGACGTATAGATACTGATAACTATCAGACTCTGATCTGAGACTGGCATATACGTAAAGATACTGAAAACTATCAGAATCTGATCTGAGACTGACATATACGTATAGATACTGATAACTATCAGACTCTGATCTGAGACTGACAGATACGTATTGATACTGATAACTATCAGACTCTGATCTGAGACTGACATATACGTATTGATACTGATAACTATCAGACTCTGATCTGAGACTGACAAATACGTATAGATACTGATAACTATCAGACTTTCATCTGAGACTGATATATACGTATAGATACTGATAACTATCAGACTCTGATCTGAGACTGACATACACGTTTTGATACTGGTAACTATCAGACTCTGATCTGAGACTGACATTTACGCATAGATACTGATAACTATCAGACTCTCATCTGAGACTGATATATACGTATAGATACTGATAACTATCAGACTCTGATCTGAGACTGACATATACGTATAGATACTGATAACTATCAGACTCTGATCTGAGACTGGCATATACGTAAAGATACTGAAAACTATCAGAATCTGATCTGAGACTGACATATACGTATAGATACTGATAACTATCAGACTCTGATCTGAGACTGACAGATACGTATTGATACTGATAACTATCAGACTCTGATCTGAGACTGACATATACGTATTGATACTGATAACTATCAGACTCTGATCTGAGACTGACAAATACGTATAGATACTGATAACTATCAGACTTTCATCTGAGACTGATATATACGTAAAGATACTGAAAACTATCAGACTCTGATCTGAGACTGACATATACGTATTGATACTGGTAACTATCAGACTCTGATCTGAGACTGACATTTACGCATAGATACTGATAACTATCAGACTCTGATCTGAGACTGACATATACGTATTGATACTGATAACTATCAGACTCTGATCTGAGACTGACATATACGTATTGATACTGATAACTATCAGACTCTGATCTGAGACTGACATATACGTATAGATACTGATAACTATCAGACTCTGATCTGAGACTGACATATACGTATAGATACTGATAACTATCAGAATCTGATCTGAGACTGACATATACGTATAGATACTGATAACTATCAGACTCTCATCTGAGACTGATATATACGTATAGATACTGATAACTATCAGACTCTGATCTGAGACTGACATATACGTATAGATACTGATAACTATCAGACTCTGATCTGAGACTGACATACACGTATTGATACTGATAACTATCAGACTCTGATCTGAGACTGACATAGACGTATAGATACTGATAACTATCGACTCTGATTTGAGACTGACATATACGTATAGATACTGATAACTATCAGACTCTCATCTGAGACTGACATAGACGTATTGATACTGATAACTATCAGACTCTGATCTGAGACTGACATAGACGTATAGATACTGATAACTATCAGACTCTGATCTGAGACTGACATATACGTATAGATACTGATAACTATCAGACTCTGATCTGAGACTGACATATACGTATAGATACTGATAACTATCAGATTCTGATCTGAGACTGACATAGACGTATAGATACTGATAACTATCAGACTCTGATCTGAGACTGGCATATACGTAAAGATACTGAAAACTATCAGAATCTGATCTGAGACTGACATATACGTATAGATACTGATAACTATCAGACTCTGATCTGAGACTGACAGATACGTATTGATACTGATAACTATCAGACTCTGATCTGAGACTGACATATACGTATTGATACTGATAACTATCAGACTCTGATCTGAGACTGACAAATACGTATAGATACTGATAACTATCAGACTTTCATCTGAGACTGATATATACGTATAGATACTGATAACTATCAGACTCTGATCTGAGACTGACATACACGTTTTGATACTGGTAACTATCAGACTCTGATCTGAGACTGACATTTACGCATAGATACTGATAACTATCAGACTCTCATCTGAGACTGATATATACGTATAGATACTGATAACTATCAGACTCTGATCTGAGACTGACATATACGTATAGATACTGATAACTATCAGACTCTGATCTGAGACTGACATACACGTATTGATACTGATAACTATCAGACTCTGATCTGAGACTGACATAGACGTATAGATACTGATAACTATCGACTCTGATTTGAGACTGACATATACGTATAGATACTGATAACTATCAGACTCTCATCTGAGACTGACATAGACGTATTGATACTGATAACTATCAGACTCTGATCTGAGACTGACATTGACGTATAGATACTGATAACTATCAGACTCTGATCTGAGACTGACATATACGTATAGATACTGATAACTATCAGACTCTGATCTGAGACTGACATATACGTATAGATACTGATAACTATCAGATTCTGATCTGCGACTGACATAGACGTATAGATACTGATAACTATCAGACTCTGATCTGAGACTGACATATACGTATAGATACTGATAACTATCAGACTCTGATCTGAGACTGACATATACGTAAAGATACTGAAAACTATCAGAATCTGATCTGAGACTGACATATACGTATAGATACTGATAACTATCAGACTCTGATCTGAGACTGACATATACGTATAGATACTGATAACTATCAGACTCTGATCTGAGACTGACATACACGTTTTGATACTGGTAACTATCAGACTCTGATCTGAGACTGACATTTACGCATAGATACTGATAACTATCAGACTCTCATCTGAGACTGACATATACGTATAGATACTGATAACTATCAGACTCTGATCTGAGACTGACATATACGTATAGATACTGATAACTATCAGACTCTGATCTGAGACTGACATACACGTATTGATACTGATAACTATCAGACTCTGATCTGAGACTGACATAGACGTATAGATACTGATAACTATCAGACTCTGATTTGAGACTGACATATACGTATAGATAGTGATAACTATCAGACTCTCATCTGAGACTGACATATACGTATAGATACTGATAACTATCAGACTCTGATCTGAGACTGACATATACGTATTGATACTGATAACTATCAGACTCTGATCTGAGACTGACATATACGTATTGATACTGATAACTATCAGACTCTGATCTGAGACTGACATATACGTATAGATACTGATAACTATCAGACTCTGATCTGAGACTGACATATACGTATTGATACTGATAACTATCAGACTCTGATCTGAGACTGACATATACGTATAGATACTGATAACTATCAGACTCTGATCTGAGACTGACATATACGTATAGATACTGATAACTATCAGACTCTGATCTGAGACTGACATATACGTATAGATACTGATAACTATCAGACTCTGATCTGAGACTGACATATACGTATAGATACTGATAACTATCAGACTCTGATCTGAGACTGACATATACGTATAGATACTGATAACTATCAGACTCTGATCTGAGACTGATATATACGTATAGATACTGATAACTATCAGACTCTGATCTGAGACTGACATATACGTATTGATACTGATAACTATCAGACTCTGATCTGAGACTGATATATACGTATTGATACTGATAACTATCAGACTCTGATCTGAGACTGACATATACGTATAGATACTGATAACTATCAGACTCTGATCTGAGACTGACATATACGTATTGATACTGATAACTATCAGACTCTGATCTGAGACTGACATATACGTATAGATACTGATAACTATCAGACTCTGATCTGAGACTGACATATACGTATTGATACTGATAACTATCAGACTCTGATCTGAGACTGATATATACGTATAGATACTGATAACTATCAGACTCTGATCTGAGACTGACATATACGTATTGATACTGATAACTATCAGACTCTGATCTGAGACTGACATATACGTATAGATACTGGTAACTATCAGACTCTGATCTGAGACTGACATATACGTATAGATACTGGTAACTATCAGACTCTGATCTGAGACTGACATACACGTTTTGATACTGGTAACTATCAGACTCTGATCTGAGACTGACATATACGTAAAGATACTGAAAACTATCAGAATCTGATCTGAGACTGACATATACGTATAGATACTGATAACTATCAGAATCTGATCTGAGACTGACATATACGTATAGATACTGATAACTATCAGACTCTGATCTGAGACTGACATATACGTATTGATACTGATAACTATCAGACTCTCATCTGAGACTGACATATACGTATAGATACTGATAACTATCAGACTCTCATCTGAGACTGACATATACGTATAGATACTGATAACTATCAGACTCTCATCTGAGACTGACATATACGTATAGATACTGATAACTATCAGACTCTGATCTGAGACTGACATATACGTATAGATACTGATAACTATCAGACTCTGATCTGAGACTGACATATACGTATTGATACTGATTACTATCAGACTCTCATCTGAGACTGACATATACGTATAGATACTGAAAACTATCAGACTCTGATCTGAGACTGACATATACGTATAGATACTGATAACTATCAGACTCTGATCTGAGACTGACATATACGTATTGATACTGATAACTATCAGACTCTGATCTGAGACTGATATATACGTATAGATACTGATAACTATCAGACTCTGATCTGAGACTGACATATACGTATTGATACTGATAACTATCAGACTCTGATCTGAGACTGACATATACGTATAGATACTGATAACTATCAGACTCTGATCTGAGACTGACATAGACGTATTGATACTGATAACTATCAGACTCTGATCTGAGACTGACATATAAGTATAGATACTGATAACTATCAGACTCTGATCTGAGACTGACATACACGTTTTGATACTGATAACTATCAGACTCTGATCTGAGACTGACATATACGTATAGATACTGATAACTATCAGACTCTCATCTGAGACTGACATACACGTTTTGATACTGATAACTATCAGACTCTGATCTGAGACTGACATAGACGTATAGATACTGATAACTATCAGACTCTGATCTGAGACTGACATATACGTATAGATACTGATAACTATCAGAATCTGATCTGAGACTGACATATACGTATAGATACTGATAACTATCAGACTCTGATCTGAGACTGACATATACGTATAGATACTGATAACTATCAGACTCTCATCTTAGACTGACAGATAAGTATAGATACTGATAACTATCAGACTCTGATCTGAGACTGGCATTTACTTATAGATACTGATAACTATCATACTCTGATCTGAGACTGACATATATACGTATAGATACTGATACAAGAAAAGATAGTTATATACGAGCAAAATGTAATCGTGTCGTATTGACAAATATATAGGCCCGGCAAATGGACTTTGCCAGTGCCTGTTGCGTCGAAGTATTTGTCAACATGATTAAACCCACGTTATTATCTCGCATCAGTACCTTTTTTCTGTCTCGCCCTCTGTTCGTGTTTCACCTCCTTGATTACTTGTATAATTATGCAAATTGGTCGAGGTCTTTAACGATAATTTAATTCAAGAATTCAACGAAATAGGTTATGTATGAATATTAATGAATGTAAAATTTAGATTCGCCAAACAAAACAAAAATCCACTCGCCCGCTCATCGATTTTTAATGACAACGACCCGACCCACCCACCGAATTTCGAGATGTTTACACATTTTAACTCGGGTATCATATACATTAAATTTCAAATATGTTTTCTTGTCAGGCAGTATTGATAAGGGGTTGATGTTTCGCATATAGTACTTACCACGGGGAAAGGGGGGGGGGGGGTACTTCGATATTTTATTTGGTAGGGGTGTGCCATTTTTGCCTCAAAAAACGTACCCATTTTAATATAACATTCACTGAAATTCAGTACCTATAGTTATATAAATATTTAAGAAATAATGACATATACTTATATACAATTTTTAAAATATGACCCATGCTTATATAACCACTAACTCACCGGGATTCATTTGGGAACTTATTTAAAAGCACTTTGTTTGAAAGATGAACTTTCAAATGAATTGATTTAATATAATATAATAATTGACCATTAATAATGTAAGATTCTCAATAGCATATTTATATATGATATGTAGATCATACCCCAAATCAATATACAGTTATCAAACGTAAATGCATTTTAATACAGGATGTCATTAAAAAGGAGGGTAATTTTTATATAAAATCTCGCAAAATTATGACCCATATTTTTGGCACATCCCCGTATACCCAATAATAGGAAGTTAACCCCCCCCCCAAACCGTGGTACTTACATTGTTCTTTTTTTAATGTACAAAGAACGAGGCTTGTATAGGGTATATTGGGATATGGGATATTTGCCATTATAATTTTAGGGATATGGGATATTTGTCCTAAAAGTAAATGGGATATGGGATATTGATGCATTTATAAGGATATTGAATTTTTATCATGAAAAAAAAATAAGTGGAATTAAAAGTTAAATACAGAAATATTTACATCTCACTTGATAAAATTGCCAAAAAAAGTTTAATATTAAAGGTCATTTTAGTGCTTTGTTGATTTTAATGGAGTTTATGGTCGTTTTTGTCGAGCCTTCGACTTTAGTCGAAAAAGCGAGACATAGCGATCCTACATTCCGTCGTCGTCGGCGGCGGCGGCGGCGTCCACAAATATTCACTCTGTGGTTAAAGTTTTTGAAATTTTAATAACTTTCTTAAACTATCCTTGAATTGTACGAAACTTTGACAGAAGCTTGTTTATGATCAGGAGATAGTATCCAGAAGTAAATTTTGTAAAAATAAAATTCCATTTTTTCCCTATTTTACTTATAAATGGACTTAGTTTTTTCTGCCAGGAAACATTACATTCACTTAAACTACTAAATTGTCTGTTTTACTTACTAGTACACTTGGTACAATAAAAAACCTGATAATAAATTGTTCAAATAAGGCCTTTGAAAATAGTGGAATTAACTACTTTTGGAGTGTCAAAAACTCGTTGGAAGTACTTGATAAATTGCATGCATATATTGGTGATTTTGAATCTGTTCAAAGTTTTGATTTTTCTACCCTATATACCACTTTGCCTCATATTCTTATTAAGAAAAAATTCACATCCCTAATTAACTGGGCATTTAAAAAGTCGGAATGCGAGTACATATGTTCAAACTCTTTTAGATCATTTTTTAGTAGCAATAAACAAAAGAACTATGTCAATTGGACATGCTTTGATACTATTTATGCACTTGAATTTTTACTTGATAACATTTTTGTTCGCTTTGGAGATTCCGTATATCGTCAAGTTATTGGAATTCCAATGGGGACTAACTGTGCACCACTTATTGCGGACCTGTTTTTGTATTGTTATGAGTTACAATTTATGACTAAAATTAGCAAAGACCCATCAAAACAACATTTGATACAAAAATTTAACAATACTTTTAGATATTTGGATGATATATTGGCTCTAAATAATGACGACTTCAGTATGTATACTAAAGAAATTTATCCTGTAGAACTTACTTTAAATAAAGCTAATGATAACAATGACCACTGCCCTTTCCTCGATCTTGATATCTATATCATAAACGGGAAGCTTAATACAAAAATTTATGATAAAAGAGATGATTTTTCATTTCCTATTGTTAATTATCCATTTTTAGATGGTGACGTTCCCTTGTCACCATCTTATGGTGTTTATATATCTCAACTTGTACGATTCGCTCGTGTATGTAACAATGTATTAGATTTTAGCGAGAGAAATTTATGTATTACTGAAAAATTATTACACCAGGGTTTTCGATATCACAAACTGGTCAAAACATTTACTAAATTTTATCACCGGTATAAGGAAATAATTCGTAAATATAACTCAACATGCAGACATCTTATACGTTCAGGTATTTCACATCCAAAATTTTATGGAAATATTCTTTATAAAGCACAAAAATGTCAGTATTCTCCTCAGAAACTAACAAAACCTTTAAATAGACTTATTAAAAGGGGATATAGTTACGATACTGTTGTCAGGTCATTAAAGATTGCATATTTTGGATTTAACATTGATTCACTGATAGGGTCTTTGCATCGGAACTAAACACATTTATTTCTAAAAAAACAGTTGTTGGCATGACACGGGTTATGTTCTTCTCATATATTTTATGATAGTATGATACTAAACCCCTAACGGGAGGGATTGTACCTGATATTCATATGATGAAGACATAATCTTTCAATCAGTTTAATTGAGGTCTGGAGCTGGCATGTCAGTTAACTGCTAGTAGTCTGTTGTTATTTATGTATTATTGTCATTTTATTTATTTTATTTTGTTACATCTTTTGACATCAGACTCGGACTTCTCTTGAACTGAATTTTAATGTGCGTATTGTTATTCTTTTACTTTTCTACATTGGCTAGAGGTATAGGGGGAGGGTTGAGATCTCATAAACATGTTTAACCCCGCCGCAATTTTGCGCCTGTCCCAAGTCAGGAGCCTCTGGCCTTTGTTAGTCTTGTATGATTTTAAATTTTAGTTTCTTGTGTATAATTCGGAGCTTAGTATGACGTCCATTATCACTGTACTATTATGCATATTTTAGGGGCCAGCTGAAGGACACCTACGGGTGCGGGAATTCTCGCTACATTGAAGACCCATTGGTTGCCTTCGGCTGTTGTTTGCTCTATGGTTGGGTGGTTGTCGCTTTGACATATTCACCATTTCCTTTCTCAATTTTACTCTGTGGTTAAAGTTTTTAAAATTTTAATAACTTTCTTAAACTATCCTGGAAATGTACAAAACTTGGCCAGAAGCTTGTTTATGATCAGGAGATAGTATCTAGAAGTAAATTTTGTAAAAATAAAATTCCATTTTTTCCGTATTTTACTTATAAATGGACTTAGTTTTTCTGCCAGGAAACATTACATTCACTCTGTGGTTAAAGTTTTTAAAATTTTAATAACTTTCTTAAACTATCCTGGAATTGTAAGAAACTTGGCCAGAAGCTTGTTTATGATCAGAAGATAGTATCCAGATGTAAATTTTGTAAAAATAAAATTCCATTTTTCCCGTATTTTACTTATAAATGGACTTAGTTTTTCTTCCAGTTAACATTACATACAGTCTGCAGTTAAAGTATTTAAAACATTTTGAAGATTCTTAAACTAGCCTGGATTTTTACCAAACTTGGACAGAAGCTTCTGACAATCAAAAGATAGTAACGAGAGGAATAATTTTATTGATTTTTTTCATCATTTTTGATGAGTGTGTGATTAACAGCAAAAGTAGGCGAGACACTGGGTTCCGCGGAACCCTTACAAATTTTATTTAAAAGTCATTCAAACCCAAGCGAAAAGTATTGATCTATTTTCGATATTTATATGCTCATATGTACTGATAATTTTAAAAGTATTTGTTTTGCTTTCCATACTTCGTTCCTTATTGTTAATTTTCCTTTTTTGGATGGTGATGTTCCTTAAGCACTATCTTACGGTGTTTGTATATCACAACACCTCCGCTATGCCCGTGTCTGTTGTAACGTTTTAGGTTTTAATGAACGAAATCTATGTATTACTGGTAAATTATTAAGTCAGGGATTTCGTTACCACAAATCACTTAAAATCTTTACTAAATTCTAGATTTGGTTTTGAAGTTTGGTTCTACCTGTAGAAAACTTATTTCAAACGGGATAGCACATCCTCATTTTTACGGAGATGTTGTTTACCGTGCCATTGGATGCTGGATGTGTAATGATTGATAATTTAGTCTCAGATGCATTACTTTTTATTAGTTGTAATTGGCTTTGAACTAGCTGTCAGTAACTACGAGTACTCTCAGATCTGTACTTAGTTTCTTTTTGTTGATGGGATGTACAAGTACTCGGTCACGTCCACTCTCTGTTTTTGTTAGATGTATTTCTGTTTGTATCCATCTGATGAGTTAAGCCTTTTTCAACTGATTTGTATAATTCGTTCTTATGTTGTACTGTTACACCACTGTTCCAGGTTAAGGGGAGGGTTGGGATCCCGCTAACATGTTTAACCTCGCCACATTCTGTATGTATGTGCCTGTCCAAAGTCAGGAGGCTTTAATTCAGTGGCTGTCGTTTGTTGCTGTGTTACATATTTGTTTTTTGTTCATTTTTTTATACATAAAATAGGCCGTTAGTTTTCTCGTTTGAATTGTTCTACATTTGTCATTTCAGGACCTTTTATAGCTAACTATGCGGTATGAACTTTGTTCATTGTTGAAGGTCGTACGGTGACCTATAGTTGTTAATTTCTGTGTCACATGGTCTCTTGTGAAGAGTTGTCTCATTCGCAATCATACCACATCTTTTTTTTTTATATTATATGCTCATATGCATTGATAATTTTCTTGAAATAATCATAGATTTTTGTTAGATGTATCCATCTGATGAGTTAAGCCTTATTGTTGTCAATGATTTTATTTGTTTTGATGCCTTATATGATTACAGAATATTTTCTAGTGTTTTACCTCTTATTTTTTACGTGGCGAGGATCTTCAGAGGTCTCCACGTTTCACAGATTGCTCTGATTTGCAACGGCTGTTTTGCCAGACAAGCTGGGGCCGAGGAACGTCAGAGCACGTCCCATATTAAAAAGTAGATATTTCGCCGTATAAACTATGTTAATAACGAATAATTACTAAATAATCAATATAAATTAATATTTTTTCTTTCTATTACTGGTGTTGTGAGGAAGGAAATTAAAAAAAAGTAACAAAAATATTGGGATCTATGTAATTCATAAAGTTCAACATCAAAGAGTCAAATGTTGTGTTATTTCTTTGCAAAACAAGGGCTGTGCAAATTTTGTCTGCTGTAAAAATATTGCAACAGTTAAGTGTAATGTAGGTACATTAGCAGAAATCGTTCTTGTGTTAAATTTTGAGTTATTGAACTTGCATGCTAAATATCCACTTTTTGATATGGACGTGCTCTGACGTCCCACAGTCTCAGCTTGTCTGGCAAAACAGCCGTTGGATGTCAGAGCAATCTCGGACAAGAGACAGGGTTGAGTCCTTCTGTTCTTTTAACATAGGTTAACATGTAGGATGAAGTTTCTTATCAATGAAAGAAGAATGCTATCAAAATGAAATTTTACAGTCATATGAATCACGGTTTGAACTATTAAAAAAAAGTCTGAAATTAGACCCCTTACACTTAATTTATCGTTGAAGATCACAGAAAAAGAGATTGTTATGTACAAGGCTCTAAGATGGAACACTTCATCTTTTGGACACATATATTCTTATTTAACACTGGAAGTATGCACTGTAAATTTCCTTTAACACAGTTTGTTTTCCCAGTCAAAATTGTTAACGTTGTGATGATGAGGAAAAAAATGGGATTGGGAATGAATTTATAATGATTTTTTGGGATATTTCAAAATAGTTTTAGGGATATGGGATATTTGTAAAAAATATTTATTGGGATATTAGGGGTAAACATTAGAGGGATACGGGATATTTGGATAAAAACTTAATGGGATATGGGATATTGATACCCCCCTAAACAAGCCTCAAGAACATTAAAGACAAACGCTCAAGATTTGAAAAATAGTAAAGGTGTCAAATAAAAGGTGTCAAATATCATCATGCATAGCTCTTAACAAAATTAAGCAATTTCAATGAATTTGATATCTTCAATTCCCGTAAGAACTAAATGTATGAATTAGTATGCTTTACGCTGTTCAAGTTTTGGATTTTGCTAATTTTTTTACATTGAGCAAAACTGAAGTGACATTTATTTTTGAATCGTCCATCTGGTGCAGAAAACTTGGTACCGTTAATGTTGTTTTAAACATAGAAACCAACACTGAAGACGGATAGCATTAATCTAAAGAGGAGGAGATAAAAAAAAAACAATAAACAAAAAAGCATGAACTCCTTACCTTTCCTGAATAGCAGTGTCTGTAAATTCAATAATGTTCAAGATTAAAGCTTGCTGTGGACGCTGTCAAGAAAAACCATTAAGTAATCTGTAACAATAATAACACGGTAGAAATTGGATTTTTATATCTGGCTGAATTATAGTTGATGACTTGCTCTTTCCTAATTGTAATCATTTGACGAAATAATTATGAACTTTAGACCTTTACAAGGCTTCTTTTCATATATAAATCATATTTCGATAGATATTAGAAACAATAATAATTCGTATTTCCAAGCAGATGAAAGTGAAAGTATATTTTTTTAATTGAGATTGTGTGTCTTATACCAATATGTGACCCACTGAGTAGGTTGATACGATGGTGGAAACTTGATCTGTGATCATGAATTATACTGGGTTCCTTGTAATATCATCCGTTAACATTTACCACACAAATGTCATGCATTAATGTTTTATATCAATAAAGTATCTTTTCCAATAAAACATCTTTGGAACATTAAACAGACTTATGTTTATAACCAAGCGTGGATTCTCTAAAGAAAACGTTTTAAGGATTCAATCAGGCTTAAGCGGAACCCGTATGTGAACATTGATTGAAAAGGAGCATTTGAAAAACTGAATTTGTTCTTTTCCAACATTTTAAGAACAATTTAATGTAGATACGTCTAATTAGGTGGAAAGTATATAAAAATGTAATCAACACACTTTATATTCCATGCGTCCGCTGCACTTTTCTAGATTCATCAGGAACGCCCGAAGTCGAATATTTGAATGCCATGAATGTAAAAATGGTACACACAAAAATTAATCATATTTTAATGCAATTTTGCAA
This sequence comes from Mytilus edulis, assembly GCF_963676685.1. Lineage (NCBI taxonomy): Eukaryota > Metazoa > Mollusca > Bivalvia > Mytilida > Mytilidae > Mytilus > Mytilus edulis. The sequence goes on from NC_092345.1 coordinate 3,928,677, forward strand.
CTTTTAGAGTTTTTAAAAATTTTGAATGACCTCGAATGACATCTTTTACAAAAAGATAATATTTTTATCTTAGAGACAAAAATGCATAGCCTGACTTTGTCATGAAGGGTTTTCGTTTACGGTAGGAATTATCGCCCAATCTCGTATAAGTCATGCAATGGGATATATTAAATGAATAAGAAATAAAATCTTAATAGTAAGAAACTTTATTCCTTTTTATTCTTTAAATATATTGAACTTGAAAATTGTCAAATATCTTGATCAAATCTCAACAACTTTTAAATGAATAGTCAAAGACAACGGCTTTCTGCTATAATTTTATCATCACATTCCTCCATAACAACGAAATGACCCTAAAGGGTGTATTTTCTTTTCTTTTATAGAAGTATAGAATTGGATCTAAATTTATGAAATAGGTAAGCTATGATGTTTTTAAAAGTGTGATTTATGAGTTTATATCCTTCTAATTTATCTTTTTTCTGATTTTCTGATGTACAAAAAGAACACTATAACGCTCTTCGAATTTGTAATTGGTTCAAATATAGGAACCGCTCAAAGAAAACAAATAAAACTGTGATTCTGCATAAAAAGGATGACGAGTTTTCTAGATAGCAACTGTAAAATGAAATGAATTCAAGGAACATTGGTTTTTTTCTGTATAAATTAATTATGACAAATAAAAGTGAACGTTTATAAAAAATTGCACATAAAAATTCAACTGTATCATGAACTGCAAAATTGCAATCGTCGAATGCAATTGAAAATGTGTATCTAAATAATTTAATTTTGGATGTAACACGTCTTCTGATTGGCTGAAAGTATTTGGTCTATCATAGACATAATTTTGTTATTTGACCGTGATGTCATGGTTGTTTTCTCGTGATAATTATACTCATTAAAAACGGAATTCAGTCTTAAATTTGAAGGAATGACTGTAATAATTTTTCTGTCTTTTCGAGGTAACCTTTAAAGTTTTAATCAAACATCTCGGTTATAAAATATTTCATTTTTCATTCCTGATTATAAAGGTCCTGTAATACTGATTAGGAAATAAATAGATAAGACCCTATATATTGTGTGTCGTTCTTATAAATATTTACATTGTATAAATAACACAATGAATGATCACATCAAATAAAATGCTGGACCAAGTACCTACCATCTTGATCTGTATTTGTAGACTCGCGAACGAGTGGACACACCAGAAATACTTGCAAGATCACATGATTCGAGCATTTCACCAATAGATGTCTGTCACCCGTTGGCTCACAGATCGACTAAAAGTTTCAAATAATCTGCGTGTCCAACTGTTTTAACAAAACTTAAGTCAGTGCCCAAGAGTGGCATCAAGCTGTAGTCTGGATGTTTATCTACAAACAGGTAGGTTTTGATAATCTAGACTTCACATTTTACATTATCATAAAATCAGGAGATGTGATATGAATACCAAGGAGATAACTGTCAACCACATGCCAAGGACGAATTGTTATACTGAAATGTTAGAATATGGCAGTTGTTGACTAGTAGTTCGTTGCAATTCAGTGTTTCTGTTTTTTTCGTTGTTTTCCTCTTATTCATGCAGAAGATGTGTTTCCCTCGGTTTTAGTTTGTAATCTGGATTTGTTTTCTCTCAATCGATTTATGACTTTTGAACAGCGGTATACTACTTTTGCCTTTATTATATGTAACTATTTAAGAATTGAATGCTTCTTTTTGTAACTTCATTGAGGTGCAAAGGGGTTGACCGAAGTACATTTTGTATGAAGCTTTTACAACCCTATGAAGTTACAAAAAGAAGCATTCAATACTTATAATTACATTTTTTAGCTATGATCATGAAAACACGAATTTCATAGTTTTTTTAAATTATTTTATTCACCTGTGCCACTTTATTGTGGGACCACGTGTTATCATGAATGAAAAGTTTTATTGAGTAATGCAATTGCTTACGGAATAACATGTGATGTCCAGTTAGCCAATCAGAATAAAGTATTATAATGAAACATACATCTAATGTAATTATAGGTCATTAAGTTTGTTTTTGTAGATTCTTCCACGCTTCATACAAAATGTACTTCGGTCAACGCTTTTGCACCTCAATGAAGTTACAAAAAGAAGCATTCAATTCTTAAATAGTTACTAAATAAAGGCAAAAGTAGTATACCGCTGTTCAAAAAATGTTTTAACATCATTCAAACTTAATTTCAAAAGTTTCCAAACTTGGATTGTAACAATATTAAACATCCTATCATCATTAAAGAAATATAAACCTTTCTACATCTGACATTAAGCTTAACTGATATTTATAGAATATCATTCTTAACTTTACATATATCCGTATATTAAACCGATCTTACGTGTAGTTACTTTCTTTAAAGAGATATAAAGGTTCACTTTTAAGATACAGTTAGCCCTGGAGAAAAAGCCAAATGTAAATTCCGTATTTGAAAGGGCGTTTCTGCACATCAACATTAATAAAATTTCATTAATGACTTCTAAAAATAATCCCCTCGCCAAGGTTGTCGTTGGTTGCCCTGCGTCATAAGAAACTTTTGCATCGCCGATTATTTCTTAAATGCTATTACTGTCAAATATTTTTTTGCGGAATTTATAAAAATTCTATAAAACTATATCATCAATGTTACAACGTAAGCTATAATCAATATTTTCATTGCTCAAAGCTTTTTTTTATATTACAGCATAGTATTTTCATAAAGATCATATCTAAAAAATATCAATTTCCATCAATTTTTATGTAGGCCAATGTTAAAAACAACCTTTTATGTTTTTAGTCTTGAAACCATCTTCAATAGCCAAAGAGTCAACAATCCACGCACTTAATTCAAAATGATGGCAGCAACCGTTACTATTGGTGACCATACATCAATCCATCAACAATGAGCATATGTAATAACGTATGGTCGGTTATTAAATGTTGACATAAATTTATTAAATTGTCTTTAAAGTTTTCAGTCTAAAATTCATCTGAGATGGTTGTTGGGGCATTTACAGAATTCAATTTATAAAAAAAACCAATACATAATTTATTTTTGTAGCGGAATATAATAAAGAATGTTGTGATATATTAAAAAAAAGTTAAATAATTTTTTTTTTAGGTATGCAAAAACTGCAGAGGTACCCCAACCCAGTACTTCTATGTAAGGTAAGAAGTCCTTCAGGTACCCCAACCCAGTACTGCTATGTAAGGTAAGAAGTCCTTCAGGTACCCCAACCCATTACTGCTATGTAAGGTAAGAAGTCCTTCAGGTACCCCAACCCAGTACTTCTATGTAAGGTAAGAAGTCCTTTAGGTACCCCAACCCAGTACTTCTATGTAAGATAAGAAGTCCTTCAGGTTGGAGACAGCACGAGTGTGAACCTCGCTTTCAAATGACTAAATTCTGCGAACAATAGATATGTCTTTATGAAAAATAAAAAACAGCTATGAAGAAAGCTTGAAACTGTTATAAATTTGAAATGAATGAATGTTTCAGATGTTTCCAGCATAATTTCGAATGTGGTCTTTGTAAATACTTGTTATAAATATTTCGATATTTAAAAACACTTAGGGGACAATGTAAAAAATACATTTACCCGGGATGGACGGGTAATTCCATGGCAAAAAAAAACCCTGAAAATTAGAATATAATAAAAAAAAAAAAAAAGGGTAATCGACACAACGTTATACAGATGGTTAAAAATCAATCAAAAATCATAGCAACATTGAATGCTCCGGTAGGGTCAAATTTTATATATACCATCGTCAAACCGACTCGAACTTAAAAAAACTTTCAATTATGTTAATCTGTAATTCAATTTTTCCTCAACATCACAGAAACATCTTCCTCGATAGATTTTCTGTCAAGAGAATTATTATAAAAGTATATAATTAATAATCTTCATTTTATCTGTAGCCGCAACTTTCTTGTAATTCTAGTAATAAAGCATGGACCATATGAAAATATGTCTCGCAATTATTCCATGTAATGAAAATAACCACATGATATACAAATCTTTCGTTTGATACGCCTAACATAATTTGATATACGGATAAAAAAACTAGTTATATTATATTATATTAGATAAGTTCATATGATGGTTACAGCGTATAGGTCTTATTTCTCATGTAGATATATTGGAAAATACATTAACCCAGATAGTCCACCACAGATATATATCTATAGTCCATCACAGATAAAAGTAATACAAGTTAACTATATATTAAATCTTTCGACATTGCATATTATTGACACATGACCGTTTTTATTTAAAAAGTAAACACAATATATAAATTTTCTTTTTAACAAAATATAGGAAGTAATTAATGCATGGCTTGAGCAGAAAATCCGGAAGTATCGTATACGGACATTTACCCTCCAGGATATATATGAAATCTTGTCATATTCTAAATTAAACATGTTTTATTTGATTCTGTTAAGGTTGTATTTCTAATTATTTGTTTTATGCATATTTAGTAAAAAAATAAGACAAAAAAAAAACTCTTTTAAAGGCTAAACGATTGTGAATGTAAATTTTTCAGATTTCGCCGGACATGCGGAATAACTATATTTGTCACCGTTTGTCATTTGGTATAGTGTTCAGCTTTGGCATACTTTTGTTTGGTAACTATGCTTACTGGAAAATCCCTCTCAGGTATGTGGAATGGTTATTTATTTGTGTTATCATGTTTGATTAAAAAATATACAGCGCTCGGAAATTTTATCAATATGTGCGCAATATAGGGATCCAAAACATTAACGATTGTGATACCTGGGGCCTGTTTATCGAAACTGTCCTAAGTTCCGTCCTAAGAATTTCTTAGGACAGACTTTAGGATGAAGTTAGGACCGACTTACGACACGTCTCAGCATGCACATCGAAGCTATCTTAGGAATATCTTAGCTAGGACCTCCTAACCGATGTCCTAAGTATTGGTGAAAAAGAAAATACAAATTAGATATGAACAAATACAATATGATATCATATTTTATCAATAATTTTGATTTTTCAAATATAGTTAATTAGAAACTTATTATTAGTGTTACATAAAAGATAATAAATGATTATTGTATAATATTTGTACATTTAAACTGTATAAAACCAAACATAAGACAAAAATAATAAATACGTATTATATAAAAATTTAACAAACTAATTGTAAACTAGATATATAATCGGTAAAAATTATTACATGTTTTTGAGTGAGTTGAATTCGAAGTGTCAAGGTTTCAATATTTTTAGTCCAAAGACAAATCTCGTGCATTTTTCATATAAATCCGCAGTATTTCAACTATTTTACTACTGGTAAAAACAACAATACGTGTGAAAATGATCAAAAAGCGAAATTGAATATATCCTAAAGTTAGGACCATCCTAAGACCATCTTAAGACACCTAAATTGATATCCTAAAGTTAGGACAATTCCTAGGGTTTTCCTAAGTTGAGACATGTTTGATAAACCCACTTAGGACTAAGATGTGTCCTAAGTTGGTCTTAGGACACGTCCTAATCCTAAGAGAGCTTCGATAAACAGGCCCCTGATATATTTTAACCGATATTTGACATTGTTACGTTCTAATTAATAAATACTCATTTATAGTGGAATATCATTTTCAAATTAGAATCAATGCAAAGAAAAATTAAAATAAATTTATGGAAAACCTTTGATAAAAATGAAACGTTTCACGTACACGTCAATGAAACGGCGACTAAACTGCGCAAAATAGAAGAGCTAACGAGCCACCAGTCTCCAACATGTGTTTAAACAATTTCAAATTATTGCCAAGTCTAGAAAACTGTGAATTGATTTAAGAAAGACTATCCATATCCGTAGATTTTTGGGGTAAAACAAATAATTTTACAGTAAAAAAAATGTTACGAAGTTTACGAGAAGCTATACAAAATCGCTGAAATACTTTTAAAAAATATAACTAGTTTTGTTATAAAGTGCATGCATGCATGAACAACGTGTGAAAGCATGAACATTGGCTGAAAGCATGAACACTGTCAGAAAACTTGAACATTGCCTGAAAGTATGATGAACATGCCGGATAGTATTAACATTGCCTGAAAGCATAAACACTGTCTGAAAGCATGAAGATAGCCCGAAAGCATGATGAACATGCCTGAAAGCATGAAGATAGCCTGTAAGCATGATGAACATGCATGAAAGCATGAGCATTGCCTGAAAGAATGATGAGCATGCCTGAAGATAGCCCGAAAGCATGATGAACATGCCTGAAAGCATGAAGATAGCCAAAAAGCATGATGAACATGCCTGAAAGCATGAAGATAGCCAAAAAGCATGATGAACATGCCTGAAAGCATGAAGATAGCCAGAAAGCATGATGAACATGCCTGAAAGCATGAACATTGCCTGAAAGAATGAACACTGTGAAAGCATGAACATTGCCTGAAAGCTTAATGAACATGCCTAAAAGCATGAACATTGCCTGAAAGCTTAATGAACATAGCTAAAAGCATGAACATTGCCTGAAAGCGTGATGAACATTGCCTGAAAGCATGATGAACATTGCCTGAAAGCATGAACACTGTCTAAAAGCAAGAACATTGCCTGTAAGCATGAACACTATCTGAAAGCATGAACACTGCCTTAAAGTATGAACACTGTATATACGCATTATCACTGTGCGTTAACTTATTCGAATCTATTAAAAGAAACTATTCGTAGTTAACTCATTTTCAATAATTTTGCTGTGCATCAAATACAAATATGCTCAGAAATTTTGTAATTCATGCACACAAGCCACACACACAAAGCAAAACATACCAATACATGAGGACCTTTTCGTATTCTATTTTACAGGGAGATTCTTTGAATATTTCACGAAAAATGAAGAGTATTTTATGGATTTATAATTGTATATCTTAAAAAAAAATTAAAACATTTTTTGACAAACAAAGTAATATCAATGGTGCTATGTCAAATTTATTCTTTTTCAGACACGAGATCCCATCGAAGAATTTCAGTCATGCAACGTTAAAAGTTTTGTGTCAAGAAGTCCAGTTCAGTGTTACACGTAGGCCTTTGACAGCACTTGCAAGTTTTCCAGGTTCAGGTAATACCTGGGCAAGGCATCTGATTGAACAATCAACAGGTAGGCAAAACAAACAATCGGTAAT